>NC_140172.1:104827765-105505265 GCF_963971535.1 Notolepis coatsorum | reverse complement strand
TCATCATCTCAGAAGCAAGCATTTGAAATGTCAGTGCTATAGCTTTATTTATATATCAGCGTTGTGAAGGCTATTGGTACTCGGTTTTATATTTCTTGAACAACTTAGATACTGTTCATAACTCATAAGATCTATTTTCTTTAGTATTCCGTAAATTTTGTATTGTATTTAGTTTACTTCGTAATGTATAGAGGAGTGCAAAAGAATATAATCTTTATTGTCATTGTTGGTCCAACGAAATTGAGTTTAGAGCATCACCACATACAAACATACTGAATATAGCATATAGTGACTATTGCACAACTGATATGACCAAAAAAAATCACTTTTATTAATAAAAAATCCTTGTTTGAGTTGGTAAATCACAAAAAAGTACTTAAATCGCAAAAAGTACTGAAATTAAAAGAAATACAAATAATAATTATTATTTTAATAATATATCATAATATATATATTCAAGTTCAACACTGTTTGACGAAGAATGTTACTTAGCTTTCAGACTTGTACGCTTCCTGCTGACCTGTTGTACAGAACTTGTAAGTCGCTTTGGATAAATGTAAATGTGAGTACTTACCGGTATACACACTTGCAAGTCCAACATAATTGACTAAACTAGACATGTAGTGTTGGTGACCAACAGTGGATGGATCCTAAATACACCTTTTGACCACGCCCCTAATCCGAGCTGTTGAAGAGTAGTTTTTAGTTAGAATAGTGAATTGAGAACAGCGCCACCATGAGGCAAGATGACTCAGAAGTGCACAGGTCTCCTTGCTATTGTAAGACAAACATGTTTGGTGGAAATCGGACAGTGAGTTCACAAACAACAAATGATTTCCGGTTTACCGTGTGATTTTCAGAAACTTTATTTGATCTGGCAATCATTATGGTTTGGCTTATCAATTATATAAATTACACATTTTAAGATGTTAATCCCCAGATTCCACACAGCAGGTTTGGCAGAGAGCAGGTGAAGAGGCTAGGAGGAGTAGAGAAAAAGTGTCCAATATTTCATAGGTCCTTATGGCAAAGTTGTTAGTAGACCCATCTCTGGATACCAATTCCATGACTGTATGGGTCATGAACGGGTCAGGATTATAAGCAATTCCATTCGGCCAGATGGAGAGAAAAGGTCATAGGGTAACCAATTCCTTATTCCTCTAGGAGGGTTCACAAATCTGTACCCCAAATTTTTTTAAGATTTAAATGAAAGCTATTATCTATTGCATTCACAAGTAGGCTCTAGAGGAAAGGTCATGGGGTCACCAAAATCAATAAGGTTGATCCGACAGGAGTCATGAATGTGTACCGCAAATTTGAAAATATTGGAATGAAAGCTCTTATGAAAGTTATCGCGTTTGTAATTAAAAACTTTTACGTTTGGACTGATGGTGCCGCAGACGCAAGGTCATGGGGTCCGCAAAATCATTAGGGTTCATCCTCTCGGTGTCACTGATGTGCACCATGAATTGGAAATCCGAATGAAAGCACTTTGAGTTATCGCGTTCACAACAGCGGTCAGGGTAAATCAATAATATGCGCCCGACTCCGTCGTTCAGGGATTTAAATACAACTAAGATGCCTTTGTCCATGAAGGACTACAAGCTATTTAACCACGCGACAGCACGGAGCCATAGTCCTATATTTAAAACAGTATGGTCATGCCCTTCCCTCCCCATTTCCTCTGTGGATATTACCGTAACCCATTAACACTGTGTCCCCCGAGCTCTCGTAATGTCATCATGACACCACGGCCCACTTTCTCCAGTCGCCAGCTATTATGAAACGTTCCGTTACTATACTTTATGTAATTTGACCTAGTCTATTCCTGGCCTACTGTACTGACCATGTCCTCGGAGCGTAGTTTAGACTATTTATAGCACTGCAGATTCATTAGGCAGCTTAACCTCAGTTTAAACACTCAACAGCGAGTCATCCGCAGACCATGTTGTGAATAGTTTTATTAAGAACTAATTACTTAAATTAGTTCAGTCACAACTAATTGTGAATAACCGTGTCTTAAAGGAGACATTGCTGTTGAGTTTCTTTTTTTAAATGTATTTCTTTCACAAACCCAGCGTCGTTCAGCTCAATGGTATTGGAGTGATGGCAGATATCTCTGTAGCTCTAGATATCTCCAACACTCTGGTGTTTAAAATAAAAGCTGAGGTTTTGTTTCAGAGCGATTAAAGCACACATTCTATTCAGACCACCGTCTGGGATGATTGCTAGCCATCGCTGTTTGGATTAAAAACATTTAAATGAGGCGCTATTGACATGGCTTCGTTAAAAATTGGTACAATCACGTGTCTTAAAATGAGCGCTCCTTTCATTACTATTGATTTACTTGAAATGGAAAAGAAAAGAAAAAACGAATGATTCTAAAGCAAGTGGACAGAATAGTTTGTTTTAATTGTAAAAATAATAATTATAAACGTGCTGTAAAAGCCTTGAGAAGCTAAAATCAAGGTTCCGGTTCATTCACACTGTGTGGGACATTTGTATTAGTTGTTCTTCTAAGACACTTAAGTGTTGTTAAGATAAGATAAGATAATCCTTTATTGATCCCCCCGGGTGTCAAAGCAGCATGGGGGGGGGGGGGGGGGGGTACAGGGTGGGGGATGCATAGCTTCACAGTACAAATACAATATAGTGATATAAAATATAATAATAAAGTCATATAAAAAGTAATATAAAATAAAGTAATGTAAAAAATAAAATAGTAATATACAGTACAAACACAAGATAGTCCAGTGGTGAGAGTCCAGTGGTATGAGTCTCTAGTGCAAAGAATCAAGACAGTCGGTGATGTGAGTCTCTAGTGCAAAGAATCAAGACAGTCGGTGATGTGAGTCTCTAGTGCAAAGAATCAAGACAGTCGGTGATGTGAGTCTCTAGTGCAAAGAATCAAGACAGTCGGTGATGTGAGTCTCTAGTGCAAAGAATCAAGACAGTCGGTGATGTGAGTCTCTAGTGCAAAGAATCAAGACAGTCGGTGATGTGAGTCTCTAGTTCTCCGGTCCCGAGTTGTGACAGTGATAGCTCTGGCAGCAGAGCCGCTCCGCTCCGGTTGTTGCCTCTGCCCCTCCGATCAGACGGTCCCCTGGATGTTTTCCAGTGAACCAGAACACTTAAGCCTCGATCCTACTGCTGCTTTATTACCATTGATTTCCATTGTCTGTCCGTCTTGTCTGTTCGCTGGGAAAACTGCTATAGGCCGTCATTGTCTCTCTCTCTCTCTCTCTCCCCTTGGGCGTTCACAGAGACTCTTGTCTCTTTGATAACCGCAGCCTCCCAGAACTTTAATTGGGCCTTTGATTCTGCGTGTTTACCGTCTGAGAGGCGGTCAATGCACAGTGGGTTTGTTCACAGTCGAGTTGATGTTTATTCGGAGAGGCTTGCTGTGGAAAGACCTGTATTATCCCTTAACCCTTTCACTGCCACACGGCAGAAGGTTAGCCCTTTACTATCACACAACCGACGGCGATGCTCCATCATTAGCTCCGCAAATGCAGAGCTAATGATGCTAATGATGGAGCATCGCCGTCGGTTGTGTGATAGTAAAGGGCTAACCTTCTGTATTGTCACAGTGAAAGGGTTAAACTCGCCCACGGTAGTCTCTCTATCAACACGGATTCTTCACCGGTTATCTGAACTCCTGCGTGTCTGTGTTGTCGGTGGAGGGCTGTCGTTTTGTAAAATGCAAATGATACTATTTTGGTCATAATACTAACATAATTATACATTAACATTACATGAATGCAATTTCTTTGCAAATGTCATGACATACATGTGGAGATGTATGTCAGACACAGAGAATGGAATAAACTGACTCACTGAATTAAAGATGAATAATTTATAATAAACAAACTTGTGATTTGCTACAATTGTAATGCAGCCTAACCTTCCTACAGGTATTGTATTATTTTAAACACAATGCTAATAAACATAGTTTTTTTGTGGGCTATCATGTAATATTCAAACATTTTCATCGTTAGACGGTTATTAGAATGTTATGTTTCAAAATAATTATTATAATACTGTATCTAGTACCACGTAATGTTCTTGAATATCGGTCTAAACCTTTTTCCTGTTTGTCTTGTCTGCCCTCTTCAGCATCAACAAGGACTGGGCCGATCGTATGTCCTCCAAGTACCCCAAGAGGCTCGAGAGGAAGGCCAAGCCTGTCGAGGATGAGAACGCAAACCTCTTCAACAAGAAGCCCCAGCTCCCTCGCCCCCGTCCGCCCCCGTCCGCCCCCGTCCGAAGCGTGGGAGGAAGCGTGGGGGGAAGCGTGGGAGGAAGCGTGGGCAGAAGCCACCCTACGCCGGCCGCCGGTCCGAAGCAGAAGAAGGGACAGGAGAGACTCGGCAGACTACACTTACTGATGTCCATCGCTCAGACCCAACCCTCTCCCATGGTGTGGGGCAAGTGCTGGAAATACAACAAGTCCCTCCCGCCGCCACCGGAGGGCACCGCAGCCTCATCGGACTGGGGTCAGTGTTGGAGGCTTGGTAACCCACAGCCCCACGCCGAGCCGGGACAGCCCTTGCCAAACGGGCCCAACATGTTGGATCACCACACTCTGCATCTCTGCGGGAAGTCTGCTTACAGGATGGTGGAGGCCAAGGATCTTGATCTGGTACTTCCTGTGGAAGAGTGGCAGACGTCGTTTAAGAATGCTAACCACCCCAAAGGGAAAAAGGATTCCTCCTCCTCGCAGTTTTCCAAGTCCTGGATGTTCACCTCACTAGATGAGACCCAACACCACAACACTTCAGAATGGAGCGGCTCCTGGATATCCACCAAGCCTTCAGAAGGACAGCAGGTTCCCTCTGACGGTACGACGAATGGCCCTCTGGGTAACGGCCCTCTTAACGACGAGCAGCAGTTTGGAGAATGTTGGAAGTTCATGACCCATCAGCTCCATTACAGATCCAAGTCCTCACCGGCAAAGACATCTCTTAATCCAAAGTGGGATGATTCATGGAGAGCAGCCAAGGCCACGTCCAACAATCACAAGAAAGCTCACCACACTCCCGGGCAGGGCCAGGAGGATAAGCACGATGTCCACCAAGAGAGCCATCTCCACAAGGTCATCATGTTCATGTCACGAGAGCAGAAGTACAGAGATCTATGGGGCTCTCAGTTCCGCGATGAACACCAGCCGCTCTCTGAGTGGGACAAGTCATGGCAGGTGCCCAAGAACAATAGTAAGCCGAGTGAAGAGATAGAGAGAGCTTTGAGGGCCGGGCCACCAAGGACGGACACTCAGAAGGAGGGGGAGAAGCCAAAGGAGCATAAAGAACAACCTGAGAAGCCGAAGGAGCATAAAGAACAAGCCGAGAAGCCGAAGGAGCATGAACAAATGTCTGAGTCTATGGCCCAACTCTACGCAGAACTGAAACACAAGGTGATTTACCGGCAAAAGATAAGTTTCACTGAGAAGATGCTGCATCGCCTGCAGCACCTGGATGGATCTCTGGGGGACTCCGTATGGGGGACCATGGTAGCTCTGGGGGACTCCTGGAGGACTCCGCCCTCCGCCCACACTGCGTGCTGGGGGGAGGAGCAGCTGCCCGCACCGGAGGCGCTGGAGATCAGGTCCAGGAGGGAGAGTGCCAAGGCCAAGATGAGCAGGTCTTTCGAATGCCAGACCTTCAGGGAGAGGTATCCCGAGAAACCGTGGAATGAGTCGTGGAAGGCCGCTTCTCTTCTGGGCCCTCATCACGGAGACCAAGGAGGCCATCATGAGCAGACCCCACCCAGCAGCCATCCACAGCAGCAGTCACTTCCCGCCAGCGATGACCATGGACCAGAATGGGGAATGTCGTTCAGGTTCGCCAACCCCATGCCCGGTGGGATGGATCAACGCTGGGTAGATTGCTCTGCCAACCAGTCTCACTATACGGTGATGTGGTCAAGAGAAAACTGCGTAAGAAGCCACCTGTATGAAGACTTCAACAGAGATTCCTCGATCTTCAGGTTGTGGGGTAACTCGTCCAGGTTCCTGAAGGGGCCCAGCAGTCAGTTAGACGGCAAACTCGGCATAGCGAAGCCCAAGGAGTCCGGTGACCCGTGGGAGATTATCAGAATGAAGATTAAAGCCAGGAAGCATATTTACACCAATATCGATAAGTGTAAGCCGACGGAAAAGAGGTGGCCCGGCTGCCACCTGCTGGGCAAAACCCAGCCGCGCCCGAAGAAAGGTCAAGAGAACCAAGTCAAGGCAGAGACTGATGATGCGTTGTTTAAAGAATGGGCGGAGTCCTGGAGGTTCCTTGTGCCAACAGGGAGCCTGAAGAAGATATCCACCAAGGCGCCCTCAGGTTGGGGGGAGGCCTGGAAGTTCCTCCTGCCCCTCTACCCACCAGCGAACGGACCCAAGCAGAAGGCGAAGTAAAGCGCGAGGCTCACTCACAACAGGCCGGATTTAAACAGGATGTATAATGTACGTGTATATTCATACACTCTGGAGGATGTTTTAATACATTTTCAACACAGCACGTGTACATCTTGATAATCAGACATGAGGGCAAAGTACACAGAGTTCTTAACTGGGTAGCAATACCATGTGTTGAACAATTCCTTAAGACAATTTAAAAAGCAGCACGTAATATACACTTAATATATATATTATATATAATATATATTAAAAGAAATACAATTCTGGACACAAACATGCAGACACGTTTCAGCCGTCAACTTGAAACCTGCATCAGAGCACTGTGTTAACAATAAATTGGTAATTTAACACATGTTGTGTTGAAAAGCAACATGCAGTATATGCATTGTCTGGCATTGACTCGTCGATGTATTGAAAAGGGCACATTCTTTTTAAGGGTGTGTATTTGAATTAGATCTCATTTATTTTTTACTGGTGAGCAAACCAGGTCACCTAAGGTTACAAACTAAGATTATCTTTCCTGTGTAAATCCAGCCGGGGAGACCTTCAGCAGCTTTGCTAATATGTATTTACAAAATATAATCACAATTTCCTTATTTATTCAGTTTGAATCCCAACATACACAGCATTACAATATGCATTACAAACCGCACTATAAAGTTTCAATAATTGACCATTGTATCAACAATGTTTTAAAGTTCATGTAAATGTGACTTCCTTGGCGATATGATATGTAAATGAGGGACATAAGGAGAGGGATTGTGTGGAAGGTGATTGAAGCTCAGGTATAGAGACTGTTCTGACGATGAGTTAGGAGTCTAGACGGGGTGAGGAAGGTGGTGAGGGGAAGGTAGAGTGCATGTTTTATTGGGGCTGTTTTAGGGTAGTTTCTCTAAGAAAACATGAATGTACTGTATTATCATCTATTTTGATTAAAGCCAATAAAACTTTTAACATTTGTGTTTATTTTTTTTTATACACATACGATAAGATAAGATATTCCTTTATTGATCCCCTTTGGGAAATTCAGGCATCATAGTAGCATTGGGGTTGGGGTACAGGTATGGGCAGGGTAATAGTAGAAATACATAAATATAGGCAATACAATTATAGTAAGATAAAAATAAGCAGTGTAAACAATAATTAACTCTGAATATAAGAATATGAGCAAGTAAACAGTGTAATCAAAGGTGCAGATGAGGGTCTGTGCGCCCTATCAGTTATATTATACGTTACAATAAATATGGTCAATAACACTTAGAATGTGATATGAGTACGTAAAGTATACAGTACACACAGGTGCAGTATACATAAGGTACCCTAACTGATGTACGTTATACGTCTGTGCAGTTTAGGTGGTAAGAGTCAGACACACTATGCAGTATTACCTCAATATACAGTATTTATTTACCTCTAACTCTATTCAAGGACATTGATAGTTAATCAATCAAACTTGTTAAAATATGTAAAGCAAATATTTGACACAAATGATCAAAGGCAGATCTTTAGGAGACGACTGTTATACCTTCCAACCATCCGTTCTTAACCCTTTCACTGCCACACGACAAGAAGGTTAACCCTTTACTATCACACAACCGATGGCATCAGCTAATGATGGAGCATCGCCGTCGGTTGTGTGATATAGTAAAGGGCTAACCTTCTGTATTGTCACAGTGAAAGGGTTAACCGGCTGTCGTGTGGCAGTGAAAGGGTTAAATGTGTCTTGATATTATTCCCGGTACAGGCGTCCCCAACCCCTCGGGTGAAATGAAAGTTAAATGAAATCCCCATGACACCTGAAAACGGGGTGCCTAGGAAAATGTCTTATCAAACTAAAGTGACTGTAGTAATATTTGATCACTATTTTGACGTGAAAAACGACCGCCCAACACCGTTTTACACAGACGCCACTGTGAAGTCCATGCCGATATAAACAGGTATTTTTGCAATTAGTTACAGAGTAAAGGATTTAAATGTTGGAGTCACAGGAATCTTCCTACAAAAAAGGATAATGGATGGTATTTTTTGTTTTACCAGCCATTGTATAAATAATATACCATGGTACCAGCCATTGTATAAATAGTTTACTATGGTACTGCGATGTAAAAAATAATTTACCATGGTACTGCGATGTAAATATTATTTACCATGGTACTGCGGTGTAAAAGTCATGTATCACCATGGTACCAATTTTGTACTTAAATATTACCATGGTATAATCAATTTGAAACCTAGTTACCGATGGTAACATCATGGTATTTCATCCTTGTTTTGGTCACTAGCATCCCATCATGTATCAGTATCAATAAGGAGTGAGCTCCTTAAAGGTCAGGAACCCTTCTGCTGAACTAATTGAATATGGAGAGGAATACCAAGGTTTTATGGACACTCATATCGTTAGAATTATACATATTTACTAGGGATGTCCGATATTATCGGCCGATATTGGCATAAAAATGTGATATCGAAAAATATCGGTATCGGTTAAAAAAACTTTTATTTAACCTTTATTTACCCAGGCAAGCAAATAAGAACAAATTATTATTTTATTTATTGTCAAAGTATGCATAATGTTGTGTTAATTACACGACAAGAGATATGTAATGTTAATTACCTGAAATTATTCAGTTTTTTGGGGGGGGAAACCCCGCATATATCGGTATCGGTTGATATCGGTATCGGAAATTAAGAGTTGGACAATATCAGTATATCGGTATCGGTAAAAAACCAAGGTGTTATGGGGAACTCAATACATTTCATTCAGACATAGAATAGACAAGAATCATACTTTTTTTATTGTCTTGAAACCCAAAAGAAATCCTCCATTTAGTTGAGTAATCTTTATTTTAGATTACAGCAGATTATTTTTTTCTTTTTCTCATGGGATCCATATTTATTTTCTCGGGACCCCTAGTTGAATTAGTGCTACATCGTACAACTAGGTACAGTAGCTATTCTATTCAACCTTTTACACATAGCAGGGAATCGGGGGTTGACTGATGAACTGAATGAAAATACTAATTCCTGTAAAAAAAAAAGATTTACCTGCTCTCTTTAATTAGTTTAATTTTAGTTTAGTTTAATTAGTTGTACAAGTCATTGGTGCGCAGTGTCTTCATCTACGACCAGGTGGCGTCTCTGTGCTGCTAATGAAACACTTCATATTTATAGGAAGTAAATTATATGTTGGAGATGTCACATGATGCAAATTCACAAGATGGGGACAGTACTTCAATTTAAATGATTAGATTGGACTTGAAGAAGTCTTTATTCGTAGAAAACTAGCTAAGTAGAGTGCAGACCTCCGCCAAGGCCTAACAATCTCCCCGCTCTGCCCTCACATGTGACATTTTACTGGGTAGATGCCAGAAACATGAGTTGCCGACATTGCCATATGGTGGCGCTGGAGTAAAGTCCATATAGGCTTCTCCCATATTCAGAGCAGATTTTGTGACTGTATGACTAATAGGTCAGAAGATAATCTAATGTAAATGTGGAAGGTTTGGCCTGATGGTGGTGCTAGAGGAAAGGGTGTGAGGTCAACAAATAGCTTTCTTCCTCCTGGACTCATGCATGTGCACAGCAAATTGTATTGCAAATATGCCATGACTTTTCAATATATCTAGTTCTCAGTTTGGCCTAAAGGTGGTGCTAGAGGTAAGGTCACAGAGTTACCAAGATCAATAGGTGTCTTCCTCTAGGGGTCATGGATGTGCATAGCAAATTGTATGGCAATCCAGCCATTACATTTTGAGATATATTTGTCTCAGTTTGGCCCCATGATGGCGCTAGAGGAAAGACCTTGGGTGGACCAAAACTCAAAGCTGTTCTTCCTCTTGGGGTCATGAAGGTCCGCAGCAAATTACACGGCAATCTGGTCTTTTCCAAGTTTCAAGTTTCAAGTTTCTTTAATAGTTGTCATACAGAAGTACAGAATACTTTTATACAAAATGCTTCTTTCTGTTACGCTCCAGAGACTGTGGTAGACAAAAGATAAGTATGAAATAAAATAATAGCAAGTAATAGCAAGTAAAAGTTAAAAATAGAAGTCACGTACATAGACACAAGTGTTCAGTATGTACATATGTACAATGTTCAATGCAGGATAGCAGTAACTGAGTTACCATACAATATACTATGCAATATACTAATATACAATATACTATATAGTGCAGAGCAGAAATGGGATGAGGTCTAATTTAGGTACAATTTACAATTTACAGTAAGGTGTGCTGAGGTATGGGTTGTAGTGCAAATTCTTTGCCAATAAATATAAATATAAAGTGTGTCTAGGTGTTCTAAAGTGTGTAGAGTGGGTGCTGCAGTGGGTTGATTGTTTAAAGTGAGTGTATGCGGATGTGTGTGCTGTGAGTGCTGTAACTGAGGGAAAGCGGACGCGAGGAGAAGGGTCTTTTCTGACCCGTCGTCAAGGACGGCGTAGGTGTCCATGACCTTGTCCTCGTAGCTCAATGTTACGCGGACCACCTTCAAGAGCACCCGGGCGCCCCCGCTGCTGGCGGGGTCAATGTACATAACACTTGCTGAGGGGTACAATTCCCTGACTGTATTGAATAAGTATGGTATCATTAAACCACTACTGAGTTATGTACATTACTACTGGCCATACAGTACACATGTATATGAGATGAACACCCCCACAATAACACGGCTTCACAATAAATACTGTTTAGAAGAATATTTATTAGAAGAGCACCAAGATTATCTTACATTACTTATCAAGATTGAGAGTTGCGCTTGTAAGGCGAAGAATGTGCATGAATAGGTCAAGAGCGTAAGTCCATGAGCATATTACGCAGGAGATAATTAATACCACCTGTATCATAAGAATTATATATGGTACACTAGTAGGTCAGCTGGAGATACTAAGGGGGTTCCCTCCGGTTGTAAGCCAGCAGGGGAGAGGATTTGTCGGTAGCAAAAGTCTGGGTCAACGAGGAATAAGGAGACTCCAGGTACAGGAGACAGTGCAATAATCCCTTGATCCGTAGACGAAGCAACAGCTATTCTCCGGTATGCAGTGCCGCATGGAGGAAAGCTAGCCAGCCTCAGAGTCCTAGAGGCGGGCTCGACGGTGCTCCTCACAGGGTAAATCCCACACGGTAGTGGGTGTAGACGATTCTCCGCTCCAACAGCTACAGGACCAAAGAAAATATAATCCAGCCGAAAAGGGCTCTGTAGTCGTCGGTGTAGGTTATCCAGTGTACATATCCACACGGTTCTCGTCTAGGGCTCCTCGGATGACGGCACAAGGTTAGGCCGCCCATCCTGGATAAGCACACTAGCTCGGTACGATGAAATGTTGGTAATGCTGGTCACTGTAGAACGGTAGCCGCACGATACACTATACATAATAGACTATTACTTAATAATAGAATAGGTCGAACTCGACGATACAGCGTTAAACTCTGACACTTCAGCTATCAATTCGCACGCGGTCTCAAGGCTCTATTTCGGGGCAAAACGGGCCCACTTCACAGCACGTTGTATCGTGGTGTGAGGCTTCAACTTATTGGGGTAACTAACTGCTGTATCCACCTGCGACGTATTTATACGTAAGGTGAACAATCTAGTACCAGCCTTATTTCTGTCTCGTATTCCTGCGCAGAACCGGGCATGTCCAGGCATGTCTTAGCGGTGACTTTGAACTAGACATTGGGGGGTATGGCCGTGGCGCCTAGGGGATCGCTGTCCAATAGGAGAACGAATATTATGGTCTGGCCTGTACTAGGTAAAGGGATATTCCGTGTATATGTACAAAGAATATACAAGGGATATCAGACGATACAAATACTATACAATATATCTCAAGTAATAAATATATATATTCGGTTTAATCTGACCCTTTGTAACAAGTGCATTTGATGGTTGTTGCATAGTGTTATTGTTCGTTGAGCAACCTGATGGCCTGGGGATAGAAGCTTCTTCTGAGTCTTTCTGTGCTTGCCATGAGACTCCGGTATCGCTTGCCTGACCGCAGCAGTTCAAAGAGGCAGTTGTTTGGGTGGCTGGAGTCCTTGATGATTCTCTTAGCCTTACCCCTGCACCGCTTGTTGTAAATGTTCTGGAGAGTGGGAAGCCCCCCTCCAATTGTGCGCTCGGCTGAACGGGCCACTCTCTGTAGTCTGCTACGGTCTTGTGCGGTGCTATTCCCAAACCAGGAGGTGATATTGCCAGTCAGGATGCTCTCTATTGTACATGAGTAGAAGTTCTTAAGGATCTTCTGACTGACTTGGAACTTCCTTAGGCGCCTGAGGAAGTAGAGGCGTTGCCGTGCTTTCTTCACAACACTGTCATGTCAATGTGTGTGGTCCATGTCAAGTCCTCGGATATGTGGGCTCCGAGGTACTTAAAACTGTTCACTCTCTCAACCGGTGCCCCGTCGATGCTGAGGGGGCTGTAGTCCCTGACCCCCGACCTCCTAAAGTCCACAATCATCTCCTTTGTTTTGCTGACGTTCAAGGAGAGGCTGTTCTCTTGGCACCATCCTGCCAGGACCTTGACCTAGGCCCTCTCGTTGTTTGCAGAGATCAGGCCCACCACTACTGTGTCGTCAGCAAATTTGATGATTGTGTTGTTGTTCCGCTGAGCCACACAGTCATGTGTGTACAGGGAGTAGAGGAGGGGACTCAGAACACAGCCCTGGGGGGCCCCTATGTTGAAGGTGATGGATGAGGAGGTGCAGTTGCCTGCTCTCACCACCTGGGGTCTACCCGTCAGAAAGTCCAAGACCCACTGGCAGAGGTCATAGTTCAAGCCCAGGTCCCTGAGCTTGGCTATGAGTTTGGAGGGGACTATGGTATTGAATGCTGAGCTGTAGTCGATGAATAGCATTCTCACATAGTTCCCCTGCCTCTTGTTCAGGTGTGATGCTGCTGTGTGCAAGATATGGCGAGAACAGATCCTCACACACACACACACACACACACACACACACACAACCGTAGTGTGTTAAACAGTAAACAGTAGCTCTCGCCAAGGCGGGAGGTAACAAAACACTGTAGTATTTTGAGGGGGTAGTGAGGGGGCAGTAGGGGGGCCAGTGAGGGGGCAGTGGGGGGGGGGGCAGCAGTGACCTCAGAGAGAGGGAACTGAAAGTTCGAGAGTGGTCAGGAAGGGCAAGATTGACTGGAAAAAGAGCCGACTTCTCCTGGGCTAGAAAGATTAATATACACATCATTCTTATGAGTGAAGCTTTGTTTTCAACTACTTTGTAGCTGCGACCAGCAGCTCGATAGGTCACTCTGTCTTTCGGTCAGGTTTCCCACCCTCTAGCAGCCACAGGTTTCGCCATAGGAGGCTGGGATTGGCCATGGAGGTCACATGCGTGTGTATGTGTGTGTATGTGTGTGCATGCGTGCGTGCGTGCGTGTGTGTGCGTGAATGTATTCGTGTAAATGCCAATTGGCTAAAAGGGGGGCGTGGCAATGGGAGCTATCACAAAAAGTTTGCAGTTAATTCATACAGTACAGATTTAGATTCCTTTATTAAGCCATTTGTGTCAAACATAGGTAATTGTTGCAGCATTTACAGTGTATGCATTTTTCTAATTTTTTCACAATAACAATAGTGGAGGATTAATCATTTAAATAATAATATATAAATAAATAAACATATAAATATATATAAAGTGTAAAGTGCAGAGTTCCAGTTAGACCAGTGCAGTATTTTGCCAGTGTCATTGTGTCAGTGTCACTTGAGGGTGCGGGAGGGGGGCCTGTGTCGGGCTTTCACAGCATCATGTTTTATGGACTTGTCCTCCAGTGCTGACTGGGGCATACAGTATATATCATGACATACAATATGACACGCCGTAAAGGGACCTTAACGTGCATTAATTTACAGCATGTTCTATATGTAAACGATGTCACGTAAGTTCATCCTATATATTTTTGGAGCTGTGTGTGTTGGGTTTCGCGTCGACTCCACGCCTGCACAGTGCCCTCGATCATCAACTCTGTAGAGCGTTCTGCTTGGTACACACATCATAGTGTTCTGCTTGGTACACACATCATAGTGTTCTGCTTGGTACACACATCATAGTGTTCTGCTTGGTACACACATCATAGAGTTCTGCTCGGTACACACATCATAGTGTTCTGCTTGGTACACACATCATAGTGTTCTGCTTGGTACACACATCATAGTGTTCTGCTTGGTACACACATCATAGAGTTCTGCTTGGTACACACATCATAGTGTTCTGCTCGGTACACACATCATAGTGTTCTGCTTGGTACACACATCATAGTGTTCTGCTTGGTACACACATCATAGAGTTCTGCTTGGTACACACATCATAGTGTTCTGCTTGGTACACACATCATAGTGTTCTGCTTGGTACACACATCATAGTGTTCTGCTTGGTACACACATCATAGTGTTCTGCTTGGTACACACATCATAGAGTTCTGCTTGGTACACACATCATAGTGTTCTGCTTGGTACACACATCATAGTGTTCTGCTTGGTACACACATCATAGTGTTCTGCTTGGTACACACATCATAGTGTTCTGCTTGGTACACACATCATAGTGTTCTGCTTGGTACACACATCATAGAGTTCTGCTTGGTACACACATCATAGTGTTCTGCTTGGTACACACATCATAGAGTTCTGCTTGGTACACACATCATAGTGTTCTGCTTGGTACACACATCATAGTGTTCTGCTTGGTACACACATCATAGAGTTCTGCTTGGTACACACATCATAGTGTTCTGCTTGGTACACACATCATAGTGTTCTGCTTGGTACACACATCATAGAGTTCTGCTTGGTACACACATCATAGTGTTCTGCTTGGTACACACATCATAGTGTTCTGCTTGGTACACACATCATAGTGTTCTGCTTGGTACACACATCATAGTGTTCTGCTTGGTACACACATCATAGTGTTCTGCTTGGTACACACATCATAGTGTTCTGCTTGGTACACACATCATAGAGTTCTGCTTGGTACACACATCATAGAGTTCTGCTTGGTACACACATCATAGAGTTCTGCTTGGTACACACATCATAGTGTTCTGCTTGGTACACACATCATAGTGTTCTGCTTGGTACACACATCATAGAGTTCTGCTTGGTACACACATCATAGTGTTCTGCTTGGTACACACATCATAGTGTTCTGCTTGGTACACACATCATAGTGTTCTGCTTGGTACACACATCATAGTGTTCTGCTTGGTACACACATCATAGAGTTCTGCTTGGTACACACATCATAGTGTTCTGCTTGGTACACACATCATAGAGTTCTGCTTGGTACACACATCATAGAGTTCTGCTTGGTACACACATCATAGTGTTCTGCTTGGTACACACATCATAGTGTTCTGCTTGGTACACACATCATAGTGTTCTGCTTGGTACACACATCATAGAGTTCTGCTTGGTACACACATCATAGTGTTCTGCTTGGTACACACATCATAGAGTTCTGCTTGGTACACACATCATAGTGTTCTGCTTGGTACACACATCATAGAGTTCTGCTTGGTACACACATCATAGTGTTCTGCTTGGTACACACATCATAGTGTTCTGCTTGGTACACACATCATAGAGTTCTGCTTGGTACACACATCATAGTGTTCTGCTTGGTACACACATCATAGTGTTCTGCTTGGTACACACATCATAGTGTTCTGCTTGGTACACACATCATAGTGTTCTGCTTGGTACACACATCATAGTGTTCTGCTCGGTACACACATCATAGTGTTCTGCTCGGTACATACATCATAGTGTTCTGCTTGGAAAAATATTCAAAAGAAGGCAAGAACAATTGTTTCATTATAAACCAATTGTGTAAAAGCCTAGAAGAAAGATACTGAATATTTACAATTTCACGTGAAAAAAAACACAAAAAGTCCTCTCACCTCAAGTTCAGCTGTATCAAAGAAGACCACTGTATGTATGTAGGTGAGCTCTGATCCGAATTCTGGACATTTCCATACCAAAATATGGGAGACAGCCCCTTTTGGTAGCAAAATATAATGAGCGTTTACACCATCAACTGTCACAAGGAGGCCGTGACAGGCACAGACTGACTCAGGCTAAATACATTTTTAGTTAAGGCCTTGTTTGACTGTGGACACGATGTACAGGAATTTCATGATAGGATGTGTGAATAACATCTCTCCTCGTGCATAATACACTGTATTGTATTGTCATGTATATGATCCTGTACCTGTACATCCCCTCCCCATCCCAGTGTTGTCATGACACCTCTCTCCCCAAGGAGATGAAGAAAGGAACAGCCTATTACACCCGTGCAGCAACGCACTGCACCGTTATTCTGTTAGTCTATCTGTCCGCACATAACGTCAAATATTTTTTATTTGAATACTTTTAGTAAATTTTGACTTTTGGGGGGATTTTGCCGTTCAGAAGCGGTTGAGGGGGGAAGAAGTAAAAGTATAAATACCAAGGTACATTTGTACTCTGGTAAAAGTAAAAGTCCACTCCATTCAAATTCTACTTAAGTAAAAATAGAGAAGTATTTGCTATTGAATGTACTTAAGTATCTAAAGTAAAAGTAAGCATTCTACTTGATGTTTGTGTATTCCAGTGCTTGGGCGCATTCAATACTTGAACCATTGACCTCTAAAAGGTCATGTTAACACTTTGGTTGCCTAAGGTTAAATTAATGATATACCATAGATTGCCAGCGCTATTTGTCTATGGAGAAAGTCCCCTTCTTTGCAGGGCTATAACTTTTTAAATTCTATTGCTACATTGCCATTATTAGGGCCCATTCAAAGTCCTATATGTATTGTTCATTGTGTAGCAACGTTAAACTTTTTCATTCACATATTCATAGTAAAGTATGGTCTAATGTATAAGTATGTTTTCATCTCTTTCTGCAGCTTTCTCCAGAACGTGATATATAGCCCCAAATGCATTATATTGATGATGAAATACAGTTTGATGGCAATCCGCGCGATATAAAAAATTCCAACTAGACGTACTTCTAGAAGTTACTACACGTCATCTGATGTTGACCGGATGGGCGAGGGGGCGTTTATAATTCCGTGGGCAGCGTTATACCAATCATCTAATGTGGGTCAAATGTTGATAATATCAGTTATTATCGAAGACGGTAACGTTACACGCTGAAACTCACCCCAGTGTCCGCGCGCCGTTGGGCGATCATCGTCGAGTAGAAATTTTATCATTATGGGATATATTATTACCCGGTCCATCTCCAGCTTGTATAATGGTATATACGTCCAAATCATGTTGTTTATCGAGTTATTGGCAATCGATCGTTATGTAGTGTGACGAGCTAGAGTGCCGGAACCTATCCCGAGTGGCCGGAAGCAATACGGACATCTAGCACAACCTCCACTGTGCTTCCTGTTAAGCGGTTGCGCGATCGGCCACCAGATGGCGCTCCTGAACCGCCAGAGAGCTCAGTGGGTCCTGCTGGTGGTTCTCAGGCCAGCGGAGGGACATTATGGATCAGATCGCAGATTTTTGAAATATTGATATAAAGACGACGTACAGCGTCCCCCGGCAACTTTAGCATCGCCAGCAAAGACGTTGTAAATCGTTTTTAGGCAGTCAAAGTGTTAAAGTGGTATGTGGTCCAGTTATGCTGCTCTGATTAAAGGTCATGTTAAAGTGGTATGTGGTCCAGTTATGCTGCTCTGATTAAAGGTTGTATTAAAGTGGTACAGTATGTGGTCCAGTTATGCTGCTCTGATTAAAGGTTATGTTAAAGTGGTATGTGGTCCAGTTATGCTGCTCTGATTAAAGGTTGTGTTAAAGTGGTGTGTGGTCCAGTTATGCTGCTCTGATTAAAGGTTGTGTTAAAGTGGTTTGTGGTCCAGTTATGCTGTTCTCATTAAAGGTTATATTAAAGTGGTATGTGGTCCAGTTATGCTGCTCTGATTAAAGGTGATGTTAAAGTGGTATGTGGTCCAGTTATGCTGCTCTGATTAAAGGTCATGTTAAAGTGGTATGTGGTCCAGTTATGCTGCTCTGATTAAAGGTTATGTTAAAGTGGTATGCGGTCCAGTTATGCTGCTCTGATTAAAGGTTATGTTAAAGTGGTATGTGGTCCAGTTATGCTGCTCTGATTAAAGGTCATGTTAAAGTGGTATGTGGTCAAGTTATGCTGCTCTGATTAAAGGTAATGTTAAAGTGGTGTGTGGTCCAGTTATGCTGCTCTGATTAAAGGTAATGTTAAAGTGGTATGTGGTCCAGTTATGCTGCTCTGATTAAAGGTTAAAGTGGTATGTGGTCCAGTTATGCTGCTCTGATTACATCATCTTGTAGTTGACAGGCTTCAGATTTGAAAGTACATAATCTGCATATATCGTTTGCCATGTTTTCTACGCAAAATCCTTTTCTTCAAAGTAACTAGTAACTGATGGGTTCAGATACATGTAGTGGAGTAAAAAGTACAATCTTTCCTTTTAAATGTAGTGGAGTAAATGTACTGTATAAAGTTCACTAAAATGAAAATACCAATTTAATAAATAATAAATCATAATACGAGTAGCTCGAAATTGTACTTATTTACAGTACTTGAGTAAAAATACTTAATTAATTCCCACCACTGCCCATGATCTTTGGGTCCCTGAGCCAGAGCCCGATTGGCCAGAGTGGTAATTTGGCCTTGACTAGGATAATAACCAGCTGCTAAGTGGTGCCATTCATCACACCCGCATCACAACACGCCAGATCATCAGAAGATCCCCAGTCAGAATAAAGCTTGAGAGTTCAAGGGTTAATTGTAATTAATAGACTAATTAAAGCAGCGGTCCCAGCAGACTCAGTGGTACAAGCCAATTCCTCTGTAATAATGGAGCATCATTATAATTACTTCATTATAATCCCCCCACCTTAAAGAAAAAACCATCCTCTGCTAATTAGCTGATAATGCTGTCATGACAACACTAATTAGTGTTCCCTCCAGATTCCATAAAAGAGGAATCTTTGATGCAGTGAAGTGGTTTGAGGTTGAAAGTTGAGAAGAGTGAAGGCTCTTTAACACATCCACCACCATAAACGGCTTACGACAGGTTTGCTGATCATGCGAATTCCGCCAATCCACGGCGTACGACGTTATTGAGATCATATTTAATTTTTTCGCCATGGTATTCATAATTACGCCACCCAGCCTCGGCTGAGACAGTGGGACTCGGCACAACCGTGCAACGCTTCAATACCGCCGCCTGGTGGATGATCAGGCGAGTTACAACCGGAAATGGATCTCTGGTGATCTCGGAAATCCATCCGGCAGTCACATATTGTTGCGGGACTCTAGACACACATCCGTGTATATGGATCGCTGCCATAACTCAATAATCGATATGATTTGGGCGTTTATTGCGCCATACAAACCAGAAATGGATTTAGTCGATCGACGTCAAATAAGTGGGATCTTTTTCCTCCAGTCTCATCGGCGAACGGTAAGAGGACAGTAACGTTACTTTCAGCTTGATTGTTTATTATTTTCAATGCAAACCGCTCTGATCAATATATCACCCATACTACATAAAGCATTTACTGACGATCACGGAATTATAAACGACCCCCCCCCCCTTTCATCCGCGCATGATGAGTCATAACGTTTAGGATCGTATTCAGTTGGATTTTTTTATATAGCGTGTATCGCGAATAAACTGCAATCGATAATCTATATTATGCGTTTAAGCCTATAACTAGCGTTCTAGGAATTACTGCAGAAAACGATAAAAACACTTATATTCTAGACGGTATTTTCGTATGAATCTATGAATGAAAAAGTATAACGTTCCTACATCCTGAACGATAGATGATCGATGTTGAATGGGCCATAGTAATGTCAATTTAGCAATACAATTTTAAAAGTTATAGCCCTGCAAAGAAGGTGAACATCTCCATAGGCTTTTAACGGTGGCAGAGAGTGGTATAAGATGGGCACAATGCCCGGCGCCCAATGTGTTAAGAATTTATTCTTCTTCCTGCTCCTTTTCGCTTATGGGTGTATTTGATTATAATAACTAAATGAATTATAGGAATTTGTAATGTACTGTAATACACTACCATGTGCGAAATTTAATTTTTTTAATTTAACCTTTATTTTACCAGGTAGTCACTTGAGATCAAAGATCTCTTTTTCGAGCAAGACCTGGCCAATTCCAAAAATAAAATGAAAAATGAAATGATGTGTGTCTGGTGCCAGTGTATGGTAGTCATTGTGTATAGTGTGATGTGTGCCTGGTGCCAGTGTATGGTGGTCAGTGTGTAGTGTGATGTGTGTCTGGTGCCAGTGTATGGTAGTCATTGTGTAGTGTGATGTGTGTCTGGAGCCAGTGTATGGTAGTCAGTGTGTAGTGTGATGTGTGTCTGGTGCCAGTGTATGGTAGTCATTGTGTAGTGTGATGTGTGTCTGGTGCCAGTGTATGGTAGTCATTGTGTAGTGTGATGTGTGCCTGGTGCCAGTGTATGGTAGTCATTGTGTAGTGTGATGTGTGCCTGGTGCCAGTGTATGGTAGTCAGTGTGTAGTGTGATGTGTGCCTGGTGCCAGTGTATGGTAGTCAGTGTGTAGTGTGATGTGTGCCTGGTGCCAGTGTATGGTAGTCAGTGTGTAGTGTGATGTGTGCCTGGTGCC
Organism: Notolepis coatsorum; assembly: GCF_963971535.1. Taxonomy (NCBI): domain Eukaryota; kingdom Metazoa; phylum Chordata; class Actinopteri; order Aulopiformes; family Paralepididae; genus Notolepis; species Notolepis coatsorum. The sequence continues at coordinate 105,484,220 of NC_140172.1, read as the reverse complement.
AGTGTATGGTAGTCATTGTGTAGTGTGATGTGTGTCTGGTGCCAGTGTATGGTAGTCAGTGTGTAATGTGATGTGTGCCTGGTGCCAGTGTATGGTAGTCAGTGTGTAGTGTGATGTGTGTCTGGTGCCAGTGTATGGTAGTCATTGTGTAGTGTGATGTGTGCCTGGTGCCAGTGTATGGTAGTCATTGTGTAGTGTGATGTGTGTCTGGTGCCAGTGTATGGTAGTCAGTGTGTAGTGTGATGTGTGCCTGGTGCCAGTGTATGGTAGTCATTGTGTAGTGTGATGTGTGCCTGGTGCCAGTGTATGGTAGTCAGTGTGTAGTGTGATGTGTGCCTGGTGCCAGTGTATGGTAGTCATTGTGTAGTGTGATGTGTGCCTGGTGCCAGTGTATGGCAGCCATTGAGCCTGTAGCCCAAGGTTGGATGCTACACAGTGGTGGTGGAAGAGGCCCTTTCTGCTCTAGGTTGTAAAAGTGCTTTGAGTGTCGACAAAAGTGCTATATTAAGTATTATTATTTATGTATCCATTATTTAAGGTCAATTAAGAACAAATGATCGGCCTGGTGAGAGAACAAAAGGGCCTCTCGAAGGGTAACAGGGAAAGGTTGCCAAAAAATAGAAAAGAGACAGACGATACATACAGATGGTACATACATCACAGATGTAAGGGAGATAATTCAAAACACACACCAAACAACCAACTAATTTAATTACAAGGTATGTAATACATGAACAATTTACACATCAGTTTAAAAATGCTGGGTTACAGGTGTGTGCTATATGAATGCAATGATTCATTTAGTCATTCGTTCATTCATATGTGTGTGCATGTGTTTGTGGGCGATTGCTTCTTCTAGCTGGGGCGACAGTGGAGGAAGGAAGAGCAGTCGTCTGGTAATCTGGAGGTTCCTTCCTGGTTCGGTTCCCGCTCCTCCCGTGGCAACGCGTCGAAGTGTCCTTGAACAAGACACTTGACCCCTAACTGCTCCCGATGAGCAGGTTGGCACCTTGCATTGGTCGCCTCCGCCGTCGTTGTGTGAATGTGTGAGTGAATGGGTACAAAATAAATGTGAGGAACAAATTGTAAAGTGCTTTGCATAAAAAGCTGTTATATAAATGCAGCCATTTACCATTCGAGCCGAAGCATTGGATTTGTCGTCCACACATTCAACAACTGGACCCCCCTTCCCAGGGTCCATACCCCCCCCCCCCCCCCCCCCCCCCCTCCCTAGATCAGACCTGGGTTGCACAGCAGGGACGTGCACAGAAAATTTGGGGGGCAGGGGCTCAAGCTAAAAAAGGGCACTTAACCCACCAACACCCAGTTTTGGGATGGGCACTTGGGGCAAAAGGGCACTGGGTCTGTTGCACTGGGTCTAAAAAGCAGATCTTCTATGCCTGTGTAAACGCAACCCTAGTGTCCCAGCAGCTTACTGTGAACACGCTCCGTCCCCTCCCTTCACGTGGAGAACCGTGGCCCAGAACGGCATGTACAGTGTAGCCCCATATATACAGTACAGAGCATGCTTCAGCCATATATGTAATGGTCGGTGAGCACCCATATGGATATTAATAGGGGACGCCATAATCATCAGCATGTATCAAGTGTACGCACGACCCAGGGCATACATACCTCTCTCCGGCAGCCGGGAATAGCTCTTTATGTTCATGACTGCTTGACAACTGACGAGGAGACGTATGTATATATATATATATATATACATTATGTACCCATAATGCCAGGCCGATCGAGCAGTGGCCCTGCCTAACACCCTCGTCTAGGCAACTTCTTACCTCGGTTTGATAAAAAATACTGTCTGAGTACCCATTGAGGACCGTGGACTTTCTGTAACGCATGTTGAATGATCTGACTTTGTCCAAGGGTCTTTATTTTTGACCCTTTCACTGCCACACGACAAAGGGTTATTAACCCTTTCACTGTGACAATACAATACAGGTTAACCTTCTGTATTGTCGCAGTGAAAGGGTTCAAATCAAGAATATTTGGAGAATGTATCGAGGCAGTAGTAGGGTAGAGAGACCAGACGAGTTCATAGCTTTGAAATATGATGCTTTCTCTCTCAGCTTCACGGATGTTTTCAATGAATGAAGAGACTGACCCTTCCAGACTTAAGTAATGTTCTCCGTGAGCCTCAGGACCAACCAGGCAAACTGTCACAATATGTATTAAGACTGAGATAGACTAGAAGAGGCATCGATTCAGACAACGAGGAATTTAATATTGAAACATCTGAGCAGCCCTTTGTAGTGTTACGTGATCACCACAGGTCCCCACATCGTGACACACTATCCAAGTACAGTATGCATCCTGCTCATTTCCTTTGAAACATAGTGTGACAGAGGTGTTCCGTTACTGGTGAATTAATTAGACCTGAGATCTTCGACCACTCCGTCCCTTAGAGATGCTGCTGATCTGAATACCCCTACTGTGGGCAGCTGGTCAACAACGGCAGTGAACTGGCAATTCTCCATCTTGTGTCTTGGGTCAAGGTGTGCAGTCCTTCAATACTTCTTTTTCAAGTTTTCAAGTTTCAAGTTTTCAAGTTTCAAGTTTTGTACACCTTTCTTATAAGGTACATTACAGTGACATGCTTGGTTCTGTATGAGCCTCCTGAGATTGTGCTTCATACAGTAAAATGAGTAAAAAGGTAAAAGAGTAAAGACTATACAAAACATAGAATATACAAAATCACAAAATGCAAGAATTAGGTAGAAGAGGTAGTGCAGGAATAAATAGATACAAATATGGTGTAATGGTTTAAAGTGTCTAAAGTGAATGTTTAAGGTGAAGTGAGTGTGTGCATGGGGGTGTACTGTACACACACACACACACACACACACTCCAGATCATATTACATAAGACCATGTGGCACCTCATATGCACCAGGGACACATTCACATGGAAGAACACATGTAGCTCATTCGGTCGTGGCAGTAGGAACACATAACCTATACATATATATATATAGATATAGATATTAATTAAGCAATTAACTAGATTGTAATGAACACCCCACCACGTTCTCCTGTGTCTATCTATTGAGGGCATCCACACAGAGGCGTCCTGCAGTGTGATTCAACACTGTTGTGAACCGTGACTTCGAGTTCACAAATGCAATTGTGAAGTATAGTACAGGGGTGACGCGGAACGCGATCCGAGGGCCCCGGATGTGTTGCACGCATGGTCCTTGTATTTCAAACTGACTGGTCTATATTTCCGGGCGGCTGTTCTCCCTGAGTTCTCCCTCCTCAAGTCTCTTCTCCTCTGCCCTCTCTCGGCCTCCTGATCCACCCTTTCGTGCAGGGGGCGAAACTAGAGCCCGCCAAGCGCCATTGGCGATCAGTTTTTACGTTTGGCGCCTCCCACTGAGAGGTCTGCCCGCCGTGTGGCGGGCAATAATAGTCATGTGAAAACCGAAAATCATGATCCAATTCTGAGCGGAGTTCTCACTCGCTGTCTCAGCACAGACATGCAGCGCACCGCGCACTGCTCCTCCTACCCCTCCCACACCTGTTTCTGTATGCTGCATGTAAACAGAGGACAGTCACCGTGACGTTAGTCTAGTCAGAGGGACCTCCGTGAGCTAATGTTAGCTACTGTTACAAAATGACCCAGTCAACTATTCACTTTTAGTTTAATACATGAGGCATTGTGTAACGTTATCCAGCCGGCTAGCTACTGATAGCTCCCGACATCAACAACTGCTCCAGCAAGGAAGGCTAGGTAGCTCATGTTAGCCCACGTTAGCTCACTAGTCACTACGAAATGTCCCAGTAAACTAAATAGTTCAGAGGCGTTGTCCCAACGCCATCCAGCAGTAGCTACAGATAGCTCCTGACATCAATGTCCTACAACATGCGTATTCGAGCCCCTGGTTTACATCGCATGAGGGCTGCTGAATAGGGTCTAGCTGCAGCGCAGAAGAATCCTTTCATGCTGAATGTAGAGTTTAGGGCCAGCTGCAGCGCCGGAGAATCCTTGCTGGAGCTGGAGGCCACTCGAGTATACACACAGACAGTGGAGCTGTTTGCAGACAGCGAGGTGGCGATGTCTCGCAGATAATACAACTACAAGTATGATTATATAATATATATATTTTATTAAAAAAAAATTATATAAAATAATAATAATAATTTTTTTAATCAAAAAAAAGTTGGCAGGTAAGAAATATGCTTGGCGGGTAGATTCTTCCCATCTACCCGCCACTGGCCGGTGAGTCAAAAAGTTAATTTCGCCCCCTCCTTGCGTGTTTGTGTTACACTTGTCTGTTGTTTGTCTCACAGCGCTTTTATCCAAAGTTGCTTTGAATACAACTTATGCCTAGGCTGGGTCGCGCAGCGGACATTGCGCTCGTCACCAACGCATGAGACACCGGTATCGAATCCGGCTGTTGGCGTTGCCTCCGGCTTGGGCCGGCCGTCATACTAACTCAATTGGCAGTTAGCGGGTGGAAGTCGATGGGTGGTAATCTGGACGTTGTAAACAGCGACTCCTACAGGTCGGTTGGGGCGCCTGCACAGCAGAGACAGGAAAATGGCGGAGGCAGTGTGAGCCTCCTACACGTTACTCCTCGCCAAATGAGAGTCCACGCTGGCAGGTGAAAAGATGCGACAGGCTGCCTACACAGCCTATCGGAGGGGACACGTGATGCAAGGCTTCTATCCTCCCTACAACCGGCCAGTGGGGGACACATGCGAGCAACGATCAAGACAGGGGAGGCGAGAATTGGCACGGCTAAATTGGGATGGGAGAAAAATAGAAAAAGAGGAGAAAAAGTGGATAAAAAAAAGAAATACAACTTATGCCTCACATTCACCCGTTCACTCACACCGATGGCGCTGACCTGCTCATCGGGAGCAATTAACAGCTTGAGTGCCAGCAGGGGGAGCCAAAAACAGCGCTTGAGTGCCAGCGCTCTATTCAATGAGAGAGCAAGCACATTTGCGAACGCATAAACTATATCTTAAATTATGGCTATGTGTCTAATACACCCGTCGCTTATCAATGACTTGTTTGCAGTCAACATTGTCAAAACGGATTGTTTTTAAATCGGTACATTTCCGTTTTATACCATTTTGAAAAACGCTATTTTTTTTTACTGGAATACACAAAACACGTTGTCATTTTTCTGCCTATTTATAAATCGTTTTCAAATAAATTAGATTAGATAGATTATCGATAATATATGTGTACTTATGCACGCTAGAGAAGCGGGCTGAAAATCGATTATCCATTTCCTGATCAGCACACACACACACACATATGGGACACGCTGAGATATAGGTGAAAAAAGCTCTGATTATCCCAAGACTGGTAAAATTGATTCCTTACCTCAGATCAGATGTTCTCCAAAAAGATTATTTCAATTCCTGATTGCCATTCCAAATATCGATCGCGTTTATTGATACAACGCTGGGTACTGGAAACAGATATTCCATGCTGTTCTGAGGGTGGGCAATGACTGGGATCGTCTCCGGTTACATGCCTGATAAGTAAAATGTGGATTCCGGAGTCTTTTTTTTACCATCCATTTCATTCAGTACAATCCAATGGGTGTAATACCATCCGGAGAGACGATAGGGGGCGGTATTTTCCCTCTTAGAGCTCAAAGCCAGTCCCAATGGTAACGTGAGGCTAGATTGATGAAATATGAATGGAAATCGCTAATAAAAAAATAACGATTAAAAACGCGATTTCTCGTCGTTGGCACTGAAAGTGTTAATGAGTCAACCAGCTGCAATGACTCATTACAGTTGATTGACTCATTGCAGTTGGTTGACTCGTTGTAGCTGGTTGACTCATTGCAGCTGGTTGACTCATTGCAGCTGGTTGACTCATTGCAGTTGATTGACTCATTGCAGCTGGTTGACTCATTACAGTTGATTGACTCATTGCAGCTGGTTGACTCATTGCAGCTGGTTGACTCATTGCAGTTGATTGACTCATTGTAGCTGGTTGACTCATTGCAGCTGGTTGACTCATTGCAGCTGGTTCATTGCAGCTGGTTGACTCATTACAGTTGATTGACTCATTGCAGCTGGTTGACTCATTGCAGCTGGTTGACTCATTGCAGCTGGTTGACTCATTACAGTTGATTGACTCATTGCAGCTGGTTGACTCATTGCAGCTGGTTGACTCATTGCAGCTGGTTGACTCATTGCAGTTGATTGACTCATTGCAGTTGGTTGACTCATTGCAGCTGGTTGACTCATTGCAGTTGATTGACTCATTGCAGCTGGTTGACTCATTGCAGTTGATTGACTCATTACAGTTGATTGACTCATTGCAGCTGGTTGACTCATTGCAGTTGGTTGACTCATTGCAGCTGGTTGACTCATTGCAGCTGGTTGACTCATTGCAGCTGGTTGACTCATTGCAGCTGGTTGACTCATTGCAGCTGGTTGACTCATTGCAGTTGGTTGACTCATTGCAGTTGGTTGACTCATTGCAGCTGGTTCATTGCAGCTGGTTGACTCATTGCAGTTGGTTGACTCATTGCAGCTGGTTGACTCATTACAGCTGGTTCATTGCAGCTGGTTGACTCATTGCAGTTGGTTGACTCATTACAGCTGGTTGACTCATTGCAGCTGGTTGACTCATTGCAGCTGGTTGACTCATTGCAGCTGGTTGACTCATTGCAGCTGGTTGACTCGTTGCAGCTGGTTGCAGAATACTGCAAATACTAGTTATTTACCACGGGCTGGCCTAGATTTAAGATAGTGTAACAGAGCCTTATATTGTGATATGTATGTATATAGTAATTATTTTTATTTGTGGGGGAAAAAAGATAGACTAAACCTATCTTAGTAGAGCCATCTCCATATATTGCAATATTCAGAGTGGCCCCAACGGACATCCACTTCAGATGGTGGGAATCTAGAATGCTGGCCTTCTGTTCACTACTGGCCAGGAGGCTAATACTGTTCAAATGGAAAGACCCAGGTCCACCTGTGTACGGCCACTGGATGAGAGAGGTCATGTTTTTTTTTTATTTAATCTTTATTTAACCAGGAAGTCCCATTGAGATACAAGATCTCTTTTGCAAGGGAGACCTGGCCAAGATGACAGCAATAACATTTGCAATATATCAGACAGCAATCAAATGTGCGATACATCACACAAGAACATAATAAAAGTGCATGTATACAATATACAATACATCACATTTAAACACAAAAACACAAAACAGAATAGTCTACATAATAGTAAAAGTGTACGACAGTAAAATACAGGGTAATACAGTAACCCGACTACAGAAAGCAGCGACATTCTTCTTGTAGGAAGTTATGTAATACAGATTTAAATTCGCAGAGAGAGACCAGGGTATCTAAGTGGATATGGGCCTGTAGCCCATTCCATGCCCAAGGTGCGAAGCTTGAAAAAGCTGTTCTTCCTAGTTCAGTGTTTATTCTCTGGTTTTTTAAAGTAGCCATCTTGTGGACCTGGTATGGTAGCTGCTAGAGGAAAAGCTAATTAGGTTGGAAAGATAACGGGGAAGATTCCCTAGGATGGCCTTATATATAAAAACAGACATGTGGGATTTCCTCCGTACGTATAGAGAGGTACATCCTACCATTTGGTAAAGCACACAATGGTGAGTAAGCCCTTTGGCACTAGTGATGAAGCGCAGAGATCCTTTCCTAACTTTCTTTGAGGGTATGGAAGTGGATAATGTGACAGAGGCGATCTGACTGGCCTTCCTAGTCTCTCAGCTTATTATTCTATTATTTTATGTTCTTACTTTTCTTTTTCTCTATCTACAGAATACAAGAGATGCATATGTGTCACCTGGCAGCGCTTCTGACCACAACTCGGCCCGCCCCTTTCTCGGCTAGACCTTCTAGAGTTTTCTCTTTTTTTTTATGTGTTTTTTTCTTTTCTTCACATTATTATAAATTGAATGTATAAGTACTTGTTTACTATAAAAACGAACAGTTAGAATATCTAAAATAGTGTCAAACCTGTGTTTAAATTTAGGTTGTTCACAGACTTTATTTCAATGAAACGGGGGCGCAGAGATTTACATTGGGGGAGTGTTTGAAGCGACGCACTGGCTGTTTACACTTTCAATGGGATTATCACTCTGGATCAGAAAGAGATGAATGCATTGGATCTAATGAACGAGTACAGGAACTTTGTTAAACCAGTTGATTCAGTCTCTGCTCACCGGTGAAAACACCGCGCTATTCAACGGAATTAACTGAGATCGGTCGAGATGCGTCTGCATGGGTAAGTTTAAGAATGTTTGTTTATGTTTACAGTAGCATGTTTACAATTCCGCATCTTTGATAAAACTACACCAAGTTTTTCTGCCGACCACAAGTCCAACCATGTCACGTTTATTGTGTTATTACGGCGAGCTCATGCTACATTAACGTTAGCGTTAGCTAGCTAGCAAGTTAAAGTTGCTAACGTTATATTGATAGCTATTGTTTCAGATAGCAAGGTGGAGAGCTGTAAACAAGACGAAAGTGTATGGATGCAGGGTCCATGTGTGTGTGTGTGTGTAATAACAACAAGTTTATAATCTCAGCACAGATTGCAGAATGGGTACAGTACAATACAGCTCAATACACACAATTGTTAAGAGGATGCAGACCAGAGAAAGACTTTCGTCTTGTTTACATCAGGGTCCCCCATTTTCAATTCATCATAACATTGACATACATGACATACAGGTAGACAGTACTGCTACATCAGTGTCTAAGAGAGGTGATGAGCATCAGATAGCAAGGTGGAGAGCTGTAAACAAGACGAAAGTGTATGGATGCAGGGTCCATGTGTGTGTGTGTGTGTGTAATAACAACAAGTTTATAATCTCAGCACAGATTGCAGAATGGGTACAGTACAATACAGCTCAATACACACAATTGTTAAGGGGATGCAGACCAGAGAAAGACTTTCGTCTTGTTTACATCAGGGTCCCCCATTTTCAATTCATCATAACATTGACATACATGACATACAGGTAGACAGTACTGCTACATCAGTGTCTAAGAGAGGTGATGAGCATCAGATAGCAAGGTGGAGAGCTACATAACATTAGGGCAAGGTGGCTAGGAGGGATATGAGAACTGTGTGTGTGTGTGTGTGTGTGTGTGTGTGTGTAACTAGGAGGGATATGAGCACTGTGTGTGTGTGTAACTAGGAGGGATATGAGCACTGTGTGTGTGTGTGTAGTTTAAGATGCTGCATCACCGCTTAGCCACTGAGTCCAGCTAGTTTAAGATGCTGCATCACCTCTTAACCACTGAGTCCAGCTAGTTTAAGATGCTGCATCACCTCTTAACCACTGAGTCCAGATAGTTTAAGATGCTCATCACCTCATGACATGAGGACCGTGCGTATGTGCAACTAGGAGGGACATGAGGACTGCGCACATGTGTAACTAGGAGGACTGTGTGTATGTGTAGCTAGGAGTGATATGATAACTGTGTGTATGTGTAGCTAGGAGGGATATGAGGACTGTGTGTATGTGTAGCTAGGAGTGATATGATAACTGTGTGTATGTGTAGCTAGGAGGGATATGAGGTCTGTGTGTATGTGTAGCTAGGAGTGATATGATAACTGTGTGTATGTGTAGCTAGGAGGGATATGAGGTCTGTGTGTATGTGTAGCTAGGAGTGATATGATAACTGTGTGTATGTGTAGCTAGGAGTGATATGATAACTGTGTGTATGTGTAGCTAGGAGTGATATGAGGTCTGTGTGTATGTGTAGCTAGGAGTGATATGATAACTGTGTGTATGTGTAGCTAGGAGTGATATGATAACTGTGTGTATGTGTAGCTAGGAGTGATATGATAACTGTGTGTATGTGTAGCTAGGAGGGATATGATAACTGTGTGTATGTGTAGCTAGGAGTGATATGATAAGCAGTGTGTAAGCAGCTTGCAGAGCTACATAACATTAGGCCCATGCCACTGAGTGAGGACTTTGTTGCTTTTTCTCGTTGTGACATAGATTTAACAATAATTCTGGTGTCAAAGCAGCATGGGGGGGGGGTACATAGCTTCACAGTCCTATACAGTCCAGATAGGGGGTCCTGGAGAGACAGGGGTCCTGAGGAGAGAGAACTCTGATTCAGCAGCACTTAATTATGTTAATGTTATTCAGGTGAGGGGCGTTGCTGGAGGGGGGTTTGTTGACGCCCAGTTGAAACTGTCTAAAGTGTGAAAAGTTGCCTTCCTTTGAGACACCTTTTCACCTCTTAGGTAATCTAGAACACAGCCAGTTTTAGAAGTTATAATTGGGCACATCGTGTTCAAAACATTCTCAGATTTCAACATATGACACATCATTTGAAAGCTTAGATTCTGTACTTTAGCAATCTGGAATAATCTGAAAAATGAAAATGTAGAGATCTGGCATAAAGCGCTGTGAGGTGACACATATGTCACTGCTGTCTTATGATTTGAAAGCTAAAAGGAAAAACAATGATTAATAAAATGCTTTAAGGTATCTTAGAATGATTCTGTCTGGTATAGTTTCAAGTTCAAGTTTCTTTAATAGTTGTCATACAGAAGTACAGAATACTTTTATACAAAATGCTTCTTACTGTTACGCTCCAGAGACTGTGCTAGACAAGATATGTATGAAATAACATAGTATAGCATGTAAATTAGAAGTAAAAAATGAGGTCACAGTGTTCAGTATAGACATATGTACAATGTTCGATGCAGAATAGACGTAACTGAGTTACCATATAATATACAATATACTATGCAGTGTACTAATATACAATACTATATAGTGCAAAGCAGAAATGGGATGAGGTACAATTTAGGTACAATTTACAGTAAGGTGTACGAGTTGTAGTGCAAATCCTTTATCAATAAATATAAAGTGTGTTTAGGTGATCTAAAGTGTGGAGAGTGGGTGCTGCAGTGTGTTGTTTGTTTAAAGTGAGTGTGTGCGTGTGGATGTGTGTGCTGTGTGCATTTGATGGTTGTTGTATAGTGTTTATTGTTCGTTGAGCAGCCTGATGGCCTGGGGATAGAAGCTTCTTCTGAGTCTTTCTGTGCTCGCCTTGAGACTCCAAGTTTCAAGTTTCTTTAATAGTTGTCATACAGAAGTACAGAATACTTTCATACAAAATGCTTCTTACTGTTACGCTCCAGAGACTGTGCTAGACAAGATAGTATCAAATAACATAGTATAGCATGTAAATTAGAAGTAGAAAATGAGGTCACAGTGTTCAGTATAGACATATGTACAATGTTCGATGCAGAATAGACGTAACTGAGTTACCATATAATATACAATACTATGCAGTGTACTAATATACAATACTATATAGTGCAAAGCAGAAATGGGATGAGGTACAATTTAGGTACAATTTACAGAAAGGTGTACGAGTTGTAGTGCAATCCTTTATCAATAAATATAAAGTGTTGGGAGTGGGTGCTACAGTGTGTTTGTTTAAAGTGAGTGTGTGCTATAAAGTGTGGGGAGTGGGTGCTACAGTGTGTTTGTTTAAAGTGAGTGTGTGCGTGTGGATGTGTGTGCTATGTGCGTTTGATGGTTGTTGTGTAGTGTTCATTGTTCGTTGAGCAGCCTGATGGCCTGGGGATAGAAGCTTCTTCTGAGTCTTTCTGTGCTCGCCTTGAGACTCCGGTATCGCTTGCCTGACCGCAGCAGTTCAAAGAGGCAGTTGTTCGGGTGGCTGGAGTCCTTGATGATTCTCTTAGCCTTACCCCTGCACCGCTTGTTGTAAATGTTCTGGAGGGTGGGGAGCCCCCCTCCAATTGTGCGTTCGCCTGAACGTGTCACTCTTTGTAGTCTGCTTCGGTCTTGTGCAGTGCTATTCCCAAACCAGGAGGTGATGTTGCCAGTCAGGATGCTCTCTATTGTACATGAGTAGAAGTTCTTAAGGATCTTCTGACTGACTTGAAACTTCCTTAGGCACCTGAGGAAGTAGAGGCGTTGTCGTGCCTTCTTCACAACACTGTCAATGTGTGTGGTCCATGTCAAGTCCTCGGATATGTGGGCTCCGAGGTACTTAAAGCTGTTCACTCTCTCAACCGGTGCCCCGTCGATGCTGAGGGGGCTGTAGTCCTTGACCCCCAACCTCCTGAAGTCCACAATCATCTCCTTTGTTTTGCTGACGTTCAGGGAGAGGCTGTTCTCCTGGCACCATCCCGCCAGGACCTTGACCTCTTCCAGGTAGGCCCTCTCGTCGTTTGCAGAGATCAGGCCCACCACTACTGTGTCGTCAGCAAATTTGATGATTGTGTTGTTACTCCGCTGAGCCACACAGTCGTGTGTTTACAGGGAGTAGAGGAGGGGACTCAGAACACAGCCCTGGGGGGCCCCTATGTTGAGGGTGATGGATGAGGAGGTGCAGTTGCGTGCTCTCACCACCTGGGGTCTGCCCGTCAGGAAGTCCAAGACCCACTGGCAGAGGTCATAGTTCAAGCCCAGGTCCCTGAGCTTGGCTATGAGTTTGGAGGGGACTATGGTATTGAATGCCGAGCTGTAGTCGATAAATAGCATTCTCACATAGTTCCCCTTCCTCTTGTCCAGGTGTGGGGTGGGGGGAAGGGAGGGAGGGAGGGCCTTATTTAATTTTTATTTTCTTTTAGCCCATGTGGGACCGCCTGTGAAAACTGAATCTTCAAATAAAAAAGTAGAACTGTAATGTGGACTCTCAGGGAAAGATCTAAAAAAATATATAAGAATTTTCTTTTTTTTCAGGGAAAGATCTACAGGGAAAGTCTCAAAGATCGACGGGTTGGTGAGAGACTTGGAAGTCCTTTGGCAACATAATGGTTCACCTATCAGCGCTGACTCCTGGGTCCGTCCCGGAGGATCTGTGAGGAGGCCGGCAGCACAGGAAGCTAATGAGCAGCGACGCTCGACAAGGTCCTCACTTCATTCACACTCAATTACATCATTTCACAAAGCCAGGGGGTATAGACAGTCTTGATAGTCAGTATCATGCATAATATTTAGTTTGTAAATCTTGTTAGCAATGTGTGCAATTTACCGGGGCGATTTACGATTTATTTATATATCTAATTGTATAATTTCTTAATTAATTAAATCCCCCGTTGTATGTAGTGTACTGTACGATATTACACACAATCTAAACGACTCACCGGCTGCTGTGGGTCTCACTTCGCCACCTTCCCGTCTCTCACAAAGATGTCTGCTTTCCCCAACTCGCTTCACACGGCATCTGTGGGTTTACTTGGAATATTATTGTTCATGCATGTGTACAGGGATATACAATACTGTGTGCATAATATAAATCAGTTGTTGTTGTTGTTGTTGTTGTTGTTGTTGTTGTTGTTGTAGTAAACCATGATATGGGCTATTATCCACTAAACTATGTGGATGTAAACACGATCACTCACTTAAGCCCAAACTAAGGATTCTCCTTTTTTGGGAGCTATTTGTTTGGACTGGAAGGCTCCAGCCTGGTGCAGGAGAGGGGGTAAAGTACCTTTCACGTTTTCACTATTGATGGCTCCTGTGGGAACGGAACCCCTAAATCTGGACTACCAAATGGGCTACATTAGACCACAAATAAGCTACTTAGCAAGCTGTCAAGTGTCCTTGTGGTATCTCTGTGAGCAGGTGTGTGTGTGTGTGTGTGTGTGTGTGTGTGTGTGTGTGTGTGTGTGTGTGTGTGTGTGCGTGCGTTTGTGTGTGTGTGTGTGTGTGTGTGTGTGTGTGTGTGTGTGTGTGTGTGTGTGTGTGTGTGTGTGTGTGTGTGTGTGTGTGTGTGTGTGTGTGTGTGTGTGTGTGTGTGTGTGTGTTGTGTGTGTGTTTGTGAGTGGTTTTAGGCCAGGTGGCTGCAATGTGTTTGTCTCTATTTCACTAGGGTGCACAGATCATCTAAACTGGCTCACTGATGTCATCATGCTAACATTATCACACACATCTTTATCATCATCATCACCATCATCATCATCAGGCAGAATCAACATCATCATCATCATCATCATCACCACACTATTCTCTCTCTAAGATTGACTGAATGTTTGCAGTACTATTGTCACCAAAATCCATATTTCTTTTTTCCTCTGTCCCTGTGAGGGGTACTTTTTAACCCTTTCACTGCCACACGACAGCCGGTTAACCCTTTCACTGTGACAATACAGAAGGCTAGCCCTTTACTATCACACAACCGACGGCGACGCTCCATCATTAGCATCATTAGCTCCGCCGGTTGTGTGATAGTAAAGGGTTAACCGGCTGTCATGTGGCAGTGAAAGGGTTATTAAAAGACACCAGGCTTTCGCAAGATACCGACGATGAGGAAAATGAAGAGATATCCCCAGAGAGCCGACTCGATAACAACACCGTGACCTCGTCCCGCCTCCCGTGTGAGTTATTAGGATGAATTACTGTAGCAGGTACCTGAGAAGAACCAGTTTGTTAGTAACACACACTCCAATTAGCATAGCCTAGTATGCACTCATTAGCATAACCATTAGCATAATCCCTGTCACACTTGGCAGTACCTGTTGATGAAACGGTTCAATATGGCTGCTCCCCAGAGAGCTACCACGATTCTGTGGGTTCCAGTCTGGTTTAGAAGCACATGAAGGGCAAGGGAGGAGCTGGTTAGAGCTCAAATGAAGTTAAAAACAATAAAATAAAACATTATGTATCATTTAGTTCATTAAACAAGACTAAGATTTAGATTAATTTGAAATAATAAATTAGAGAAATTGCATTCATAATGAACATAACAATAACTGTTGTATGTTATGTCCAAGTCCCAGGTAATGTATGCTGAATTAAGCAATGGATTAATTAGTACATGCGTACATTAATATGCGTCTAACATAAAAAAAATAGTGCATTCAGTTAGGCCTAGTATATCTTACTACACAGTATGCCACAAAGTCGGCCAAATGATGTTGAAAATGTATATTTCACAGAAAGCGTTTGTTTTCTCCCTCCCACAGCGCTGCCTGAGGTTTCACTCAGTAATAACTGGGAGCTGCTGACGGGATCATGTTTGGATGTGAGTGACTATATAGTATTACATCTGGAGATTAACAGCGAGAGATTCCCCCCCCCACCCCCCCCAACACTTGGTGTGATGCAGACTGAAGGGAGAATTTATAAATAATATAAATAAATTGAGGAGGCCGGCTTAGCCACGCCGTGTCTGTGTCTGCACAGCTGATGTGGTGCTGACAGCAGTAATGGATAGTCTGTCAGTGAGGAGGTGAACTGTCACCAAGGCACTACGCAGCCCTGCCCTTGTTCTATCAAACCAAGCCGCCCGCATAGGCACCTCTCCTCTTCACAGATTCATGTATGTAATATTTGGTAAACATTAAACAATATTTTAGCTGGACCCGCCCTAGGGCCGGCCTACAGGAGGGAGGGTGCCTGACTGACTGTCTGTGAGTCAACAGTGTATTTGTGGACCATGTAGAACACCGCAATTTCATGGCCATGAGCACGTAATTTGTTTAGCATTATGTGTCCATAAGCACTTTTGTCCATCGGAATCAATATTCAGGATAAAGTTACACAACACAGACTCCAGTAATCAGCTGTCTGGCGCCTGTTTAAAACAGGGAAAAGATAGCCGGCCAGAAGTTATATTCTCACTTGCGTGCATGCGTGCGTGCGTGCGTGCGTGCGTGCGTGCGTGCGTGCGTGCGTGCGTGTGTGTGTGTGTGTGTGTGTTGGTGTGTTTGATTTGGACTAATAAAGCACTAGGCAGCAATATACTGTATATTTATCTATTCTCACCAAAAAAAAGCAATGGCCAGATTGCCAGGAAATTTGCTCTGTGCATGCATGACCCCAAGAGAAAGGACCCCATTGAGTTTTGGTGACACTATGACCTTTCCTCTAGGGCAGGGGTCTCAAACTCAATTTACCTGGGGGCCGCTGGAGGTAGAGTCTGGGTGAGGCTGGGCCGCATCAAATATTCCACAAAAAAAGGGTTTCAAGTATTCCAAAAAAAAAGCACAACTGATCCAATCTTCTCAATCTTTAGCAATAACATTTCAGAACATGAACAGTTCTTCAGAACATGAACGGTTCTTCAGAACATAGGCTTCTCAGTGGTGTCAGTGGACTCATCCACATGCAATATGGAAATGCACTGTGCATTTTTTTATTCTATCACAAAGCTGTTTAATCAAATCACCAGCCAGTATTTCAGTTATTCTGGTTGCTGTGCTATCTGAGGGGGATTTGCTTTTGTTTGCCTTCAAACATGGTCTCCATCACAGTCATACATTATTTTATTATGTATGCATCAGAGAGAGAGAATGGCTTCTTGTGTTTAGCCAACACCCATGCCACTGAGTGAGAACTTGGTTGCTTTTTTCTCGTTGTGACATAGATTTAACAATAATTCTGCTTGCAGCTTGATATGATGATTTCATTCCATTTATTTGTGTGGTTCTTAGCACTGAATTTTGAGGGAAGGTTGCATCAAAATAACTGTGTTTTGTTTCGTAGTGGCATTTCAAATTGCCACCCTTCACAAGAGCTACCGTTTCTTGGCATATTAGTCACATTGGTTTGGTGCTGGGACTCAGGATGAACGCATATTTTTCAGTCCATTCACCTTTGAATTGCAGTTGACTTTTCTTTTACTGCCCATCTTTGAACATGCCATATTTTTCTGCTGGCGAAACTAGGCTACTAGTTACATTTATCTCACAGAGATAAAACTGGGAGCGAGGCTACTGTAGATGCGCTGTCAACTCTCTGCTCTGACTCGGACTGAAAGAGACGACACGCATTCCGTGAAGACCCGCCCTACTCCCCTACTCTGCAGCTGATTCGCAGACTGTGGGTGGGGGGGAAAACGCTGACGGGACGCTGAATGTGATTGGACCAGAGCAGAGTACTCGAGTACACAGACACAGACAGTGTGGAGCAGTGCAGCCGGACATTTTAGAGCACTGCTTGCAGAGGAGATAGCGAGGGCGTGGGCCGCGGGGTTGAGACCCCTGCTCTAGGGCCACCATCAGGCCAAGGTTTTTCAGTTTTTTCTTTCTAGAGAAACATGAAATGTGCTGTGCACACGAGGAATCGTTTCATTTTGGTGACCTATGACCTTTCCTCTCGCACCGCCATATAGGCAACATTTTCAAATGAGCGTCTGTCCTGACCTGTTTGCAGGGGTGTAAAGTACTTGAGTAATTGTACTTTGTTACAATACTTAAGTACTGTTTTTGGGGATTTGTACTTTACTCAACAATTATTACGTTTGTATACTTGTACTTTTACTCAATTACATTTCAGAAAAGAAAAAAAAGGTACTTTTTACTCCTTACATTTAAAATGCACACCTACAAAGTACAAAGTACAAATCTCGCAGGTCCAACCATTTTAATTAGTATATTTGTTTCTCTGGCCGAACTAACGTTAACGTTATTAATCCTGCGGCTGCACTTTATTTAAAAACAGCCAATCAAATCCCCATCAATGGAAAATGAACCCGCCCATACCCATGCTGATTGGTCCTTGTGCAAGACTACATTTTACATTACATTTACATTTAGTCATTTAGCTGAACGCTTTTAACCAAAGCGACTTACAAGTTCTGTACGACAAGTCATCAGGAAGGGCACAACTCTATCAGCTGAGTAACAATGTTCATCAAAGTGTTGAGTGCTACAGTGTAGGTTAGTTTATTAGGACAAGTGCATTACAGTAAGGTTAGTTAGGGATCTTTGATTAAACACCTGCTATCAGAACAATAGACATTCAGAAAAGAAGTTTGTACTTTAACTTTTTAGTACTTAAGTACATTTAAAAGTAGAAACTTTTTTACTTTTACTCAAGTGTGTTTTTAGCCAGATACTCTGACTTTTACTTGAGTAAGATTTTGAGACGGTACCCATACTTTCACTTAAGTATAATTTCGGGGTACTTTTTACACCCCTGCCTGTTTGTTGTACAATCATAATATTTGCTGTGCACATTTATGACCCCAGGAGGAAGAAATTATATTCTACACTACTCTAATAGTACTATTCCATACTATTCTATACTGTTCTACACTGGTCTATAATATTCTACACTATTATATACTATTCTATAATATGCTACACTATTCTACACACTCACTGTCAGTCACTGGGAAAGGAGAGAATCCAAACCAGGAGATTTCTATTTTGACTTGCTTTAAAAGTGAAATACAATACTTGTGAGAATTTAAGAGACCAGACACCAGTGAGTGGTGAATGCGTGGTGAGTGAGTGAGCGAGTGAGTGAGTAAGTGAGTGATGAGTGAGTGATGAGTGAGTGAGTGAGTGAGTGAGTAAGTGATGAGTGAGTGAGTGATGAGTGAGAGAGTGAGTGAGTGAGTGAGTAAGTGAGTGATGAGTGAGTGCGTGAGTGAGTGATGAGTGAGTCAGTGAGTGTGTGAGTGAATGAGTGAGTGTGTGTGTGTGAGTGAGTGATGAGTAAGTGAGTGAGTCAGTGAGTGAGTGTGTGTGTGAGTGAGTGATGAGTGAGTCAGTGAGTGAGTGAGTGAGTGAGTGAGTGAGTGAGTGAGTGAGTGAGTGAGTGTGTGAGTGATGAGTGAGTGAGTGAGTGAGACGGTTAACCTTTCACTACCACACTACAGAAGGTTAACTCTTTCACTACCACACTACAGAAGGTTAACTCTTTCACTACCACACTACAGAAGGTTAACTCTTTCACTACCACACTACAGAAGGGTAACCTTTCACTGCCACACTACAGAAGGTTAACCTTTCACTACCACACTACAGAAGGTTAACCTTTCACTACCACACTACAGAAGGTTAACCTTTCACTACCACACTACAGAAGGTTAACCCGTTTACTACCACATTACAGAAGGTTAACCTTTCACTACCACACTACAGAAGGTTAACCTTTCACCACCACACTACAGGAGGTTAACGTTAGGTTATGACTATAACCAAGTTCTGTTAGTTAGGGGCGATGCTTGGCATCGCCTTCTGCACTATCTCGCGTACGTGCACGCGTACTGAATAAACCACAAATGTACCTCTAATACCAGTATTAGTCTGACCACACCCCTCATCAGCTTACCTTCATAAGCAGGTGTGTGGTCACCTGCTCTCCTCCTTCCCAAGCTTTCACCACAAGGTGAGGACAAGGGCTGCAGCGGCGTCCGATGCCAAGCATCGCCCCTAACTAACAGAACTTGGTTATAGTCATAACCTAACGTTCTGTATCGTTAGTGGCTTAGCTTGGCATCGCCTTCTGCACAAGGGAGGCCAAGCGGAGCCACTTGGCTGACAAATACACCCCGCTGACAGCCCCCCAAAACCATCAGAACAGGGAGGGCCGAGCCCCCCCGACCCCCCCTAATGGAGGGTAGCCCCCCTATTAGGGACGTCACGGGAGGGCGACGGACCCGACCGTGCGAAGAGGCACTCAAGCAACTCAACGCACAGGGTGAGCAGACCGTGGCTTGACCCCACGACTACACACACGCACAACCCGCATGCCACCCGGGAACGAACGGAGGAACAACCTCGTTACTGCCCCCAGAATCACGGGGTCAAGGGCAAACCCAACCCCGTGGCAAGGCCGTAGCAGCGGAGCACGAAGGAAGACCCAGACCCACCAAAAGGACTGGACTCCCTGGAATGGGGGCCCGGAGAAGTCCATGATGCCAGCATCAAGACCCCACCAGGTGGGCACGTAGTGCCCCGCCCCCCACATCGCCAGCGTATTCGGACAAAGGCCCCTCAGTTACTGCACCTGGTATTCCCAGGCGGAACCAACCAGGCCAGAACCTGCCCAGCTTCCGAGATCGGACGAGACCGGGCGTGTCCAGGTCGGTATGGCCGTAAGCCGAGCGGGCCCCGTCCCCCCAATAGTACACCGCCTGGCACACTGACCCTGCAGAATAGGCAGTCAGCATGGCCGTAAGCACACAAAAAAGGTTAACCAACGGAAGCAGGCAGCGCACCGGGGAAAAACCAGGCAACAGGCTGTTAACCCTAGCCTGGAGACTGCGGACGAGACAGGCGCCAGAGGGGACAGCTGAACACAGCCGCCCCGGCGGAAGGAGCGTAAGCTGGCGGTGTTGCATGACCAAGCCTCCATTTAACAACCCCCACCCAGAGGGGTCGAGGCAGAGAAGGCTGACACGATTGGCAGACGTCATGAACGTGCAGGGGCACCCTCAACCGGTGAACCCGGGAGTTGACACTGCTCCAACACACCAGGGAATCAACCACCTCGGTGTTACCCAATGCGGTGGTTGTTCCTATAACCCCTCAAGAAAAAACTCCAAAACACACCTGCGGGTATACACCGGCTATACCGCAGTACAAGTGTTTCAGTTTCCAAAAAGGGTTAACCCAGGCCTATGGGTCGCAAACATCACTTCGGACCGGGCCTGGCGGTACGGGAAGCACAGGGTCACCAGAGGAGGTCAAAAAACCACCCCCACAGGCCCCTCTTCGCCATGCGTGAGAGAGGAGCGAAAAATAATGGAGAACCAGCCCCTAAGCACATCGTACCTGGTATTCCCCGGCGGTCTCCCAACCAAGTACTAACCAGGACCAACCTGTGTAGCGGCCGAGATCCGACGAGATCGAGCGCGTACAGAATGGCATGGCTGTAAGCCATGACGACAGTGCTGAGTAAAAACATACCCAACCAGGGTCTCCATAGCGCTTAACCCTGTGACACCCAGACCGACCTGGCATTTTTCCCCCTGAAAAAAGCCCAAGT
The DNA here is from genome assembly GCF_963971535.1 of Notolepis coatsorum. Classification (NCBI taxonomy): domain Eukaryota; kingdom Metazoa; phylum Chordata; class Actinopteri; order Aulopiformes; family Paralepididae; genus Notolepis; species Notolepis coatsorum. The sequence goes on along the minus strand of NC_140172.1, from coordinate 105,463,519 downwards.
CCCTCAGGGTACCAGAACAGCAGATCTGCATCCCCGGCGGACAACGGGTTCAACTGATCCGGACCAGCGTGACCAGAACCAGTCCCGTGCCCTAACCACGCCGACATGCCTACTCCAGGAGAAGGGCAGATATGCGTGTTGATCTTAACATGAAAAGAAGGCGCCACCCAGACGTCGGGACGAACCGCGCCTGGTGGCCCACCCCAAGGGCGTGAGACCCCACTACATATGTTCAGATCCATTCCGTCATCATCCCCCAGATATGAACGAGAATCCGTCGACAACCCACCCAGGTCATGGGATGTGGTCGCCGGAAGAGGAAAAACCCCCATCTCAGTTGCTTTATAAAAACGCTGTTTCAACCACAAGCAACTAAGGCGTGCCAGTCAATCGCCTGTTTACAGCGAGCTAGCACTATACGTGCGTCGGGACACACCCCCATCAATGAACAGGCTATTTAGACCTGTCATTGAATCCCCAAGGCGCCCAGGGGAACGACAAGAGGGGTGTGACACTCCCTAACTCCAACACTTCTGGAATAGAAAGAAGGAAGCATCAACAGTATGTATCCCAGTCTACACAGCCGGGGTAAAAAATGTTCACATTTTTACATCCCACCACCCTCCCATAGGAAAGAGACGGGGATCCCCAGAGAGACTTCCCACGCGAGCTGTACAGATTGAAAAGAATATATTGCACCTTGAGCCATGTAAAAAACTGGTTTTAGGGCCTCCGGGGAAGAGGCACCGAACCCATACACACTCAATAAACGAATTGAATCGAATATACATACAATAGAAAAGGACCCTTCTAGAGGGTCCACTCACTTTGACAATCTGAGGAGGAAGGCTCTGTACTCTGATGGAGGCTTCCTCACATGGAAGAAGGAGTCCGAACTCACAGAAGGCCTGAGTAGGCGCTTGGTGAGGAGGAGCCCTGACCACCCCCCCTGAAAACAGATCCATCACATGGACCTGAACAGCACACGGAAGTCCTACCAACAGAGACGCGCACGGTGACGTACTCTATGGCGGGGGAATTCCTGCGGTGCACACGCCCAATATACCAGGCCGTGGGACCAGGAACTCCCTCCCCCCCCCCCCCCCCCCCCCCCCCGTAACGTGCCGAACCGCCACGTGACGGGAACCTTGAAGGACAGGGGGTGTACCCCTGACCGACAGAACAATGGGGAGAGGAAAGGTTACCAGTTCACCCCTTTACGACCCCACACCCATGATACGACGTAACGACAAAAAGAGAATATGACACAGTCATAGTCAGCTCTATGAAGCGTTTCACAGCTCCACACAGCGCACGAGCTAACCTGCTATCTGATTTTTACTAAGGAAAAACACAGAATAGAGAGGGCTCTAAGAACCCCGGTCCAACATACACATGTGCTTCTGTGGCCAGTACAACCCAGTTGTAGGTCACATGACACACACAACCCATCATCACCTACAAAAAATGGCAAAAACACTCAACAGAGGAACGCCGTTTTTTTTCACAATGAGAGAATACATCATTCTTGATTAGTATCGACCACAGGCCTTGCTAAGCACACATGACAGCAACCAAACCAATTTCCCTTTAGGAAATAAGTTTCTCCAGCAGATTTAGCACAACCTCAGCAATCAAGCTGAGAGTTACATCGTATCCCTACCACACAAAAGACACAATTAATGCACAACATGTCTGATAGGAGGTGATAAAGTCCCCAGGGAACCGGGGGGGGAAACACAATCCTCCTATTTTACCCTCAATACGGCCAGTTAAAACAGGAAAACCTGTTAATGTGTGAACTCACTGTTCATTGTCATTACAGTCTGAGAAAGAACATTCTTTTACTCACTCGTCACCAAGCATAGCTTCATAGGTTAGTTGCCTTAGTAGTGAGTACACGGTACACATAAACACCATGATGTTTCTCACACAACAACCAGATCAATACATCACGACCTGCACGGAGAAGCTACTGCCAGTGACAAAAACAGCTCACACACAACCCGCAACGTATCTCAAATGCATTGCAACAACACACGTTTTGGGAAAAAACACCGTTATTCACAATACATTTAGCAAGGTAAAACCAGAAGACGTGTTTATGAGGTCTGGCCAACCCCGTACCTGCCCGGAACGCAGATCAGCGAAGTGCAGTCACAAGCCACCGTAGAACACAGCCGTCCCGTGTTGTTCGATCCGGGCAGCGTCGCCGCTCCACCAGTCGCTACAGTCCTCTTTGTTGACGCAATCCCCGTCTAGGCTCAGGCAGGGTCGACGAACATCCCCTGTCAAGGATGACGTCGTGGTCAAGAGTGTAAAACATGTTAAAAATCAAAGCACGTTCAACAGAATAGCATCAAGCTAACGGCTGCTCCAACCGTTCGGGTGCTATCGCTTCCGCTCGCGAGACGCCGATCTACGACGCACGCGATCAGGAGCGAGCTCCCGGCGGCGCGCGAGAAGCCAAGCTACCCCGCGCCAGGCCACCGACCGGCTAACCGTAAGCTATGAACATGTAAACAATGACATAACACTCACCCAGACAGGCCGCCGTTCTGAACCCTCCTCACTTTTTAAGAGAAAAGAGAAAACAAGACGTCAACACCGCTTCACAACGGCGACATTAACACGTCCGGCGGAATCAGCACAGTACCAACTGGCCTGTATAGCTGACTTTGAACATGAATCTGCCGCTATCGCACATTACATGCACATATCCCCTCGTGAAGGAATACTCTCATTTGGATATGAAAGATGGGGTCTTAACACGGTGACAGAGAGAATCCACTCGTCCAGAACACACAGGGATCACCAGTGTCAATGGTCGCGGCCCACTAGTTAAAACTAAAATGGTCGCCAGACCAAGGCCTTCTGTCGCCTAGACGGCTAAACAAAGGACCCTAGCCTGGGGCCGGTTTCCATAAACTTTGTCAAGTAGCCCCCATAGCACTAACAGACAAGTGGAGCCCGCCAGCAAACACTACTCACCCAACCTGGAACGCACCGCTCCTCACAACAGCGGCATGTCCGACAGTTCAGCTGTGGCCTGACAGGTTTCACCCCAACAAACACAGCAAGGAACTGCAGTTGAGAAGCATGCAGCGGCGTGCTCCCAATACGAAAACCGGTGGAGGGTTTGTAGAATGATCATCATCTTCTAGACACTCCAGTACGAAGACAATATCGCCGTATTTTCTCGAAAATAGTGAGAGAGAAAATAAAGATATGATGTCAACGTATCCTTGTTTCCCAAGCTGTTCCTAATCCAATTTCTTCCATCATGGTGTCAAGTGTGGGGATCTACCGAGGCACCTCTTCCTTGTGGTGAAAACGAGAAGGAGGAGAGCAGGTGACCACACACCTGCTTATGAAGGTAAGCTGATGAGGGGTGTGGTCAGACTAATACTGGTATTAGAGGTACATTTGTGGTTTATTCAGTACGCGTGCACGTACGCGAGATAGTGCAGAAGGCGATGCCAAGCTAAGCCACTAACGATACAGAACCTTTCACTACCACACTACAGAAGGTTAACCTTTCACTACCACTACAGAAGGTTAACCCTTTCACTACCACACTACAGGTTAACCTTTCACTACCACACTACAGACGGTTAACCTTTCACTACCACACTACAGACGGTTAACCTTTCACTACCACACTACAGACGGTTAACCTTTCACTGCCACACTACAGAAGGTTAACCCTTTCACTGCCACACTACAGGAGGTTAACCTTTCACTACCACACTACAGAAGGTTAACCTTTCACTGCCACACTACAGACGGTTAACCTTTCACTACCACACTACAGACGGTTAACCTTTCACTACCACACTACAGACGGTTAACCTTTCACTACCACACTACAGAAGGTTAACCTTTCACTACCACACTACAGAAGGTTAACCCTTTCACTACCACTACAGAAGGTTAACACTTTCACTACCACACTACAGGTTAACCTTTCACTACCTCACTACAGAAGGTTAACCTTTCACTACCACACTACAAAAGGTTAACCTTTCACTACCACACTACAGACTGTTAACCTTCTGTAGTGTGGTAGTGAAAGGGCTAAAGTAGTATCCAAGTATGTTCAGAATAATGAAAAGCTGGGCCAGTTTGTTACAGCATGAAACATCCCTTCTGACGTGCCGTTGACACGCTTCCTGCACTAACATAATATACTGTACATGCACTAACATAATATACTGTACATGCACTAACATAATATACTGTACATGCACTAACATAATATACTGTACATGCACTGCACTAACATAATATACTGTACATGCACTAACATAATATACTGTACATGCACTAACATAATATACTGTACATGCACTAACATAATATACTGTACATGCACTAACATAATATACTGTACATGCACTAACATTTCTCAAACTCCACATACTGCTTGATACATGAGACAATTGTCTGTTATCTCGACTCGGAGTCTGTTATCATTTCATCATCATTAGGCACGCTGGTATATTATGTGGCTGATATATATATATATATATATATATATATATATATATATATATATATATATATATATATATATATATAAAAGCACAGTAGCTACTGGGTGGTAGATTGTGGAACAGAGCAGAATGTTGCAGAACTGATTCCTGTTTCCTGAGGCGTTATGCAACAACATGCAAAAAAAACACCTCAAACATCTCAGATACTGTAAATGTGTGTGCATCATGCATTTGTGTCATAAACCACAGCCATGCCCTAGTGTTCTCCTGTTGGTCTCTCTGTGTGTGCCTGTGGTGTGGGCGTGTCTCTCTCTCTCTCCCTCTCTCTTTGTCTCTGTGTCTCTCTCTCCCTCCCCCATCCCTCCCTCTTTCTCTATGTCTCTCTCCCTCCCTCTTTGTCTGTCTCTCTCTCTCCCTATTTCTCTCTTTGTCTCTGTCTCTCTCTCTCTCTCTCTATCTCAGTATGATTATAAGTTAACCTGAAGTTTCGAATTACGATACGCACAGGTATTGCTTTTACCAATTTGCACAGCTTATATTCCGAATGTAAGTACAGGTAAGTATTTATATAGTAATGTTTAGAATTATGGTACATATATTGTTAGTATAATGAGTATAGCCTTAGGTTATCCTGAAGTTTAGAATTACAATAAGCAATGCAATGATTAATTTATCCTGGTATAATACAATGCATAGAATGCATTGCTATTCCTTGCACTATTTGGGCAACTTTACACAATTCCTGTGAGTCTATGGAACACATCTGTAAAGTTTTTTTTCAAAAAAAAAAGTCATTGTTTTGTATTTCTAATGAAGTACTCAAAAGCATAATTTTTCTAGTTCAGGATTTCAGGCTGTTCTTGGATGGGCTCCGCCCATAAGCGCTTTGAGTGACAGTCACCCACAGTCTGCACTGGCACAGAGAGAGAGATAGAGGTCAGGTTGTGTGTAAAATGCGTCTGTTATGAGCGCGCTCCGGGAGAAGTCCCTCCACGCGCGGTCAGGTTGCCTCCCTCTCTATCTCTCTATCTCTCTCTCTCTCTCTCGCTCTCCCTCTCTATCTCTCTCTATCTCTCTCTCCCTCTCTCTCGCTCGCTTGTTCTCTGCCTCGCTTCACTTTGAGGAAGTGAAGGTATTTCCACTCGTTCTGCTGTTGAGGGGGAGGAGAGATGCAAATCAGTACCTTATTCACGTCAGCAATACCGTCAAATCAGAACGGCTTAGTTGAGTGAGGGAAGATCTCGTGAACTCGGGACTAGACTGATGAGTCAATATGATAATTAACGACACAGACCACATTGATATAATCCCCCATTGCTAGGAAACAATGCTAAACACTGGAAAAGGCCATAATGCATGGGACCTTTAATACTGACTCAAAGAATAAGCTCAGAATTGGCAAAAATAGGGCGGCTAAGTGGCGCAGTGGGCAAGACGCTCGCCACTAACGCAGGAGATGCTGGGTTCGAGCCCAGCTCTCGGCGTTGCTTCCGGCTTGGCTGGTCGTTCATACTAATACAATTGGCAGTGTTAGGGGTGGGAAAGCCGGTGGGTGGGGATCGGACGTTGTGGACAGCGACTCCTACAGGTCGGTTGGTGCGCCTGTACAGCAGAATCAGGAAGCAACGGGGGCAGCGTGATCCTCCCACGCGTTACTCCTCGCCGCTGAGAGATTGCGCTGTGCAGGTGAAAAGATGCGACGGCTGCCTCCTCGTGTACCGGAGGGGACACGTGATGCAAGGCTTGGTCCTCACTGCAGCCGACCAGGGGACAGGGGACAGGGGAGGGAAGAATTGGATAATACGAAATTGGGATGGGAGAAAAATAGAAAATGGGGAGAAAAAGTAGATACAAAAAAAAAGAATTGGCAAAATATAACAGTATGTCCATGCAAACCTTTATCTATGTAGGCTTTAGAGGCCTAACCTCTGTACACTGCCAAATGATATGAATGAAAGTGGTGTCAATGTGTGAGATAAATTGATGGTGTATCATTTGATAGTGTGAGATAGATTTATGGTGTATCATTTGATGTGAGAGAGATTTATGGTGTATTATTTAATAGTGTGAGATAGATTTACGGTTTGGATTTTGAGGGTTTGGATTTCTGGATGACAAGGATATTTGACCACACAGTGTGCCAATCCAGATTTGAGAGAGTATTAATATCTCAGTTCAGTCTGTCAAGTGGCAAAGGTTTATACTAGGCCTTGGTTATACATATGTCCGAGACAACACCATTGTTTTTATCTTTGGTGCCCAGTATCAAATGAAGTGAGTTTCCAAACTAGTGCCCCATGGTACACTTTGAGGCGATCAAAGAAGAAAATCTTTGAATTCATGGAGACCTTGTTGGCCTACAATGTCTTGGGGAGTATGGACAGCTGTGTGGAAGGAACATTTAGAGTAGAGTCATATCAAAAGAGAGTAGTTAAACAAAATAAAATGATTGGAGATACATCCATAATCCATACATCCATAATGTAGTACAAAATAAAAAGAAAACAACAGCTTAGAATCCAGAAGATTGACAATAGTCACCTCCCCTTTCCTCTTTTTGGTCATTTGCAAATATCATTCCTTTATATAAAAAAAGAAGAAATTAAATAGACCAATATTTCTGCTTTCCTTCATTTTATCTTCTAGCCAATTCCACACATTCTCCACAGTTACTCCATAGGATTATATGCACCTGCTCCTGAGATTGGTGCGAGCGTAATGTTTATCAAAATTGCAGTTACCTCTCAAATTATATCCTTTTTCAATGTTACCTGGGAGTTCTTGAGTCTTTGCTTGATACATTATCTGTGCCAGTTTAAATGTGAATACGTCTATTGGCATTTGACTTTAACTCATTCTGTGCCAACCACGGAATATTACGTGTTTGCTCGCCAACCGTTGAGCGCCAAACACGTTACGTTTTTAGATAGTTTTTTCTTTTTTTATATTCTATACACTCTCACGGACCTCTGTGTTATCGTTGGAACTCATTCTGAGACCCCGAGAGTGCAATGCAATTTGGACCCGGGCAAGTGAAACGCTTCATTCGAGCAACTTGGAACGCGTCCAGCACACTTGATGCATATTTTGTGCCATTTTATGTCAGGGACCCGATGGACATCAATACTGGAAATCGCGATCAGACAATTGGAATATTCATTTTGGAATAACTCCTAGAAAAGGTAAAGACTATATGACGTCAATCCTACTTTGATCCTACAATGATTTCACATTGATCGCAGGGATCAACGTATGTAGTATTAAAAACGTATGCTGTTGCTGACGATCAGAGCATCACAAAACGACCCCCACCCCCCTTTGATGCCTTCATGATGAAACATAATACCTATTATATACCTTTGATTTGGAAATAGTATTGTGTCCAGGCGAGCAACGCGAACCACTTTCGCAAAATGCACATAGCGCTCCATAACTCAGCTTCCAGGAATTAGCCCGGATCACTCTATACAATATTCACCACAGGATAACACGCAAACGTATACATGTTTACATATTGGACTACAAATAGTGTCTGTCAAATGAGCAGGACTGTAACGTTCTGGGTTCTCTAGCTGCTGCCTGAGAACCACTCACCATTCTTTTTTTTTTATTGATCTTTTTCCCCCTCCATTTTTCCTCCGATTTTCTCCCATCCCAATGTTAGTCGTATGCCAATTTCCAGTCCCTTCCTGGTCGCTGCGCACTTACCCCCCACAGTCAGATCATCTGGGAGAGTGGAGGCTACCACGTGCTTCCTCCGACACACGTCCAGCCAATCACCGCTTCTTTTCACCTGGCAGCGCGGATTCTCATCGAGAGGGCGTAGCGTGTGGGAGGATCACACTATCCCCCTCAAGTCCTATCCGCGCTTAGCAGGCGCCCCGACCGAACTGTAGGAGTCGCTGTTTACAACGACCCGGACCCACCCCGCCAGCTTCTCCCACCCTCTAATACAGCCAATTGTATTAGTGTGAACGGCCAGCCAAGCTGGTGACAACCCCGGAGCTGTGAGCTGGACTCGAACAGGCGAATCCAGCTCACAGCTCCGGGGTTGGTGACGAACGCAATCTCCGCTCGGCCACCTAACCGCCTAACCACTCACCATTCTGACACCTGTCACTTGTCTCCCCTGTCACTTATTGCCTGGGTTCCCTGATTGGCTGTCACTGTGGTGCGTGTGGTATGCTTGGTATGTGGACCTACTTAACCCCTGTCTCCCTGTGTTCTAGTCACATTCCCACCAGCGCGGTACACGGCGGTACCACTGGACTTGGACTTTGCTGTTGCTGTTCATTCCTGTTATCCTTTTGTCTACTAGACGCTCGGCGTCAGTGTTGACCTATTAGTATTTGCTCTAGGTGTTCCGGTTGTCCGGCAACGTGGAGTAGGAGGTTGGCCTGGGCAGAGTATGCGCATAATACCCTCCTCTCCTCCTCTACCGGTATGTCTCCCTTTCAGTGTCAATATGGTTTTCAACCTCCTCTGTTTCCCGAACAGGAGCAGAAGGCTGAGGTGCCATCGGCCCAGGCACATGTGGCTCGCCGTCGCAGGACGTGGAACAGAGTGCGGACGGCGCTGCAGAAGGCCTCGGTTAAGGCTCAGCACCAGGCTAACCGCAAGCGCCGTCCGGCTCCGGTTTTCCGTCCTGGGCAGCGGGTTTGGCTTTCCACCCGTGATCTCCCTCTCCGGGTGGAATCCAGGAAGCTGGCTCCTCGCTTCATAGGACCCTTTAGAGTGGTTCGTCGGGTGAATCCTGTGGCTTACAGGCTACGGCTTCCGAGTTCTATGAGGGTTCATCCGACGTTTCATGTGTCCCTGTTGAAGCCATTCCTCTCATCGCCCTTGGCCCCGCCACTTCCTGCGGTTCCTCCACCTCGGTTTATTGGTGGTCAGCCTGTCTACACGGTGCAGAGGATCCGGGGTAGTAGGCAGAGGGGTAGGGGGTTTCAGTTCTTGGTGGATTGGGAGGGGTACGGGGTAGAAGAGCGTTCTTGGGTGCCTCAAAGGGATATCTTAGATCCCAGCCTGATCGATGATTTCCGGCGGCTGCATCCCGAGGCCCCTAGGGGAACGTCTGGTGCCATTCTGACACCTGTCACTTGTCTCCCCTGTCACTTATTGTCTGTTGCCCTATTAGTATTTACTCTAGGTGTTCTGTTCTTATATTAAAGAGAACCACTGTTAACGAGCAAATCAATCTCTGCCACTGTTTATTTCCTCCACAACTGGGACCTTACCTGCTCCGTCGTAACACAGGACTATTTTCTCCATAGCTATAATATAGAATATACAATAGATCCGCAAAGATCGTGAAATGTCGTGAAAATTGGCAATGGAAAGCTGTCGCTAGAGAGCAGAGATGGGCGCTGGCTATGGCGTTGAATGAGTTAAGAACAAGTTATTTGTGCGATCCCAAAATCCGACCTTGTGTACAATTCTCATCGCTTTTTTCTGTAGTGTAATTAGTGGTTTTAAAGTGCTTATGTATGCATTCCCCCATATCTCCACACAGTAACTAAAATATGGTAAGACAAGACAACAATACAGAGTATACAACATCCTCTGTTCCCGAATGTTTTGCACTGCACAAATACTGCAAATACGCCTTGCTACAGTTCTAACACATCTTATATGACATTTCCAACAGAATGTACTGTCTAACAACTCAAAAATGTTATCTCATAGACATGTGAGGTCGTGCAGCCTGAAGCTCAGCAAACAACTATCATAATTGAAGTTAATCTACCATGTGATTGAATCAAACCTTAATTTTCATATATAACATTTTCCACCCCACGGCGAACCGAATTTAATCAGTCGGTAAAGTTTATACAATAAACAACGATGCCTCGTTGTGGGGGACGAAAAGGTGCCCAAGCTCAAGTTACGGACGCTGACGATAGCCGTGAGTCACCTGAAGATGACGCACTTTCCTCTGGGTCTGACGCTAGCCAAGTGCCGCCTGGGATTGACTCGAGGTCTGTGGATAAGATTATGTCGGCTATTGAGACCCTGGGAACAAAGATGGACACACAGACGGCCACTATCCATAAAGAAATAGCTTCGATCCGCCAAGACCTACACACAACCGTCAGCGCCCTACAGTCTGCTAACTTGCATAATGCTAAACGCATTGACGACATAGAGGGAAATGCTACAGTCATGGCTCTGGAAACTATAGTTGGACGGCTACAGTCGGATATGCGCACTTTGAAGGATAAATGCTTGGACTTGGAAGGCCGCAGCCGTCGCCAGAACATTCGCCTGATTGGAATTGAGGAGGGCAGCGAACAAGATGGGGATCCACGACAATTCTGTGCAGCTGTACTGAATGAGATTTTGGACCTCGAGGATACTCCACGTTTGGACCGTGGTCATCGCACACTGGCACAGAAGCCACGGGATGGAGAGAAACCCATGCCGTTTATAATGCAAATACACCATGGAGACGTCAAAGATCACATCCTCCGACTCTCAAATCAGAAGTAACAGCTATTCTACAAGGGGAAGCGGGTATTTATCTTCCCCAACTACGCACCGGAGATTGCCAGGAAGCGAGCTGCCTTCACAGCAGTGAAGCGCCTTCTTTATGAATATGACAAGCCATACGTCAAATTCGGCCTCCGCTTCCCTGCCATACTCCGGATCACATTCAACGGAGTGGAGAAATCATTCGAGGACCCCGATCTGGCCATGTCCTACGTGAAAGAGAAGATTCGATCAACACCATGACATGAGTATGGTCAGGTAATGGCTGTATTAGCCACAATTTTGTTTCGAACTTGAGAGACCACTGTACTGTGTTGAATGTAGATGATTCAGAGCCTAAATGTCACCTAAATTGTACCATATTCAAGCGTCCAGCAGATGGACCCAGATGCAAATTTTTGGACTTGATTACAGAAGTCCACTCCTTTTTTAAATTTGTTTTATCTTACACCCTTCTAAGGGTCGGGCCCTACTAAGTTTTATTTTACACAAAAGGACAATGAACATTGAAATGCCTTTTCTGTTAATATTACTATTAGGCTTGACAAATGTTATAACCTATTATAGCACCTCTCTGTCTTTCTCACTCTTGTGCGTTCTCGATCACACGTTCTCTGGTACACTGTTGACAGACACTCCCCCCCTCCTCTCTTCCTCCCTCTTTCACGTAACATGACAACCTTGTGGATTAAGCTTCACGTTCAAGCGTCCAGCAGATGGAGCCGGACGCTCATTATTGGACTTGACACATTATAAATTTGTATATTATATATAGACTATAGATTTTAAAAAAAAATAAAAAATAAAAAATTAAAAAAGGGAGAAGGGAAGGGGGGGGGGTCCTTTTACTACTCCTCTCTTCTCTCTCTGTTTCCCTACCTCTCTTTCTGTAGGTGTTTTTTTTTTCAATCCTCTCTTTTTCACACTCCATGCTCCATGTATTATGGCAACTGGGGTTATTCGTTAATATAAAATATCACGGTAGTGACCAAGAATATATTTTCTGTTACCTTGATAAAGCATGGTACTGTAGGTTGCCTGCACTGCAATAGGGATATACCCTTTTCTTTTGTATTATTGTTGTTTGCTTAGCTATGGGTTGGTTTAGGTTAGCCAGAAAGAACCCTAGCTAGTTGGGCCAATTGCCCTGGGGACTATGCACTTCGAATGGGGTAATGCTGGAGGGTGGGGGGTTAATGTGGGCTTTGTGTTAAATGTTGTATTTTTGTTTTTTCTGTTTTACCTTTTCACACCATCTATTAATACTAGTTTAAATTTTTTCTTTGTAGTTTGTATTTATCAAAGTCTCAGAGTCCACTTGAAATTATACTTGATAGGAGCCATGTTCCATCACCTACAGATGTTCCATCCGTTTAGCATAAACTCATTGGGCTGTTATGGCTAATTATACAGGGACCCCCCTGATCGGGAACAGGTGTTTGACTAATTTTACTAACTGGAACGTGAAGGGACTGAACAACCCTATTAAACGCACTAGGGTACTTACCCACCCCAAGCTTCTGAAAACGGATATAGCCTTCCTCACTGAGACGCATATACGGACTTCCGACAATACTAATCTGAAACGGTTACAACTAACCTAAAGTTAGTTTAGGTTTGTGTTAACGTTAGAAAATGTAGAAAATAAACGTATTTACGCTGCTATAGACGTCGCTCTTTTATTTTGGAACCCCCCGACCGGAAGTTACCCTAGTTATCTGCTTTAGTGTCCGGTTGCTGGTTAGCTCCGTTAGCGTGCAGTATATCAAGACCAGCCATGGGAATACTGTTTTCTAAATTGGGGAGGCTTTTAATAGTCAAGGTAAGAGGATTTTAAGTCATGGTATCCATAAACTTCAATCGGTTCGGATCATTTGAATGAAATGAGAATGTAAACAAACACGGTGTCACGTTAGAAAGTAGCACTGAAATCACTGCGCCCAGAGAGGAGTGGTTAGGCAAAAAATAGTTCAGAGTATATTTGCTTAGAAAACGTAATTGTCGAATTCAATAATTTTTTATTTCTCCACGTGGTAAATACACAGGTCACAACATGTTTAAAGGAATGTTTTGGAGTTGTATTTGGAGTGTATTTCGTGACTGTAGGGCACTGTAGGGAACGTCAGGGTACAAGTCTGACCCACTTCCAGTGATGAAGCTAAGCTACGCTAACGGAGCGGCTGTTCCCTAAGCCTAATGCATGCACAGAGACAAAAAAGGTATGTATCTTCTTGTCTAACTCCAGGGAAGATGTTAAATAAGCAAATTTCCCAAAATGTTGGAGTTTTCCTTTAACCCTTTAATCGCCAAAAACGCCGTAGGACGTCTTTCCCCGCCATGCTCATTCTGCCAAAGACGCCGTACCACGTCTTTGATATCAATATTTCTCCCCCGGAGACCTGAGATCTCCTGTTGATCCCCTCTCAACTCTCCAACGGTTCAAGAGCGCCATCTGGTGGCCGATCGGCGGATCGCCCAAACAGGAAGTGATGCGCCGGAAGTGGTGCATCGATCGGTTGCAAATAACTCGATAAACATGATTTGGACGTATATACTATTATACAACCTGGAAATGGATCGCACATTTCTACATCCCATAATAGGAACATTTCTGTTCCACGCTCATCGCCCAACGCTATGAGGAAGCTACGGTAAGATTCAACGTTATTTTCTAACGTGTTCGATACTAACTGCTCTAATGATCATATCACCCACACTAGATGAATCATATAACGTTGGCCACGGAATTATAAACGCCCCCCCCCCCCCCCCCCCCCCATCCGGTCAACATCAGATCATAAGTAGTAACTTCTAGAAGCACGTCCATTTGAATTTTTTTTATCTCGCGCAGATTGCTATCAAACTGTATTTGATCATCAATATAATGCATTTGGGGCTATAAATCACGTTCTAGAGAAAGCTGCAGAAAACGATAAAAACATACTTATACTTTAGACCGTATTTTAGTATGAATATGTGAATGAAAAAGTATAACGTTGCTACACCCTGAACAATAGATATAGGATGTTGAATGGGCCATAGTAATGTCAATTTAGCAATACAATTTAAAAAGTTATAGCCCTGCAAAGAAGGGGAACTTCTCCATATTAAATAGGGCTGGCGGAGGATGGTAAATTATGAATTTAAGCATGGCGATCAAAGGGTTAACACATTGACGACCACGGCTTGCAGTGTAATATATGGCTGGAGGACAACGCTTTGTCAACAAACCGATGTACTTTCTAACAGCTATATATATACTTTATAGTATTGCTATCTGTCCATTCTCATTGTCACTTGAGTGCATAAACCGTGCCTTCATAATGGCTTAAATAAAATAAAAATCCATCGGTTGGTTGTCATTTTATAGCGCCGTGAATATAAGGTTTATCGCGGTTTTCGCCTCGTCTTTTTTCTGGGGAGCTAGATAATAGGCTAAAGGCTAGTCAAGTTATATCAAACGCCATTTCTGCTGTATATATACGAATGAAATAAAACAAACTGCGTAGCATCCGGACTATTACAGAGCATCTATGGATGAAATGGGGGCGGCGGGGACGCCGATTACTATTATTGATTAGCAATACAGTGTGCGTTCAAGTAGCCATTTTCACTGATCGATCACGTTGCGTTTTAAAACAATGTCCAATCCAGCTGTAATTTGGGTGAATAGTATCCTACCGTCAGGCCATGTGATCGCCGGCAGCATTTCGTCATTTGTCATCGGAATCTGGTAGATCGATATGTCCATTGGCTAATCATAAATCCCATTATTCCAGGCTGAAATCTGCGTTCGGTAACGGGATCAAAGATGGAGTATGTTCGGCTGGGATCGAGGCTCATATGAAACGCCCACAGACAGTAAACGTTTTTTTTTTCAATCGCCCTCAATGATACTGCAGTGGAGCGATGGCGCCCCTAAGCGGATCTGGTCGGTATTGCATGTTTTGAAAATCAAATATGCGGGTAGGTCCTGCAAGTCGATCGGGGGCGTTACAGATCGCGAGTGCCCGGAGCACATATGGATGAGCACTTCCTGTTTGGCGCGCCCCTCCCTCTTGGCCGATCTGCCACCAGATGGCGCTCTCGAACCGTTAGACAGTTGAGTGGAGCTCACCAGTACATCTCAGGGCTCCGGAAAGGAAATATGATTTCGATGACAGATTTTTGAAATATTGACATCAAAGACGAGTTACGGCGTCTTCGGCAGAATGAGCATGGCTAGGAATGACGTCTTAACTCGTCATCGGCGATCATAGTGTTAAAAAAAATGTATCTCTTATTACATGGCGAAATGCTTGCTTGTGATTGGTCAATAGCGCGCGTCAGAGGTCCGATATTACCCGATAACGGACCTCTGTGGAACAATAATGACCGCTGTGCGCAGCTGTTCACAATCAAGCTCACATCAGTGCAGCCAATCAGACACACCTGCCGCGGCTGCACTGACAGCGGAGTGTGTGTGACGATGACAGCGGAGCCAGAACAGAGGCCTGTTGTTTGTATAGCCTACTTTTCAAAACTACTGCATTTGTTACATCCACAATGGCCAGTGTTGAGGACTTTAACATTAATTTCGATTTAAATCACGAATGGTCCCCCCCGGCAAAAAAAAGTAAGAGAACAAAAAAAATTCCAACCGGTCACGTTAAGGTTGAGAAAGCAGCCACGGAGACAGGCACAAAGAGACATCGAGATGTCGGTGAAAATGAGGTGGATCGAATTGAAGAGGACCGACATGAAAAAAACACCAAGAAAAGTACAGTGTGGGCAATGGGGGTGTTTCAGGACTGGCTGAAGGAGACGAAGAGACCACTAGATGTGAACGGAGAGGTCAGCGCTGAAGAAAAAAATTACAACCGGTCACGTTAAGGTTGAGAAAGCAGCCACGGAGACAGGCACACAGAGACATCGAGATGTCGGTGAAAATGAGGTGGATCGAATTGAAGAGGACCGACATGAAAAAAACACCAAGAAAAGTACAGTGTGGGCAATGGGGGTGTTTCAGGACTGGCTGAAGGAGACGAAGAGACCACTAGATGTGAACGGAGAGGTCAGCGCTGAAGAATTGAACCAGGCACTCCGCGTATTTTACGCATCCGTTCAAACAACCAAAGGAACGGCTTACTCTGTGGCAAGCTGCATGGCCCTGCGCGCAGGAATCTGCAGACATTTTTCTAAAATGGATGCAATGAAGAGTTTATTAAAAGATCAGACACAACAATGGCACAAACACAAAACAGTAAGCTGTACAATATCAGAAATTCATACAGATGGGACCAAAACAGTGCAGAACAATACCAGAAAGCAACTCATACCCCAATAATCCAAACACTTTTGGATAACTTTCTGGACTCCACATACTCTCACAGTAAAGAAAGCCTCAACCTAGCAGTAAACAATATTAACAATATATACAGACAAACAGCAAAGGAGGCACAACTGAAATGTACTACAAACAAACCAAAAACTGCAACAAAAAACAGCTGGTTTGATACAGATTGTAAAATCATTAGGATTTTTTTTTGAATGCTATCAAATCAAAAACACAGAGACCCCAATAATGCTGATGTACGCTTTCTCTACTGTGAGACCCTAAAACTCTACAAACGTACACTCAGAACCAAAAAACAACAATATGACAAACAGCAACTGACACTAATTGAGGAGGCAATCAATACAAACAACTTTTGGCAACATTGGAAACACATAAACAAACCACAAAAACAGGAATTGGCTATACAGAACAGTGATATATGGACAACCCATTTTAAAACACTATACCACACTGTTCAAATTGAGGGAAACACAGAACAATCTCAGATTCTTGATACGTTGACTAAATTGGAGCTTGCCATAAAAGACAATCAAAACCAATTAGACTCCCCAATTATTGAGCAGGAACTGCTTAAGAAACTACAAACTCTTAAATCTAAAAAGGTTTGTGGACCTGATGGCATCTTGAATGAGATGATGAAAAATATGAACAAGAAATTCCAATTGGCTATATTAAAACTATTCAATTTGGTCCTGAGTGTAGGATATTTTCCTGACATCTGGAATCACGGACTCATAACCCCAATCTATAAAAGCGGAGACAAATTTGACCCTAATAACTACAGAGGCATCTGTGTGAACAGTAATCTGGGGAAGGTTTTCTGTAGTATTATGAATACCAGACTTTTAAACTTCCTTACCAAGCACAATGTCTTGAGTAAAAGCCAAATTGGATTTATACCAAAACACAGCACAACCGATCATATTTACACCCTACATACCCTAATTGATAAACATATAAACCAAAATAAAACCAAAATATATGCCTGTTTTATTGACTTCCAAAAGGCTTTTGATTCTATTTGGCATACAGGACTGTTCTATAAAGTTATAGAGAGTGGTGTAGGGGGTAAAACATATATTATTAAATCAATGTACTCTGGTAATATGTGCAGTGTAAAAATTGGCAAAAAAATAACAGAATTCTTTACCCAAGGGCGATATCTATATTAAAGAATTGGAAAAGTCCTCTGCCCCCGGTGTAAGTCTCCACAATCGGGAAGTGAAATGCCTGCTCTTTGCAGATGACCTGGTTGTGTTGTCCCCCACAGCAGACGGCCTACAGCAGAGCCTGGACCTGCTAGAGCATTACTGTCAGACCTGGGCCCTGGCAGTAAACCCCAAAAAGACCAAAATAATGATATTCCAAAAAAGATCCAGATCTCAGGACGTCCTACCAAAGTTCTCAATTGGTACAAAACATGTAGAGTACTGCACACATTACACCTATTTAGGCCTAAAACTAAGTTCAACTGGACATTTTAAGGAAGCAGTCAATGAGCTGAGAGGGAAAGCACGCCGGGCTTTCTATGCCATAAAAAGAAATATACAAACAGAAATACCAATTCGAATCTGGTTAAAATCTATTGAATGTGTTATTGAACCAATTTCACTCTATGGCAGTGAGGTGTGGGGTCCACTTACAAAACAAGACTTTACCCAATGGGACAAACACCCCATTGAGACCCTGCATGCAGAGTTCTGTAAGATTATCCTACATGTCCAGAGGAAAACTACAAACAATGCATGCAGGGCAGAATTAGGCCGTTACCCACTAATACTAAAAATACAAAAAAGAGCAATTAACTTTTGGACACACCTAAAACGAAGTGACCCCGTCTCGTACCATTATCAAGCCCTGCAGTGCCAAGAGCTGAGGAGCATCAGGAACCCCCTTACCCAGCTGATCCTGAGGCTGAGTCCACAAACCTGCTCTCTTAACACACCTCAGGAACAGAACACGTCACCAATCAGAATAAATCAAATTACTACACAGCTAAAACAAAACTACATCACCTATTGGAAAACACAAACAAAAGCACAGAGCAAAATGCAGTGCTATCTGGCTCTAAATCGACAGTACACCATAGCAGATTATTTGAGCATGGTGACTGATCAACAACTAAAAAGAACCTTGACAAAATACAGACTGAGTGAGCACAGCCTCGCTGTTGAAAAGGGGAGGCACAGGAAAACCTGGCTTCCTGCAGAGCAAAGGCTGTGCTGTCATTGCACCCTCAGTGAGCCTGAAACTGAGTTGCACTTCCTCACCAAATGTGAAAAATATAAATATATTAGAGAAACGCATTTGAAAAAATTTGAATTAATAACAAAAGGCTTTCTCGCACTACCAGATACAGAAAAACTACCAGTCCTACTAGGGGAGGACTCAACAAGCTGTGAGCTAGCAGCAGCATATGTTGCTCCCTGCCACAAACTGAGGGACAGTGAGTGACAGTCACCTGACATGTTTACGCCGTAATACTTGATGTTTTATTTTACGATGATATTTTGTATGTACTTATATCTGTTTGTAATCCATGTTTAATATTGCTTTGGCAACATGTAGAAGTACGTCATGCCAATAAAGCCATTTGAATTGAATTGAAATTGAGTACTTCTTTTGATCCATGTAACGGGGTGTTTAAGTCCGTAATTAAAAAGCTGCGTAAAAATGGCCAAGACACCAGCCGACACCATCCTGGCATCACCACAGTGGACATGGCCATCCTGCGCAAGTCCAGTGTGTTGGCACCAACTTCGCAAAGTGTGGTTCGATATTCAATTACACCTGGCCAGGAGGGGACGAGAGGGAACGAGGGAGATGAGAAGAGATTCCTTCGAGCTGAAAGTTGACGAGAACAGAAAAGAATATTCTGTCCTGACGCACAACATCGAGTCAAAAAATCACAAAGACGCCAGGGATCCCTGCAAGGAGATGTACAGAGGAACAATGTTTTCAACGCCCGGCGACCCCACCTGCCCCGTGGCCAGTCTAAAAAAATATCTCTCCCTGTTACCCTCTTGTGCTACTGCCCTTTTCCACCATCCGCTGAAGAGACCACAGCATGAATTAAACACCGAGTCAGTGTGGTACTCCAAGGAGAATATGGGGCATAATCATCTAGGCCAAATGATGCCCACCATCTGCCTCGCAGCCGGACTCTCGCAGCGTTATACCAACCACAGCCTGCGGAGCACGGCTGTGCAGCGCCTGTCCGAGGCAGGTCTCGACACCAGGGAGATCATGACAGGGCATAGGTGCGAGGGAAGTCTAAAGTCATACTGGACCCCCTCCACCACAGACAGGGAGAAATGGAGCAATATCCTGTCTGGTGCGTGCTATGCCTATAACATCCTACTTACTATTTATTTAACAGCCATCACAAAATTGCCAGCAAACTGATGTCTATTATGTGTTTTAGGTACGCAAAATAAAAGTGGACGCGCCCCTCCAGCCGTGGTGTCCTCCCCCGGGAACAGACACGCTGGTAAGTAGGCTATAGTAACCCAGTACAAGGATATGCCTACCTTTCCTATAGGTTGCATAGAAAACTTATGTTATATTATTTGTGTTGTAGGTGCGGAAAGACCTGAACCAGCCCCACCAGAACGCACAGACTGGCCTGGCCTGAACACGAATGTCCCGACGAACGCCCCCCTCAACTGGTCCAATTTCACCATAAATGGAAATGTCCAAATAAATTACCAGAAATGAGACCACACTGTTAATTTTTTTTGTTAGTAAGTTAGCCATGTAATAAGTGGGGAGCAATCAAGCATTTAGATTGCAGTCATGAAAGCTGCTCAGCATAATTATGCACAGCTGCATTCAGTCATCAGTGCAAGCTGCCGGCGATGACAGCGGGTGCGTCTGCATTTGATCTCGTCTTGTCGATTTTGTAAAATGAATTAGGTATATTGTTAGTAAGTTAGCCATGTAATAAGCGGGATAATGTATAGCCTATACTCGGTCATTGTCGCAAAATAATTGACCTTCACTACTCCGTGTCGGTCAATTATTTTGCGACTGACCTCGTAGCTATACATTATCCCTTACATATACTTGTTCAATATTGACATTTTCTATTTTTACTTGCACATGTGTATCTATTTTGCGGTTTCCAAACCCCATCAGTTTGGTTTTGTCCACATTCAATGATAGTTTATTAACACATTGAGTGCCAATGATGAGAAATCTCGTTATTTAATCGTTATTTCATTTATTAGCGATATCCATAAATGTTTCATCCATCCAGCCTCACGTTATCATTGGGACTGGCTCTGAGCTCGAAAAGGGCAAATACCGCCCCCTATCGTCTCCCGGATGGTATTGCACCCATTGGAATGGAGTCGATGGGAATGCATCAGAAAAAAAACTCCGGGCTCCACATTTAACTTCTGAGGCATGTAACCTGAGACTATTGCATCCACTGAGGGAACTGGAAGAAGCGTCGATTATGTGTTTCGAGGTATAACGTTGGATCAATAAACGCGATCGATATTTGGAATGGCGATCAGGAATTGGATTAATCTTTTTGCAGAACATCTGATCTGAGGTAAGGACTTTATTTTACCAGTGTTAGATTCTGATCAATCAGCCGGTACCACGTCTTCGTCTGTTTGGCTTGTGTTCTCATTTCCATCCACTGACTCTTCGTTGTGTATTTGATTCCCCCGACGTCTCCTCATACTGGCTGATAAAACCTTATCATTCCCCGTTAGTGCAATCCGCAGCATAAGTATTCACCACCTCCATAAGAATTCGACCCTCAGACAGCATACCTTTCTTGAAAGAGCGTTGTTTATTAAATAAACAGAAACCTCATCTCAGATGTTATCATATTGAATTGTCATAGCTATCAGTCCAATAGTGGCTCAGGCCTGTCGTTAGCCAAAACCCTCCTCATGTTAGCCGGAGCTAATGATGATGTGGCATCCTTCCCCCCCCCCCCCCCTCTCTGTGATGAGAGGAGGGGGTCTCTGAGAGTCTTTGATGGTGTCTCCTCTCCCGTGGGATTCGTTTCTTTGGTCTGCCCTTACCCGGAACCACTGTTCGATTTATATGATCTTCGTCATAGCAACGACGGCCCCGCCCCTCTTCCGGTTACTATGTGCCGCTGCCATGACAACAGCTTTAACCTTTAAACACATTTCAAAACTTTTGTTTCATTAATGATGTCAAACCTCCCTCCCTCGCTCCTGTGCCTGTATCAGCTTGTTGATGTTCTTGATAGGAATGTAAACATTCTGCCCTGCTAACACGGCCTGCCTCCTGCCTCTGAACCGCTTCTTCCACCACCCTCTGCTAAGCCATGCACATTTCGCCCTCTCTGACCTGGCACCGTTAGATGCTATCATCTCCCCCCCAATCTATACATCACATACATTGAAAAACTATACATCACATACATTGAAAAACACACGATTTCTCTCAGTAAAGAGCTATTTTCGTGGATTTTTCTGGAATCACTAGAAATCTTCAAAACTATACTCATTCAAAACGGTATAAAACGGAAATGTACTGATGAAAAAACAATCCGTTTCGTACATGTTGACTGCAAGCAAGTCATTGATAAGCGACAGGTGTATTAGACACATAGCCATAATTTAAGATATAGTTTATGCGTTCGCAAATGTGCTCGTCCTCTCATTGACTAAAGTGCTGGCACTCAAGCGATAAATCGCGCACCCCCTGCTGGCAACCAATGTGTTAATGTCAAACCATATTTTTTGTTTGGACAATTCAGTCATAACAATCTCTAAGAGTTCCTATAAGTTATTTCCAGAACAGAAGATGTTGGTGTTGTCCGCAAAAATAATACATTTAAAGATAGTTGATACCTTACAAATGTAATTTATGTAAAAAATAAATAATATGGGGCCCAACACTGACCCCTGTGGGACTCCACAGGAAATATATAGGCATGATGTACACATCTTAACAAACTGTTGTCTATTAGAAATGTAACTTTTTAACCAGCTCAATGCTACACCTCTCATCCCATATCTTTCCATTTTATACAGTAATATGTTATGGTCAATGGTAACAAAAGCTTTTTTCAAATCTATAAATACTCCTACCGCAAATTCCTTGTTGTCAGTACAGTTAGTTATTTCTTCCGTCAAATCCATTAGTGCCATAGTTGTTGATCTATTTCTTCTAAATCCATATTGGCTGTCAGTTAGTAAGTTGTGTTTCTCAATGAAGCTATCCAGTCTCACAATGAAGAGTTTCTCCAAGGTTTTCGAGAATTGACATAATAGAGATACAGGTCTATAATTAGTAAAAAGATGTTTATCTCCTGTTTTATACAGAGGCATAACCTTAGCCGTTTTCATTTTGCTTGGGAATGTAGCTATTTTAAAGGACAAATTACAGATGTACAGTATGTCAGAGGATTTACCACTCCATCAACAACTTCCTTAACCCTTGAGGCACCTTAGTTGCAGAACTAAGTCCCCAGTCACACAGGGGGTCCCCCAAGGCTCAGTCCTTGGCCCCCTGCTCTTCATCTGCTACATTCTCCCCCTTGGTCACATCATCCGCAAATACCACCTCAACTTCCACTGTTACGCTGACGACACCCAAATCTACATCAGTACACAATCCCCCCACAGCCCACCCCTCAGTCACATCGAATCATGCATCACCGAACTCCAAACTTGGATGACCCACAACTTCCTCAAACTGAACAGTGACAAGACTGAACTTCTCATCATTGGCACCAAAACCACCCTCACCAGATCCGGACCCATCACACTCACCATCAACGACTCCACCATCACCCCCTCCCCCCTAGTCCGCAACCTTGGTGTCCTCCTTGACCCCACCCTCTCATTTGACCCCCACGTCCACTCCATCGTGAAAACATCCTACTTTCACCTCCGCAACATCGCAAAAATCCGTCACTGCCTCTCCCCCCCCGCTGCTGAATCCCTCATTCACGCCTTCATCTCCTCCCGCCTGGACTACTGCAACTCCCTCCTCACTGGTATCACCTCCCGCTCCCTCCATAAACTGCAAATGGTCCAAAATTCAGCCGCCCGCCTCCTCACTAACACCCGGTCCCGCGAACACATCACTCCTGTCCTCCACTCCCTCCACTGGCTCCCGATCAAACACCGCATTAACTTTAAAACACTACTCCTCACCTTCAAAGCCCTCCACAGCCTGGCCCCCCCCTACCTGACTGATCTCCTTCTCCCCTACCGCCCCACCCGTTCCCTCCGGTCCTCCTCCACTGCCTCCCTCACTGTCCCGACATCCAAGCTTAAAAACTTCGGAGATCGGGCCTTCTCTCGCACTGCACCCCGACTCTGGAACTCCCTCCCCCAGTCCATCAGAGACTCCCCTACACTCTCCACCTTCAAAGCTCGCCTCAAAACCCACCTGTTCTCCCTTGCCTTCAACCCCCCCCCCACCCCTAGACCCCCCCCCCTCCCCTCCAACCTGATTGATATGTCTCCAGTCTTTTTTTTGTGCCATCAGGCTGTCTCCCCCGTTCCCCCCATGGTCTCATGTTCCCTTTGTTTTTGTTTCTTTGTTGTTTTGTTTTTGTTTCTTTGCTTTCGTTTCTTTGTTTGTACCCCTGCTCCCGACTACTGTCAGCGACTTCGGGTTATTGAGAAGCGCTATATAAATTAAATGAATTATTATTATTATTATAGAACTGGTCAAATGGGTTAGGGTTTTCTTCACATGTGTTTGTGGATAGCATTGGCTAGATTTTATGTATATGCCAAAAAAGTAGCTCAGTATCACATATTGGACTCACATTACAATAATCCATGTTTTTTTTAATTTTTTTATAAACAATCACTATTAACTCATTCAGCGCCAGTCACGATGATAGTCGGGTTAACTCGCCATCGCTTGAGTGCCAATCACGAGTATAGTCGGTTTTAATCGTTATTTCTTTTATTAGCGATATCCATTAATTTTCATCCATCCAGCCTGATGGTATCGTTGGGAATGGGTCTGAGCTCACAAAAGGGCAAATACTGCCGCCTATGCCTTCCAGCTGGTATTGCACTCCACTGGGAATGGTGTAGTTTCTTTTCTGGGATGATCCGAGCCGTGCGGGCAGGGTTTAAATACTCAGGCGAGGTAGGCATGGCATGGAACAGTAACCCCGCCCGCCCGTATCATATGTAACGGTCTGTAATGTGGTAGGGACCTTCACGAGCCGTATTTGGAATGACGTTCAGATAATTGGATTATTTCTTTTGCATTACATCAGATACAAGGTAAGAACACTATATATAAATTTGATCGCTGATCTGATATTTATTTCTACCCCGATCGACGCTGTCTCTGTGTGTGTATGTGTGGCTGAGTGTAGGAGCCCAGCGGTCCAGGGCTATTTTCATTCTTGCACGAGGAAGGATAATAATGATGATCTAGCGTTGATTTCAGGAAGATTCGATAATCAGGCGAAAAATTACAACGTGTTTAGTGTATTCCACTAAAGGGCTATTATCGCGTCTTTTCCTGTAATTACTCAGAATCACCAAAACTATATTCATATTCAAAACGGTATAAAACAAAACGGAAATGTACCGATGAAAAAACAATCCGTTTTGTACATGTTGACTGGAAGTAACTCACTGATAATCGACGGGTGTATTAGACCAGGGGTTCCCAAACTTTTCAGGCCGGGACCCAGAAAATAAGGCATCAGAGAGCCGCGGCCCAATGCACATCGTCAGGCTTTTTTTTTTGTCAGGCGACCGATTTTTTAAGCCAAATATCACTTCAATCCTATTAAGTTAGTTCAAGTTAGTTATTCATTTATATGTGCTATTTATGAGAGGGCTAACTTGTTGCAAAATAATAATGATAATAATAATAGCCTCATTAACACTTTGATTGCCTAAGGCTAAATTCATGATATACCATAGGTTGCCAGCTCTATTTGTCTATGGATAAGTACCCCTTCTTTGCAACTTCTATTGCTAAATTGCCATTATTATGGCCCATTCAAAGTCCTATATGTATTGTTCATTGTGTAGCAACATTAAACTTTTTCATTCACATATTCATAGTAAAATATGGTCTAATGTATAAGTATGTTTTCATCTGTTTCTGCAGCTTTCTCCAGAACGTGATCTATAGCCCCAAATGCATTATATTGATGATGAAATACAGTTTGATGGCAATCGGCGCGATATAAAAAATGTCAACTGGACGTACTTCTAGAATGATCTACGTATGATCTGATGATGACCGGATGGGCGGGGGATCGTTTATAATTCCGTGGGCAGCGTTATATCATTCATCTAGTGTGGGTCATATGTTCATCAGAGCAGTTTATATCGAACACGTTCAAAAATAACGCTGAATCTTACCGTATCTTCCTCGCGCCGTTGGACGATCAGCGTGGTGTAGACCGTTTTCGATTATGGGATGTTTATCCTGAAGAACCATTTCCAGGTTGTATACTACTATATACGTCCAAATAACGTTGTTTATTGAGTTAGGGCGAGCGATTGATCATCCAGTGTGTTGAGATGGAGTCCGGCTACCGATCGCGAGTGCCCGGAGCACATAGGATGAGCACTTCCTGTTTGGCGAGCCCCTCCCTCTTGGCCGATCTGCCGAAAAACAACCCATTCTATGATAATCGCCTTTTACTGGAATATTCCAGAACGTTGTCATTTGTCGGCCTATTTATGAATAGTTTTCAAATAAACGCTAGATGATCGATAGTATATGTGATGGGAGCTCACCAGTACATCTCAGGGCTCCGGAAAGAAAATATGATTTCGATCACAGATTTTTGAAATATTGATATCAAAGACGAGTTACGGCGTCTTCGGCAACTTGAGCATGGCGGGGAAGGACGCCTAAAAACGTCTTCCGGCAGCCAAAGTGTTCAAATACTATTGTTGCTTCGGTTGTTTTCAGCGTTTTATGTGCATAATCTGTTATTTAGTTTGAAATGTTCGTTGAAATAAGTAGATTTTTCGTTTTTGTTTATTTATTAAGTTAAAGTTAATAAGTTAATAAAACCATATAGTCACATTTTAGAATACAATAGAATAGAATTTTTTGAACACAACTAGAAACACTGTCCTGGCCTGCTTCTAAGGTCGCTTTCACACAGGGGCTGTTTGGTCCGGACTTTCGGACCAGAATTCGATAGTCCGGTTTTTCGGGTCTGTGTGAATGCGCGTCGAACTCGGTCCGCGGACCAAGCAGGCGAACTCTAGTCCGCCTGAAAACGTAGGTCTCGGTTCGGCTTCAGCGGACCAAATGCGAACCAAATATAGGAAGTGATTATTATTACCACTGCTTGCAGCACTCACTGCAAAACAAGCACACTGCATCTAATCTATCTATCTATCTATCTATCTATCTATCTATCTATCTATCTATCTATCTAACTGTGCATCTTGGGAAGAAGGAAGAAAAACGCGGCTTATTATTATTACCGAGGCGCACGGCATTAATAATGGATCAATGCCACGTCAATACTATTATTATTATATTATTATTATTATTGGTCTACAAGTTGTTTAGCGAGAGGATGGTGGTAATGTGCTTCAATAGAACAATGGATCAATGCCATGTCAAAACTCGCTCCGCTGATCTGGAGGGCTCGCAGACAGTCCACACACACGCGCGCGCGCACACACGGCTTGCAGCCACACACACATTTCCACTGTCCAATAGACAAGCGCCCTTTTCGACCGCGTGACATTGTTCAGAAGGTCTCGGTGCGCTGACAGATTTCTCTATGTGAACGCAGGCGAACCAAATGAAGAATGCAACAATGTTGCAACTTCACCCCCAGAACCGCACCGAGTCCACCAAAACTATATGTGAAAGCGACCTCAGTTCAGTGGCCTAAAAAAAATATGTTTTTAAAAAAATATATATATATAAATCATCTGGCGGCCCTCCCGTGGCTGCTCGCGGCCCACCTTTGGGAACCACTGTATTAGACGGTGACCCATAGCTATAATATAAGATATATTTTAAACACTCGCAAATCTCGCAGTCCCCCCATTGATTAAAGTGGTGGCGTTCTAGACCTATATCACGCATTAAGCTCCGGGGCAGAATGAGTTAAGTGCGTGAAGAACAAGTGTCACACCTTTCACCCTAGTCACAGAACTGGACAGGTTAGGGTTAGTGTAACCGCAACTCTATTTTAAGAAATGGTTAAAATCCTGAAAATGAATAAATATTCATATGTATGGTGAGGACTGAAGTTAATAATGATATTCATGAAAGAAAATTGGAACAATACATGAAAAATATATGTTTTACTGAGATCACAGTTTCGGTCACTAGGGAGCAGTGTTGGGCAAGTTACTTTTAAAAAGTAACTAGTTACAGTTACTAGTTACTTCTTCCAAAAAGTAACTAAATTACTTACTCAGTTACAAATTTCATATGAAAATACCGTCTAGAACAGGGGTCAGCAACCTTTTTGACATGGAGTGCCTGTTTGAAATATAGTTGTAACTAGTGTGCCTCAACAATATTCCATGCATCGTAAATATTTTTTCTCATAATCAGGTATTTTTTATGATAATTTTTACATTATTACATCATTATCGTTATTATTAACAATATTATTATGATGGTTGTATCAACCCTAAATCTGAGTTGGGGGGGGGGGGGGATGCAATGCAGACAAACAGCTGTATACAGTGCGACCATTTCACTCACATTTGCCCATTCATTTTTGGACACATCACACACCATCGGTGTGTGTACTGTACGTGGGCTGTCATAGCTCCACCTACAGGCCTAATGGAGAACACCAGGAGAACACCAGGATGTGAATGGAGGGTGAATGTGAGGTATATCGTGTAAATACGTTTTGATTGATCGCAAGACTACACTGTAAAAAATATATAATAATAAGTTACCAGAACTTAAAAATATTGAGTTCAGTTACTGTGCATTAAGGTTTTCAGTTTTCAATCCATAATAATCCAGAAAAATAAGTACACAACCACATTATTTCAACCTAATAAAACTATGTTTATTGTCATTGTTTTAAGAACACAAGTTGACTTGGTAATACTCACATTTTGAGTAAAGAATATGGCTTTCACACAGGGGCTGTTTGGTCCGGACTTTCGGACCAGAATTCGATAGTCCGGTTTTTCGGGTCTGTGTGAATGCGCGTCGAACTCGGTCCGCGGACCAAGCAGGCAAACTCTAGTCCGCCTGAAAACGTAGGTCTCGGTTCGGCTTCAGCGGACCAAATGCGAACCAAATATAGGAAGTGATTATTATTACCACTGCTTGCAGCACTCACTGCAAAACAAGCACACTGCATCTAATCTATCTATCTATCTATCTATCTATCTATCTATCTATCTATCTATCTATCTATCTAACTGTGCATCTTGGGAAGAAGGAAGAAAAACGCGGCTTATTATTATTACCGAGGCGCACGGCATTAATAATGGATCAATGCCACGTCAATACTATTATTATTATATTATTATTATTATTGGTCTACAAGTTGTTTAGCGAGAGGATGGTGGTAATGTGCTTCAATAGAACAATGGATCAATGCCATGTCAAAACTCGCTCCGCTGATCTGGAGGGCTCGCAGACAGTCCACACACACGCGCGCGCGCACACACGGCTTGCAGCCACACACACATTTCCACTGTCCAATAGACAAGCGCCCTTTTCGACCGCGTGACATTGTTCAGAAGGTCTCGGTGCGCTGACAGATTTCTCTATGTGAACGCAGGCGAACCAAATGAAGAGGTAAATAGAATCCAAGAGGCGAATGTTAACGCCGCCATTTTAGTTCTGGGAGATTTCAATAGCGCCAATCTGAGAAAGGTATTGCCCGACTTCTATCAGCATGTGACTTGCAACACCAGAGGCGGTAACATCCTAGATCACTGTTACACGCAATTTAAAGGTGGCTACAAGGCTCATTCTGATAGTGGCTTCGGTAAGTCAGATCACGCATCAATTTTTCTTACACCGAAGTACAGACAGAAAATTAAAAGTACTCCCGTAGTCTCGCGAGAGGTGCAGAAATGGGATGTGACGTCAGAGGATACGATCCGGTCAGTGTTTCACAACACAGACTGGAGTGTGTTCCGCGACACAGATAACATTAATGCCTACACGGAGACAGTGCTGGACTATGTTTGTACTAGGGTGAAAGAAACAATCCCCACTACCAAAATGAAAGTTTACCCAAATCAAAAACCCTGGGTAGACAAATCCGTCCGTGAAGCTCTGAGAGAGCGCACCAAAGCATACAACGACGGCCTAGAGGCAGGCAACATGAATGACCACAAGGTGGCGCGATACAACGTAAGGAGGACTGTGTCAGAGGCCAAACGACGCTACAGGGATAAAATTGAACTCCAGTTTGAACAAGCTGACTCTAGAGCTATGTGGCAGGGGCTCAAAACGATGACAGACTACAAAGGCGCCTCCCTCAAACTGAACAGTGACATCTCCTTAGCAAATGACCTCAATACCTTCTATGCGAGGTTTGATGCTGGTAATAACAACACCAGCTCACAAGCCTCGGCAATGGGGGGGGGGGGGTCGGCTGCTGATGGAGGCGCAGTGTTCAGGGTAACAGAGCATGAGGTGAGGCGGACCTTTAAAAAAGTGAATATCAGGAAGGCAGCAGGTCCAGACGGCATCCCCGGCCGCGTCCTAAAAGTCTGTGCCGACCAACTGGCCCCAGTATTCACTGACATATTTAACCTGTCCTTAGAACAGGCTGTCATCCCCACCTGCCTGAAGAAGTCCACTATTATCCCTGTACCCAAAAAATCCAAGCCTGCTTGCCTCAACGACTACCGCCCTGTAGCTCTCACCTCCATAGCCATGAAGTGCTTCGAGAAGCTAGTAAAGGGCTACATCTGCTCCTCCCTCCCCATCAACATGGACCCCCTGCAATTTGCATACCGCCCCAACAGGTCCACGGAGGACGCCATATCCCATGTGCTGCACACAGCAGCATCACACCTGGACAAGAGGCAGGGGAACTATGTGAGAATGCTATTCATCGACTACAGCTCGGCATTCAATACCATAGTCCCCTCCATACTCATAGCCAAGCTCAGGGACCTGGGCTTGGGCTATGACCTCTGCCAGTGGGTCTTGGACTTCCTGACTGGCAGACCCCAGGTGGTGAGAGCAGGCAACTGCACCTCCTCATCCATCACCCTCAACATAGGGGCCCCCCAGGGCTGTGTTCTGAGTCCCCTCCTCTACTCCCTGTACACACACGACTGTGTGGCTCAGCGGAGTAGCAATACAATCGTCAAATTTGCTGACGACACAGTGGTGGTGGGCCTGATCTCTGCCAACGACGAGAGGGCCTACCTGGAAGAGGTCAAGGTCCTGGCGGGATGGTGCCAGGAAAACAGCCTCTCCCTGAACGTCAGCAAAACAAAGGAGATGATTGTGGACTTCAGGAGGTCGGGGGTCAAGGACTACAGCCCCCTCAGCATCGACGGGGCACCGGTTGAGAGAGTCAACAGCTTTAAGTACCTCGGAGCCTACATATCCGAGGACTTGACATGGACCACACACATTAACAGTGTTGTGAAGAAGGCACGACAACGCCTCTACTTCCTCAGGCGCCTAAGGAAGTTCCAAGTCAGCCAGAAGATCCTTAAGAACTTCTACTCATGTACAATAGAGAGCATCTTGACCGGCAACATCACCTCCTGGTTTGGGAATAGCACTGCACAAGACCAAAGCAGACTACAAAGAGTGACACGTTCAGCCGAACGCACAATTGGAGGGGGGCTCCCCACCCTCCAGAACATTTACTACAAGCGTTGCAAGGGCAAGGCTAAGAGAATCATTAAAGACTCCAGTCACCCGAACAACTGCCTCTTTGAACTGCTGCCGTCAGGCAAGCGATACAGGAGTCTCAAGGCGAGCACAGAAAGACTCAGAAGAAGCTTCTATCCCCAGGCCATCAGGCTGCTAAACGAACAATGAATGAACACTACACAACAACAACCACCAAACGCACATAGCACACACATCCACACGCACACACTCACTTTAAACAAACACACTGTAGCACCCACTCCACACACTTATAGCACACACCCACTTTAAACAAACACACTGTAGCACCCACTCCCCACACTTTATATTTATGGATGAAGGATTGCACTACAACTCGTACACCTTACTGTAAATTGTACCTAAAATTGTACCTCATCCCATTTCTGCTTTGCACTAGATAGTACTGTACATTAGTACACTGCATAGTATTGTGTATTGTATATTATATGGTAACTCAGAACATTGTACATATGTCTATACCGAACACTGTGACCTCATTTTCTTCTTCTAAATTCATGCTATATTATGTTATTATGTTATTTGATACTATCTTGTCTAGCACAGTCTCTGGAGCGTAACAGTAAGAAGCATTTTGTATGAAAGTATTCTGTACTTCTGTATGACAACTATTAAAGAACTTGAACTTGAACTTGAACTTTTAACATGTGCAATGTTCAATGAAATAGAAAAATAAATAATAAAATTAGTTGATTAATCCCACTGGTCACAATGGTGACCGTAATAATGTTTTTGTTATAAGGCTCTGCAAATGTTACTGAATGATGTAGCAATGTATTTCCAGCTAAATTGAAATAATAAACAAATAAAGGGTCTCAATTAAATATGTGGTAGTAAAAAGAACCTGTGGGGTGCTCCAGTAGCACACCATGTTACTGCGCTGCGTCGCGGGACTCCGTGCTGCGTCACGGATCTGGTTGACTCCGAGTTCGATTCCCGGACTCGCCGTCATTTGCCGAATGTCTCCCCCTGCTCTCTCTCCCGTTTCACCCTACAACTGTCGGTCATGCTTGACCAGAAAAGCGATAAACGCTAAAAAATTAAGTTTAAAAAAAAAAAAAAAAAAACTGTGGGAGGATTTCAACAAGATAAATGCGACAACAGTGCAAAATATTTCACTATAATATTTCAAAGCAAAAAAAAATATATATATATATATATTTTTTTTTTCTTTTTTTACTTCTGCCCCCTGTGCCTATGCAAATGCACGCGTGCCTAAGGTTGCCTACCCCTGGTCTAGAATATAAATGTTTTTATTGTTTTCTGCAGTAATTCCTAGAACGCTAGTTATAGGCCTAAACGCATAATGTAGATTATCGATTGCAGTTTATTCGTGATACACGCTATATTAAAAAATCCAACTGAATACGATCCTAAACGTTATGACTCATCATGCGCAGATGAATGGGGGGGGGGGGTCGTTTATAATTCCGTGATCGTCAATGCTTTATGTAGTATGGGTGATATATTGATCAGAGCAGTTTGCATTAATAATAATAAACAATCACGCTGAAAGTAACGTTACTGTCCTCTCGCCGATGAGACTGGAGGAAAAAGATCCCACTTATTTGACGTGGATCGACTAGATCCATTTCCGGTTTGTATGGCGAAATAAACGCCCAAATCATATCGATTATTGAGTTATGGCAGCGATCCATATACACGGATGTGTGTCTAGAGTCCCGCAACAATATGTGACTGCCGGACGCATTTCCCAGATGCACGGAGATCGACTCGATCCATTTCCGGTTTGGTAACTCGCCCGATCATCCACCAGGCGGCGGTATTGAAGCGTTGCACTGTTGTGCAGGCTCCCACTGTATCAGACCAGGCTCGGTGAGGGAATTATGAATACCATGGCGAAAAAATGAAATATGATCTCAATAACGTTGTACGCGGTGGAATGGCGGAATTCGCATGACCTTGAAACACGTCGTAAGCCGTTTCCGGCGGTGGATGTGTTAAGCACTATACCAAAAATAAATAACAAATATATACTGATTGATTGAACATTTTAATTAACAGATTGCAGAATGGATACAGTACAGTACAGCTCAATACACACAATTGTTAACACATTGGTTGCCAAAATCGCTTTCCAGCGTTAACTTATTGCCCGTCATGCGTTGACCGCCAACATCGCTGTACAGCGTTTTTGAGATCAATATTTCAGTTTTTCGCCATGGCATTCATAATTCATCCACCCAACCCCCGGTGCCCTAGCGGGACCCTAGATGGGACTGCAACGGCTCAATACCGCTGCCTGGTGGATGGTCGGGCGAGTTACACACTCAAAAAACGGAAAGTGTCATCGGTGCATCGAGGAAATTCCTCCGGCAGTCACATCTCGCTACGGGACTCCTGACAAACACTATAGTACATATGGATCGCTGCCATAACGCAATAATCTATATGATTTCGGCATTTATTGCGCCATACAAACCGGAAATGGATCTAGGTGATTGGCGTCGAATAATTGGGATCTTTCTCCGCCAGTCTCATCGGCGCACGGTAAGGGGGCAGTAAGGTTATTTTCAACCCGATTGTGCATTTCCTTGTTTGCAAACAGTCTGTTCAATATATCCACCCATACTACATAAAGCTGTTAATGACGATCAAGGAATTATAAACGACCCCCCCCCCCCCAGGGGAACTATGTGAGAATGCTATTCATCGACTACAGCTCGGCATTCAATACCATAGTCCCCTCCATACTCATAGCCAAGCTCAGGGACCTGGGCTTGAACTATGACCTCTGCCAGTGGGTCTTGGACTTCCTGACGGGCAGACCCCAGGTGGTGAGAGCAGGCAACTGCACCTCCTCATCCATCACCCTCAACATAGGGGCCCCCCAGGGCTGTGTTCTGAGTCGCCTCCTCTACTCCCTGTACACACACGACTGTGTGGCTCAGCGGAGTAGCAATACAATCATCAAATTTGCTGACGACACAGTGGTGGTGGGCCTGATCTCTGCCAACGACGAGAGGGCCTACCTGGAAGAGGTCAAGGTCCTGGCGGGATGGTGCCAGGAAAACAGCCTCTCCCTGAACGTCAGCAAAACAAAGGAGATGATTGTGGACTTCAGGAGGTCGGGGGTCAAGGACTACAGCCCCCTCAGCATCGACGGGGCACCGGTTGAGAGAGTCAACAGCTTTAAGTACCTCGGAGCCTACATATCCGAGGACTTGACATGGACCACACACATTGACAGTGTTGTGAAGAAGGCACGACAACGCCTCTACTTCCTCAGGCGCCTAAGGAAGTTCCAAGTCAGTCAGAAGATCCTTAAGAACTTCTACTCATGTACAATAGAGAGCATCTTGACTGGCAACATCACCTCCTGGTTTGGGAATAGCACTGCACAAGACCGAAGCAGACTACAAAGAGTGACACGTTCAGCCGAACGCACAATTGGAGGGGGGCTCCCCACCCTCCAGAACATTTACAACAAGCGTTGCAAGGGCAAGGCTAAGAGAATCATTAAAGACTCCAGTCACCCGAACAACTGCCTCTTTGAACTGCTGCGGTCAGGCAAGCGATACCGGAGTCTCAAGGCGAGCACAGAAAGACTCAGAAGAAGCTTCTATCCCCAGGCCATCAGGCTGCTAAACGAACAATGAACACTACACAACAACAACCATCAAACGCACATAGCACACAAATCCACACACACACACTCACTTTAAACAAACACACTGTAGCACCCACTCCACACACTTTATAGCACACACCCACTTTAAACAAACACACTGTAGCACCAACTCCCCACACTTTATATTTATTGATGAAGGATTGCACTACAACTCGTACACCTTACTATAAATTGTGCCTAAATTGTACCTCATCCCATTTCTGCTTTGCACTATATAGTACTGTACATTAGTACACTGCATAGTATTGTATATTATATGGTAACTCAGTTACGTCTATTCTGCATCGAACATTGTACATATGTCTATACTGAACACTGTGACCTCATTTTCTACTTCTAAATTACATGCTATACTATGTTATTTGATACTATCTTGTCTAGCAGTCTCTGGAGCGTAACAGTAAGAAGCATTTTGTATGAAAGTATTCTGTACTTCTGTATGACAACTATTAAAGAAACTTGAAAACTTTCCTCCACGCATGATGAAGCATAATGTATACCGATCATATACA
The DNA here is from genome assembly GCF_963971535.1 of Notolepis coatsorum. Lineage (NCBI taxonomy): Eukaryota > Metazoa > Chordata > Actinopteri > Aulopiformes > Paralepididae > Notolepis > Notolepis coatsorum. The sequence goes on along the minus strand of NC_140172.1, from coordinate 105,428,197 downwards.
TTTGAATTTTTTAATATAGTGTGTATGGGAAAGAAACGGCAATCGATAATCTATATTATGCTTCAGGGCCTTTAACTACTGTTTTTGGAATTACAGCTGAAAAGAGTAAAGGCTCAGCGACCTTGAATAGGTTATTAAAATGGAATAAAAGCCAAAACAACCTTGCCGTGGTCGGTCCTTTAACACTTTGTATGCCACTCACGGCTATTCTCGGGTTTACGCCCCGACCGTTGAATGCCACGCCCCGAGTATTCTCTGGTATTATTATTTTTTTTTATTAGCGATCTGAAATCATATTGCATCACGCAAGCCTACCGTTGGAGATCCAGGGGCCGCCGGCGATCAGATGTGAAAAAAGCGCCCCCCTATCGTCTCCCAGATGGTAAATCACCCTTTTGGAATGGACTCAATGAAAGTGAATGGGAGGACGGATTTCTGACTCCACATTTTACTTCTCACTGATGCAGCCGGGGTTACCAGAGTTCATTCTGGAGCCTCTGAGCCGCGGGGAATCATGTGTTTTACTGTACACACGTTGGATCAATACACTTATCGATTTTTTCGAATGGTGATCAGGAATTGGAATATACCATTTGGATACCATCTGATGTCAGGTAAGGAATCTATGTTATCAGTGTTAGGATAATCAGACTCGTTTTCACAGAGATATAAGCGTTTATGTGATATGGGTGTTTTGACTGTAAAAGTGATCAGGAAATGAGAGCAGCTATTATCAGCGCGCGGCACAAACGTGTGTGCGCACACATATACTATCGATCATCTAGCGTTTATTTGAAAACTATTCGTAAATAGGCCGACAAATGACAACGTTCTGGAATATTCCAGTAAAAGGCGATTATCATAGAATGGGTTGTTTTTCGGCAGATCGGCCAAGAGGGAGGGGCTCGCCAAACAGGAAGTGCTCATCCTATGTGCTCCGGGCACTCGCGATCGGTAGCCGGACTCCATCTCAACACACTGGATGATCAATCGCTCGCCCTAACTCAATAAACAACGTTATTTGGACGTATATAGTAGTATACAACCTGGAAATGGTTCATCCGGATAAACATCCCATAATCTAAAACGGTCTACACCACGCTGATCGTCCAACGGCGCGAGGAAGATACGGTAAGATTCAGCGTTATTTTTGAACGTGTTCGATATAAACTGCTCTGATGAACATATGACCCACACTAGATGAATGATATAACGCTGCCCACGGAATTATAAACGATCCCCCGCCCATCCGGTCATCATCAGATGATACGTAGAAACTTCTAGAAGTATGTCCAATTGAAATTTTTTATATCGCGCCGATTGCCATCAAACTGTATTTCATCATCAATATAATGCATTTGGGGCTATAGATCACGTTCTGGAGAAAGCTGCAGAAAGAGATGAAAACAGACTTATACATTAGACCATATTTGACTATGAATATGTGAATGAAAAAGTTTAACGTTGCTACACAATGAACAATACATATAGGACTTTGAATGGGCCATAATAATGGCAATTTAGCAATAGAATTTAAAAAGTTATAGGCCTGCAAAGAAGGGGTACTTATCCATAGACAAATAGAGCTGGCAACCTATGGTATATCATGAATTTAGCCTTAGGCAATCAAAGTGTTAACTTAATATCGCCTAATCTATGTTTTAAAGGGGCTATGCATTATAAATGTCATTTTTCAGTCTCTAGCATTGTATTATAGTAATAGGAGTTCGTATCAATGTGTTTTTGGGCCTAAATACTATATTGACGAATTCCTCAGCTACAGCCCATCCCCTGTTTGCCTCTAGTAAATCAGGTCATGTTGATTTGACGACCTGGTGCACGTCACAGGGCGCTGTTTATAGCGCAAGGTGATGTGATTGGCTGTGTGGTTTTACCTAATGCCCGCCTCCATTCTTGGTACCTGGAGCCGATACAACCTGGAAACAGAAATTGCCGTCACTCGCCTCAATTTCACGATGAGCAGCAAACCCCGCAGAACATGTAATGTTCCTGGTTGTAGAGCTACCAAGAAGTCTTTGCACAGTTTTCCCGTTGATGCCGAACTTCGCCAACAATGGAACAAGTTCCTTTTTGGTGACCCTCCAAGTTCCGTCGCAACGTCTAATACTCGGGTTTGTACTGCACATTTCTCCGCCGACGACGTCACCAATCAAGGTATTTTTGATGCTGGAGTGGTCTCCATGTTGGTTCTAACCAAAAGAGCTGTGCCTTCAATACGCGACCCGACACAAGAAATAGTAAGTAGATATGTCGTGTGAGATATGTTATCATAAATACCATCTAACGTTATAGTAACTGCTGCTCTTTATAAAGTAACATTATAGAAAACTATTGAAGCAAGCTAGTCATAACTTCTAAATAAAAGAACACAACTAGTGAGAGGTAAACAAGGTAACGTTATATTTAGTGGCTTGTATTATATTGTAATTGATTTACGATTTGGTAACTCTTAGGCCACCACAAGTTCCAGCAGCAATGTACGCCTTTCTCCTGCTTCAAGGGACTTCAGTTGCCAGACAGACAACCCAAAGATTCGTTCTGTTGGTACACAGCTTTCTATGAAAACACTTCGTTCGCATGTCAAGAGTCAAGGTAGGTTTGTAACTCAGTGTGATGTAATGTAATAATGTGTAATAATGTGACCCAGAATTGTTTAGATTGGCCCCCTTCACCCACCGCTTTCACCCAAAGCTGTAAAGGAATGTGGATTGTTTGTATAGTGTCTCCCCCCCCCCCCACCTCCAATGTAAATTACCCAGTATGGTTGTCAATATACAGTATATATACAGTATATACAGTCAAATGTATATACTCCCTTTTCTTGACTCCTTCAGTATCACAAACAGTACTGTATTTGCAAATCAAATTTAGCTCTAGTGTGGTGACCCATGTTGGCGTTACACAGGTCACAATGCTAGCTCTAGTGGTGACCATGTTGTTGTTACACAGGTCACAATGCTAGCTCTAGTGTGGTGACCATGTTGCTGTTACACCAGGTCACAATGCTAGCTCTAGTGTGGTGACCATGTTGCTGTTACACCAGGTCACAATGCTAGCTCTAGTGTGGTGACCATGTTGGTGTTACACAGGTCACAATGCTAGCTCTAGTGGTGACCATGTTGTTGTTACACAGGTCACAATGCTAGCTCTAGTGTGGTGACCATGTTGCTGTTACACCAGGTCACAATGCTAGCTCTAGTGTGGTGACCATGTTGCTGTTACACCAGGTCACAATGCTAGCTCTAGTGTGGTGACCATGTTGGTGTTACGCCAGAGCAGGTCACAATGCTAGCTCTAGTGTGGTGACCATGTTGGTGTTACACCAGGTCACAATGCTAGCTCTAGTGTGGTGACCATGTTGGTGTTACACAGGTCACAATGCTAGCTCTAGTGGTGACCATGTTGTTGTTACACAGGTCACAATGCTAGCTCTAGTGTGGTGACCATGTTGCTGTTACACCAGGTCACAATGCTAGCTCTAGTGTGGTGACCATGTTGCTGTTACACCAGGTCACAATGCTAGCTCTAGTGTGGTGACCATGTTGGTGTTACACCAGGTCACAATGCTAGCTCTAGTGTGGTGACCATGTTGGTGTTACACAGGTCACAATGCTAGCTCTAGTGTGGTGACCATGTTGGTGTTACGCCAGAGCAGGTCACAATGTGTGAGTGTGTGAGTGTGTGAGTGAGTGAGTGAGTCAGTGAGTGAGTGAGTGAGTGAGTGAGTGAGTGAGTGAGTGAGTGAGCAAAGTTATCAATAAATCCCTTGTTTGACTAAACTATGTTTTGTAAATAGGTGTTCAGGCGAAAGTCGTGTCGGTCTCGGTGGGGACACAAAATACTGGATACTGGTCTAATCAACAGGGACCATCCACGTCAACACCTGTGAAGGGGTTTAGACCCAGTAAAAGACCACGACTGGAGTCTGATGACGATGAAGTGACCTACAGCTCGATCGATGTTCCAGAGCCGCAGGATTCCACTTTCAACATTGACTCTTTGATTAGCGAGCCCTCGATTCTAGCGTAAGTTAGTTGTTACAAACATCTCCATGGCCCATAAAAATACAAAAGCTATATAGTTGTGCCGTGTTATTTATTTGTGTTTTTCTCGAGCAGGGAACCGTCAAAACCAATCTATGAGGTCCAGAAATACATCGTTTACGAAGACAGTCTACTGGAATTATTTCAACAGTGTCCGGTGTGCGATGCTCGATGTCATATCACCAAAACTACGCGAGGGACCTTCTTGGCTGTCTCCCAAGTTTGCCCCGGTTGTAAATACAGCCGTAAATGGGCGAGTCAGCCTCTCATCGGCAGCACACCAGCTGGAAATATTCAGCTTTCTGCAGCAGTTTTTTTCACTGGCTCATCTTTCACCCAAATGGAGAAGGTATTTGATTTGATTGATTTGATTGACAAGTCAGATATACATTATGTTTTTGTTTGTGATTCACACGTGCATATTAACAAAGCGTTATTCATTTATTCTTTTAGGTCCTAAATGCGTTACACGTCTCCACAATAAAGTACAGAGCGTTTCGGGAACACGCCAAGAAGTTCTTGGAACCTGCTGTTCTAAGTTTGTGGTCTAAGGACCAAGACGTTACCCTCGCCAGATTAAGCGAGAAAGAAAGCGTGATAATCGGCGGTGACATGCGAGCCGATAGTCCAGGTTAGAAAAAGCTCCCCAATGACAAATTCCTACTTTATGAATACATTTTTAATATTGCACTACATTGATTGAAATTGTTATTATTATTTTCAACAGGCCACAGTGCTAAGTACGGAAGTTACTCTGTGATGGAACTCGCCACCAATCATGTCATAGACGTCCAACTAATTCAGGTAATTAACAAGTCTGAAGAGACACTGCACCCTTCATTGTGCTCAAACGAACACAAAGCTCTCAGTCTTGAATCTTGAATCGCTGTAGGTGTGAAGTGGTCTGGCTGGCTGTGTGTGTGAGCGGGGTGTGAAGTGGTCTGGCTGGCTGTGTGTGTGAGCGGGGGTTAGGAAATGTTAATTGTGGAATTTTGAAAAGGCTATTTCATTGCTCTTCCCTTCCTTGTTCCAGAGCAATGAGGTGGGAGGCAGCTACCATATGGAACTAGAGGGCTTGAGGAGAAGCCTCGCTCTTCTGGACGCCAAATCCGTGACCTTGGACTGTATTGTCACAGACCGTCACCCGCAGATCCAAAAGTACCTGAGAGATCACGGCATCAAACACTTCTACGATGTGTGGCACGTGGCCAAAGGTATGTCGAAAGGCATCCCACATTCAATCCCACCCCTCCTACCAACCCCCCCCCCCACCCACCCAACCAGTACTGTAATTGCAAATCTGGTATGTCAAAAAATGTATAGATGTAGCAGTACTCCAACCAGTCAATCAAGTTTGTAAATGGTAAATGGTGCATTTATATAACGCTTTTATCCAAAGCGCTTTACAATTTGTTCCTCACTTTTTTCACCCACCCATTCACTCACACATTCACGGCAGAGGCAGCCATGCAAGGTGCAAACCAGCTCATCGGGAGTGAGCAATTCCACCCCTCCTACCAACCCCCCCCCCCCCCCACCCAACCAGTACTGTAATTGCAAATCTGGTATGTCAAAAAATTTATAGATGTAGCAGTACTCCAACCAGTCAATCAAGTTTGTAAATGGTAAATGGTGCATTTATATAACGCTTTTATCCAAAGCGCTTTACAATTTGTTCCTCACTTTTTTCACCCACCCATTCACTCACACATTCACGGCAGAGGCAGCCATGCAAGGTGCAAACCAGCTCATCGGGAGGGAGCAATTCCACCCCTCCTACCAACCCCCCCCCCCCCCCACCCACCCAACCAGTACTGTAATTGCAAATCTGGTATGTCAAAAAATGTATAGATGTAGCAGTACTCCAACCAGTCAATCAAGTTTGTAAATGGTAAATGGTGCATTTATATAACGCTTTTATCCAAAGCGCTTTACAATTTGTTCCTCACTTTTTTCACCCACCCATTCACTCACACATTCACGGCAGAGGCAGCCATGCAAGGTGCAAACCAGCTCATCGGGAGGGAGCAATTCCACCCCTCCTACCAACCCCCCCCCCCCCCCACCCACCCAACCAGTACTGTAATTGCAAATCTGGTATGTCAAAAAATGTAGATGTAGCAGTACTGTCTATCTGTATGTCATGTATGTCATACGACTGTTATGTAATGTTATGTTATGTTATGTAATTCAAGGTCTGTCTAAGAAGCTTGACAAAATTGCACAGGCGAAAGACTGCAAGGTCATAAAAAAGTGGCGCCCGCACATTTCTAACCACCTCTACTGGACAGCTGCCACGTCGAAGTCTGCCGATGAGAGGGTTGCTAGGTGGAAGTCATGTCTCAATCACATGATGAATGTACATGAACACGACGAAGAACCACTCTATCCGCGTTGTCTTCATGCTGACCGTGTATCAAGAGATAGTAGCAAGTGGGTTAAACCTGGTATGTCTGTCTGTCTTTCATCATGAATATATACTCAACATATTTATTTATGTCCTCATTCTAGATTGGTGTGATTTACAAATGTATACTTGCTTGAATAATTCTAATCTACTGTAATATACTCTAATGAAATATCTGAATGCAATTTCTTTTTTACTTTAGACTCAAAACCGGCCCACCAGCTCGAGAAGGTTTTGCTAAACACAAGGATCATCAAAGATGTCGCCAAATTGAGTCCACACCATCAAACGTCTTCATTGGAGTCCTATCACAGTGTGATTTTACGTTTTGCCCCAAAAAACGTGGTTTTTTCGTACATAGGAATGCTTTGCAGGTATTTTATATTGTGTACAAATGACTAATTATGGACTCCTGATTTGTCAAATAACTCATTATGTTGCATTAGATAACCTCAGATCAACTACAAATATATTGCTTGTGCTTATTGAAATTTTCCTTTCAGACTATACCTAGCTGCCATGCATTTCAATGAAAACTCAAATCGCCAGCAAGCCATAAACGCTTCTGGAGAGCCGGCATACAAGATGAGTTTTCCAAAGGCCAAAAAAGGTGGACACACAATAAAACCAAGGAAAATCCCAGCGACAGTCAGTAAGTAAAAATATCAACATTTATTATTGCACACACATGACCTATATAAATAGAAAAATATTTCCACTTACAGTGGAATACAATAAATTGAATAAATAATAACCTTTTTAACATGACAAAACAAATAACAATTTCTCATTTACAGACTATGTCAACCAGCTGATGGAGCTACTGTTTGACTTCGTCCTTCGTGACCCCCAACAATATATCCAGGTGGTAGAGGCGATTGCCATCCCAGAACATTTGTGCGCACAGTTCGACAGGCCTTCCATGGAAGAAGCGGTTTCCAGCTATGTGTCACGCTTCAATCCTGTACCGGTCTGAAGCCAGTATAGACACCATCAGCATCCGGAAATTCTGTGCGGATTCGAACCACTACACAGGATGGGATTACTACCCTCACTCTGCGGCCTAAGTAGCCGAAGCACCACGCGACAAAGCATCTGTACGCGATATATCTGAAACGGCTGAAGAAAATCAAGTATTATATTTATGCACAAATAAAATAAAAAAAAAGCTGGGAAATAACCATTTGTCATGTCATGTCATTGGACAGTAGCAAGCATTGATTATATGTGATGTGCAATAAGGATTAGATTGTGTTTGCAAGAAAGATTAGTATAGTCTGAGAGATGCAAGATGGAGAAACACCTGTAAAAAAATATATAAATCTGTAATAAATATTATTTACTTATTGATTCCGCTTTCTGGTATCCGGCCAAAATCTGCCTTGTAGATATTAGTTGCCATTTGGATGGTATAGGGGTTGAAGCACACTGGATCCAATCCCGGATGATCAACCATGCACAGTAGTCCAGTTGGTTCCTGGTTAATTCGACGTCTGACCTATATATATAGAAAATTTAATCGTTAGCCATATGCATGGTTTTCAGTGCTACCAAGATGCAAGTTTGTGTTACTACTTTACCTGTGGAACTTCCATGCAGCATACATTCTCAGTCTCTGTTGGCATCCGTTCACAATTTCCGCACGTGCACCTAGTAGATTTGAGGGTGAATGAAATTATCAATCAATGGAGGCCAGAGAAAGACTTTCGTCTTGTTTACATCAGGGTCCCCCAATTTCAATCGTCATGGTAACATATAGATAGACAGTACTGCTACATCTCTATATTTATGACATACTATATTTCTATTGCTACAGTATTGCTCAATACCAACAACTGGTATGATGGAGGCCAGAGAAAGACTTTCGTCTTGTTTACATCAGGGTCCCCCAATTTCAATCGTCATGGTAACATATAGATAGACAGTACTGCTACATCTCTATATTTATGACATACTATATTTCTATTGCTACAGTATTGCTCAATACCAACAACTGTTATGATGGAGGCCAGAGAAAGACTTTCGTCTTGTTTACATCAGGGTCCCCCAATTTCAATCGTCATGGTAACATATAGATAGACAGTACTGCTACATCTCTATATTTATGACATACTATATTTCTATTGCTACAGTATTACTCAATACCAACAACTGTTATGATGGAGGCCAGAGAAAGACTTTCGTCTTGTTTACATCAGGGTCCCCCAATTTCAATCGTCAAGTACCGTTAGTGTCAGTCAGTACAATCTAACGTTAGTGAGTGTGTGTTTTCGACGGGCCGCGCGCGACAGAAGTACACAACTATTATATAACAGTAAGTAACTAATAGTGCAATTAATCAACTTACCAATCGGAAACGATGTAACGTAAGCCTCGATCGCTGTTGTTTGGGGGTTAGTGTCAGTACAATCTAACGTTAGTGAGTGTGTGTTTTCGACGGGCCGCGCGCGACAGAAGTACACAACTATTATATAACAGTAAGTAACTAATAGTGCAATTAATCAACTTACCAATCGGAAACGATGTAATGTAAGCCTCGCTGTAGCAAATCGCCTTCTTCTTCTTCTTCGGAATCATACTGTGGGTCGCTCTCTGGATCCCAAACATAATGTACAGCCATGTTGTATTAGTTAGTAAAATCGGTATATGTTTTTGCGTGTCGAAATAAAAACCTGAAACCTAAGACCTCAGACCTCTACCTGGATGGAATGACGGGGAGATGGGCGGAGCTATTTGGTGGGTGGCTGTCACTCAAAGTGTGGGTGGAGCCAAGCCAATAATAGCCTGCTTTCATGAGGCTGAAAAATGCTGGTTTTGAGTACAAGATTAGAAATATAAAACAATGATTATTTTTGGAATAAAAATTACACATGTGTTACATAGACTCACAGGAAGTGTGTAAAGTTGCCCAAATAGTGCTAGGAATAGCACTGCATGACACCTTTAAATGATTATTATTATTATTATTATTATTATTATTATTATTATTATTATTATTATTATATTAAATTATGTGTCAAATCTGCCCGTCGCTTATCAAAGACTAATTTTCCAGTCAACATTGGCAAGGCAGATTGTTTTTTTATTGCTTCATTTCCGTTTGATAGCATTTTGAAAATCACTCGTTTTCGCGGAAAAACCACACATGCCTATGATAATCGTCTTTTACTGGAATATTCCAGAACGTTGTCATTTGTCTGCCTATTTATGAATCGTTTTCAAATAAACGCTAGATGATCAATAGTATATGTGTGCGCACGCACGTTCGTGCCGCGCGCTGATAATCGCTGCTCTCATTTCCTGATGGTTTTTTACAGTGAAACAGCAATATCACATATAGTGGAAACGCTTATATCTCCGTGAAAACGAGTCTGATTATTCTAATACTGATAACATAGATTCCTTACCTGACATCAGATGGTATCCAAATGGTATATTCCAATTCCTGATCACCATTCGAAAAAATCGATAAGTGTATTGATCCAACGTGTATACAGTATAACACATGATCCGCGCGGCTCAGCGGCTCCAGAATGAACTCTGGTAACCCCGGCTGCATCAGTGAGACGGAAAATGTGGAGTCAGAAATCCGTTAACCCATTCACTTTCATTGAGTCCACTCCAAAAGGGTGATTTACCATCTGGGAAACGATAGGGGGCGCTTTTTTCACATCTGAGAGCCTGGGTGACTGGAATATCCAACGGTAGGCTCGCTTGATGCAATATGATTTCAGATCGCTAATAAAAAAAATTAAATAAAAATACGAGAAATCTCGGGCGTGGCATCCAAAGTGTTAAGGTTGAATATCAGAGCAGTGCCCCTTTAATTTATTGCACTGCACTATTTGTCTATTCTATTTTACTCTTTCATTACTGTCCATTTTAAAATTGCCATAGAATCAAAACGTAAACAAAGAGGCCTAATTAACACATTCGGGACGGGCCACGGAGATCTCCGTGTTTCAATTCCACCGGTTGTGGACAGAGGCACGGATATATCCGTGGGAAGTTGTTATTGCTTTTATTCCATTTTAGTAACCTATTCAAGGTCGCCGAGCGGCACTGCAGATTTACCCTACTCTATGAATTCGAGAAGGTGCAATACCGGCCAGATCCTCTTAGGGGCGCTATCGCGCTAATGCAGTGTGCCCTGTGGCTGAACGGATTAGTATTTTTTTTTTTACTTTCAATGGAGATTTCAGTAGCAGGATTCTGGTTGTGCAGCATGTAGCTTGGATTACGTTTCGGATCGCAGATTTCACCATGCAATAAGGGGATTTATCATCAGCCAGATGGCGATCGATAACGGGGGATCAGCCCGGACCACGGTAAGATCTTTTTCACGTAAATTACAGCCCGATCGCGCATTGTTTTGATAGCCATCCAGGCGATCGGCCTATGTGGCTAGTTAGACGAACACGGTTATTGGTAATCAATAATAATAAACGACGTCCCCCCCCCCCCCTTCATGCATACATGGTTTGGGATCGTCCTGATCATATGCAGTTTGAGTTATTTCTGTAGCATCTGTAAAACGGAAATGCCATTGGATATAACGTTAGCAGCAGTGATGGGCAAGCTACTTGGAAAATGTAGCAAGCTACACTACAAGTTACTCTCGATTAAATATAGCTAAACTACAATGGAAGCTATCCCCAGAGAAATGTAGCAAGCTACACTACAAGAACATGGCTAAAATAGCTAGCTACATCGGCACTACTTTTTTTTTTTTTTTACTTTGTGATCAAGTTTACACCAAACAAATAGGCAGGCAAAAAAATAGCTCAGTTTGATTGTTTATTATAAAACTGAAACAAGCCCTCGGTCTGGCTTTTTGTGTCATCCTTTTAACATGAGGAAAGAACTGTGGAAACGTAATAAATAAAAGGCAGTGAAACAATAATAAAATAAACACAAATATATACTCCCTCTATTGGAATGGAGACTTTTCAGCACAGGATAAACTACTGTTTCAACTCAAACCACAGTAACAAAATGACAATAACCTGGCCAAAGAAAAAGTGCAATAAACATTTGTCTACAAAATAGACATTAACGAAATCCTATGTAACATTTATACATTCTTAAGTACGGAAATAAGCAGCATGGGGTAATCGGCATTGGAACTATACTACTACAGTATGTACTCAGAGTATAACACTCAAGCTTGACACTGCTAGACAAACAATACTATCCTTGGCTGCTAGATATGTAACTCACAAAACATTCCATGGCCACAGGTTGAGAACCACTGGTCTAGGATGATCTTTTCCCTATTTTTTTCTTTTCTCCACCCCCCAATGTACAGTGTACAGTGTCCCCCTACCCCAACCCCCCCCCCCCCCCCCCCCCCAATGTACAGCCCCCACCCACCAACCCCACCAACCCAACCTCCTCCAATGTACAGTTTCTACGTCAAATGTATATACACTCTTTTTCTGGACACTTTTTGTATCACAAACAGTACTGTATTTGCAAATCTGATATGTCATAAATGTATAGATGTAGCAGTACTGTCTATCTGTATGTCGTGTGTGTCATATATGTTATGATGAATTGAAAATGGGGGACCCTGATGTAAACAAGACGAAAGTCTTTCTCTGGTCTGCATCCCCTTAACAATTGTATGTATTGAGCTGTACTGTACTGTACCCATTCTGCAATCTGTTAATACACTTTTCAATCAATCAATCAATAATATTGTTCATAGCAGCTAGCCTATCTCAGACAGACTGTTAGTTAAAGCTGTTGATAAAAAGTGCACTGACTTAATTGTGTGCTGTTTGGGAACAGTTGACAATGTTTATGTAAAGACAGTAAGGGTTTTCATCAGCTCACCTGAATATGTGTTCTCAAGTTAGTATTGGACGTGTGGGACGTCGAGAGCAGCTTCGTTTTTGGTTGACACAATAAACACCTAAACACATATGTTTTAGGCGTTTTTTCAGTCAAACTCATAAACGTGTCCAGGTAGGGCCATGGAGATGCAGTGTTGTTATTGTTGTTGACATCATCTTCATCAATGCCATCAGTGGAAACATCAAATCCCTCTGCCATTATTTCGCGCTGTTATTGTAAATTCATCCATTCATTCAGTGGTCTGCGTTTAGATTTTCACTTCCTGGTTTGCGGCCTGGAGTCCCGCCCTATCCTGCCTCTGATTGGCCTACCCGTAATATTTTGGCCTACCATACCCAATCGTGAGTCGTCACTCATATCTAAACAAACCACCAACCAATCATAGTGGGTTTTTTACGGGGAATTTTTTTTTTCTCCTCGCAGATCTTCCTGTCTAGACTGCGAAAGTAGCGTGTAACGTTTCTCGTCGCTACGTTACTACTTCGTTCTATAAATAACTCCGCTACAGAGACCGCTACCCTGGTTAAAAAGTAGCGAGCTACCAGCACGCTACTGAGAATTGTAGTTAAGCTATGTAGCTTCGCTACTTGTAGCAAGCTACTGCCCATCACTGGTTAGCAGCTATTAGCCCTATATCTAGCCTTCCAGAAAATAGACTAGTCCCAAATCCCATATAACGCTTATATTCACGGCGCTATAAAATGAGAACCTATTGATGATTTTTTCCCCCTTTAAGCCATTTTGAAGGGACGGTTTATGGACTCAATTGACAATGAGAATGGACAGATAGCAATACTATAAAGTACTGTATAGATTTAGCTGTACAAACAGCCCCACGTTTGTTTACATTCCCCGGTCCTCTTGACATTAATTAGACTCAGCCCAATGGCCCCGAATGTGTTAAGATGTTAGATCCTAATGTGAAAAACTATGTGATTTAATGCTCTATGGCTCACCTTGACCTTGTCTATTTTGCTGCTATCTATTTTATGCTCATTTTATACTTATTTTATGTCTGCACTTGATATGTGTGCTCATCTTATGCCTGTCTTTTATTTTATTTTGTTACTCCTGTGAAGCACTTTGAACTGCAATCTTTTTATGAAATGTGCTATACAAATAAAGTTGATTATTATTATTATTATTATTATTATTATATTATTTCATAATGTTATCTATTTATTTACATCATGTGTTTGTGTAATGCAATGGTTTTCAACTCGGGGGAAACAAGATTGTATAAATGTTTGAAAGCTGTTTGAAAGCTATTACGCCATATTTGGCCCACCTGATCTCAAACCTACCGAAGTCGGCCCATGTCACCCCACTTCTCAGGGACCTGCACTGGCTCCCCATTGCCGCACGAATCCGCTTCAAGGCCCTTGACCTGGCATATCGTGCGGCGAAGGGAACCGCTCCCGCCTACCTCCGGTCAATGGTCTCTAACTACACACCCTCAAGACCCCTACGCTCTGCATCTTCTGGCCGCCTCAGACCTACTCCTATCCGAGCTCCGGGAGGGTCATCAAGGAGAAGCCGCCTATTCTCTGTCTTAACTTCCCACCACAGTTAGGACAGCCGAAACCCGTCCAATCTTTCGCCATCGACTAAAGACACACTTCAATCAATATCTGAAATGGAAAAAGAAAATATATATATAGCCAACCCTAACTAACCTTACTGTGTTGCACTAATAATATATTATACTAACCTACACTGTAGCACTCAACACTTTGATGAACATTGTTACTCAGCTGATAGAGTTGTGCCCTTCCTGCTGTCTTGTTGTACAAAACTTGTAAGTCGTTTTGGATAAAAGCGTCAGCTAAATGACAAAATGTAAAATGTATTGTATTATAGTGTTCTAGTATCTGTATTGTCAATAACTGGAGCCTCCAGCCTTTGAAGTTGGAATTGCTAGAAATGTTGTTACTGTAGGAAGAAGTATTTTTTAAATGTTTTTGGTAGATATTTTATTGTTTTTTCCCCGGGCAGTCCGGTAGAGAGAGAGAGGAAGTATGGGAGGATAGATGGGGGAAGTCATTCGGCAAAGGGAGTCGAACCCGGGACGGTCGTGTTGCACCGCAGTGCTGTACGTGGTGTGCCACCCTGGCACCAGGTAGAAGAAGTCTTAAGTAAATGGAAGATTGCTCCACTTCCACAAGGTCCATTTGCATGTTCTTGGTATCGAGGGACATCTATGGATCTCATGGAATGTATTCCCAGTGTCAGTAATATTGTGTTTGTTACTAGTGTAGCAACCTGGAAAATATGCCTATTATCCAGATGTGCTGACTTGCCTTTTATCTCCCCTTTGTACACAAAGATATGTTGACTAGTTTCCATTGATATTCTCACGAACAATGATGCAAGCTCCTCCTTCTTCTATCGCTGGAATATGGATTATGAACAGGATTACTGGACCATACTCTATCAGTCTTTTCCCTGTGTGACTAGTTGGCGACCAGCAGGGGGCAGTGGCAGGCAGAGAGTGTCGGAGAGAGATGGAAGGAAATATATGGTGCTTGGGATGTTGCTGTGAACGGTCGCAGCTGCGACGGGAGGTGCTTTGGAATAGCCCCGTTAAAGAACCCCCAGAGAGCCCCGCCGGAGCGAGCGACGGGTTATCATAGGAGTATCCGTGATAGTGCGTGAGTAAGAGAGTCTGGAGCTAACTAGTAGTTACTGTGTGCGGTATAGTAGTATGCTGTTAACGGCTCCGTCTGACTTCAGTAGACTACCGGGCGCGCGGCGCTGAAGAGACCGGTGGTATAGCCAGCCACGTTGCGCCACAGTATACTCGTGTAACAGGTGGGCTGTCTGAGGACCCAGAGTGTAGCTGCAATGTTAGTGAGGGCGAGCTTAGATACGCGCGTGGACCTACAACCAGTCTGCTCCGGCTGCCTACAACCAGATCTACACCAGGCTGCCTGCAGCGCACAGGAGTTCGTCCCGACCAACAGAGGTCGCCATCACCCAGCACACACTCTCAGCCAGCACTGCCTCTCTGCTCCAGCTCCGCCTGCTAGTCCCCTCGCCATGTTGGTTGAGTACAATTGAGCATCTACGCTCCGGAGCTATTACACAGTACACAGTGTGGTGCGGCCCGCGGGCGAAGCTAACGTTGCCAACCACAGTTCTAGGGGTACCCCATTAACAATACATGCCGGCATTAGCATAGGGCTTTTGTAAGGTATTTGTGGGCCCACCTTTTGATTTCTTTTCATTTTCTTTGAGTGTGATAACAGGTTTGTTCTTTAATAATATTTTCCCATCTAATTAACCCTTTCCCTGTGGGGAAGTTACAGACCTGGTGTATTATAAATAAAGCCTAGAGAGGTATTATTCTTGCCGTATAATTAAAGCCTTTTGGAGGTATTATACAGGGTGAAGACCCAGATGTGGGCGATGAGTCAAACACATTGAAGTATATTATCCCTGACAGTAACCCAGAGGTGGGTGTATAATATACGTGTTTATGAGGTATGGAGTTACCAACGGAACTATAGTGGGACTTCAGTCCAATTGGTCACTAGTATTAAACCATTGTAACTGACCAGTATAGTTAACATTAAAGAATTAGATGGGAGTTCTGTGTGCGTGTCCATTCATGAGCACACAGCAACTCTTTTGGTGTGGGTAACGTTAACATAATTAACCCCTTCTTATTCCACCTTTCCCTTTTCATTGTAAGGTTTCTAGTGTCACTGAGGGAGGGTACTGCTTGCGGGGGGAACTCAGGGTATTTATTTACAATTCAGTCACTAGGTGTGGGAGGGTTTAAGGAGCAATTGGGGGAAGTGGGAGCGTGTTGGGGAGTACTGCTGACCGCCCTGCTGCAGGGAAGGAAGACCAGAGTACCAGACCAGGTTGGTAAATCCCGGGCCCCATCCACTCACACTACCAGCCTCCAGTCGAAGCTCCAGACGGAGGTGCAGTCAGACAGAGCTCTACTGTGTCTCGCTACCCAGTGATTGTGCCCACCCGTTCCCACGAAGCAGGGATAATCCACCCTGCTACACTAGGCTTGAGTAAATTGTGATGAAACAAAGGAGAATATAAATTATGATTTTTCTTTGCATCTTTGACAGTGAATAACACCATGCTAAAATGACCAGATATGATAAACTGCCACTGAGCTCGTTCAGCACCTTAATAATAATAATAATACATCTATTTTATATAGCGCTTTTCCAGGTGCTCAAAGACGCTTTACATGGGCAGGAGAGACAAACTATGGCAAAACAAAAAACAGAACAAAAATAATACATGACAAAAATAAAATAAAATAACACCGACAGAATTAGAGGTCAAAAGCAAGATTGAAAAGGTGAGTTTTGAGGGCTGATTTAAAAGATGTCAGGGTGTTTGCATCACGGATATGGCTGGGGAGGGCATTCCAGAGGGAGGGGGCAGCAGCAGCGAAGGCCTGGTCGTGGGAGGTGTTAGGAGGTTGGCATCTGCAGACCTAAGGCGACGGGTGGGCGTGTGACGGTGGAGGAGGTCGGACAGGTAGGGAGGGGCAAGGTTGTTGAGGGCTTTGAATGTGATGAGTAGTATTTTAAAATGTATCCTGTATTTGATTGGAAGCCAGTGGAGGTTGTGGAGGACAGGGGTGATGTGATCAGAGCGACGGGTGGAGGTGAGCATGCGGGCAGCAGAGTTTTGGACATATTGGAGTTTATTGAGGATAGTGTTTGGTGAGCCGTAGAGGATGCTGTTGCAGTAATCTAGTCGTGATGATATGAATGCATGAACCAGTGTTTCAGCAGCGGAGAGTGATAGGGAGGGGCGGAGACGGGCAATGTTCCGGAGGTGGTAGAAGGCCGATTTGGTTATGTGGTTCACATGGCGGAGGAAAGAAAGGGTGGGGTCCAGGATGATGCCAAGGTTACGGACGTGAGTGGAGGGGGTGACAATGGTACCATCAATGTTTAGGGTGAAATCCTGGGTGTGGCTGGTGAGGGATTTTGGACCGATAATGATGATTTCTGATTTATTGCAGTTTAGTTTAAGAAAGTTATTTTGCATCCATGTTTTGATGTCTGTGAGGCAGGTGCTGAGGGTGGAGAGAGTGGCTGGAGTGATAGTCTTGGTGGAGAGGTAGAGCTGAGTGTCGTCTGCATAACAGTGAAAACGCAGGCCATGTTGGCGGAGAATCAGACCAAGTGGAAGGATGTAGAGGATGAAGAGCAGGGGACCAAGTACTGAGCCTTGGGGGACACCATGAGTGATGGGGGCAGTGGGGGATTTGCAGTTGTTGATAGAGATGAATTGGTGCCTGTGTGAGAGGTATGATTGGAGCAAGGTGAGGGGGATTCCGGAGATGCCAACGGAGGACTGGAGACGAGTGATGAGGATGGGGTGACTGATGGTGTCAAAAGCAGCGCTGAGGTCTAGGAGAATGAGGATGGAGAGGGAACCAGAGTCGGCAGAGAGGAGTATGTCGTTGGTGACCTTTAGAAGAGCAGTTTCGGTGCTGTGTTTGGTGCGGAATCCGGATTGAAATGTATCATAAAGGTTATTGTTGTCGAGGTAGGATTTTAATTGGGAGGCAATGGCTCGCTCAATTATTTTTGAGAGGAAGGGGAGGTTGGAAATGGGGCGGAAATTATCAAGGGTTTCAGGGTTGAGACCGGGTTTTTTTAGTAAGGGGGTGACGGAAGCAATTTTGAGGGCGGGGGGAAATAGGCCAGTGGTCAGAGAGGTGTTTACGATGGAGGTGATTAGGGGAGAAAGGGCAGGGAGACAAGCCTTGACTAGGATGGAGGGGATAGGGTCCAGGATGCAGGTAGAAGTTTTCATTGTAGAGAGAATGGAGGATAGGTCCGATGCAGTGATTTCAGTGAAGGATGTAAAAGGTGGGTTGGGCGGTGGAGAGGGGGTTGAATCCGGAGGGGAGATAGTGTTGGCGGAGGCAATTGTTAGTTGGGTGTGGATTTTGTCAATTTTTGTTTGGAGATGTGACAGATAGGAGACACATTTACTGACAGTGAAGGAACAGGAGATTGTGTCAGAGATCATGTGTACAATTCTTGAGATCATGTGTACAATTTCTTTGTCAAAAGCCGCTTGAGGACGTTTATTCGTCAATTGCCTTGAATTGCCTTCACAGCTCTCAGACATGAAAAACATCCTACCTTACAACCTTCAGATCTACCTTTTTATAATTCAATTGATGTCACTTGTGTGCACTGCATGCACAACCTTTGTTTTTGCTTTACTCAGAAATTAGTGGTTATATAACACATCTACTGGGTTTTATTTTCGTTTATTCTAAGGTGCTTTGGCTTTATTTCGTATTTCTGTGAGCTTTGGCTGTCTATTTCGTTTTTCTGTGAGGGACAGCTGTCAATCACTGGCCTCTGCAGTTAAGTGCCATGCGGCATGGCAGGTGTGTGGGCTTGATTGCCACCTGATTGGTGTCAGGTGCGCAGTGTCTTTAAGTAGGTTTGGTTCACTGTGTTCGGACGCTTGTCCATTTCATGTTTTTCCCCTCAACAGTAGAGGAGTGTCCCAAGCTCATGCTTCTAGGGTTTTCTCTGTCTCTAGTGCTATTGTTTTTCTTGTTGTTTTCAACTGCTACTGTGGTGGTTATTTTGGGATTTTTACCCAGTTATCATCGCTCAGCGATTCCAGTGGTTAACCCTCTGGGGTAACTTTAAGATTCCCCTTTGTGTAGGGCGGCTACGTGGTGCAGTGGGCAAGGCGCTCACCACGAATACTGGAGACTGGGCTCGAACAGGAACACGCATGCTGAGATGTTGAAACAAATACTCAACAATATCCAGAATCCGCCAATAGTACAAACTCCTACTCTTCCACAAGCACCTCTGATCCCACTCCATAGTCCTAGTACCGAGCCGAGGATGCCTACAGCGGCCCGTTATGATGGGCATCCATGGAGATGTAAAGGGTTTATCACCCAGTGCAGTCTGGTTTTGAATTACAACCAGCTATGTTCAGCACAGAGAGAGCCAGAGTAGCCTATATAATTTCTGTTCTCTCTAATGAAGCCCTCTCACGATAGTGCAAGCCAGGTCCTATTCGTCGGTATATGCTGCATAGATATATCGTCGAAGGCCGTTCTGTTGCTATAAAGAGAATACTTTACTTTTGTTAAATTCCACTTGAAAGGTTAGATTTGTCTTGCTAAAAGGTTACATTTGTCTTGCTATTTCTGCTAAGGGATTGAGTTGGGGAAAAACTAAAAAAACATTTTGATTATGTGTAGTGTGTTTGTCAGTAAAACCCCCGGTAAGCTGAGAGCACTATGTAAAGTATTTATGCCTCTTTTGAAATTTAAAGGCACAAAAACAACACTTTGTGGACGGTGCCTGCTGTTGACCCTGGGGGCAATGAGAAGACGAGGCAGTGGTTACTTTCCCTCTATCATTTATTTCAAGAGATTCTAACCTCTTTTTAAAGAACAGAGTAGCTCACTGGTACTATACACCGAAGGCTTTGCAAGCCCTGGAGTCCCGTGTGCTGTTAGTTATGTATACGTATAATTCATCTGGTGTGATTTACCCAATGATGGCATTTCTTTTTTTTCTTTCTCCCCCTAAAATCTATTCTTGCACAATGTGAGGATTATTCTATTTATTTAAAATATATATATGAATCTATGGCTACTATGCCTTCATTGCCTATTTAAAATCTGACGCATTTCTCCCGAGTGAAATGAACGGCTGCTGGAAGAACTATAAATGGCTTTCATTGTGCAGAAGCTGGAATCAATTATATTTTTGCATTGGTAAGATTTTTAGTAAATTTACATCCGCTGAGGTTCAGGTTGAAGGTAGAAAGGTGGCCCACCAATGCCCTATTAGCATATCCCACCAGGTTATTCACCCCTTCCAAGCAACTCTTTTATACATTTCATTTTCTTTCCCACCCAAAGAAGAGAACATTGAACTTTTAGTTTTACAACAGTAAAACGTTGCAGGGGGATGGGGAGGTGGACGTTGGACAAACATGGGTTTGTTTCATGACAGAAGACAGAGCATGCTGTTATCGTTGTAACATTTTGGCAATAACTGTCACACAGATGAGAAATAAAAAGAGGGTCTACCGTGCAAACTTCAACAAGACACAAGAATCAGTCCAGCGGCTATCACAACTATTTACATACAGCATTACCGACCAGAGAAGACGCATAAACTATCTGCATCAAGTTTTTGATGCACCAATTCGATGGAGGCAAACCAGACGGGATTTGGACGAGACCTGGAAGAACAAGTCAATGGTGGGACTGAGTACTACCTTGGTCACTGTACATACATCCATCCATACTTTAGTCCATTAAGTGTCAAGGTACATCCTCACTCTCCTTCCACGTTCCGCATTAGAGTCCGTGATATAGCAGTTTGTTTGTGTGGGAGGCTGCAGATCCTTGTCACCCTGTATGGCTTCCTGCTCAACGTGGTGATTTACAGTGTTGTTGCTGACCTCACAATAATTATGTAGGACAAAGCATGCATAAATCACACTTGGCAGGTCGCTGAGAACCTGGCCTTGAGACGACCAAATGAACACTCTATAACCATGTGAGCCCTACACAAACAAAGTCCATAATACTGTTCAGATGGGGTAGAGCCTCCACCTGAGTACTCCTTCATGAGGTAAGGGAGAAGGGGATAGGCAGGGTCACCCAACAGAAAGATTGGTATGGGTTCCTCATCTTCCACTATCTGCTTTTCCAGTGAAGGTATCTTCCCGGTTTTTAGATGGGTGTTCACTTGTGAATTGGCAAAGACACGCGCGTCACACTTCCAGGCCACCTGATGACTACATCCATGAATCTGTAAGACACAGAAATATAGAACTTTTAAATCCAAACGTGATTTATGAAGGTGACCCAGATCAAAGTCTAGGCTACTGTTGTGCCACCATTATCACTGGCAAATGGCAATGGGAAGCAGTGTTATCTCACAGACACAGTTGAACAGAAGAGGGGGTGCATATATGATTAGACCTACCTGTATTTGTGGTTGCATACAGCCTGGACATTCAGGGAGAACTTGCCCTTCCTGTTAATGTAATCCATGGCGTTGCTCGATGGCCGTTTGATTTCTATGTGGGTCCCGTCCACCGCGCCTAGTGTTTGTGGAAATCCATGATCCTGGAGAAATCCAGCCACTATCTCCTCTGCCTCGGGGGCAGTAAATGGCAGCCTGATGTATTTTGGTCCTAGGTGGACAGTGATGGCTGTACACGTCTGCCTGATTACGATGGACACAGTGGATCTCGCTAAGCCGAAGGCGTTAGCAGTCTTCCTTAGGCGTCCCTCATCACTCAGGTAATAGAGTGTACATGCCACCTTCTTCAGGACATCAACCGGTGCTCGCATGTTGGTGATTTCACCCTCTATATGGCCGAAGTTCATTACTCAAAAAGAGGAGACTCTTTTGACATGCGAAAGTTTTCATGCCATGCACGCTCATCGACCACGTCATTCACGAAATTGTCCCACCATTGACTTGTTCGTCCAGGTCTCGTCCAAATCCGTCTGGTTTGCCTCCGTCGAATTGGTGCATCAAAAACTTGATGCAGATAGTTTATGCGTCTTCTCTGGTCGGTAATGCTGTATGAAAATAGTTGTGATAGGCGCTGGACTGATTCTTGTGTCTTTAAAAGTACTGCCAATGTAGCCTTCAAGTGATCTCCGTTGATATAGTCAGACATACTTGCTTTGTTTACGTCTCGGCTACTGGCGCTTACCTGCTACCTGTGACGTAAGCAGTACGCGACCAGAGCCGTGACAACCCTTTCGTCATCGTTTTAACAGATTTATACGGTTTGACAGTTTAGACGAGAGCGCAAAGGTTTTGCGTTTCTAGGAATTCCACCATGGAAGGTAGTCTCACTTTTTTGCGGTTTCACCCCGTAAAAACGCTGTTTCCGTATAAACGAAAGGCACATCCGAAAAAATATTTTTGCGGATTCACCTGCTAGCGTTTCCGTCTAAACGGGGCCTCAGTCAGTGGCCACTGGCCAATCAGAAATGCGGAAACCAGAAATGCGGCTACGGAAAAGTAATAGACGCTCTCTATAGTAAACAAAAGTCAGGAGGACACTCGCTATGAATCTACATAAAAAGAACGCAGTAACGAACTAACAAACCATTTAGCAACTACTTGGAGAGAATTAATATACAACATGGAAACGAGATAAAGAACATGTTTGAGGGGCTGCTGGAGTCAGCTGGACTAACGTAACGTTACATCTCGACCGGACCACCGCAGACTTTGGTGAGTGCATGCCAATGTGTTCACTGAAACTCAAGTTGATCAACGGATTTTGACTGTACGAAATCTGCCAGGGAATCTCATAATACTAATCAAACAATATAAATATAGTCCTTTCATGCACAACTATTCTAACGTTGCAATGCTTTGATTGATATCTTAAACAACGTTGCAAGATGGTTGAAACGCTCCGGCGACATCAAGGCTGAATGAATGAATGAATGAAAACTTTATTTAACAGATTGCAGAATGGGTACAGTACGGCTCAATACATACAATTGTTAAGGGGATGCAGACCTGAGAAAGACGTTTGTCTTGTTTCCATCAGGGTCCCCCATTTTCAATTCATATAGACATTTATGACATACACAACATACATGACATTTATGGCATAGGGACATATACAGACGCAGCGCTCAAAAATCAAACCAATTCTGCTGCTTGTCTGCTGCTTGTTGCTGCTTGTGTGCCACTTAAGTCTACTCAGGTGTTAATTTTCCGGGGGTGTTGGCTGGGGGAACAAAGGGAGGGTAGTTAACTTAAGTGCTTCCCCAGGGAGGGGGTCGGGGGCTACTGCCCTCAGACCCCCAAAATAATTTTTATATGGGCAGTCTGACTTGGGGTACTGACCATATATTAGTGTTGCAATGCATGATAAGTAAACAGTGAAAAAAGCTAAGAAATCTGATGGGGCTGGGACATTTGGGACGAATAAAAATTTAAGATGAAAATCTGCCCAGCCTGTGGGAGGAAGTGGAGGTGTGAAATCTGGCCCGGTCAAGAACAATAGAGGAGTGGTAGAGAGGCATGAGAGGTTTGAGTTTTGAGTGCTGTATCTGTAGGTATTTAGTACTGATACATTTGTGACATAAGCGGTATTCAAATATACAGTACTGTTACCCCTCGATCCTCCTCGAGGCTGTTCCTTCAACCGGCGCACTTCTTATTATATCGACTCGGGACAACATTTGTTTGTGTCAGATTTGCGTTTGTATCTAGACCACATTGATTAGCAGAGTTCAGTGATGTGAATGGAAACTGTCAAGTTGATCAACCGATTTTGAGTATCTGGGGCATGGGACTCGGGAGCAATCTTTTTTTTTTTTTTTTAATAACTAAATAGTTACTTTTTACAGTAACTCATTACTTTTGGGTGTAAGTAACTAGTAAAGTAACGAAGTTACTTTGAAATGAAGTAACTAGTAAAGTAACTGAGTTACTATTTTTCAGTAACTAGCACAACACTGCTCGGCACACATGTTGTAAAAAAAACATTGCATAATAATGTTCTGTATATACACACTTGACACTTGAAGTGTACAAGATTTATTCACCATTGGGTACGCCATGTAAAGTGCATTCATTTTGACCCGAAAATATATAACCATTAGCTTGTGTGCACCATGTGTTCACACATGCTATAAAAAAATTATTGCATACTAATGTCTTCTGTATGAAGTGGACATATATATATCTTCACTTCAGATGAAGCACCATTGGGCAGGCCCGGACTGGCCATCGGGAGCACCGGGAGTTTGCCCGGTGGCCTGGCCTGCACAGATACATTTTTTATTTATTTTTTGCCAGGCCATTGTTTCTAGTTGTGGCGGCGGCGCGGCGCGATAGTTAGGTTGCTTTCACACAGGGGCTGTTTGGTCCGGACTTTCTGACCAGAATTCGATAGTCCGGTTTTTCGGGTTTGTGTGAATGCGTGTCGAACTCGGTTCGCGGACCAAACAGGCGAACTCTGGTCCAGCTGAAAACGTAGGTCTCGGTTCGGCTTCAGCGGACCAAACGCGAACCAAATATAGGAAGTGATTATTATTACCACTGCTTGCAGCATTCATTCACTGCAAAACAAGCACACTGCATCTATCTATCTATCTATCTATCTATATATCTATATATCTGTGCATCTTGGGAAGAAGGAAGAAAAAACGCGGCTTATTATATTATTAATAAAACAGCTATGGGCTCTCATAAAAACACTGTGGTCTACAAGTTGTTTAGCGAGAGGATGGTGGTAATGTGCTTCAATAGAACAATGGATCAATGCCATGTCAAAACTCGCTCGGCTGATCTGGAGGGCTCGCAGACAGTCCACGCACAGACACACACACGCGCGCACACAAATGGGCTCGCGCCACACACACATTTCCACTGTCCAATAGCCGAGCGCCCTTTTCGACCGCGTGACATTGTTCAGAAGGTCTCGGACCGCCTCACAGATTTCTATGTGAACGCAGGCGAACCAAATGAAGAATGCAACAATGTTGCAACTTCACCGCCAGAACCGCACAGAGTCCACCAAAACTATATGTTGCGACCTTAGATAACCTAGGTGGGTGGGGAACAACCAGGATTTCACTGTCTGCGACAGAGTTGGAGAACTATCTGACTCTCTCCCTCACGCGGACACACACACACACACAATGGAGCCGTGCTGCCGCTTGTGATTGGTGGAGGCGGGACCAGGCGATACAACTGATTGACAGCGGAGGCGGCGAATGGAATGGCAGACGGCACTCAGATGCAGAATAACAGCCAGGCAATGAGCCAGGTAGTGAGGGACTCGGGAGTGATCAGAGAGCGAAAGTCAATTAACGTTGATGTCAAGATGGACAGTGGAAGAAAGAGAAAGGGTGGAGGAGAGAGGGATAAAACAAAGAAAAAGAAAGGCCCTTACAGGAGAGAGTGGTTAACTGTATTATAATAGTAAATAGAAAAATATGTTGTGCTCTTGCTTTTTTCTTTTTGAAGGTGGAGAGAGTAGCATTGCTAGTGCCACAACAGTTTTATTTGAGGTTCATAACAGTACATTGTACTAAGCAATTGTTGGCTCATTAGTTTGTGATTCACATGCACTAAAATTCACCAGAATGCAGGAAATTAAGTCTTTGTAACAAAAAAAATCCTGGTGGGGGACCCCCAGACCCCCCGCTTAAAAGGTGGCCTGATTGGGGCTATATTTCGCGCTATATCTCCCGGTATGAATTATTTCCCCAGTCCGGCCCTGCCATTGGGTGTGTACATCAGCACACATGTAAAGTGCATTCACATGCTATAAAAAAAAGCATAATGAACTGTGTATAACACTTGAAGTGGACAATATGTGTTCACTTCAGGTAAGGCACTATTGGTACAACATGTACAGTGCATTGTTTTGACCTGGACATATCTATAAAGTAGCAAAAACAACATACAATGTGTATATATTCAAGTACATTCATTTTTGACCTGGCAAAATGGCCGATGCACATATGTGCATGTAAAATATGTTTAGTGTTGACCTGACAAAATGGCAGATAACCATTATGTTTGTGCATCAGAACACATATGTACATAGTGTGTTAGTTAGTAAAGTGAGCCATATGTACTCTGTGAAACTCTGTGAAAATGATCAGCAGCTAACACCAGGACACTGATGAACGGCATTGACAAGATAGACCAACATTGCTACTCTGAAAGTGGACCAAGAATAGTGTTTCAAATATATCCATGTGCACAGTAAATTTTGCAGAGTCAATTTTACTCAAACTGAATCCATTTGAGCCCGAATGGACTCAGTCTATGCTAATATTCCGGTCTGGCTGAAATAGCTCCTGGAATCGGTTGACAAGGTAATCTAGGACCGGGCGTACTTTGTACAGTTTATCAGCCTTGTCTGCAGTCTCGTTGTTGCTAAAATGTAGGAACCTCCAAATGATCTGGTATCTATTGCGTGACATTGTGTTGGAGAAATGGGCGCAATGGAAACATTTTAGAGTTGACCAGTACAGTTTGAGTAAAATGTACTCAGTTTGAGTAAAATATACTCAGCAAAATGTACTGTGTGCCAACACCTTTGTTCTGTACAACCAGTAATACCTATATTGTGAAATACTTACACTATTTACAAGACACTATACAATATACTACACACCCTCAATACCCCTACGCTCTGCATCGTCTGGCCGCCTCAGACACACATTGTTACTCAGCTGATAGAGTTGTGCCCGTCCTGATGACTTGTCAGCTAAATGACTAAATGTATACACTCATATATCATAACACATACTACGGGGAAGTACGCACCCATCCATATATATATATATATATATATATATATATATATATATATATATATATATATATTTCATGGAGTGTTTCCACTCTTAGCACACAAAGAGAGCTTATGCTAGCGATAATGCTCAGCTAGCATAATCTCTCTTTGTGTGGTAGGGTGTGAAACACTCTTGATGTAGGGGGACTCCACACTTCGAGCAGTATGATCTGGTTTCCAGCCCAATGCCTTTTTTCTTACAGACCCGGCACACTCGTGGGATGCGTCTTCTTTAGGGTGGGTGGGTACTTCTCCATAATATGCATTCTTGGCTTGCCATCCAACCTGCAGTGCGGATCTGTCTTTTGGGCCCTGGAAGCTCCCTCCCACCTTACACCCCCCACCTGCGGCACCTGCCTCTGCCTCATCTGCGGCACGTGCGGCACTGGCCACTGTCCGAGCTAAATCGGCTGCATCTGCCTCATCACACAAGTCAGCGATGACTTGTATTTGGAACTGCTTAAGTGTCTTGTGCGGTCCTGTTGGCTGTCTGGCTCTGTACAGAACATAGGCATTGGCCATGGCTATTTGAATCAAATAGACTACAAACTTCTTGGTCCACTTTGCAGTCTTCCTAATGAACGGATAGTAACTTATATGCTGATCTAATTTGTCGACCCCGTTCATGCACACATTATATGAGAGCACGCAGTCTGGCTTCATGACCGGTACCTTCTTCTTATGACCCTTCTTCCAGACGAGTGTTTCCATTAGAGTGCCATGGTGAAAGCTGCTGATCATTTTGACAATCCGCTTGTCTCTCCAGGCGATAACCATGACCCGATTGTTGTGCAGGGCCATGGTCTCGCCCACCGACAGGTCAACATTGGTTACACGCTTTATCTGCGCCGGTTCTCCCCGGTGCATCCTCAAGGTACCGCAGATGTGGGTCCTCAACTGTAGGAGTATGTCAGACAGGGACACAGAATTATAGAAATTATCCATGAACACAAAATATCCCTGTCCTGACAAACGTCCTAGGAGCCCAACAACCGTGTCCTTGAGGGGTGCATAGTCCCCACAAAATGGTCGCAGTGAAAAGCAGTAACCAGTGTGAGAATCACAGAGCACATATGACCTGATCCCATATTTGGTGGGCTTCAGGGGGCTGAACACTCTGAATTTTTGTCTGCCACGCCAGGCCAGCATCCCCTCGTCTATGCTAATATTCTTGTCTGGCTGAAATAGCTCCCGGAATCGGTTGACAAGGTAGTCAAGGACCGGGCGTACTTTGTACATTTTATCAGCCTTGTCTAGCGTCTCATTGTTGCTAAAATGTAGGAACCTCCAAATGACCTGGTATCTATTGCGTGACATTGTTTTGGAGAAATAGGCGCAATGGAAAAATTTCAGAGTTGACCAGTACATATATAGTTGCGGCTTCCGATCGATCCCAGTTAGGAATAGTATGCCTAGGAACTTCCACAACTCTGCAACGGTGACAGGCGTCCACTTGCGTAGCCTGTTACTCTCTCTGTTGGGATCAATGATGGCCATTGTTTGTTCGGCGTACAAGTTTGTTTGCTCTACAATTCCACCCATGAGTTCGTCAGTGAGGAACAGCCGCAGAAAGGCAAGAGGTTTGGTGGATGTGATGGTGGCCGCATCGTGTAGTGGTCCTGGCTCTGCATCAAAGGTAAATTCGAGTCGCACAAAATTACCAGTACCTTTTGATCCACTCATCACCAGCTGTGCTTTTACGACCTCTGCCCCGGCCTCGACCTTTGCCTGTAAATTATGAGATTACAATAACTAACTGGTATACTACAATGCACATACTGTAGACACATTCATATAATACATATTTAGAAACTTGTGTGAGTGAATGAGTCAGTGTGAGATAGTGATCAAAACTCACCCTGCTGCTTAGCGTGAAGATCCTCTTCTTCAGCATCCGTCTCTGCCTCAGCAGCTGGGCCTTTCGGGCCTCTCGCTGAAATAACAAGGAACGTCAGCTTTGTCATCATCATCATCAAACCTTTATTTGAATAGGCAGGTTAATTAAGAACAAGTTCTTATTTTCAATAACGGCCTATTTGGGGGTAAAAAGCCCCCTAGGGGATGGGGGATAAAATCAAATAAATAAAAATAAAACACAAAGGAACATTATTAAAAAGGCAGGACATACATACAGAGCAACAACTGAACTGAACAACAACTGGCGGACAACAGAACAAAACTTTGTCACAATGCATGAGAGAGAAAGAGAGAGATAGAGAGAGCGAGATATATACACTACATACCTATCGGAGGTGTGCATGGTCTCCTTGCAGTCCGCATGGCAACGTCGACATCGGAGTCATCGGACTCCATGTCATCTTTTGCCCCTTCCTCCACTTCCTCCACAGAGTCGGTGTCAGAATCTGCAATAAAAAAACAGTAAAGTCAGATTTTTGAGAGAGAGAGAGAGAGGAGAGGACACACACCATTTAGAGAGATAGAGAGATGAGAGGAGGAGAGGAGAGGAAAGGAGAGGGGAGACACGCACGTGTGTGTCTCTTCTCTCCTCATATCCTATCTCTCTCTCTCTCTCTGTCTCTCTCTGATGATATGAGAGAGACAGAGACAGAGAGAGACAGAGACAGAGAGACATCAAAATCACAAGCCCCACATCAAAAGCATTGCTATACACACGCGTGTGTGTCTTCTCTCCTCATATCATATCCTATCTCTCTCTCTCTCTCTCTGTCTCTCTCATATCATCAGAGAGAGAGACAGAGAGAGAGAGACAGATAGAGAGAGAGAGACAGACACATCAAAAAGCATTACTATACGGGGGATGGGGGGATACTCACACCTGGCTGGCCACACAAGCCCCACATCAAAAGCATTGCTGGGGGGGGGGGGGGGGGATACTAACACCCCTACACACCATAACCACATGCACACATCAAAGGCCATGCACACATGATCAAAGAATCGTCAGAACATCAAAGACACAACGTGGCTATATCATGCAGTCACAAAATATCCTAACACTCTAATCAAATTAGAATTATATGTAATACATACCCAATCTTCGATTGTACGGCCATACCCCTTCGCGTTCTTGCATGGGTTCATCATCTATGTCGTCCTCCATGTCCAATCTGCCTATAAAGATATATATAATAAATCACAGTTAGCATCAATGGTCAAACATTCAATCATAAACCAGGCCATAGCCTACATCTAGGCCGTGCATTTTGCTTTACATTACATTGACTAAACACATGCATATATTCGCGTTACTGTGTATATACCCCGCGTTACAGACGCAATATAGCGACACAATAATAATAATTCATTGATTTTGTATAGCACTTTTCAAAGACCCATAGTCGCTGATAATATACATACGCTACACATGGATATATTAGCTTGCAATGTATCTACAAACATTCGATCATACGAGATACATCACGCACATGGATTCAATAAACACATGCATATATATATTCGAGTTACACATGCCTTGAATTGACCATTTATTGGATTGAAATTACCTGGCGTCCACTCGTCAAGATCATCTACAGCAATGTCGATCTCAGACTCGTCCGAGCTGTGCGACGACGGCGGCGACACATGACGGGTCTTGGCAACCCGCTTCCTTGTGGCTCTGACCGGGGGCGGCGAATCGATCGGTACCGGAGAGCCGGTGGCAGCGGCCACGACCGGAGAACTGATCAGTACCGGAGAGCCGGTAGCAGCCGCCACGACCGGAGAACTGATCGGTGCCGGAGGCCTCACCTGCGGCGGAGGTGCACGGCTTGGGCCAGCGGCAGCTGGTGCTACCGGGGCCTGGGCGAACGGCAGTGTGGTCTGCACGTATCGGTCCGGGAGTTTACCCCTCCTAGACGACTTCCTCATTCTCCGCATTGTGAATACCTACTCTCAACTATTACTATAAAAACGGCTATAAAAATCTACTAACTAGTGTTACTAAAACACGGACTAAGCACTTATCTAAAAGCGCTGTACTTGCTACAGTACTGTGCAACTAATATTACCTGGTACTACAAAAGAAAATAAGTATTACAAAATGAAGAAAATATATTATCAATCACTACTACTACTAGAAATACTATCAATACTACTATCAATGCTAAATGCTCAAAATCAAATCAAAACGCTAATCTCTCTATCTCTCGCTATCTCTCTCTCTCAATGATAAACTGTATTCACAAAATCCGAAGACGCACTGAGCTCACGCTGTGTCTGCTCAGGTTAAATATCAGGTGGGCAGGTCATGATCGTCACGATCTTTACTATCGACCAATCACAGCAGAGATCTATCATGAATGAATGAATGAAAACTTTATTTAACAGATTGCAGAATGGGTACAATACAGTACGGCTCAATACATACAATTGTTAAGGGGATGCAGACCTGAGAAAGACGTTTTGTCTTGTTTCCATTATAATTCCATTATAATTCCTTATAATAATGCAGGTAGACTGACTGATAACATTATACATGTGTTACAACATAGGGCTATACTGCCACCCAGCGGATTCGAGCGAAGTTGCATGTCTAGACGTTCAGAAATGTGGTAGCAAGATGGCTGCCGATGTCTAGTTCAAAAATAATAATAATAATAAATCCGAGAAATCTCGCGAGTGGCATTCCACGTCACTATTAAAAACCCGAGATATCTCGTGAGTGGCACTGAAAGTGTTAACTGTGTTAGAAATGCATCGGATGTTGTGCCTAGGCTATTATTTTTTTCAATAAACTGAAGGAGCATAATTTTGCCTTTATTACCAAATGTATGTTTTTATTGTGCTTTGAAACTACCTGTTAGGAGTGTAGGTAGGGATCACTGGCCTCCTTTTGCGGTTCAGTTTGGCTTTTGCCACGACTGCAGAGGTTATAGGCTGGCCTGCTATCTTCTTCCCTCTGGGTTTATGCCACTGCTGTGGCCGACTGGTACAGGAGGTATCATCATTTTGGGCACGAGAAATGTCTAAAGTGTACATGAGCCCAATGATGTGTGCACAGTACCCTGGTGCCCTATGATTTCAACAGAAATGAGAAGGGGAGAAAAGAAATACTGTTTGAGAACACTGCTCGTACTAGCTGCTACTTGAATATCACTAACATTACATAAATGACACAGCTGTCGGGTCTAGCTACTGGCCTACACAGTGGCTTTGACATATGCAAATCCAATGTCTGCCTGACTTTAGCCCTGCCCCACCCACTCAGTATACCGGGTGAGTGAGAGAGCTGGTATACTGCGTTGGACCACTAAACTAAACTAAAATATATCAGCAATAGCAGTAATCATTGAGGTCTAAGGTAATAATGTGTTAGAAATCACTTACCCTGCAATACATGAACAACACTGCTCCATGATGGTGTTGTCATCAGCAACATTGATACAGAGCATGTGGGGTTTCTCACTTTTCAGTTGCGAGTGGTAGCATTTAGCCTCGATTCTAATAATGGTATCTTTTCTGTAAATGTTTATCTCATGAACATACTTTTCCACTGCGTATTGTAACCCTCTCTGTCTGCTTCTAGACGAAATATTTGTGTCATCTTTAAAAAAAAAAAAACAGGTCTATTACCTGCTGTGGTAAATCTGACAATTGAACTTGATGTACTCCCGCTGCCATAGTCATTCACGCTCGGCTTGTTGTCCGAGTTTTGAAAGGGGGCATGGTTTAGCGACAGGTCTATTGTTAACACTTTGATCGCCATGGAATGTGGATCACTACCCACTTTCAAAACCTCTCAAGGGACACCTACGGGAGACTGCAATTCAACACTGGCCCCTGTAAATATCCTAACCCAATCATTCCAACCCCCTCCAATGTACAGTCATTTACCTAGTATGGTTTTGTCAATAGTTCAATGTACAATTGTGTTTGTTTGTACAGTGTCTCCTCCCCCCCCCCCCCCTCAATGTACAGTGTTACTTGTTTATACAGTGTGCCCCCCGCCCCCCCCCCCCCCAACCACCTCCAATGTAAATTACCCAGTATGGTTGTCAATATCCCAATGTACCCAACCCCCCCCACCCAACCTCCAATGTACAGTTTCTACGTCAAATGTATATACTCCCTTTTCTTGACTCCTTCTGTATCACAAACAGTACTGTATTTGCAAATCTGGTATGTCATAAATGTATAGATGTAGCAGTACTGACTATCTGTATGTCATGTATGTCATATATGTCTATATGAATTGAAAATGGGGGACCCTGATGGAAACAAGACAAACGTCTTTCTCAGGTCTGCATCCCCTTAACAATTGTATGTATTGAGCCGTACTGTATTGTACCCATTCTGCAATCTGTTAAATAAAGTTTTCATTCATTCATTCATTCATGGTTAAATTCATAATTTACCATCCCTAGCCAGCTCTATTTGTCTATGGAGAAGTTCCCCTTCTTTGCAGGGCTATAACTTTCTAAATTATATTGCTAAATTGACATTATTATGGCCCATTCAATGTCCTATATCTATTGTTCAGGGTGTAGCAACGTTATACTTTTTCATTCACATATTCATACTAAAATATGGTCTAAAGTATAAGTGTGTTTTTATCGTTTCTGCAACTTTCTCCAGAACTTGATTTATAGCCCCAAATGCATTATATTGATGATCAAATACAGTTTGTTAGCGATCGGTGCCAGATAAAAAAATTCAACTGGAGGTACTTCTAGAAGTTACTACGTATCATCTGATGTTGACCGGATGGGCGGGGGGTCGATTATAATTCCGTGGGCAACGTTATATCATTCATCTAGTGTGGGTCATATGGTCATCAGAGCAGTTAGTAAAGAACACGTTGGAAAATAACGCTGGATCTTACCGTATCTTCCTCGCGCCGTTGGACGATCAGCTTGGAGTAGACAGTTTTCGATTATGGGATGTTGATCTAGATGAACCATTTCCAGGTTGTATAATACTATATATGTCCAAATAACGTTGTTTATTGAGTTAGGGCGAGCGATTGATTATCCAGTGTGTCGAGATGGAGTCCGGCTAACGATCGCAAGTGCCCGGACGAAATATGGATGAGCACTTCCTGTTGGCCGATCTGCCGATCGGCCACCAGATGGCGCTCTTGAACCGTTAGACAGTTGAGTGGAGCTCAGCAGTATATCTCAGGTCCCCGGAGGAGAAATATGATTTCGATCACAGATTTTTGAAATATTGATATCAAAGACGTGTTACGGCGTCTTCGGCAGAATGAGCATGGCGGGGAAAAACGAGTTCCAGCGTTTTCGGCGATTAAAGTGTTAAGGGGATGCAGACCACAGACCAGAGAAATATGTTTACATCAGGGTCCCCCATTTTCAATTCACATTTATGACATACACAAGTTCAACATACATGACATCATGACATTTATGGCATAGGGACATACATGAATGAATTAATGAAAACTTTATTAACAGATTTGCAGAATGGGTACAATACAGTACGGCTCAATACACACAATTGTTAACACTTTCAGTGCCACCAGGGGGTGCACGACTTAGTGCTTGAATGCCACCATCGGCGCTAATGTTAACGTTAATATCGCCTAATCTATGTTTTAAATTATGGCTTATGTGTCTAATCTGCCCGTCGCTTATCAAAGAATCATTTTCCAGTCAGTGCTGTCAAGGCAGATTGGTTTTTTATCGCTTCATTTCCGTTTGAGAGCATTTTGAAAAGCACCGTTTTGAGGTAAAAAACAGCCCATTCTGGGCCATTCTGTGATAATCGTCTTTTACTGGAATATTCCAGAACGTTGATATTTGTCGGCCTATTTATTAATCGTTTTCAAATAAACGCTAGATGATCAATATTATACGTACACGCACGCACATTCGAGGCGCGCACTGATAATAGCCGTTTTCATTTCCTCATGGATTTTACAGTGAAACCGCTGGAGCTTATATCTTCATCAAAACGAGTCTGATTATCCTAACACTGATAACATGGATTCCTTACCTGACATCAGATGGTATCCAACTGGTATATTCCAATTCCTGATCACCATTCGAAAAAATCGATAAGTGTATAGATCTAACATGTATACAGTAGAACTCATGCTTGCCGCTTCTCAGTCTCCAGAATGAACTCTGGTAACCCCGGCTGCATCAGTGGACTGGAAAATGTGGACTGGAATGTTTTTTTTCCCCCATCCATTTTCATTGAGTCCATTCCAAAATCCCTGATGTCATCTGGGAGACGATAGGGGGGCGCTTTTTTCACATCTGATCGCCGGCGGCCTTTGGGTAGGCTAGGGTAGTCTCGCGTGATGCAATATGATTTCAGATCGCTAAAAAAAAAATCAGAGAAATCTCGTGAGTGGCTTTCAACGTAACTATTGTAAATCCAAGAAAAGCCGTGAGTGGCATTCAAAGTGTTAAGGGGACCAGAGAAAGACGTTCGTCTTGTTTACATCAGGGTCCCCCATTTTCAATTCATAGTGAAATTGTGTTTGCATAAAGCAGCCGTCGACGACATGTTGATGTTACACGAAGTGAGCTTTTCCCATAGCCAGCCAACTAAAGAAAACAAAGCTTTTCAAGAAGAGTACAGAGTTAACGTTAAAAAGAAATAACTTACCGTAACCATCATCCAACAGGGACTCCAACAAAGCCGTAGCAGAGTCGATGCCGCTATCTCGACCGTTGCTCGCTGGTCTATGGCCATAGATTGCGTCCATTTGATCGAACCACTTCCAGCTCTTTCTGTTTGAACCACTCCGACCGTTGTGGTCCTTAATAGTTTTATAATCGCTTTTGAGTTTTTTTTTGATTTTTCCCTACACTGTTGGAACGACCTTTGGTAGCCGTGGTCGGACATCAGTTTAGCGATTTCCTGATATACTTTCTCGTTGCGTGTGGCACCATCTAGCTGCCATTTTTATTGATGAATACAATAATACAATATTATGCTAACGTTCAGTAGTCGCAAAGGGTATTTAAAGATGGCGGGTTTCTGTTTTGAGGAGACGTCCCCCCGTGTAGCGCAATGATGATGTAGTGACGCTACTCTCTTCTGTCCAATCAGTGGTCTGCAGTGTTTCACGTCACTTTTTTGGTACCGGCTTGGAACCTCGACAAAGCAGGTACTAAAAAAAGTACCAGGTACCATCCGCACATTTTGGCAATGAAAAACCGAAAAGGCAGAGTCGAGTCGAGTAGGTACTATGCAGTGGAAAAGCGCCATTAGAGACGAGAAGCTTTTGACCAGAGGACTGGATTCACAACAAACATGAATGTTCATATCACCAGTGATTAGAAAATTATCGAAAGCCACCATGGTTTCAGACAGAACGTTCTCAAAATCCTGGATAAAATTTGTATTGTATTTTGGTGGACGATAGACAACCGCACACAGCAGGGGAGGAGAGGAATTCAATTCAAAGAGCTGCAGCTCAAAGCTAGAGTAAGTGACAGCTGCAATCTGCCGACAATGAAAAGTGGATTTAAAAACACACGCAAGCCCACCACCTTTGCCGGTGGTCCGTGGGGCGCTGAGAAATGTACAGTCGGGAGGGAGAAGTTCAGAGAAAGGCATGGACTCATCGACATGTAGCCAGGTCTCCGTTAGAAACATAACTGGAGTGAAAAAAATCATTCAGAATCATTCAGAAGAAATGCCTTGTTTGATAGCGATCTGGCATTAATCAGAGCCATATTCAAAGTGATGTTTGGCGTCACACTGGTCGCAGCGGGCGCAGGTTAGTGTGGATAACACCGTCGCTACGGGCTCTCAGCTGCGCAGGTAGAGGCACCGTCGTTGTTGTAGTCTGCAACGTTTCTAGGCTATTCTGATGATTTGTGATCATCCCTACTCTATGGCCTGTAGGTCTATTATTTACTATAACCTGTATATTTGAATTTACATTATTAATATCAATGTTATAATGGCACAGGCTACAATCCATACGATTTTCAATACTCGGAATAGCTGATGTGGAATATCTAGCGGGTATAGCGTCAGTCTGCAAGACTGGCTAGATGGCAGGAGAAGTTGAAAGATAGAACTGAGACTCCTTTATAGCTGGGACGAAGTTTATCAGGTTTGTACAAATCCCTCATCCAAAATGAATCAAAATGGCCAATGTATTCGTATCCATATGCTGAACAGAAATTTCGCAGCCACTGATCAGCACTGTAAGCATGACTAAAGAACTCTGAACTCCAGCGGAGGGTTGGAATTAGACCGGAGAAAATGCACACTTTGCCAAGGCTGTTTATTTGTTTTGCAATAGCTTCATAGTGCTCATGGAGCTTCTTTGATTGCCTGCCTCTAATGTCATTTGTCCCAGCGTGCACAATGATTGTTTGGGCAGATTGATATCTATTTACAATGTCCGGATATGCCATCTATTTACAATGTCCGGATATGTTTGGCTAAGTCATTGATTTTTGCACCCGAGAAGGAATATGCGATGCCTTTTTGGAATTGTAACGTGTCTGAAGATGGAGTCACCTACGAGGATCCGTTCTGGAGGTGGAAAAAGGCGGTGTCTGATATGAGCTAGTAGCAGAGGGTTTGTGTCAACTGATGGGCTGCTAGTATCAACAGAGCTAGCATTTGCATCCGTTAAGCTAGGAACACAGGCGACACTGGGGGCCGTGGGGGAGGTGGAGGACAGCCGAGAGCGTTTACAGGCGGGAGAGGGGAATCGGGGGTTTGAAACGTTGCTGTGGCGGGGTGAAGGACTTGGAGCAGAGCGTTTTGCATTTCGGCGCGCAGCTCTACATCCACGCTCAAGCTGCTGTATGGGGTTGCGGGGCTTGCTACTGTCGGCTATCGCTAGCGTAGGAAAGTCAGCCAGTGGAGCAACGACATTAGAGCGGAGCGCCCGTTCTGAAAAAACGGAGGCATCGGAGCATTCAGACGGGACCATACCGGTTGGAGAGTTGAGGGGAGTCCATAGGAATGACAGATCGCTCATATTTGTGAACGCATAAACTATATCTTAAATTATGGCTATGTGACTAATATGACCGTCGCTTATCAATGACTTGTTTGCATTCAACATTGTCGAAACGGATTGTTTTTTAATCTGTTCATTTCCGTTTTATACCATTTTTCGGCCTATTTATGAATCGTTTTCAAATACACGCTAGATTATCGATAGTATGTGTACTTATGCTAATCGGTTCATTTCCGTTTTATACCATTTTTCGGCCTATTTATGAATCGTTTTCAAATACACGCTAGGTTATCGATAGTATATGTGTACTTATGCACGCTATAGAAGCGGGCTGAAAAATCGAATATCTTATTTCCTGATCACACACACACGCATACGGGACACGTCGATATATCTGTGAAAATAGCTCTGATTATCTCAAGACTGGTAAAATAGATGTAGTATTATTTGATAACCATAAATCCTAAAAATTTACTGGAAAATTTTCCTAATAGAAAAGGTTTTAAGCAAACATAAGCTTTAGTCATAACAGCTGTCCTATTCAGTCAACCAAAGGGCCAAAGCAGTTGGGACAGTAGGGGGAGAAGTTACATTCTTCTGGGACCTACTGAGAACGGCCAAAGAACAGGTTTAAGGTGTGGGTTTATACATAGGCTCCAAAAGTAAAGTAATATTGTTTAGATTATGCCCTGAAGATAGTCAGAGGTTCTGATTCAAGCTGTGTCTCCACCCCCCCTGGAGAGGAGAGGTGAAGAGGACACAGTTTGAAACCACCTTTTAAGTTGCACAGAGTTGTAAAAGGGCGATTAAATTACTCTGCCCTTTTTCCCTGTCTCTCTAAATAGATAGGGTTGTTTACTAAAGCAAGACCCCCACAATAGGTTGTGAGTTGGGCTACTCAACAGCCGGCTGTAAAAGATAAAGAACTGTTTGAGTAAGCCCTTCGGGGGTTCTAGAACAAAAGAGCCACCTGGTTTCTTCAGGGTGTGGGACAGGAAGGGTTTTAGATAAGCCCTAGTTAAACACAGAATAACACCATTTGGTCTCAAAGTAAGTAATCCCACATAGAAAATAATAAAGAGGTTAAAGAAATACCTAGACCGTTTAAAGTTGAGTTAAATAACTTAAATGTGTTTTTACTGAGTTAGGATGTTTACCATCAATGTGAAATACCTGCATATATGACTGTTATGTTGGACTGATGATGCTGAATAGAATGATGTGATTATATGCTGTGATTATACTAGTTAAAGAGGTAATATGTTTGTGTTTAAGAATGAGATGAAACAATGTGGTCTCTAGGTTAAAGAGTCTTGGTAAATCATGTGGGAACATATTATTAATGAAAGCTAAATATAAACTGTTTGTAGTTACTTAATCCCCAGCATATTAAGACTATTTTTACCTAGGTTTAAAACAATGAAACGAGAACTGTTGGGCTTAAGGGCCACCTCCTTTTCAAATACCAACTATGGAATCTTGCGATTGGGTGAAATCATAGGGGTGGATCACTTGGTGACGTCACGCCCAGGGTTTCTCGCTCATGGATAAAATGGGGAGGTAGAAGGACACACAAAAACGGAACCAACACAGGAACACCTCCCGATTCACACGGAGGACGGCGAGCAGAGGAACATGGAGAAGAAGCTTTTTGGAGGGAGAAAAGCCTTTCTTGTCAGCAGAGAACAAAGACAATCAACAACTACCATTCTTTAATCTACTTTCTTAGTCTAGTTTTGATTACAGACGGCATAGGGTCTCGTATATCAATACTATAGCATTGTAATTGAACCAGAACCTTTTGTTATTCACTTGTTACTTTGAATTAAAAACAGATGCTGATACAACTTCTCCTCTTCATTCTCCTGCATAGCTGCCGTCAACAAGGCCATTTCCTGGCCTTTTGAAAGTACAAGGGAATTAGGACGGACAAACACAACGCAGAGGAGCTTAACTGGTTCTGTATAACAGAACCATAGACCCCTTGTTACTTCATAGATTCCTTACCTCAGATCAGATGTTCTCCAAAAATATTATTCCAATTCCTGATCGCCATTCCAAATATCGATCGTGTTTATTGATCCAACGCTGGGTGGGCGAAACACTGATTCCACGCTGTTCTGATGGTGGGCGATGACTGCACTAGGCTCGGATTACATGCCTGACAAGTAAAATGTGGAAGCCGGATTTTATTCCTCCATGCGTTTTCATTGACTCCATTCCAATGGGTGCAATACCATCCGGAGAGACGATAGGGGGCAATATTTTCCCTGTTCGAGCTCAAAGCCAGTCCCAGTGGTAATGTGAGGCTAGATTGATGAAATATGAATGGAAATCGCTAATAAAAAAAATAACGATTAAAAACGAGATCTCTTGTCGTTGGCATGAACTAACGAGAATTCTCGTCGTTGGCACTCAAAGTGTTAAAGTGGT
This sequence comes from Notolepis coatsorum, assembly GCF_963971535.1. Taxonomy (NCBI): domain Eukaryota; kingdom Metazoa; phylum Chordata; class Actinopteri; order Aulopiformes; family Paralepididae; genus Notolepis; species Notolepis coatsorum. Next base: position 105,388,203 of record NC_140172.1, on the reverse strand, counting down.
AGTCAAACGGTGTTGGGCCTAAATCATTCTGTAAGACATAATCACATTCATGTAATTGTTTTGTATTTTGGTGCATTTTTTTGTACTAAACCAGATGTTACTTACAATATTATAATTCTTTGTGTAATTGTGTATTTTGTATTTGCATGGACTGCAGTTACAACAAATTCATATCTGCTGAACATTTCTACAAAGGAAAAAAGTCCATACAGCTTATACCTATTTAGGCATAACTCACAAAAGGGAAATACTCAAAGCACCCAGAAAAACACAAACATTAGGGCTGCAAATAACAATTATTTTCTTGATTAATCGATTAGTTGCTTGGTCTATAAAATCTCAGAAAATCAGTGTTTCCCAAAGTCCAACATGGCGTACTCAAATGTCTTGTTTTGTCCACAACTCAAAGCTATTCAATTTACTGTCATAAAGGAGTAAATATAACATAGAATATTCACATTTAAGAAGCTGGAATCAGAGAATATTTACTTTTAGATAATATACTCAAACAGATTTTTGAAATAGTTGGCGATTAATTTAATAGTTGACAACTAATCCATTATTCAATTTTATTTTACAATTCTACAAAGGATTACCTACCACAGTCTTCCTCAGCAATGCCTGAGTCATCAATGACTGGCTGGGCAACTGCTGTCAAAAGCATCTGAAGGTCTTTAAAATGTTTCTCAACATTTTCCCCACTGCATGGACTTGCCAGCAGCATGGTGGCACTAACTACTACTTGATCCAGTTCTTTTAGAGTAGTAGCCTGGGTCATCAGCCCGAAGACATGCATGCACAGATGATAGTGTGAGGCACTGTGAGGAAGAATTTACAGAATTAATATTATTACAATGCCACTATACTCTAAACTAAAATATAACTAAATCATATTCAGTTGAAGACATCACTCACTGTTTTTAAAAATTATGCAGACAGTTATACATATTATACCCCACCCCATCCCCCCCACGAAGAGCGACAACAAACATACATATAATACAGGAAAGTAAAAAATATGTGACAGAAAACCTATGATACTAATATAAGACATTTTAAGAAATAAATAAAAATAGGGAAAAAACAGAGGGGGGGGGGGGGGGGGGGGACTCAGTCGTCACAACCAGGCAGGGATGTCAAGGATTCTATGTGCTTTAAAAGGGGTCTCCAAGTCTTCTCAAAGGTATTCAGGGAGCCAGTAGGGCCTTTGAGGGAGAATCTGAGCTTTTCAAGATTAATAGATAGTAGTAGTTCCTTAACCCACCTATTGTGAGATGGAGGTTGAATATGTTTCCACTTAAAAAGAATAAGTCGCCTGGCCAATAAAGTGGAGAAGGCAAGAACAGGATGTGATATTCTGGAGGGTAGAGGCTGCAGAGGAACACCGAACAAGGCCACGAGAGGATCAGGGGTGATAGTAAGGTTGTAGGCTATGCCGATAGTTTCAAAAATGTCAGACCAGAATGTGGCAAGGCTGGGGCAGGACCAGAACATGTGGGTGTGATCGGCAGGGGATTGTTTGCATCTATTACATGCGTCAGATATGTTGGGGTACATTCGAGAGAGTCTCGAGTTTGTGTAGTGGACTTTGTGTATAACCTTGCACTGTGTGAGGCCGTGTCTCGCACAGATGGAAGATGAGTAGACAGAGTCCAATGCCCAACTCCAATACTCATCAGACAGTTCAATTCCCAGCTCCCGCTCCCACGAGTTCTTAGGGCCGGTTCCTGGGGTATCCGTAGCGGAGGTTGTAGATGTTGGAGATTAGCCGTTTTTTTTCCGGGTTGAGAACCATTAGTGAATCTATAAGGGTTTCAGGGGGCCGACTAGGGAATTTGGGGTTCTGGTTCTGTGTGAAGTGCCTAATTTGGAAGAAACTAAACGGGTGGGATTTGGGAAGGTCGAATTTCTTTACGAGGTCTGGAAAAGACATGAAAGTCCCTTCGTCGTAGAGATCATTAAAAGTGGTTATCCCTTTGTCAAACCAGACTTGAAAGGAAGAATCAGTGCAAGAGGGCAGGAATAAATTATTGTTAAAAGTGGGGGAGAGGTCAGAGGCCCTATGGAGGCCGAGGCTTTTCCTGATTTGAATCCAAATTTTAGTGGAGTCGACCACCATTGTGTTTGCAGAGAGTCCAGTGACCGACATAGGGAGTTGGGAGCACAGCAGAGAGCGAAGAGAGTATTTAGAGGAAGAGAGTTCCATGTCGACCCACACCGGGCCTAAGTTGTGTGTCGTGCCCCTCATCCAGTATAAAAGTTTGTGTATGTTACACGCCCAGTAGTAGTGCTGGAAGTTAGGCAGTGCCAGTCCCCCTAGCTCTTTGGGGAGTTGTAGTATTGATCTCCTCATCCGTGGGATCTTTTTTTTTTTTTTATCAAATTTTTTATTATTATTCACACGAAACACACTAACCACAATCACAATACATTGAACTTAACAAGAAAATAACAAAAACAATAATAATAATACAGACTAACAATTATACAGACAAGAGAAAAGAAAACAGAGTTCAACCTTCTAAATTTTAATTCCAAGGGGTACTATCTAATAAATGGTCTTTCCCAGTGTTCAGCCCCGATTCCCGTCCGTGTGACCCTATATTAATAAAACGTACATCTCCAATCCACCACAAGGACCATTTTTTGAGAACACGACCCGAAAACAGAGCAATGAACCTTCATGAAAAAACAAAAACCTGTAGAGGTGTTCCATAGACTCACAGAGACCGTGTAAAAGTGGCCAAACAGTGAAGAAATAGTTAAATAGCTGCCCCCCCATAATATCCCCAGCTAAACTCAAGATGACAAGACAAAAGACAAGACAGACAAAAACATTTCCTCCTCCCCCTCCCAAGAGACCGCCGGACTCACCCGAACACGCACCCCAACCCCGCTCAGCCGCACACTGCTGTCTTTACCTTCTCAGCTGCTGCGAACCACAGGTCAATTCCAGCCTGCCCCACCCCAATCACCCGGGCTGTGGATATCTCAAGATAAATCACATCCAATAGAGTTAGGGACCAGTTAATCATTGTAAGCTTCTCAGGCTCCTTCCATCTCATTGCTATTAGCTTCTTCGCTGCTGTGACGCCCGCTAGGACAACCCTTTTCAGTTGTACGGACGCGGGTAGTGTCGTTATATCGTTCAGGAGTAGCGTAACAGCTGTGAATGGGATAGTTAAGCCACACAGATCTGAAAGTTTGTCCGTTATTGACCTCCAGAAGCGGGCCACTGGTGGGCAATCCCAATACATATGCATATAAGTGCCAGTGGCCTTTTGAGAGCACAAAGTGCACCGAGAGTCGGTTATCAGTCCCATAGCATATAGCTTCCTAGGTGTAAGATAGGTCCTATGAATATAATTAAAATTAATTTGCTGGTGATTGGGGTTGCGGGAAGATAATGCCACATTTGCCCAAACATCATCCCAGTCAAACTCGGGGTCCAACTCTGGGATATCCACACGCCAGATTGTATCCAATGATACATTTTTATACGTGGATTGAATTAAGAGCGTATAAAAGTCGGAGACAAACCCTCTGGATGTCGTCCTGTCCACTATGAGCCTGAGGAAGGGGTGTGGGTGCAAGGCTTGAGCCCACGGTACGCCATGCGCCCTCAGTGCTGACCTTAGTTGAAGGTAAAGAAAGAAGGACTCGCCGGGAAGATCATAAAATTCTCTTAAGTCCTGAAACGCACGGAGGCCGTTCTTATCATAAATATCCTCCAGAGTATGCACTCCCCTCCTTTGCCATTGAGGAATATTAACCGGCTTGTGTCCAACAAGTAATTGCTGGTTATTAAAAATTGGAGAGTCCAGGTGCCAAGGGCATTTAACCCCACACGACCTCTGTACATTACGCCACGTTTGGATCACGTGAGTTATGATCGGTCCATACCTCAGCCGGCATTTCAAAATAGAGACAGTGGAGTACACTACATCCTGCAATCTTAGCGGAGATACCGCCGCCGCTTCTAAGGAGCGCCACGATACAGCCTCTACAGGGTCTAGCCAGCACATCAGAGGTCTCAGTGAAAAGGACCAGAAATAAAGTTTAAAATCAGGGATTGCGAGGCCCCCATCTTGTTTTCTACGTTGAGTAGTAGCCCTTTTGATTCTCGGGCGTTTGTTATTCCAGACAAACTTAGATACCATCGATTGTACCTTGCGCCAGTGGTCTATTGGAGGGGGCATTGAGCTAATAAAATGTATCCTAGGCAGGATGTTCATTTTGATTATGGAAGCCCGGGCTTGTAAGGAGTTAGGAAGGGACGACCACCTGTCTAGATCCTGGCGTATTTTATCATAAGTACCCGTGAAGTTGTACTTAGTAGTTTGGTTCAGCGTGGGGAATATCTCTATGCCCAAGTATTTAAAATTTTCTACTATGGGGATATCAGCTGGTAGTCGTACCGCCTTGGCCAGTTCATTAAGAGGTAGGCATGCTGATTTGTTCCAGTTAATCTTAAAACCTGACAATTTACCAAAGTCGTCGATTATCCTCAATAATTTTGTGGCCGACCGGGAGGGGTCGTCCATGAAAATCAGCAGGTCATCCGCATAGAGAGCAATTTTGTGTGGAGTATTGTTGACCATTATGGGGACGATGTCCTCCGATTGCCTAATAAATTGGGCCAAAGGTTCGAGGGAAAGCGCGAACAGTCCCGGGCTCAGAGGGCAACCCTGTCTAGAAGATCTGGAGACTGGAAAGAGTGTGGAACAGTTTTTGCCTGTCAGTATCATCGCAGACGGCGAGGCATACAGGACTTTAATCATATGCATAAAACTCTTTCCAAGACCCATGACCTCAAGTACCTTCCACAGGTATGACCACTCAAGTCTGTCAAACGCCTTCATGGCATCCAAAGACAGAACTGTGGATGGAGTTGTATTGTCTTTACTGTTATCGATTACATGCAACAGCCTCCTAAGATTATCTGCAGCCAGATGCCCCGGGATAAAACCAGTTTGATCGCAGTGTACCAATACAGACATAAATATCTGCAGGCGACGGGCCAGCACCTTGGCAAACACCTTTAAATCGGCCCCGAGAAGACTCAAGGGTCTATAGCTACCACAATCATTGGGATCTTTGTCCTTCTTGAGAAGTAAAGAAATCAACGCCATATTGACATCTCTTGAGAACTCCCCTTGTTCGATAGCGTAATTGATCATATCGAGCATCAATGGACCCAGTTGGTCCCAGAAAGCTAAATACACTTCGGGTGGAATACCATCCCAGCCTGGTGCCTTACCCCTCTGCATTTCAACAATCGTCTCCCTCAATTCTACGAGAGTAATCGGTCTCCCCAGTTCCTTGGCCTCTTCCTCAGAAATGTGGGGTATCTCAAGCCCGCCAATGAACGATTCAAATTTAGAGTCATCCAGATTACCCTCTGAGCTATATAACTGAGTAAAACTCTTTAAAAGTGTCATTGATCTTTTTCGAATCAGTAGTGACTGCACCCTGGCTCGTCCTAATCGAGGGGATATCCGAGAAATGATAATTTGAGCGTATTTTCATTGCCAATAGATGGCTAGGTCTGGAGCCGTGAAAATAGTAATTTTGTCTTGTCCTATGTATCAAGAACTCAGACTGTTGTTTAAGTATGGAGTTTATTTCTTTTTTGACTATCTTACGTTGTGTGTTTAGTCGTTCATTATAGTCAGTTTGCAAGGATGCGTATAGGTCCGCATATAATGATTCCAGTCCTTCTAGCTTTTTTGACTGGGATTTTCGCAAATTGGAGGCAAATAGTGTGACATGACCCCTGATGAATCCTTTCAATGCGTTCCACAGGACCCTAGGGTCTTCTACTGTGCCAACGTTGATCTGCAAAAATTCAGCTAGTTTACTCCTGAACTCAGAACAGAAGTCATCGTTCTTTAGCAAGGTCGAATTAAAACGCCATCTGGGAGCTCTTGCGGAGAGCCTGCCAAAGGTTGCCGTAAGGAAAATCCCCTTGTGGTCTGAGAGAGCCAAGGGAACCAATGAGACATCGAAACTATCAAACATATTAGGGGACGCGAATGCATAGTCAATTCGAGAGAAGCTTTTGTGTCTGGCTGACAGGTGAGAGTAATCTTTGAGGGTGGGGTTGCATAAGCGCCAAAGGTCTGTGAGCCCTGTGTCTTTGGCCCACATCCTAAGGGCCTTAGAGGCCCGTTTCTGGTCGCTCGTTTCGGAGGGCCCGGACCTATCCATCTCCGCATCCCAGCACGCATTAAAATCGCCACCCACAATGAGAGCGTATCCATTAAGTTCCAACATATTCTTCGTGATTGTATTATAGAACGCTGAATCAAATGTGTTAGGAGCATACAATGCTATTATAGCCATCTTCCTATGCAAGAATTCAACTTTTGCTATAGTAATCCTTCCCTCCGTGTCCGACCATACATCCAAGATTTTGATATCAAGGTTACGTCTTGTAACTATGACTACTCCTTTCGTCTTATCATCGGCTGAGGATGAGGAGATAACGTGATATTGCCGATTTGCCAGTCTTGACACGTCACCTACCAATAAATGCGTTTCACTAAGGAGAGCAAGGTCAATATTTCTCCTCTTCAATAGCCAAAGGACACTGGCACGCTTGTGTGGGGCGTTAAGCCCTCCTGCGTTCCAAATTAAAATATTCAATTTAGCCATGGTCGAGCTTGTATAAATGCATAGAGAACATACCAGTGCAGCCAGGCTGAGTACAGTGGTGCTGATCCCGGCGGGCCCGGACGGTCAATCCCAGGAGTTCAGAGGAGGAACGATTACACACATATAAGACAACAGTACATAAAACACATAAAAATACCACCCCAGCTACAACCCCCCCTCCTTCTACTCTAAACCCTATCCCACCCGTCCTATTATAAGGCCCCCTATACCCACTCTCCAATCCCCACCCTATGCCCCATCCACTGAGGATGGTCATCTTCTTATCACTTCCCACTAGAGACATGGATCAATAAGACGCTCCCCACTCCAACCCCCCTCTAGATAAACCCCTGAGTAAACCCCCACTAGTCCAATAAACACAAATAATAATAAAAATAAAATTCAATAAAGATATCGGTCGAAACCCACCTGAGCCCTGGCCCCAACATGAGATAACCATAATGGTAAAAATAGCCATTATTAAATAATAACTCCACATCTATTTCCGAATCTGCGCTTCAACGTCGCATTGTTATGGCCCAAAAGGGTATAGGAAAATTCAAAACGAAATTAAATTAAAGCATCCCAGCCGATAGTCTAAGGCAGTATCGGGTCACAGGTTAAATGTGCAAAATTGTGTGAACAGTGTCAATTAAACCATGACAAAAAAAAGGAAGGGAAAAAAAGGGTTATGGTCAAAGAGCACCCCTTTAGCTGTCCCTCTGATCAGGCACAACGGCTGAAATGACATAACCTATGTAAGAATAGAATTAAACACATTCATTAATTAATCCGGGGATGGTAATAGGCAACACCTGACACCACCTGTTATCATACATTGTTTCAATAAAGATATCGGTCGGAGCAGTTAGTCCAAGGTAGGATCGAATCACAGTTAAATTGCTCATTCAAATGCCATTAAAACAGCGACAATAATTATTATATAATTACTCAGCATCAACCCTGTAACCATCTACCTTGTAGTCTGCATATTAATGTTGCAACGTTATAGCATAAGTGGCTCACGGAAAATTCAAAACAAAATTAAGGCGAATCAGCAGTTAGTCCAAGGTAGAATCGGATCACATTTAAATCGCGCATACAGATGACATAAAAACAGCGACAATAGGAAAGAAAAAAGAAAGGAAAAGAGGGTAATGGCTAGAGTGCAAGCCATATAACCATATAGCCATGAAGTGCAAGCCATACCCGACCCAACCTGTTATCATATATTGTATATGCATATTCAACCGACCTTGGCATCTACTTTGGATCCCAAAGCTCAAAACAACCTGGATATAAAAATAAAAGCATACCAGAAGTTAGTTAGGGATTCGGTCACTCTTGAATTGTGCAAACCAATGTCCCTTTGAACAGCAACAGCAACCAAAATACGTAACCATTAACGGGTCTCGAATGTCTCAGCGCAGACTATAGACGAGGCCCGCTGGCCAGCCCGAGGCTAGCGCGTAAGCTAGTGATGAATCCGGATAGCACGTTAGCCTATTATGTACATTGTTCAGCTAGCTCGTTAGTTTCCAAAGAGGCGATACACAAGTACGACCATGAGGTCAGCTTTAGCAAGTAACAGAACTCATTGGGAAGCCCCGCTAGTTGGATGGGCAGAGGACAGTTAGCATGTCTGGGCATGACAGCAAGTGTTTGTGAATAGTCTACCTAATCAATGTATATAGGCCCAAACCGCCAAGTCACTCACCCTCCATAGATATCAAGCAACAGACTCGGGTGTCTCCGCGAGATATTCCTTCGCTTTAGCCAACGACCAAAACAAACGCTGACCACCGACCTTCTCCAACACAGATAATTTCGCGGGACCGAATAACGTGGGCCTCAGGCCTAGTTTCCATAGCTTAGTCAGGACCACCTTGTATTCGGCTCTCTGTGCTTGAACCTCCGGTGTAAAGTCCTCGAAAATGGCCACTTTGTGATCGCCAAGCCTCAGATTACCCCTTCTGGTACGAGCCGACCGCATGATGAGTTCTCTCTGCTGGAGTCTGTTCAGCTTGACTATGATGGGCCTCGGCTCTTTGTTCACGCCGGGAGAAAACCTGCCCGCTCTGTAGGCCGATTCACAGATAGGAGGCATAGGGAGGACGTCCGTCCCTAGTATCTTCTGCAGCAGTTCGGGCACGGTCTCAGAGAGACGGCCTTCACCGCTGGTCTCCGGTACTCCAACAATCCTGACGTTGTGGCGTCTATCCCGGGACTGCATCTCCTCCATTGCCGACTGTAGTTTGTTGACTTCAGCCTGCCTAGCCAGCAGGGCGGATTCAAGACCCGCCATCTTCTCACACTGTGATGATACCTCTGTTGTTAGCATTAGCCGATGAGGCAGCGTGAATCGTCTCCATCTTGTCTGTCAGCGGGACTACCGCCAGCCGTATTTCTTCTGATATCTCACGACGGAGGCTGATACAGAAATCCGCCAACACTTTCTTCTGTGCTTCAGCGATGCATGTCTCAGAGTCTGCGTGTAGCTTGGTCATGACCAAGAGCACAGCTTCGCTTAACTCCCCGACAGCGGGAGACGGTGCGGCCAGGCTCGGCGGTGCCGGCTTGCTGGTTGTGGCGCCTGGTTTCATGGCTCTGGTTTCCACCCCCGCCATCGTAGAAAGTCGAAAAAAGTCGATGAATGTATACTAAACACGACGACCTAGCAAACGGATAAAAAACAAATAAAAATAAAATAAAGACTAATGGGGAGAAACGTATATTCAGCACGGTAGAAGGGAGCTCATGTGAAACACGTCTACTCCATGATCGCTCAGCTCTGCCCCCTCCTCATCCGTGGGATCTTATTGCCCCAGAGGAAGGAGCTTATTAATCGGTCGAATGTCTTAAAGAACGACTTCTTAATGAGGACTGGGATATGGGTGAAGAGATATAAAAACTTTGGTAGCACTACCATTTTAATTAAATTGACTCTGCCCACTAGTGACAGTAGAAGACATGTCCACCTGTTGAAGTCTAGTTTGCACTTTTCAAGAAGAGGTGAGAAGTTTTTTTCGAGAACATTGTTTGGATTGAGTTAGTGATGTTAACCCCTAGATATCTGAATCCATCTGTTGTATACTTAAAGGGGAAGAAAGTCCGGGGTATTTTTTTGGCTGAGGAGTTGATTGGAAAGAGTTCGCTTTTATGTAGGTTTAACTTATAACCCGAGTAGGACCCGAACTTGTCCAGTATATTAAGAATTATAGGGAGAGAGGCGGTTGGGTTAGATATATACAGCAGGAGGTCGTCTGCATATAGGGACAGTTTATGAACTTTTCCGACCCGTGTGATGCCTTCAAACCTCTCTTCCTGTCTTAACCAGATGGCCAGTGGTTCGATGGCTAGGGCGAACAGAAGGGGGAAAGGGGGCAGCCCTGTCTGGTGCCTCGATGAAGGGGAAATGGGGCTGACTGAAGTCTGTTTGTATGGACTGAGGCGACTGGGTGAGTGTAGAGTAACTTAATCCAGGCAATAAAGTCAGGGCTAAAACCGAATTTCAGCAGTATAAAGAGGTAGCCCCACTCCACTCTGTCAAAGGCCTTCTCTGCATCCAGGGAGACAATAACTTCTGGTGACATAGTTAGGGGAATCACTGTTTTGCAGAGGTCCTTTGCAGGCATCTATGTAGGATAGGAAGTGCAAGTGCATGCTCCTTTCCTTGTCCCGTTACAATGTGATAATATTGTGATAGTAGTTCGTTGAGACTAAGGCCACATAGATTATGAGCCATTGCCTGCATCAAAACTACAGAGTCATCACAAAGCAGCATAACTGGTCTTCTGCGAATTTTTGGCCCATGTTGTTTGACACAGTCTGTGATGAAAGAGCCAAGAAAGTAGGTTATCGATGATGTGGTGTGTTCACAGGTAACATATGTGGCAACAGGGACAGGGGAGCATCCTTTTACTGGATTTCTGACCACAAGTGCATAGATGTAAAAAGGTGTGCTCTCCCCTTTTGCCTTTTTAACAATGCTACCTGTGGCATCTAGGTAGACAATGTCCTCCTTCGATCTGTCATGGAATAACTTAATTGTTCTCTTAGACCAAAGCATGACACCTTTTGGCTGCAGGATTACCCTCTGAATCCACTGGTCATCTTTGTCTTGAACATCCTCAGACATAAGTTGCAGACTCACCATCTCATTTTTGTGCCTCCTCTGCTTTTCCCTTTCACCCCAAGATAAATTCTTTAAGACTCCAGTTGTCGGCACCTCATCTCTGCAACCAGATTGCACCTCATCTCTGCAACCAGATTGCAGAACAGTCTCCTCCAACTTGTTCAAGTTTTGTAAATAGACACTTCTTGGGAGTTTAGAGCTAAGAGTGTCTGCTATCAGCTGCCTTTCTTCAGCTCTAACTGGCCTCCTTCTCAGCGGTTGAAGGCCGTGCCGCACAATGCCCCCCTGGAAGCAGACAACAGCCTTGAGGGACGACTCACTTTCCACTTTAACATTTACTTGAACCTGACAGTCATCAAAACGGCAGTACCCAGTGCAGGTAAACAGTGGCATTTTTGTCATATAGCCTATTGTTTTCACACTGTGCCTCTTGAAACCAAAACTACTGGATGGACACTTGGGATACCTTTTGCAATCACATTTGTCCAAATGCAAATTTTTGAACTGCCGTTTTTGTTGGGTCTTTCTGAGTTTTCTCCATTCCTTGTGTGGAATGAAAAAAAAACAGGGTTGCTCAGGCAATTTGTGTGTGAAGTATTTCTGCTTCTCTTCGTCCTTTGTAGATGCAGGGCTCTACGCTAAGCTTTTTCACTAGGGGCACAGGTGCTCCTAAATGAAAAAAGTTAGGAGCACACAAAGAAATTTAGGAACACACAAAAATATTTAGGAGCACAGTGAAAAAATATTTCAAGTAAAAGATTTTTTTTTTAAATAAATGTATATTTGTACTGTGCGTGCATGTGTGTAAATTAGCTCTTGCTACAACCCTGCATGTTTACATTTTGTATTTTGTACTTGATGTTCATTAACATGTGATGTCCCTATCAAATAAACTATCAAATCAAACTACTGCTACAAAAGTAACAGTCACTTAACTTTAGCTTTTACCCCTTTTATGCATACAATGCCTATGTTTTGGCTGTGTTGCTCTTCTAGAGAAATAATCCTTTCAGGGTTGCCTGGTTGCCTATTGAAATACTGTACACCTCCAGTACAGAAACATTGTTTATGAGTTTGCGTGTCAGGTAGACCATTGATTGACAGTCGAGTCTGCCAATTACGTCGCACCGCTTGCACTCCGGCCGTCCGGCGCTGCAGCTGGACCCTATTGCCCACCTCTGCTGTTCATAACGCTAGCCAAGTTAGCTGTACACACATACACAGTGGGCCAGTTACTTTGGTGTAGGGGTGTAACAATGCATCGATTTGAAAATGTTAGAATCGATTATCGCAATTTGAATGTGTACACAGTGTTATGTTGTTATCATGTCCGTTACAGTCAACACAGCGGCATACGCTACTGCATCAACGTTATGATTAACAAAGCAAGGCATTCGTTTTGTTGCATTAACGTTATATTACTATTGTTATCGCTAAATCTAGGTGTTCTAAAATATATTGCTATTGGTAAGACTAGAAGTTACATGTCTCGGTAAACTCTCGCATATCGCAATGGTGGCGTTTCAAGAAGGAAACAAGCCAAATGAGAGCTTCCGATTGGTCATTTGCTTTCTTTCTCATGAAACCAGTCGCGTCACTCTACTGTGATTGGACCGTTGGCTTGAGTGCAATGTGGGACTTGTAGTTTTTTAACGATTCTCGTGGCGGATGAAAAAGACGAGAGGCTGTAATCTATACTCGCACAGCGTGCGCGTAATTGATTTTTACGGTTCGCACACACATATTTTTAGGGGCATATGCGAGCAATTTGGTCGCACTGTAGAGCCCTGAGATGGGGTCATCCCCATGTTCCCCGGGTCCTATGTTCCCCGATTGATTGATTGATTGAACAGTTTATTAATTTTTATTATTTTATTAATTATTAAGCATGGCGAGGAATGACGTCTTAACACGTCATCGGCGGAGAAAGGGTTAATGTCCGCCTTGTTTCGAACTGGTTATGCTTAGGCCCTCTTTCGAAGTTGGTTAAGGTTAGAGTTTGGAATCAGGGCTGGTGGTCTGACTATCTATCGCTACCCGGGAACATAGACATGCTCCCTTGTAGATGATGTGGTACTGCTACTACTGCAGGCACTGCTGGTATTCTGCAAACGCAAGTTGTAAGAAAGGTAGATTAGAAGCTGGTATGCATGAATATGCATTCAAGTATATCTAATTGCCAAATCCAAACTTGAACTGCATATTGCAAATTTCATCATACAATGTAAGGATAAGATGTTTTTTTCTGTAAAAGGACATCCCTCAGAAATAGAAAATGTCATTCACAATACTCAAAAAATATAAATGTTTAACACATTTGAAAGCTGGGAATCTAACATTTAGATGTAAAAATTAATAGCTATTTAACTTTTTAACAATTCATTCTAACCCACTTAAACTGACGTACTTCCAAAGCTTTTTTTTTAAATAATCTAAGTTTACCTCTTAGCTGTCATCCACAGATGATGATTCATTGTCATTTGGTGATGAAAGACTTATCTGTGTCTTGGCGGACTTCCAGCAGGGGCTCACAGCTGGCTGAGTCTGAGTTTGTGTCATTTGGGGATTTTTCAGGGCTCACATCTGGCCTGTCTTCAGGATTGGGTCCACAGCTGGCTGAGTCCAACTCAGTTCCATCTTGTGGCACCACAGTCGACGTGTCTGGTTTTGGATGCATGACAGAATGTCCGTTGCACTATTTTTATTTAAAAAAAATTTAGTGTGCAAGTAAAACGTATAAAAAGTGCGTAAAAACTAGTACAAAAGCCGTAAAAAAAAGTCTATCAAGTACAGATTACTGGCACAAGGTGGCGATGTTGCAGCGATCGGTTCCCTGAGAGCTCGCATCCTATTGATGCTTCAACGCAAAAGATGCCCAAAGGGTTCCATATCCTCCCTGAAGGGACCATGCCCGACTGTGATCGCCGTGATGCACTCCGCGCGTACACAGTGGCCTGGCGGTGAGAGGCTGATTAACACTTTGAGTGCCAGTCCGGGTTTTCCTTTTTACCCCCTTGAGTGCCCAAATCCGCTCCAATGTTAACGTTATCATCGCCTAATCTATGTTTTAAACGTTATCATCGTCTAATCTGCCCGTCGCTTATCAAAGAATCATTTTCCAGTCAACATTGTCAAAGCAGATTGTGTTTTTATCGCTTCATTTCCATTTGATAGCATTTTGAAAACCACTCGCTTTCGAAGAAAAAACAACACATTATTTTTTTTTTATCAATTTTTTTTATTATTATTTACATGAAACAAGACAACACATTAATCACAATCACAATACACAGAACTTCACAGGAAAATAACAAACAATAATAATACAGAAATAACTATTTATAAATTATAAAGACAAAAAGAAAAGAAAACAGAGTTCAACCTTTTTAAATTCAAGGGGTACTATCTAATAAATGACCAAATAGTGAAGAAATAGCTAAATAGCTGCCCCCCAATAAAATCCCCAGTTAAATTCAAGACATCACAAAAGACGAGACAGACGAGACATTTCCCCCTCCCACGAGACCGCCGGACTCCCCCGAACAAGCACCCCCACCCAGCTCAGCCGCACACGGCGGTCCTGACCTTCTCAGCTGCTGCGAACCACAGGTCAATCCCAGCCTGCCCCACCCCAATCACCCGCGCCGTGGATATCTCAAGATAAATCACATCCAACAGTGTTAGGGACCGGTTAATCACTGTGAGCTTCTCAGGCTCCTTCCATCTCAATGCTATTAGCTTATTCGCTGCTGTGACGCCCGCTAGGACAACCCTTTTCAGTTGTAGTGTTGTTGAAAAAACAACACATTCTATGATAATCGCCTTTTACTGGAATATTCTAGAACGTTGTCATTTGTCGGCCTATTTATGAATCGTTTTCAAATAAATTCACAGGATATACACTGCTTTCCATGAATGTTTTCTGTAACGGTTTCTGCTGTCAGACTACTGACTACTGAATCAAAACACTACTCTGTCTCAATCTGCCTAGCCCACTCTGCCTAGCCCACCCAGTCGCAACTGTGTTTGGGCATAGATCACGCTGTTTTACTGCCTTTATTTACTGTACACACAGTATATTTACTGTATTTACTGTAGCTGTAGTACATTGCACTGAGCTTACCATTGCACTACTCTGCATATTCAGTTTCTGGGTCTGATGTGATCTTCTTTGGAAGCAGGATCCGGATCTCAAGACAGTACACCAAGATGCTTGCGATAACAGCTGGCCATGGTGTATAGTCGGCTTGGGCGGCAGCAAGGCAGCTCGAACTGAGACATGAGAGGCAGGCATAGATGTTTGGGTACAGCTCGCCTGTGCTGTCTGTGATTCTAGAAAAGATCTTGAGGAAGTTGCTGACCTGTCCTCCTAGGAAGTACATCTTCTTCCCGTACTCGTACAAGACATCACTTGACCAACACTCGTCTGGCTTCAATATGAGGCCACATTCGAGTGCATACTTTTTGAGTGCTGCTATGACTCGGTCTTTGACAGTTGTCTTATCTTGGCTGGGCTTGATGTGGATGACGAGGGTCTGGTTGTCACCTTGTCCCAACACTTCTCCTCTGGTCTGGCATCGTTCAAGGACAAGTAGTTCCATGCACCCGGTGAGGATAGTCCACAGCTTCTGTCGCATCCCCTCGCCGGCTGTTAGGGCTCCGTACATGCACCTCCCATCTTCTTCGACAGGGTAACCATCATCATCTTGGTCTGGTGGATCATATCTGTTGAGAATTAGGAAGCAAGTGGCTGCAGGGAGATAAGACCAAACCTCAAAATACACCCCTGACCCAAACATCTTGTCGAGCTCACAGCAAAGGGGGTCTTGGAATTCAGGTCGGAAGGTGTTGCACCATCCTTCATGTCCGTTGCACTCTTTACCAATTTTCTGGACTATTCAAACAAGGAGGAAAACGGTAAATTGTTTGTTTTATTTAAAGATTTGTCTAAGCTATCAATACATGTGCAAAAAGTAGTAATACTTACACTCCCAAAAGTTGAAAATGTAAACGATCTGTAAAGAAAAAAATACTCAAAGTTACAAAAATGATACATATCATGATGTATAAAAATCAAGAAGACTGTAGAAAAGATATAAAGATCTCGAGCGCAATTACTTTCTGTTTACATATGACTGCACTGAACTTGGCCTCAAACACTTGACTCACTACATTGTAGGCCTATGTAGTACTGTATATATGTTATATATTTTGAATAACAACACAGTATACAATGCAATCATATAATACAATACTAAAACACAATGTATAATAAATATATATATATATATATAAATATATTTATATAATTCAGTAACTGAATTTGTATTCCTAGAGACTGATCAGCATGTAATTTACGTGAAAAAGATGCCATAACATAACTACTCAAACTACAAACGTTGTAACATAGAATTCCACCCACTCCTGTACTTTATTTTTTAATTCTTCGACCTCAGCCGACAGCACAGGGTCATCTTTAATGACATTCGCACAGTGCAATGCAAATGTCTGCAGCTTTTGCTGCCTCGAATATCGCTTCAGTAGTTCACCATATCTATCTGGTGAGGCAATGGCCAGCTCTGGTATTGTTGCACTCGTCACTATTGTGTTTCTATCCACCCCGACATGGTTATAGGACATGGCGAGATTCGTCCTTCTCCTGTAGTGCTGCAGGACCTTCTGGTACCTCTTGACCACCCGGTCTGGATGTACTGCTACAATGGAAAAGACCAAACAAAAAGATAAATGAAGTATAGAACAGCTAGTTCCAACCATACATTGAGATTGGCCAAGAGGCATTCTAAGCTGTGCCAATATGATTAAACAGACCATAACTCTTCCAGAATTAACTGGAATGTCAATTGATGGGAACATAGGATAGCATCTCTCAATCTCTGACTCCACTTTCCTGTCTGTCTCCATTCATATGTTGCACATGTGCTGGCAGGGGTCAATCATATCTCTGTTGTCACTGTATTAAATAGCATTGCATTGTACGTAATTTGAAAGCCAGTTAACACTTTAATCGCCGAAGACGCTGTTCAGCGTCTTTCCCCGCCATGCTCATTCTGCCGAAGACGCTGGACAGCGTCTTTGATATCAATATTTCAAAAATCTGTGATCGAAATCATATTTCTCCCCCGGAGACATGAGATGTACTGTTGAGCCCCTCTCAACTCTACAACGGTTCAAGAGCGCCATCTTGTGGCCGATCGGCGGATCGCCCAGGGCAGAAACAGGAAGTGGAAGCTGGTGCTCATTTCAATTCGGTCCGATCACTCGCTAATAGTCCCAGGACTCGAGCTGATCACAACAAATAGTGATCCGTTACCAATAACTCGATAAACAACATGATTTGGACGTATATACTATTATACAACCTGGAAATGGATCGGATATTTCGACATCCCATAATAGAAAATATTCTGTTCCACGCTCATCTCCCAACGCTACGAGGAAGCTACGGTGAGTTTCAGCGTTATTTTTTAATGTCTTCTATACTAACTGCTCTAATGATCATATCACCCACACTAGATGAATGATATAACGTTGCCCACGGAATTATAAACGACCCCCCCCCCCCCCCCCCCATCCGTTCAACATCAGATCATACGTAGTAACTCCTAGAAGCACGTACAGTTGAATTTTTTTTATCTCGCACAGATTCCTACCAAACTGTATTTGATCATCAATATAATGCATTTAGGGCTATAAATCAAGTTCTGGAGAAAGCTGCAGAAAACGATATAAAAACATACTTGTACTTTAGACCGTATTTTAGTATGAATATGTGAATGAAAAAGTATAACGTTGCTACACCCTGAACAATAGATATAGGACGTTGAATGGGCCATAGTAATGTCAATTTAGCAATACAATTTAAAAAGTTATAGCCCTGCAAAGAAGGTGAACTTCTCCATGTTAAATAGGGCTGGCGAGGGATGGTCAATTATGAATTTAACCCCGGTGTTGTGAAGGGCCAGATTAAACCGAATATATATATTTATTATATATATATATTTAATTGTATTTGTATATTCTCTAATATTCCTTGATATCCCTTGTATATTCCTTGTACAATATGCATTGAATATCCATTCTAGCCTACTGAACATCCCATAATAGTCTCCATTCTACTATTGGTCGAGACCTTGGTGCCAGGCTGCCATACCCCCCAGACCCAGTTCAGGCGTACCGCTCAACATGTACGAACAAGTCCTAGTTCCGCGTAGGAATCTGGCTACCGCACCACTAATGGGACTATTTGTTCATAGTGCGTATATATACTGCGCTACTAAAGTAGGACTTCCTTTTCAGTCCAGTTTCTTACCCTCCAATAGAGTCACAGACGTAAAGCCTCCCCGCGACGCCACGTGTGGGAGTAAGGCCAAGTTCGCCTACCATCGGTATTGAGACATCGTGTATATTAATATTTGAATAGTCATATTTGGCACTATATCGTCGAGTTGGACGTAGTCTATTAAGCTAATAATAGTCTGTTAATATATAGTGCTTCGTGCGGTGAGAATACTACCGTAGTCAGCACCCCATCGTTTCGGGCAGAAAACTGGCTGCTTATCCAGGGTGGTTGACCCCACGTGAAGCTGCACCCGAGGAGCCCCAGAGCCGACGAGCGAGTGGACCTGTATACCGGATTATTCTACCGACGACAGCCCGCCTTCCCAGGCACGGATTATGCTTTGTATACGTTGATTATTCCATGGATAAAGACCCCCGACACTGCCGTGTGTTGGAACCCCCCCCCCCCCCTGGAGAGGACGCAAGGTGAGGAGACGCTCTGCAAGACGAGGTCGCTTCACGTCTCTCCTCCGTGGACCGGAGGACGCCGGCCCACAAAGAGTCCATCTGCTTTCATCTGTGGTCCAAGGATCGCCGGCGCATTGAACGGCACTACAGTGGGTTCACCTGGGATACCCTTGGCCGGATGAGGCAGCCGGATTCTACCCCCCCCCCCCTTCCTACTCCTGTCGGCTTACAAGCGACCGGATTAACCCCCCCCTAGTGTATCCAGCCTATAATCATTAAAGTACCATTGCTGTTATTCCTTAACTATTCCAGGTCGTATATGTACCACCTGCGCCTTCAGAGATTGGACATTCTCTATTGATATACCGACGAATACTCTTGCCATAAAAGTGCATACTAATTCCCATTCATAAATGTGATTGATTTGATTAAGTGCTTGCTCTACACACCATCGCTGTGTAGAAATAAAGACCTATTTCTAATTCGTACATTTGTGTTGGATCCGTTTCATCTACGTGACAGTGTTCATCATAATATATTTATGCCGAGTACTGGGTGGCCGAATATTAAGTACAAAGGTAGTGGTAGTAAGTATCATATCTAGTAATACAGTCAGGGAATTGTACCCCTCAGTTACACCCGGCGATCAAAGTGTTAATTTCCCCAATTTAATTAACCCATCTCCCGCCACGGACGTGTTAAATCGCCATTCTCCGCCATGCGTAATCTGCCAATGACGCCGTATGCTGGTCCCGGATGCTATTCCGTCCGGCCACTCGCTATCGCTCGCGGGACTCCAGATCTCTCTCTCTATCATCGATCCGTTGCCATAACTCAATAAACAACATGATTGGACGTATATTAGTATTATACAACCCGGAACTGGATCACCTAGATCAACATCCCATAATAGCGAACTTTTTGCTCCACTCTCATCACCCAACGGCCCGAGGAGACTGGGGTAAGTTTCATCGTCTTTGTTTACCATTTTCGATACAATATATCACCCATACTACATGAATTATAAACGACCCCCCCCCCCCCCCCGTCCGGCCACCAGCAGATGATAAGTCATAACGTGTAGGACCATGTACAGTTGAAATACTGCAGAAAACGATAACATATTTATACTCTAGACCATATTTTTGTGTGAATGAAAAAGTAAAACGCCATAGTAATGTTGATTTAGCAATACAATTTAAAAAGTTATAGCCCTGCAAAGAAGGTGAACATCTCCATAGACTTACAGTGCTGGCAGACTGGCTACAAGGATGGATATAAACTCCGGCAGAGAATGGGTTAAATGCATTGGAGTTTGGTCTGAGAACAGCCAATGTACCATTGAGAAATTATGTATGATGTTCACAATATCAACATAGAGTTTCTATACTTTCTAAAGTACATAATCATATTATATATTATTCTGGTACATAGTTTCTAAAGTACACAATTATATTGTATACTATTCTGGTGTACAGTTATATCTGAGTTTAATTGCTCTTTAACGGACCTTATCGTAAAAGTAAGATGGTACACTTCCAGGTGTTTTGCCTACCTACCTGTGGATACACGCTGTGGTGTTGTGATGTTGGCGCTTGAGGTTTCCGGTGTCGGTGTCGACGCTCTTTCTGGCAGAAACAGGGTTTCTTCGGCGACCAGAGAACTGCCCGTAGATTCGTGATCTTTATATTACTATTGGCAGGGACTGGGGAGAGGTGTAGTAGCGCATCAGACCGGCACGTACATCCCGGCCCTCCTCTTCTACACCCTCTGCCAGTGCCACCACAGGCTCTGCAGCTGCAGGTGCATCCCACCCGTTGTCATAGGCCTCTCCATGAGTCTCGCAAAGGTTGTGCAGAGCACAGCAAGTCAGCACCATAGATTTGACCAGGTTGACATCACAGTCATTCCTTTTCATGAGGCAACGCCACCTTCCCTTCAGTCTACCAAAAGCATTTTCCACCACTACCCGTACTCTGCACATTTTTTTGTTGTATATCTGCTGTTCTGCTGTCAGCCGTCCAGTGTCCTGGAATGGTTTCAAAAGCCAGTTTTGCAATGGATAGGCAGAGTCTCCTAGGATGTAGTAGCCAACATTCACCCCACCAATGCTCCTGGTGCACGCTGGAAATAGATTGCCACGGCTGGCTAACTCCCACAATGAAGACAGTCTCAAAACACGAGCATCATGCATGCTCCCAGGCATTCCTGCAAACACATTCCAGAAATTCCCCTTTCCATCTACAACACCTTGAAGGATGATCGAGTGCCAGCCTTTCCAATTAAAATAGTCGCAGTGGTACTCTGGTGGTGCCAAGATCGGTATGTGTGATCCATCGATAGCACCGATACACTGTGGGAGCCCCCATCTGTTCTCTGTGTAGGAAGCTATTTCTGCAAACTTAACCTGGCCTGGGAAAATAATTTGTTCGGGTACCAACAGTGTCTCTGCAGCAGCACAGAACTCTTGCACACACCGGCACACAGTGGTTATACTAACTCCGAAAAGATGGCCAACACTTCTATACTCGGAGCCGGTCGCAAGCTTCCACAGTGCGATGGCCACTCGTTTTTTTAGAGCGACGCACCTACGGAAGGTTGTGTCCCGTCTCTCCATCACTGGACGCAGTTTGTTACACAGGTACATTAATGTTTCTTCGGACATCCTGAAGTTCTGCAGCCACTGGGTGCTCGTGAAGCCGGGAACAATCACATCCCACCACTCGGTAACTCGGTTGAATGCCCAAACATATGGTCCGTGGCGGCGACTTGTTAGCAAAGAGTGAACGATCTGAAATACACATACACAGAATACCATTTAAATATGTAATAGTGGTAGCTAAAGTTAGTTAAATAGTTTATACTTAAATATTAAATACTTTATAATACTGGTCTATTCGTATATATATTGACTAATGTTAGTTAACTTACCCTCTTTCGTCGCCGTTGTCTCAGAGTCAGAGCCGTCTCATCGTCTGCGTTCTGAGTTATGAGTTCCCAAATTCTCCGGTTTTTTTCAGCAGTATTTTGTCTCGCTGCCTTCAGCCTCTTCTCAAGCAAAAGTCTTCGCAAACTTTTTTTCTTTGCTGTGACAAACAGCCACATTCCGAGAATCAAAATCACCATCCCTTCAATATGCTCCATTGTCTCCATTGTCTCTGCGCATGTCTGCTAGCCGGTGTATGCGCGCGTGTTGCTATGACAACCAGCTACACTGACGGTCACGTGACGGGGGTACTATCTGCAGTGGAAAAGCAACATGGTACCAGGTACCTAAAGCGAGTAGAGTAGAGTAGGTACCATGCAGTGGAAAAGCGCCATTATTAACACTTTCAGTGGCACCAGTTTAGCGCTTGAATGCCACCATCCACTTTAATGTTAACGTTAATATCGCCTAATCTATGTTTTAAATTATGGCTATGTGTCTAATCTAATCAAAGAATCATTTTCCAGTCAGTGCTGTCAAGGCAGATTGTTTTTTTTATCGCTTCATTTCCGTTTGAGAGCATTTTGAAAAGCACCCGTTTTGAGGTAAAAAAAAACAGCCCATTCTGGGCCATTCTGTGATAATCGTCTTTTACTGGAATATTCCAGAACGTTGATATTTGTCTGCCTATATATGAATCGTTTTCAAATTAACGCTAATGATCAGTATTATACGTACACGCACGCCCATTCGAGCCGCGCGCTGATAATAGCCGTGTTCATTTCCTCATGGATTTTACAGTGAAACCGATAAGAGGACATTTCACAAAACAGCTTATATCTTCATTAAAATGAGTCTGATTATCCTAATACTGATAACATAGATTCCTTACCTGACATCAGATGGTATCCAACTGGTATATTCCAATTCCTGATCACCATTCGAAAAAATCGATAAGTGTATAGATCTAACATGTATACAGTATAATTCATGATCCGCCGCGCTCAGAGGATCCATAATGAACTCTGGTAACCCCGGCTGGATCAGTGGACTGGAAAATGTGGAGTACAGGATTTTTTTCCCCATCCATTTTCATTGAGTCCATTCCAAAATCCCTGATGTCATCTGGGAGACGATAGGGGGCGCTTTTTTTCACATCTGATCGCCGGCGGCTCTCGGGTAGACTAGGGTAGGCTCGCGTGATGCAATATGATTTCAGATCGCTAAAAAAAAAAAAATCAGAGAAATCTCGTGAGTGGCTTTCAACATAACTATTATAAATCCGAGAAAACTCGTGAGTGACAATCAAAGTGTTAACACTTTGTATGCCACGCCCGAGAATAGTCGGGTTTACATTAGTAACGTTGAGAGCCACTCACGAGTATTCTCGGATTTTATTTTTTATTAGCGATCTGAAAACATATTGCATCACGCGAGCCTACCCTAGTCTACCCAAGAGCCGCCGGCGCTCAGATTTGAAAAAAATCTCCCCCTATCTTTTCCCAGGTGGTAAATCACCCTTTTGGAATGGACTCAATGAAAGTGAATGGGAGAACGAATTTCTGACTCCACATTTTACTTTTCACTGATCCAGCCGGGGTCTACCAGAGTTCATTCTGGAGCCTCTGAGCCACGGCGATCATGAGTTCTACTGTATACACGTTAGATCCCTACACTTATCGATTTTTTCGAATGGTGATCAGAAATTGGAATATACCATTTGGATACCATCTGATGTCAGTTAAGGAATCTATGTTATCAGTGGTAGGATAATCAGACTCGTTTTCACAGAGATATAAGCGTTTTTGTGATATGTGCTCCAGCTGTTACACTGTAAAAGCCATGAGGAAATGGGCGCAGCTATTATCAGCGCGCGGCTCGAACGTGCGTGTGTGCACATGTACTATTGATCATCTAGCGTTTATTTGAAAATGATTCATAAATAGGCCGACAAATATCAACGTTCTGGAATATTCCAGTAAAAGGCGATTATCATAGAATAGGTTGTTTTTCACCAGAAAACGGGTGATTTTCAAAATGCTCTCAAACGGAAATGAGGCGATAAACCAATCTGCCTTGACAACACTGACTGGAAAATGATTCTTTGATAAGCGACGGGCAGATTAGACACATAGCCATAATTTAAAACATAGATTAGGCGATATTAACGTTAACATTGGCGCCGATGATGGCATTCAAGGGACTAAATGCGAATTAACCCACGGCACTGAAAGTGTTAAGGGAAAGTGGGAGGTTCTTTTTAATGAACAGTAGCTTCTCTGCTTTATCAGCCATAAATCTGTTCCTCTTCTCATCAAGCACATGAGAGGCAGCACTGAACAGTCTCTCGCTGTCGGTGCTTGTGCATGGAGCACTCAAATACTTGCGTGCCACCTTGGCCAGGTCAGGAAAGCGGTCTTGTTTGTTTCTCCAGTATCCAAGAGGGTTCTCGCTTCTGGGGATGGGTACTTCTGAGAGATAATCATCCAACTGTTTAGCAGTTGGGCTTGTCACCCTCCTGGCATTTGAGAGGTTTGAGAGAATAAGATTTTATTTAAAATAGGGACAGTGCATAATGAACATTTAGTCAAATTTATTCACGCATGCCAGATCACTTGGCAGACAAATAAAATCATCTGACATGTCAAAAGAAATTACAAGATTATTAAGAATACATAGCAGCACATACAGTACTAATAAATAAATAATATCACATTCAGTAGCACAGTACAGTAAGTAACCAAGTCAGAACAGAGTAGTCTACCTATTTGGGGTAGTATTCTCATACATGATCTCGTTGAACATATCAGACAACAAGGGTGGTTGCCCCCTCTCCTCTTCCTCCTCCTCTTCCTCTGCTGTAGACAGACGAGCCCTTTTTTCTGTCGTCTGCGTCACGTCTCCTGTGCTGTGCGCAGCAGCCTCCTCTCCAAGTGGGGTCTCCTTATCCAACACAGCCTGGATCATGTCTTGTGCGCTTTGCTTTTTCCCCGCATCAAAATAATTATCTTTATAGCGCGGGTCAAGTACAGTCGCGATACAGTACAGGGGATCAGAGTAGATATCAGCAAAACGTGTGTTGACAGACTCCAAGAGTGTACTCTTCATCGCGGGTCAAGTACAGTCGCGATACAGTACAGGGGATCAGAGTAGATATCAGCAAAACGTGTGTTGACAGACTCCAAGAGTGTACTCTTCATAGTTTTTACTCCACGGTCCGTTTCAACCTCTTTCATTAGAAGACGCTTTAGAGCCGCAACTAAAGGTATAACGTCTGCCACCGATGCGTCAGATGAGCTAATCTCTCTAGTTAGCTGTTCAAATGGGGCAAGAATGGAGAGAATGTTCCACTGATGATCCACTGGTTTAGAGTGAATGATGCGGGGAGCTCATGATCTGCGCTGTACTGTATGTAGCCAATGTTCGCTTTTGCGCAAAGAGACTTTCCAGCATATAATAAGTACTGTTCCACCGTGTACTCACATCTTGTTGGAACCGTTTGCTTGTTACTCCAAGCTCATCTTGTATTGTCTCTGCGAGAATAGGCCAGTTGCGAATGTTTGAAGTGACCAACAATCTTTCTGCCTACGGCCAAAAGATCTTTTACACTGCGTTGAGCCAACACTCCCTCGTTCACAGCTAATTGCAGAGTGTGGGCCATGCAGCGTATTCCACTCAGATTGCCTTGTTCCATAGCTTTAGTCATATTTCTTGCGTTATCACTGACTATTGCGTGCACTTTAGGTCGGTCGATATTCCATGTCTCGAACATATTGGCGAATGCCAAGGAGATGGCTTGTGCTGTATGAGATCCCCTAAACTCTTGTGAATGCAGCAGAATCTTCTGCAGTTTAAAGTCCATGTCGATCCATTGTGCGGTTAGACTGAGCATACTGGTGATGCTTACGTCTGAGCTCCATATGTCTGTCGTGAAGCTGATGGCTGTAATATCTGTAGCCAATAGCTCATGTATGTGATTAGCAACGACATTGTACAGTTCAGGTAAGCACACGTCGGCTAAGTGCCGTCTGCTAGGCAAGGAATACCTTGGCTCAATGTGCTCAATAAGCCTACGGAATCCAACGTCCTGTACGACAGAAAGCAGTTGATCATCCATGGCGATGCATTCCATTAACTTTTGCGTAATGCCCTTTGCCTTGGGACCATCACTGGGAAACTTTTTAACTTTTTCAAAAAGGTCCGCCACAGAAGGAGTCGGGGCGCTGGGGATGATTTTTCTTTTCTGTGCGGCAGTGACTTGCTCATATCAGCATATTTCTCCGGGTGTTTTGATTTCAAGTGGTGGAGTAATCCCAAAGTGGAGAACGTCTTTGCAGTTACACCCCCTCGAGAAACGTCAGCTGAACACGTTGTACAAATCGCAAATCGTGCATCTTTCTCTGATATTTTGAAATATCTCCAAGCAGCAGACATGTTGTTGTTGTCTGTGAGCCAGCCTCAAGCGTATCGTATTACCTTGACGCGTGAACTTTTTTTCTACCTTGACCTGTCGCGCACCATGCTTGTCGCCGCGTTTTGATGACATCATCACAACAACACGTTGTTTCTGTTTCGGTGAATTATTTTCGGTGAAAAAACTCTTTTCGGTGCATCCCAAATCTTAATCATCTCATCAATAGTGATGTCATACATTTGGAGAGTAGCTGTTTGCTTTAACACAGGAAGAGGAGTTTTCAATTTAGCATGAGGCCCTTTTCAACACAGTGAAGCAAACACAGGAGAAGGGGTCACTGGCGGGGAAACTTGTAACTTCCTGGAACTGGCACAAAGGTGGGGAAAACACAGGATGGCAATGCTTTTTTTTTTTTTTTTAAACTTTGACCAGTCAGCTGGTTCTTTTCGCGTTTATCGTTTTTTTTCTTTTTCTTGGTCAAGTATGACCGACAGACACAGGTTGAATGGGGGTATAGATGGGGGGAAAGACACTCTGAGGAAGTACGGCTTGTCCGGGAGTCGAACTCGCTACCCCAGATCCGTGACGCGCATGGTTGTCCCCGACGCCGAAATAGCGTTCGAGGTACGCGGTGAGCTACTGGAGCTCCCCTGGATGGCAATGCTTTTAGGGTCACTCAGGCCAATAGTATCCAACTCGGAGGCTCTGCAGTTGGATGCCTCTCACTCAGGCTGTGACTCTCAACAAGGCCCAATCAGTGATCCAAGCATAAACAAAGATAATAACAAAAATAAGAAATTGGGCAATGCTGTCATTCTCTAGTTGACTGACTGAACTCTTGATACAAGGACTAATTCTAGACAACATGCTGTCATTCTCTAGTTGACTGAGCTCTAGGTACAAGGACTAACACTAGGCAACAGGTAAATATGACTGAGCTCTTGATACGACTTAACAGACAACAGGTAAATAGGTTCCAATAAGCTCAGACTCACCATGGCTCTGGTTTTTAGCCGCCATCCGAGGTGACTTTATGCCTCTAGCGGCCCTCGCTGGCTCAGCAGAAGGTCCCAGGGCTTCAGCGCTAGCAGGTGGTCTGCTTGTGGTCTGCCTTGTCATCACCATTGACCTTGTGCTTGCCAACTTCTTCTTCTTCTTGGCTCCTGACAAAGCTTCACTGCTGGTCATGAGATTCCTCTTGGTCTGGCCAAGCGATGATGTCATCGCCATTGTCCTAGTGTGTGCTGTAGCATTAGCTACATTAGCATTAGTTAGAGGGTATGCGAGGTTTTGAGGTGGGACTCAAATGTTTCTACGGATGGGGCTTCTTTGATGTGTGATGGGAGTTGATTCAGTCACCGAATTAAAAGTGTTGTCTGGGCATTGTTCAGGTCCCACGGGAAAAAGGTCCATAGAGAATGGATCCACTTCTAAAATTGCTTTGGGTGGGGCAGGGAAGACGGCACGTTTCTTCGATGGTGTAGATGTCAGAGAAGTCCCTGATGACATATAATATATAACACAACACCACACCGGTTAATATATATAATATAATATATATATAACGCAACACCACACCGGTTAATATATATAATATAATATATATATATAACACAACACCACACCGGTTAATATATATATATATATGTAACGGTTGTGACAACGTCACCTCAAACTTCGATGCCCTGAGGGAGATTCGAACCCCGGTCTCCCACACCGCGGGCAGCAACACAGACCGCTATACCAAGAGGTGAATTCACTTCTAAGTAATGGGTTTATGCGTCTTTTAAGGATGTGAGAGTGAGTTTAACCCACAGCACCGCTACTCACCCCAGCCCTTCTTGACTGCGCTTCACGATGCCATCCGTTACATATATATAACACAACACCACACCGGTTAATATATATAATATATATATAACATAACACCACACCGTTAATATATATAATATAATATATATATATATAACATAACACCACACCGGTTAGCTATGATGACCGACGGTCTACATAACATTGTCAATTTACACACACTGCAATAATGTTAGACAACCCTTCGTGGCAGCAGTCTTATAAGAAATGCACTCTGGAACCCAAGTAGCTCTAACATTAGTCTAAGATTAGTTATCTGAGGACGCATACTCAAGTCCTGTGCTAACCAGCTAGCCCCTGTGTTCACCACCATATTTAATCGATCCCTGAAGGAGTCAGTGGTCCCTGCCTGCTTCAAGATGTCTACCATTATCCCGGTACCAAAGAAACCCTCCCCAGCAGGTCTCAATGACTACAGACCGGTGGCACTCACCTCTGTGGCCATGAAATGTTTCGAGAGGCTGGTCAAGGATCACATTTGTGCCTCCCTCCCCAGCGATATGGACCCTATGCAATTTGCATACAGGCCAAACAGGTCCACTGACGATGCGGTCTCCCAAGTACTGCACAGCACCCTCTCTCACCTGGACCGTCAGAAGGGGGGCTATGTGAGACTGTTGTTCATTGACTACAGCTCAGCGTTCAACACCATAGTCCCCACCAGACTGGTGGACAAGCTGATCGAGCTGGGTCTGAGCTCCGCTCTGAGCGCCTGGGTACTGGACTTTCTGAGTGAAAGACCCCAGGCGGTCAGGGTGGGGGGTCAGACCTCCAACACCATCACCCTGAGCATCGGGTCCCCCCAGGGCTGTGTTCTGAGCCCCCTGCTGTACTCACTATACACACACGACTGTGTGGCCAAGTTCAGCTCCAACTCCATAGTGAAGTTTGCCTACGACACGGTGGTGGTGGGGCTGATCTCGGACAACGACGAGAAGGCCTACCGGGAGGAGGTTGAGGTACTGGAACGCTGGTGCCAGGACAACAGCCTGCTCCTGAACATTGGTAAAACCAAGGAGCTGATCGTGGATTATAGGAGAGGACAGCAGGAGACACACACACCACTGATGATGGACAGGGTGAGCAGCTTTAAGTACCTGGGGGTCCACATCTCAGAGGATCTGACATGGTCAACACACATAGACACAGTAGTAAAGAAAGCGAAGCAGCGCCTCTACCACCTGAGACAGTTAAGGAAGTTCAGAGTATCGGGGAAGATACTCCAGTCCTTCTACTCCGGAGCTGTAGAGAGCATCTTGACCGGAAACATCACTGCCTGGTATGTTAACAGCACGGCACAGGACAAGAAGGCCCTACAGAGAGTGGTGCGCTCAGCCGAGCGTACCACGGGTATTGCACTACCTCCCCTGCAGGTTCTATACAACAAGAGGTGCAAATCCAGAGCCTGCAGAATAATGAAAGACCCCCACCACCCCAATAACAGCCTGTTCCAGCTGCTGAGGTCAGGCAGACGCCTGCGAACCCCAGCTACTAGGACAGAGAGGCTTAGGCTCAGCTTCTTCCCCCAGGCCATCAGAGCCTTGAACAATGAACATTGAGTGCCACAGAACACTGAACTATCCACACACAAGCACACATGAGCACACACACGACACGCACGCTGTGCACGCTCACACACTAGCAGCCACTTTAACATGAGCGGGCACACACTCATGCCGCACACACCCACACTTATGGCCAAAAGGAAAGGCCACTTTACCTACCTTTAGCTACCTAGCATGTCCTATATGCTCTGTAAATGACTATGTACAGATACCGAGATGTCACACCATGTTACCGGTTACCTGTTTATTGCACAATGTTGTTTTTATTGGATTCTATTATATGTTGTACCACTGTATTGCACATCGTTGCGGGCAAGACCACCCACATTTCATTGTATACTTGTATGCCGTGACAAATAAAACTCTTCACTTGACTCTTGACTTGACTGTTCAGAATCACAAGTTAGCATTAGTTATCTCTACATTCTAGATCTGTTCAGAATCACAAGTTAGCATTAGTTATCTCTACATTCTTAGGGTGACCATATTTTGATTTCCAAAAAAGAGGACATGCTGGCCCCAGCCTCGAGATACTTAATGATACTTTGCACAATCGAAGCGGGCATGGCCACCTTCATTTCACTATGTCTTGTGTACTGTACTGTATGTGATGAATAAACCTCTTGAATCTCTACTCAAAGTTTACTCAAAGATGCCTTATTGTTTTAACTTCTTAACATGCACCCAGAAAAGTGGCATTTTTTTTTAATTTGAACTTGAGGACTGCATACTTTTTTTGCAAAGCTTATCTTTATACTTTATGCTTATAGGGAGGTGTAGTGGTTACGTCATTGTTGTTTCCGGCCGGTCCACCTCGCTTGAAATTGCAATGTATATCCAATGGACACATTTGTAAATCATCTCGTTTAAAACAAATAAAGCATGAACATTGGCATGGTGTACCTTTCTGTGTGTATTCATCCACAATCTATAGCTCAACATGAAACAATTAGCAATTAATCGTAAAATAATTACGTTGAATTTTATTTCAACCAGAAAAAACTTAAACAATAATGTTAGTGATAGAAGGGAACTCATTTTCTGCAAAAATGGAAAGCTTGCCAATATTCATGACGCAGAATTATTACAATAGCCGATAATACATTTTCCCAATGATAAATCCCTAAACAGGTGGACCGTGCGGGCGGTCCAAAGTGACGTCAGACTACACCTCCCTATAGCACATGCATAAGCCTGGTCTCTTTTGAAAGATAACATTCTGAAGTTACTAATGCAAAAAAGGAAAATCACTTAGTGCTAATGAAATAGAGTAGCATATAGGTCTGAACTTGACTTGAACTTGTGTACTCACATTTTTCTGTAGTGGTTGCAATATCCCAAATGTAACCACATAACATGCGCCCAGAACATTCAGCTTACAGATGTCAAAGAATAGTTGGGAGGGACGCAATCTTTCAAAACTTTAAAATGCATTGTTGCATCTATATTTAGCACATATTTTATAGAATTTCAATAGAAAATAAACAAAAAATAAAATACCATTACCACCAGACAGAAAATGGCATTGTTTGACTTTGAGGGGAAAGGGCAGATGCTCAAGCACCCCTTGGGCCCTATGTGTGTCTGGTTACAGGCAGCCATGTTGGAAGAGAGACAACTATTGTTGGAAGAGAGGACTAGAGAGAAAGGCTCTATTTAAACCATGAAACTGGCGTTTGAAGATGAGTGTCAGAAGTTCTTCTGATGCAGATCACATTAGTTGGATTGCTGTCCAGGATGAATGTGTTGTTAAGTATGTTGAGTTTTTAAGCAGATTTCTACACAAGTTTAGGGTTTGACACCTGAATAAATATACTGGAATATATGTGCTTTAAATCTTGAGATTGTCTGAAGCTCTTCCCATGCTGGTCACAGTGGTGGTTGCAATATCCCAAATGCAGTGTTGTGCTAGTTACTGAAAAATAGTAACTCAGTTACTTTACTAGTTACTTCATTTCAAAGTAACTTCGTTACTGTACTAGTTACTTACACCCAAAAGTAATGAGTTACTGTGAAAAGTAACTATTTAGTTATTTAAAAAAAAAAGATAAAAAAAAAAAAGATTGCTCCCGAGTCCCATGCCCTATAGTACTCAAAATCGGTTGATCAACTTGACAGTTTCCATTCACATCACCGAACTCTGCTAAGCAATGTGGTCTAGATACAAACACAAATCTGACACAAACAAATGTTGTCCCGAGTCATATAATAAGAAGTGCGCCGGTTGAAGGAACAGCCTTGATGTCGCCGGAGCGTTTCATTATAACCATTATAATTCAAGGGTACTACGACTATGCTTGCACCTCATGGTACCAAAGCACCTCAAAGGCGCTTAAAACAAAATTACAAACATCACAAAACAAACTGGTCAGACTACTACTTGACCTGGACCCCAGAACCCACCTCACCCCTGCCCACTTTGACAACCTAGGATGGCTTAGAGTAGACGACAGAGTACAGCAACTTGCAATGGGCCTGGTCTACAAGATACACTATACGACCGGGGTACCCATGTACATGTCAAAATACTTCCCAAAGGTCAGTGAATACCACAACCACTACACCAGAGGAAGCTCAACAAACCCAGATTCGGCTCAAACAAGGGACTAACGTTTCGCAATTATGCCACAACAATGGAACGCCCTACCCAAAGCTAGGGGTAACAGTACTGTATATTTGAATACCGTTTATGTCACAAATGTATCAGTACTAAATACCTATATGTCCCTATGCCATAAATGTCATGTATGTTGTGTATGTCATAAATGTCTATATGAATTGAAAATGGGGGACCCTGATGGAAACAAGACAAACGTCTTTCTCAGGTCTGCATCCCCTTAACAATTGTATGTATTGAGCCGTACTGTATTGTACCCATTCTGCAATCTGTTAAATAAAGTTTTCATTCATTCATTCATTCACCATCTTGCAAGTTGCAACGTTGTTTAAGATATCAATCAAAGCATTGCAACGTTAGAATAGTTAGGATATCAATTGTGCATGAAAGGACTATATTTATATTGTTTGATTTGTATTATGAGATTCCCTGGCAGATTTCGTACAGTCAAAATCCGTTGATCAACTTGAGTTTCAGTGAACACATTGCACTGACTCACCAAAGTCTGCGGTGGTTGAGATGTAGTAACGTTACGTTAGTCCAGTTGACTCCAGCAGCGCCTCAAACATGTTCTTTATCTCGTTTCCATGTTGTATATTAATTATCTCTCCAAGTAGTTGCTAAATGGTTTGTTAGTTTGTTACTGCGTTCTTTTTATGTAGATTCATAGCGAGCGTTTGTTTTGTTTACAATAGAGAGGGTCTATTTCTTTCCGTAGCCGCATTTCTTGCGCACTTCTGATTGGCCAGTGGCCAGACTCGCCTCGTATCATTCTACGCGGGTGGGGATGAGGATAATAATAATAATCACTACCGCTCGCTATCAATCTACGCCGTATATAACGCAAATAACGCAGTGACGAACCATTCAGTAACGTAAGTAGCGTTACTGAATTTCAAAAGTAATGCGTTAGAGTACTAGTTGCGGCAAAAAGTAACTTCGTTTCTGTAACGCGTTACTTTGTAACGCGTTAGTCCCAACACTGCCCAAATGTAACCACATAACATGCGCCCAGAACATTCAGCTTACAGATGCAGGGATTAAAGCAAAAAAAATTCTCCTGACTGAACTTTTTTTCTGGCCAAGTCATATATTCTTATTTTAACCTCCACTGTTTTTTTTTTTTTTTTTATATCGTTAGCGTTTTAAGGGAGCCTACTTGTAGAGCCTACTGTCCTGACTGTGACTATATACCCTACTGTTGTGGTTGTTGTGCCAGGCAGGGAGGCTGTGTGCTGGAGAGCGTGAATGAAAGTCTTGTGGCTAGCTTCTGATTGATGGCGAGCTAGCACCCCTTTCCCATTACTTTGAACCATGAACTAAACGGCTTGTTATCATACAAACAAGGGACTAAACACGTTTCGCAATTATGCCACTACAACAATGTACAGTCTCCTCCCCACCATTTGTATATATTTTTTACCACCCACCCCCTCCTAATGTAGTCTCCTCCTCATCATATGTATATATTTACTGTTAGGATCTCTGGGTAACTACTGTATATTTGCATATCGTATATGTGACAAATGTAACAGTACTATATACCTGTAAGTCATGTATGTCCCTATGTCACAAATGGCATGATGTCATGTATGTCATAAATGTCACTATGAATTGAAAATGGGGGACCCTGATGATGTAAACAAGACAAACTCCTTTCTCTGTTCTGCATCCCCTTAACAATTGTGTGTATTGCTACTGGATTTACCAGATCCAGAATGAATGAATGAAAACTTTATTTAATACACGAGACCCTCTTCTTGGGACAAAGTAAGGTTTAATCAATAATCCAATGTACAGTTACAACCCCCCCCCCATCCCACCTCCAATGTAC
Organism: Notolepis coatsorum; assembly: GCF_963971535.1. Taxonomy (NCBI): domain Eukaryota; kingdom Metazoa; phylum Chordata; class Actinopteri; order Aulopiformes; family Paralepididae; genus Notolepis; species Notolepis coatsorum. The sequence continues at coordinate 105,354,416 of NC_140172.1, read as the reverse complement.
AGTCCCCCCACCCCACCTACCCAACCTCCTCCAATGTACAGTTTCTTCGTCAAATGTATATACTCTCTTTTTTAGACTATTTTTGTATCACAAACAATACTGTATTTGTAAATCTGGTATGTCATAAATGTATAGATGTAGCAGTATTGTCTATCTGTATGTCATGTGTGTCATATATGATGAATTGAAAATGGGGGACCCTGATGTAAACAAGACGAAAGTCTTTCTCTGGTCTGCATCCCCTTAACAATTGTGTGTATTGAGCTATACTGTATTGTACCCATTCTGCAATCTGTTAATAAAAATCAATCAATCAATATTTAACAGATGGCAGAATGGGTACAATACAGTATGGCTCAATACACACAATTGTTAAGGGGATGCAGACCAGAGAAAGACGTTCGTCTTGTTTCAATCTCCCGGACAAATGGGAGAAATTCCGGTCAAGAGTTTATTGAGCTTAAAAACAATTGATAACGCAAATAACGTTCTGATTAACAAAGGCATTCGTTTTGTGGCATTCACGTTACCTAGATTTAGTAATAGTAATATATATGTTTCTTTAGACTAGAATAAGTAAAATGAACTTACTGTCTCTGAAAAGTTGCCGCATGTCAGTGTTGTTAAATCAAGTTTACTCTTGAGTAGAGCTAGAGAGCAATGGCGGACTTTCAGAAACTCAAAAAGCAAATGGGCGCTTCCCATTGGTGCTGAGCACGCGGAGGCGGGTGAAAGCGCTGTAAACTCAGAACAATCTCGCCTTCTGGTTGGTTGCATTTGCCTAAGAATTTGCCAATTGCTCGCAAATGACTGCTTGGCGCGGCTGCGGTAAAAAAAAAATGATATTTAACACTTTGATCGCCATGGGTTAAATTCATAATTTACCATCCCTCGCCAGCTCTATTTGTCTATGGAGAAGTTCCCCTTCTTTGCAGGGCTATAACTTTTTAAATTCTATTTCTAAATTGCCATTATTATGGCCCAGTCAATGTCCTATATGTATTGTTCAGGGTGTAGCAACGTTAAACTTTTTCATTCACATATTCATACTAAAATATGGTCTAAAGTATAAGTGTTTTTATCGTTTTCTGCAGCTTTCTCCAGAACTTGATTTATAGCTCCAAATGCATTATATTGATGATCAAATACAGTTTGATGGCAATCGGCGCGATATAAAAAGTTTCAACTGGACGTACTTCTAGAAGTTACTACGTATCATCTGATGTTGACCGGATGGGCGAGGGGGCGTTTATAATTCCGTGGGCAACGTTATACCATTCATCCAGTGTGGTTCATATGTTCATCAGATCAGTTAGTATAGAAGACTTTAGAAAATAACGTTGAAACTCACTGTGGCTTCCTCACGCCGCTGGCAGATGAGCGTGGAACAGAATTTTTTCCATTATGGGATGTCGAAATACCCGATTCATTTCCAGGTTGTATAATAGTATATACGTCCAAATCATGTTTTTTCGAGTGACATAACTCCCACTTCCACATTACAACAATAACTGTGAACCGGACTTGCATTGCTGCACTATACACTATTTCATCCTTTGCAAGTCAACGCCCCCCCCCCCCCCCCCCCCCTCCTTCCATTAACTCACTGGACTATCACTGAAATATTTATATTTATTAACTTATTTGCACTAGCACTAAATGCACTTGGGACAATGATGGTATGTTATATATTGAGGACATTGATACTTTACTTTATTACTATATTACTATTATTATTGACATTATTATTTTGCACATGCTATATCTTATGTTTGTATGCCAGTGGTGATGTTCCTAACACATTTTCGTTGTACCAACAATGACAAATAAAGATCTATTCTATTCTTCCATGGGGTTGAAGATGTTGACGGGCCGTTTCTGTTCATGGGGGTATTATATTCTGAAACAACTTCCCCAGACTGTTGCCACAAAGTTGGAGACACAGAATCATCTAGAACCACTGTATGATCTGTAGTGTCCAGATGTCCCTTCACTGGAACCAAACCATGTAAAACAGCCCCAGACCATTAGACTCTTGAAGTCGGCAAATACCAAGTACCGATCTGATCCATTACTTTTAATGAATGAGTATAGACTTGAACTGTCATTTTGGAGTCATTGGACAAATATTATAGACATATAATAAATGTTTCTCCATTAGAGAGTTAGGAAATGGTATCGGTATCGTTGCATCCCTAATTAGGTGTCCACCTACTTTTGGTGATGTTGTGTATAATTTGTGGTTTCACTTACAAGTGACTTACGCCAAGTCGTTGCTGCATGTCTTCATCCTCATTCATCTCCATCTATCTCCATCGCTGTTTCTTCCTGCTCAATCTCTGCATCTCTCCTGCATCTCTGATGCAGAACTGGAGGAGAGGGGGGGGGTTACTTATTACCTGCATAGCTTTTTCTTTTTTCTTGCTCTGCATTGATTTTATGTATTTAAATTTTTTCTTTCTCCATTTTACTGCAAAGCATGACTATAACACACACTAGCACCACCACTGTACTAAGAATATATTGACTCATGGTACTAAAGGTGCTATGGATAAAGATATCTTCCTCTCACGTCATTGAATGTATACCATCCATTAACATCCATTTCCACATGGGTCCGTATGCTCATGAGTTGCCCCTGGCTCTGTGGCATACCCATGTCCAGGAACATCTGCTGCATATCAGCCAATGAGGCGGATTTGATCTGTGGAATTGATAATAGATATTCAAAATTTTATAAAATGTGTATTCATCTCTCTGATTGATTGATTGAAAACTTTATTAACAGATTGCAGAATGGGTACAGTAAAGTACAGCTCAATACATACAATTGTATTCTCTGCCGGAGCTTATATCCATCATTGTAGGGTCTCTGCCAGCTCTATTTGTCTATGGAGATGTTCACCTTCTTTGCAGGGCTATAACCTTTTAAATTGTATTGCTAAATTGACATTACTATGGCCCATTCAACATCAATTATCTATCGTTCAGGATGTAGGAACGTTTTACTTTTTCATTCACACATTCATACAAAAATACGGTCTAGAGTATAAATATGTTTTTATCGTTTTCTGCCGTATTTCATAGAACGTGAAATATAGCCATAAATACATATATTAGATCATCAAATGCAGTTTGATAGCGATTGACGCCAGATTAAAAATTTCAACTGTACATGCTTCTAGAAGTTATTACTCATCATGCGCGGATGACCGGATGGGGGGGGGGGGTTCGTTTATAATTCCGTGGCCAACGTTAAATGATTCATGTAGTATGGGTGATATATTGATCAGAGCAGTTTATCGAAAACGGTAATAATAAACGCTTAAACTCACCGCAGCTTCCTCGTAGCGATGGGGGATGATACTGGAGCAAAAAGGTCGCTATTATGGGATGTTGATCTATTCTAGGTGATCCAGTTCCGGGTTGTATAATACTAATATACGTCCAATCATGTTGTTTATTGAGTTATGGCAACGGATCGACGATAGAGAGAGATCTGGAGTCCCGCGAGTGATAGCGAGTGGCTGGACGGAACATAGATATATATAGAACCAGGGTTTCCGTTAGAAAAAATTGTTGCCAGCCTCAGTGTCTACCGGTCAAATGAGAGAAATTCCGGTCAGAGTTTATTGAGCTTAAAAACAATTGATAGGCAGGCTATATAAAGAATGACATCCTCAAGGCATGTAGATGTATAATATTTTAACTTAAAACTAGGCTACTTTTGCGTATACAGTCATTATATTCCAAATAAAATAAGTCCTGAGACTCCGTGCTGCTGCCGACTTTAAATCAAATAGGTGTCTGTGGGCAGTCGGCCGACATTAATAAACAGCAGTCTGTTATAATCACATTTTTATGAGCTAACGAATTCCGTTATATTGGACATTTGTATTAATTATATCAAGCGAAGAACTGAGAAATTTGGCAGAGAGAGACGGCAACATTATCGTGGGTTTGCGTGATGACTCTCCACCTCCCAACGACTTATTTGCGAGAGTATGCCGCTGCAGAGCAGCAGATTCATCTGTTTTCAGGCTCTATCTGGGGACCGCTCAGCAGCGCCCCCCACCCAACAGCTGAATTGCCAATAGCTGAATTGGAGTACTGCACTGTGCCGGCACAGCTGCATGCAGTCGTAAATCTAGCAGCAAGCTCCCGCTGACAACAGCAGCTGTCACCTGCTTGGTGAAGCAACGATGAAACAAATGTAATGATTGTTTCGTTCATCGCATAGGCTATTTAATTTTAGCCTATTTTAATACAATTCAAATAATCAAATTGTGCTTAGAGGGAATTATTTTCACCGGACATTAAGACCGGAGATTAAATATGTCGGACTTCAACAGATTTTGCCGGTCAAATACCGGTAATTACCGGCTAACGGAAACCCTGCCTTATATTCACGGCGCTATAAAATGACAACCAACCGATGGATTTTTTTTTTCTTTAAGCCATTATGAAGGCACGGTTTATGCACTCAAGTGACAATGAGAATGGACAGATAGCAATACTATAAAGTATATAGTTGTTAGAAAGTACATCGGTTTGTTAACAACGCTCTGTCCTCTGGCCTATAAATCGGCGCGACACGCTGGTCGTCAATGTGTTAAAGGACTCTGTTTAAGCAAAACCCTCGCCAGTGACTTCATCCAGCACAACGAGAGACAGAGGCACTTCTTTGGGAATGTAATATAAAACGGGGTGAGTGAGTGTTGACATTTTTTAATCCTATGCAACTGGTTGATGGTTTTTGGTTTTGTAGTCGAGGTCAGACGGTTTTAAAAACGAAAGCATTTATGTGCTAAACATTCACGCGAGTAATCCAATTAATCAAATGGAAATAAGGTTAACACATGCACGGAATAATATTGCCAAACTAGTTAGTGAATATAGCAAACTTTATTCAATAAGTCAAGTATTTACTCCCGGAAAATCTTTATGTATGATGATAACGAGTATATTGTTAACTAGTTCACAATGGAAACAACGTCAGACATCTACAAACACGCCCTGTATCCGATCTCAAAATGTTCCATTTGCACAATGCGTCATGTATGCAGCCCTTGTTTTGCACTTGCGCGCATGTCGCGGCACTTTGCAAGCGTCTACCGGCTCGGGCTGCATTTTACACCGAACATATAATATACCGTTCGAAACATCTATTTGTCGCCTTCGAACACCACCTCGAGTCGACCCAAGTCATACCGTATACCGCGGTGTGATGTCAGAAAGGTATGACATCCGCCCAAGCCTACCGTCGAGTCTCATTCAGCTGCTTCTGGTCAACGTGCAAAAAACGGATAATTTTTTCATCCGTACATTTCCGTTTTATACCGTTTTGAATATGAACATAGTCCGGCCACTTCTGAGCAATTCCAGGGAAAAGACACGAAAACAGCGTTTTTGTGTAATTCAATAAACATGACATTTTTCGCCTGATGAAGTCACCCACTGGGCTATTCTTTGTTCTGATATAATCAGAACCTAATAATGCTCTGCGTTGTGTGAAACCCTTTAAAGCCCTGTGGTACTTTAAACAAACCAGGAGAGGCGACGGTTGAAGAAAACGAGTTCCGAGCAGATTTGATCTGAAAGAATCCGGTTTTTAATGGGATTCAAAGCAATTACAAATCAACGATTTGAAGAATAGTGCAATGAATTCTACCGGAAGCAATCGCTATGCCGAAGGGCAGTAGAATTCAGTCTAAACATTCAATATCTAAAAAGCATCTCTCGTCTCGGCTTCTTCTTCTTCGATGGTAGTTGGAATTGTCGTCTCAATGCGTCGACGCGGTCCTCCGGCCAGTAGGGGGAGAGAATGTAGAATGGATGTTGCTCGCTCAGTTGTTCGTGGGGTTCTGTATATCTGAGCTGAACCACGTATTTTAAAGACTAAACTCCTCCCGCCACACTTTACTGCCTCTTTGAATAGACATGTTCCGGAAAAGCCTTTTAAGGGTATTTTTGCTGGAGGTAATGTTTTCCCCAAATTTACTTTTAACAGCTGCCTGTGGCAGTTTCTATTGGGGGACCAACTGTACTGTTAACAGCTGCAGCTTGGCCGTTTCTGTTGTGAGAAGTAATAAACATGTGTTTTAGGGCCGGGTGTCGACTTCCATTGTCTCAGCCAGCCCCAAACGTCAGGGTGGCTATTAATCTATTGTATCTAAGTTTCGGCTTGGGGAGTTTGAGACAGAAGTCTGTTGTGTCAGTGTTTATGGTCAACAAGCCACTATTGTCTCTGAGTTTTGGCCTGAGGAAGTGAGCCAGTAGTCTGTTGTGTAAGAGTGTAGATAACGTATTCAGCCTATGTGCAAACTCAGCTTTTATATCCCCAACCCTCCCCCTATGTAGGGGACTGGCAGCGATCTCTGTGAGTTAGAAATGTATGATGCAATGCCTTACCAATAATGTCTGCCAAACGCCCGCTCCTTGTACATGTAGTTCTGTATCGTTAGTGGCTTAGCTTGGCATCACACTGCACTATCTCGCGTACGTGCACGCGTACTGAATAAACCACAAATGTACCTCTAATACCAGTATTAGTCTGACCACACCCCTCATCAGCTTACCTTCATAAGCAGGTGTGTGGTCACCTGCTCTCCTCCTTCTCGCTTTCACCACAAGGAAGAAGTGCCTCGGTAGATCCCCACACTTGACACCATGATGGAAGAAAGGTTTAGGAGCAGCTTTGGGAAACAAGGATACGTTGACATCATATCTTTATTTTCTCTCTCACTATTTTCGAGAAAATACGGCGATATTGTCTTCGTACTGGAGTGTCTGGAAGATGATGATCATTCTAAAAACCCTCCACCGGTTTTCGTATTGGGAGCACGCCGCTGCATGCTTCTCAACTGCAGTTCCTTGCTGTGTTTGTTGGGGTGAAACCTGTCAGGCCACAGCTGAACTGTCGGACATGCCGCTGTTGTGAGAAGCGGTGCGTTCCAGGTTGGGTGAGTAGTGTTTGCTGGCGGGCTCCACTTGTCTGTTAGTGCTATGGGGGCTACTTGACAAAGTTTATGGAAACCGGCCCCAGGCTAGGGTCCTTTGTTCAGCCACCTAGGCGACAGAAGACCTTGGTCTGAAGACCATTATAGTTTTAACTAGTGGGCCGTGACCATTGACACTGGTGATCCCTGTGTGTTCTGGACGAGTGGATTCTCTCTGTCACCGTGTTAAGGCCCCATCTTTCATATCCAAATGAGAGTATTCCTTCACGAGGGGATATGTGCATGTAATGTGCGATAGCGGCAGATTCATGTTCAAAGTCAGCTACACAGGCCAGTTGGTACTGTGCTGATTCCGTCGGATGTGGTAAAGTCACCGTTGTGAAGCGGTGTTGACATCTTGTTTTCTCTTTTCTCTTAAAAAGTGAGGAGAGGTTCAGAACGGCGGCCTGTCTGGGTGAGTGTTATGTCATTGTTTACATGTTCATAGCTTACGGTTAGCCAGTCAGCTGTTAACTGCTGCGTTAGCCTGCTGGATCGCTGCATGGCCTGCTTAGGGCCTACTATTAGCCAGTCAGCTGTTAGCTGCGGGGCTAGCATGTCGTGGTCGCTAGGTAACGTTAGCTTGCTGCTATGGCCATGGCCTGGCGCGGGGTAGCTTAGCTTCTCGCGCGCCGCCGTGAGCTCGCTTCTGATCGCGTGCGTCGTTAGATCGGCGTCTCGCGAGCGGAAGCAGTAGCACCCGAACGGTTGGAGCGGCCGTTAGCTTGATAGCTATTCTGTTGAACGTGCTTTGATTTTAACATGTTTTACACTCTTGACTACGACGTCATCCTTGACAGGGGATGTTTCGTCGACCCTGCCCTGAGCCAGGACGGCAAGGTTGCATCAACAAAGGACTGTAGTGCGGGTTGGAGCGGCGACGCTGCCCAGTTCGAACAACACAGGAGCGGCTGTGTTTCCTACGGTGTCTGTGACTGCACTTCGCTGATCTGCGTTCCGGGTAGGAACGGGGTTGACCAGACCTCATAACACGTCTTCTGGTTTTACTTTGCTAAATGTATTGTGAATAACGGTGTTTTTCCCAAAACGTGTGTTGCTACAATGCATTTAGGATACGTTGCGGGTTATGTGTGAGCTGTTTTTGTCACTGGCAGTTAGCTTCTCCGTGCAAACGGGATGTAATGATCTGGTTGTTGTGTGAGAAACACGGCCGTGTACTCACAACTAAGGTAACTAACCTATGAAGCTATGCTTGGTGACAAGTGAGTAAAAGAATGTTCTTTCTCAGACTGTAATGACAATGAACAGTGTGTTCACACATTAACAGGTTTTCCTGTTTTAACTGGCCGTATTGAGGGTAAAATAGGAGGATTGTGTTTTCCCCCCGGTTCCCTGGGGACTTTTTCATCCTCCTGTCAGACATGTTGTGCATTAATTGTGTCTTTTGTGTGGTAGGGATACGATGTAACTCTTAGCTTGATTGCTGAGGTTGTGCTAAATCTGCTGGAGAAACTTATTTCCTAAAGGGAAATTGGTTTGGTTGCTGTCATGTGTGCTTAGCAAGGCCTGTGGTCGATACTAATCAAGAATGATGTATTCTCTCATTGTGAAAAAAACGGCGTTCCTCTGTTGAGTGTTTTTGCCATTTTTTGTAGGTGATGATGGGTTGTGTGTGTCATGTGACCTACAACTGGGTTGTACTGGCCACAGAAGCACATGTGTATGTTGGACCGGGGTTCTTAGAGCCCTCTCTATTCTGTGTTTTTCCTTAGTAAAAATCAGATAGCAGGTTAGCTCATGCGCTGTGTGGAGCTGTGAAACGCTTCATAGAGCTGACTATGACTGTGTCATATTCTCTTTTTGTCGTTACATCGTATCATGGGTGTGGGGTCGTAAAGGGGTGAACTGGTAACCTTTCCTCTCCCCATTGTTCTGTCGGTCAGGGGTACACCCCCTGTCCTTCAAGGTTCCCGTCACGTGGCGGTTCGGCACGTTACGGGGGGGGGGGGGGGGGGAGGGAGTTCCTGGTCCCACGGCCTGGTATATTGGGCGTGTGCACCGCAGGAATTCCCCCGCCATAGAGTACGTCACCGTGCGCGTCTCTGTTGGTAGGACTTCCGTGTGCTGTTCAGGTCCATGTGATGGATCTGTTTTCAGGGGGGGTGGTCAGGGCTCCTCCTCACCAAGCGCCTATTCAGGCCTTCTGTGAGTTCGGACTCCTTCTTCCATGTGAGGAAGCCTCCATCAGAGTACAGAGCCTTCCTCCTCAGATTGTCAAAGTGAGTGGACCCTCTAGAAGGGTCCTTTTCTATTGTATGTATATTCGATTCAATTCGTTTATTGAGTGTGTATGGGTTCAGTGCCTCTTCCCCGGAGGCCCTAAAACCAGTTTTTTACATGGCTCAAGGTGCAATATATTCTTTTCAATCTGTACAGCTCGCGTGGGAAGTCTCTCTGGGGATCCCCGTCTCTTTCCTATGGGAGGGTGGTGGGATGTAAAAATGTGAACATTTTTTACCCCGGCTGTGTAGACTGGGATACATACTGTTGATGCTTCCTTCTTTCTATTCCAGAAGTGTTGGAGTTAGGGAGTGTCACACCCCTCTTGTCGTTCCCCTGGGCGCCTTGGGGATTCAATGACAGGTCTAAATAGCCTGTTCATTGATGGGGGTGTCCCCCGACGCACGTATAGTGCTAGCTCGCTGTAAACAGGCGATTGACTGGCACGCCTTGGTTGCTTGTGGTTGAAACAGCGTTTTTATAAAGCAACTGAGATGGGGGTTTTTCCTCTTCCGACGACCACATCCCATGACCTGGGTGGGTTGTCGACGGATTCTCGTTCATGTCTGGGGGATGATGACGGGATGGATCTGAACATATGTGGTGGGGTCTCACGCCCTTGGGGTGGGCCACCAGGCGCGGTTCGTCCGAACGTCTGGGTGGCGCCTTCTTTTCATGTTAAGATCAACACGCATATCTGCCCTTCTCCTGGAGTAGGCATGTCGGCGTGGTTAGGGCACGGGACTGGTTCTGGTCACGCTGGTCCGGATCAGTTGAACCCGTTGTCCGCCGGGGATGCAGATCTGCTGTTCTGGTACCCTGAGGGACTTGGGCTTTTTTCAGGGGGAAAAATGCCAGGTCGGTCTGGGTGTCACAGGGTTAAGCGCTATGGAGACCCTGGTTGGGTATGTTTTTACTCAGCACTGTCGTCATGGCTTACAGCCATGCCATTCTGTACGCGCTCGATCTCGTCGGATCTCGGCCGCTACACAGGTTGGTCCTGGTTAGTACTTGGTTGGGAGACCGCCTGGGAATACCAAGTACGGTGTGCTTAGGGGCTGGTTCTCCATTATTTTTCGCTCCTCTCTCACGCATGGCGAAGAGGGGCCTGTGGGGGTGGTTTTTTGACCTCCTCTGGTGACCCTGTGCTTCCCGTACCGCCAGGCCCGGTCCGAAGTGATGTTTGCGACCCGTAGGCCTGGGTTAACCCTTTTTTGAAAACTGAAACACTTGTACTGCGGTATAGCCGGTGTATACCCGCAGGTGTGTTTTGGAGTTTTTTCTTGAGGGGTTATAGGAACAACCACCGCATTGGGTAACACCGAGGTGGTTGGTTCCCTGGTGTGTTGGTGCAGTGTCAACTCCCGGGTTCACCGTTTGAGGGTGCCCCTGCACGTTCATGACGTCTGCCAATCGTGTCAGCCTTCTCTGCCTCGACCCCTCTGGGTGGGGGTTTTTAAATGGAGGCTTGGTCATGCAACAACGCCAGCATACGCCCCTTCCGCCGGGGCAGCTGTGTTCAGCTGTCCCCTCTGGCGCCTGTCTCGTCCGCAGTCTCCAGGCTAGGGTTAACAGCCTGTTGCCTGGTTTTTCCCCGGTGCGCTGCCTGCTTCCGTTGGTTAACCTTTTTTGTGTGCTTACGGCCATGCTGACTGTCTGTTCTGCAGGGTTAGTGTGCCAGGCGGTGTACTGTTGGGGGGACGGGGCCCGCTCGGCTTACGGCCATACCGACCTGAACACGCCCGATCTCGGAAGCTAAGCAGGTTCTGGCCTGGTTAGTACTTGGTTGGGATACCGCCTGGGATTACCAGGTGCAGTAACTGGGGGGCCTTTGTCCGAATACGCTGGCGATGTGGGGGGCGGGGCACTACGTGCCCACCTGGTGGGGTCTTGATGCTGGCATCATGGACTTCTCCGGGCCCCCATTCCAGGGAGTCCAGTCCTTTTGGTGGGTCTGGGTCTTCCTTCGCGCTCCGCTGCTACGGCCTTGCCACGGGGTTGGGTTTGCCCTTGACCCCGTGATTCTGGGGGCAGTGACGAGGTTGTTCCTCCGTTCGTTCCCGGGTGGCATGCGGGTTGTGCGTGTGTGTAGTCGTGGGGTCAAGCCACGGTCTGCTCACCCTGTGCGTTAAGTTGCTTGAGTGCCTCTTCGCACGGTCGGGTCCGTCGCCTTCCCGTGAAGCCTCTAATAGGGGGGATACCCTCCATTAGGGGGGGTCGGGGGGGCTCGGCCCTCCCTGTTCTGATGGTTTTGGGGGGCTGTCAGCGGGGTGTATTTGTCAGCCAGTGGCTCCGCTTGGCCTCCCTTGTGCAGTGTGATGCCAAGCTAAGCCACTAACGATACAGAACGATAGGTTATGACTATAACCAAGTTCTGTTAGTTAGGGGCGATGCTTGGCATCAGACGGCCGCTGCAGCCCTTGTCCTCACCTTGTGGTGAAAGCTTGGGAAGGAGGAGAGCAGGTGACCACACACCTGCTTATGAAGGTAAGCTGATGAGGGGTGTGGTCAGACTAATACTGGTATTAGAGGTACATTTGTGGTTTATTCAGTACGCGTGCACGTACGCGAGATAGTGCAGTGTGATGCCAAGCATCGCCCCTAACTAACAGAACTTGGTTATAGTCATAACCTATCGATACATTTTGCTTGTGAAAACTACCACACTGATTATTGGATCTCCCTGAAATCAACACTAGATCATCACTATTAACCTTTGTCGTGCACGCATGCAATGTGATTTAGACCGGCGCCCCCCCCCCCCCCCCCTGCAACCCAACAGAAAACAGCCAAACAGCTATAACACAGATAGCTTCAATCGCAGTAGAAATAAATATCAGATCAACACAAGCTTTCATATATGGTGTCCTTACCTGGTCTCTGAAGTAATGAAAGAAAAATAATCCAATAATCTCATCGCCATTCCAGTTATCCACAGCGATCGTGCCTCCGACGTTGTTGGACATTGCTCTTCAACGGGCGGGGTCAGTAGTCCAAAGCATCCCTACAAGCGTGTGTTTTGCCTGAGTGTTTAGGACCCGCCCCCATGCCGCAGCTCGGTAGAGAAAAGAAACCAACCAGTTTCTAACGGGGTGCATTACTGGCCGAAGGCGTTAGAGGGCGGTATAATACCGTCTGCCAGCTCAGACACACTCAGAACAGTATGCACAAGGTGCCCCGCTGAATTATGAATGGCAATAGATAATAAAAGAAATACCGTGACAGAAGCGTAGATCTACGTTTCCGGCACTCGACCGTCGGGCGACAGAAACGTAGATCTACGTGAACGGCAGTCAATGTGTTAAGGCCTTGGTAATGGCCGGGGCAGTAATTTTCCTCAGAGGAATCGCCTCCGGGAAACGGGTGAAAACACACATAATGGTTAACATGTATTGATTACCTGCTTTTGTTTTAGGCAGGGGACCCACACAGTCCATGATCACATGCTCAAAAGGTTCCCCCATTGCCGGAATGGGGTGCAGGGGAGCTGGAGGCACCCCCTGATTTGGCTTCCCCACTATCTGACAGGTACTACAGGTACCACAAAAATGTACATCGGTCTTCAGACAGGGCCAAAAAAGATTCTGGAGGATTCGGTCATAAGTTTTAGCGATACCCAAATGACCAGACCACACATGTTCATGGGCTAATATCAACACGTGACGTCTACATATCAATGGCAACACAATTTGGTGCACTGTATTCCAGTCTTCTCCACACTTCAAGTCCGCTACACCTGGCCTAGCTACCCAGGTGCGCATCAACACCCCCTCCTCTATCAAAAAGGCCTGTTTCCTACCATCAGTAGTGCTGGCCACTGCCGCAAAACAGCTTGACAGGGAGGAATCACTTTGCTGAGCAGCAATTAACACATTCAGTGCCACGCACCTTTGACCATATATGGGCTACCGTGCCAATAAGGAAGTCAATGGGAGGTCGGGGAAATTTGCAAAGGCTTAAACTATATCTTAAATTATGGCTATGGGTCTAAAACACCCCTCGCTTATCAATGACTTGCTTGCAGTCAACATGTACAAAACGGATTGTTTTTTCATTGGTACATTTCCGTTTTATACGAGTAGTTTGAGTCATTTCAGAGAAATTCCGCGATAATAGCTCTTTAGTGGAATACACAAAACGCGTTGTAATTTTTCTGCTGATTTATGAATAGTTTTCAAATAAACGCTAGATTATCGATAGTATGTGTACTTATGCATGCTAGAGAAGCGGGCTGAAAAATCAATTAACTATGCCGTGCTTAGCGCTAACGTTACGCACACACACACGTGAACGCTGTGAAAAAAACTTCTGATTAACCCAATACTGGTAACATAGAGTCCTTACCTCACATCAGATGGTCTGCAAAAAGATGAATCCAATTCCTGATCGCCATTCCAAATATTGATCACGTTTATTGATCCAACGTTATAGTCCAAAACACATAATCGAAAGCTGCTCCCAGCCTCCCCAGTGAATGTGGTAACAGATACTGCTTGCCAGAGAAGGGAAAACCCCGGACGGACTTTTTTTCTGATGCACATGCCCACCCAATCCAATCCAATGATGTGCAATACCATCCGGGAGACGATAGGCGGCGGTATTTACCCTTTTTGAGCTCAAACCCATTCCCAATGATAACGTCAGGCTGGATGGATGAAAAATGTATGGATATAGCTAATAAAAGATAACGATTAAAATACGAGTTTTCTCGTTTTTTTCTCTGGCCTTGGCACTCAACGCATGGCGAGTTAACCCGACTAATCTCGTCGTTGGCACTGAATGTGTTAATGCGCATTTGGGAATTATCAGCTTCCCCTGAACGCTACTCACAGCATCCTTTCCCATCTCGCCACCAGATGGCCACCCGTCTGTAGCGAGAGCCTCGCCACAGAGTCACTCAACGTCACCCCTTGATCTCGCTTCCTCTCCTGTGCCCTGGTGACAGCACAAATAGGAAAAACATTTGGGTGACTGTTAATCAACGCATCACATAAAAATTCAGACACTGGCGGTCAGGTGGCGTAGCGGAGATTGCGTTCGTCACCAACCCCGGAGACGCTGGATTTGCCTGTTCGAATCCAGCTTACAGCTCCGGGGTTGTCACCAGCTTGGCTGGCCGTTCACACTAATACAATTGGCAGTATTAGAGGGTGGGAGAAGCTGGCGGGGTGGGTCCAGGTCGTTGTAAACAGCGACTCCTACAGTTCGGTCGGGGCGCCTGTTAAGCGCGGATAGGATCTAAGGGCGGTAGTGTGATCCTTCCACACGTTACGCCCTCTCAGTGAGAGTCCGCGCTGCCAGGTGAAAAGAAGCTGTTGATTGGCTAGACGTGTGTCGGAGGAAGCGCGTTATAGCCTCCACTCTCCCAGACAGACTGTGGGGGGTAAGTGCGCAGCGACCAGGAAGGGGATTGGGAATTGGCATAACGACTAACATTGGGATGGGAGAAAATCGGAGGGAAAAAAAGAAAAAAAAAAAAAAATCAGACCCTGGGGCGTCTACAACCTCCAGCACCGGGATTACTTTTCCCCCAGCGGTATCGTTCCCCATGATAAAATCAACCCCCTCCACAGGGAAACGGGGCGAACCGCAACAGGAAAACAACCTGTGATCAGATCTGATTTCACATGCACCCTATGTAACGGCGGAGGCGTAAATCCCATTTCAATTCCCCTGACAATGGCACTCGACTGACGGGACGAATTTTCATCCAACGGTAAGACCCCCGCCAGTATGAACGATTGAGAACCCCCTGTATCACAGAGTATTCTTACCTTCCGTTGATCACCAATCTCTCCAGACAGGGACACATAACAATTAAATATAAAGGGCTCAAAACAGCTATCTGGTTTCTCCAGAGCGCTATCTTGCTCAGGACATGAGACTGTGCCAATCAACCCCACCCCTTTAGGTTTTTGGGCTGGACCTTTAGTCTCTCGTCGATCCCGCAGTGCGTAACAGTCCCCCACCAGATGGCCTGTTTTCTTGCAATAAATACATACCATCACAGGCCTTAGACGGCGGTGAGCGTGGCCGGAATGCTCGTGCGCCATTCCCGGCCACGTTGACTCCCTAGGAGGGAACGAGCCGCCTCTTACATACACGTAATTTCGCACAGCGACATGTTTGTGGGTTAATGCAAACTCATCTGCTAAAATTGCAGCTTGCTGGAGGGTAGACACTTTGTGTTCGTTTAAATACATCACGGTGCGCTCGGGCATGCAGGTCTTACACTGCTCAATGAGCACCAACTCACTCAAAGATGCCAAGTCGTCCACTTTACATGCCGAACACCACCGATCAAATAGAATTCGTTGTTCATGGGAGAAATCAAGAGAGAAAGGAGAGAGAGAACAACCACACAAAGTACGCCGTCGACGTGATGGAACACTGTCTTCTCCAGAATCAGGCAAGAAGATAGTTCCCAATCCAATCGTCAGATGGAACAGGAAACATCTCTCGCCTTCTCTTGCAGTTATTATTATTTGTTTGAGAAGGGGACTTACAGAGTGCGCGAAAACGTTGCCGATACGCTTCTGGCACCAGCTCATATACGCGTAAAACAGCACTTTTCTTTTTTTACACTTACATTTTTATTTTCAGTTTTTTGATTTACAAACAAAACATCCACATACAACAATACAATTGGCGGTCAAAATTATAAACGACAGTACAATACAATTCAATAGATAATAACTAAAAGATATAGCTGATAGTAGAACAAATTATATCAAAATCGAATGACGAGTTGACCTAAAATAAATTCACTAAAGGGGAAAAGGAAAAAACAAAACAAAAACAAAGAAAAGAGATAAAACAATAAAAAATAAAATACAAAAAAAAAAAGGGACATGGGTTCTTTGGTACCTTCATAGTTTATTTTCGTTTCGATTTTTCTTGTCTCCTTTTCACTCTCCTGTGATGTTGTTTATTTTTTTCCTATACTCTTCCCACTTCTCCCATTTTGACTCAAACTTCTCGTCTTGTAGCCTCACGCCACGGGCACACTGCTAACGAATTAATTTCACGCGCGGCTCCCTCGCGGGATCGCGCGCCTGGCCAGGCACACACCTCCCCCCGGGACTATATAAGCGCGCGGCGCGCAGGGAGGAATGCACATACTACAGACTAGAGTTTATTTCATCGACCTTCGCTTACATAATACCAGCTTACATAATGCCATTGGGTAAGTAAATATTTACACTGTTACCAACATGTTACCTCTATTTCCAGGATTATAAAAAAATACATTGTTGTTTACTTCAAACCAATCTCTAAATAGTGTTGTATTTGTATCACTATGAATTGAAAATGGGGGACCCTGATGTAAACAAGACAAACGTATTTCTCTGGTCTGCATCCCCTTAACAATTGTATGTATTGAGCTGTAGGCCTACTGTATTGTACCCATTCTGCAATCTGTTAAATAAAGTTTTCATGTATCATTATCATCAGTATCATGTTCTGATGAACCAATGTAAAGAAAAAAGCCAACCAATTTCAAGCATGTTTGTTGGACCCCAGAGCATTTGGGTCATCAGCAGTTGTTAGTATTAAGCTGTACTGTATTGTACCCATTCTGTAATCTGTTAATACAATTTAAATCAATCAATCAATGTTCTAATTTCCACATTTTGTTGTTGTTTTTGTTTCTGTGCGAGTTGTAGACTACCCTAGGAGAAATATGCTTGCACTTTATATCCTGCTTCGAATGCAACATAAGAGGAGAAAAATCTGGGTGCATCCCATTAACCAGAGAAGGAGGGAGCAGGGTGCTGTTAGGGATTTCCTATCCCTCGTGAATTCTTAATTGATTTGCCAGTGGACCAGTCGGCCGAAAGACGAAGCGGAAGACAGAGTCTCAAACGGAGCTTTTATTCATTAGAGAAGAAGACAGACAGTCACCCCGCGCGGGCACATCACCAGTAGACAAAAAAGGACGGGGGCGAATGTCCATATTACATGTCATTTTATACACTCTTGAGAAAGGGGAGGGGGGTGTGTGTATGTCTCTGTGTGTGTATGTATGGCTGTGTGTGTGTGTGTGCTGAAAGGAAGGGACATGATTTTGCATGTATAACTGCCAGAGAGAGAGAGTGAACTAGGATTTTGCATGTTCTGCTACATGATTTTGCATGTGTGTGAGGAGGGGGCCGGCCCTGTGTGTGGAAGGGGGGGAGAGACACAGAGAGCTGTGTGGCACAGATATCAAATATTACCAGGAATCAATGAACAAATCTATCAATTCCCCCTTTTGACGTTAAATAAAACGTCAACACACAGTTCATTGATCTGTATCCGTCGATTCTCACCTCATTACATGCATCACATCCAATACCAGACGGGATAATCAACATCAGGAGAGCAGAGAGAGAGATAGAGGGAGGGGAGAAAGCGGGAGAGAGAGAGAGAAGAAAGAGAGAAACACAATTCTGGCAACTTAACAGAAGATAGCATCACCTAACCCAGAGGAACCCCCCCTCTATTACAGTGCACCCCTGGTCCCGTCTTCTAGGGGACGTGGGTCTCCTCCTGAGCTGGTTCCCGTAGGCACACACAACGTCCATCAGGGCGCTTCCTTCCCTCTGTCACAGTGCACCGCCCACCTGGGTCGGCCCCGTCTTCTGGAGGGCAAGGGCTGACCTCCTGAGGTTGGTCCCCGTTCCAGGGTGCGGTCCCCTAGACAAACGTGCCTCCTCCGGTCCGCTGCCTTCCCAGTGTCTCAGACTGTCCTCTCCACCTCTCGCCGGCCGGCCCCACCATCACTCCAACTCAGCTCAGTGTCACTCCTGCTGTCGCTTCCCCCGTTCTAGTCGTGGACGAACTGCGTGTCTTAGACGACGATCAGCGGTGATTGATCTGCGGTCTCCGCGGTGCCTGGCTGCGGTGTTCCTCTCCGGCCTCTCGCACAGCTGCCATCTCCTCCGGTCGCCTCTCATCCTGGCCCGTCTGTCCTTCGTCTCCTCCTGCCTGTCATCCGGTCGTCTGGTGGTCTGGTCACGGACGTCTGAGGGGCTGCTGGTATCTGCACCGTCTCCTCCTCCTCCCGTCTCCTCCTCCTCCTCCTCCCGTTCCGTCCTTGGTTGCGGCTGGCCCACATCAATTCTCACTGGAACCTCCATTTGTTAGGGATTTCCTATCCCTCGTGAATTCTTAATTGATATAGTTGTGGACCAGTCGGCCGAAAGACGAAGCGGAAGACAGAGTATTTCTCAAACGGAGCTTTTATTCAGAAGACAGTCAGTCACCCCGCGCGGGCACATCACCAGTAGACAAAAGAGAAAGGAGACCAGAATGTCCATATTACATGTCATTTTATACACTCTTGAGAAAGGGGAGGGGGGTGTGTGTATGTCTCTGTGTGTGTATGTATGGCTGTTTGTGTGGTGTGTGATTGTGTGTGTGTGTGTGTGTGCTGAAAGGAAGGGACATGATTTTGCATGTATAACTGCCAGAGAGAGAGTGAACTAGGATTTTGCATGTTCTGCTACATGATTTTGCATGTGTGTGAGGAGGGAGCCGGCCCTGTGTGTGGAAGGGGGGGAGAGACACAGAGAGCTGTGTGGCACAGATATCAAATATTACCAGGAATCAATGAACAAATCTATCAGTGCTTATTACTATCTTGTTCGGGAATTGAGGATGGATGGTGAACGCCATCACCAATACTTCCGGATGAGTGCGGAACAGATGGACCACGTCCTGGCTTTAGTGGGTCCTGACCTACAGAGACACAGCACAACTTGGCGGCCTGCCATCGAACCAAAGCAACGGCTTGCTGTGACCCTCAGGTATATCAATTGTTTGTATTATTTGCACACACCCACAAACAAACGAAGAGACCATATTAAATAAATGTACTTGAAAGTATTTATTAAAAAAGAATATAAGGGGGGGGGGGGGGGGCAGGTGGCGCACGGAGATTACGTTCGTCACCAACACCGGGAGACACTAGGATTCGCCTGTTCGAATCCAGCTCCCGGCGTTGCTATCAGCTTGGCTGGCCTCTCACACTGATACAATTGGCTGTATCAGGGGGTGGGAAAGCTGAAGGGTGGGTCCTGGGCGTTGTGGACAGTGACCCCTACAGTTCGGTCGGGGCACCTGCTCAGCGAGGGTTGGAACTGAGGAGAGATAGTGTGGCCTCCCACACGCTACACTCTCCCCGGTGAGAACCTGCGCGGCCAGGTTGGCCTGCCCCAGGCTGCACATGCGTCAGAGGAAAGCATGTGACAGTCTCCGGTCTCCCGGACCAACAGTAGGGGAAAGTACGCAACAACCAGGAAGGGTGGGATGGGAGAAAAATTGGGAAAAAGGAGGGGAAGAAAGATAAAAAAATATATATATATAAGAAACATAAGAACTGTGCATAAAAAATTAAAGTGCAGACATTGAACAGTGAAACAAATTATTAATATAACGCTGCTGCACAAAACATTTTTACATTACAACGAACAATAACACTATGTAACAACCATCAAATGCACACACATCCACACACACACACTCACGTTAAACAACTCACTGCAGCACCCACTTTAACCACTTTAGAACACCTAAACACACTTTATATTTATTGGTAAAGAATTTGCACTACAACCCATACCTCATTACACCTTACTGTAAATTGTACCTCATCCCATTTCTGCTTTGCACTTTAACAGATTAACAAAAAAAAATTACATTATAACTGGAGAAAGGAACTGGCGGGAGTCAAATCTTCTGTGTCCTCTGCTGTTGGGAGAGGTGACATTAGTAGCTGCTGGTAGGAAGGTGTTTGTCTGGGGTGTTGTTCTTGGCGTGAAGTTGATGGCTGGTAGGAAGGTGTTTATCCGGGGGGTGGAAGGTGGCGTGAAGCTGATGGCTGGTGGGAAGGTATTTGTCCGGGGGGTTGATTGTGGCGTGAAATAGATGAAAGGAAGGTGTTTGTCGGGGGTGGTGTTGTTCAGGCTGTGAAGCAGACCGCACTTCCTCCTCCATGTTTGCTATATAGTTGTGGATGAATGCGGTTGCAATAATCTGTTGTTGTCGGGGTAACCCATTCAGACTGGGGACTATGCCCATTGCAAAATAGTACATCTGTTCATCAGCTGTAGGGATATGTGGGACATGTGGTGGAGTTGGAGGTTGTTGTGATGTGACGAAATACAACAGCTGCTGGGATGGGTCGAACTGTCTTGTCTGTCTTGTCCTTGTTCGGCGTAGTGGCTGCTGGACCGGAGGAGCCGCCGCTTGTCCTGTGGGGGTGGGGATGCCTGACCTCACGGTGGGGATGGGGGTGCCTGACCTTGGGGTGGGGGTGCCTGACCTTGGGGTGGGGGGATCTATTCTTCTGTCTGGTGGTGACCGTGATCGATGTCGCTGTTGTGATCGTCCTGTGGGGGAACCTGACCTGGAGCTGTGGGTGGGTGTGTCAGGCCTTTCCAGCACTGGGGTTCCAGGTCTGGATGACAGTGCGAGCTCTTCCAGGTCTGGACGCGGCAGACTGGTGGTGGAGCTAAACAGATTTAAAAACAATTTATTATTTGGGACCGAAATAACTACAATTTATTAATTTTACACAAGATGTCCTATTTTATAGATAATTACTCTAAATAAGAAATTATTACATCAATGTAGAATATATGCATTTTTGAATAAATATAAACAGAGTAAAATATAATAAATTGTTGCTACTAACCCTTTGGGCTGCACAAAAGGTAGTAAGAATGCCATAATCCTGGCAAACTTCCACTCTTTCTGGCTAGTGGCCCCAGAGCCGCTTCGTGCTGGCTTCGGCTTTGATTTGATATAGGAATCACGAAGATTCTTCCACCTCGTCTTGCAATCATCCGCTGTAACAGAGTAAAAAAATTTAGTAACCACAGAGTAAAAAAGCAATGTTTTAGTAACCAAATAAAATAAATAACACACTCCTTTGTCATATGTATTTACACAGGTTCCTGGCAACAGGGGAGACTTTCGCCAGCCTCGCCTTCAGTTACCGCCTGGGAAGGTCGACAACCAGGGACTCAGTGCACATGACGTGCAATGCAATTGTGACGAAGATGATGGCCGCACAGTTCCCCAGCCCAACAGAGGAGAGATGGAGAGAGATTGCATCTACATTTTGGGAGAAGTGGAACTTTCCCAACTGTCTCGGGGCACTTGATGGGAAACATGTCACGATCCAGGCACCAGATAGATCGGGGAGTTTGTTCTTCAACTACAAGAAGACATTTTCAATTGTTCTCTTGGCGTTGGTGGATGCCGACTACCGGTTCATCAATGTACAGGTGGGAGACTTCGGCAGGGCAAGCGATGGGAAAGGGTTGGCAGACCAAACCATCCATGTGCCTGCTGACACCCCTCTACCTGGATCTGGCATGCAGGGTCCAATGCCATTCGCCATGGTTGGGGACGCTGCTTTCCCACTCAAGCCTTACTTGATGAGGCCGTATCCAGGACAACACCTCCCGAAACCTAAGCGCATCTTCAACTACCGTCTTTCCAGGGCACGGATGGTGGTGGAGTGTGCCTTCGGAATTCTGGCATCGAGGTGGTGGGTGTTCCACACCAAAATAAAGATGATGCCAGACAAGGCAGACAAAGTGATTTTGGCAGCGTGCATTCTGCACAACTTTCTTCTGTCCCCCACAGAGGGCCAAAGGTGGCTTCATGAAGCTGAGCAAAGAGGCGAGCGCCTAGGAGGGCCTAGAAGCATGGGTGCTAACAGGGGTGCAGGGCTGTCTTACGAAGTGCGTGAGAAACTAAGCACGTTTTTCAATTCCCCTGAAGGAAGTGTGTCCTGGCAGGAAAACATGAGCTAGATTGTTGTGTTCTAAGAAGTTTAATAAATACTTATCCACAAACAATGTTTTTTTTTATTTATTTTTTTTGCTTATTGAGACTGCATGTCATTCTTTGCAAAGTTAGGAGATATAGTGCTATATGGAATCTGTAAAAGAAATAGCATACATTAACAAATAGTTTTAAACTAACAGATAAAAGGTATTGTTTTAAGACAATAGACAATATTTAAACATAAATATGGCCCATACCAACATTAAGTTAAATTGGGCTGGCCTAACTTTGCAAAGAGTGACATGCAGTCCCTAAGCACATGTAGCAAAGCCCCCCCCCCCCCCCCACACACACACGAATAATCAAAGTATTGGCTTGTAGGACTTTTGAGAAGGTGGGGGGCTTTGCTACATGTACTTAGGGACTGCATGTCACTCTTTGCAAAGTTAGGAGATATAGTGCTATATGGAATCTGTATAATATAGCAATAGTAATTCCAATAATAATTACATAGAGAATGCATTGTACCCATCCTGCAATCTGCTTAATACACTTTTCAAGCAATGTAAAAAACATAAAATAAATAGCAAAGATAAACAAATAGTTCTAAAATACTTACGTTTTTGTCGCAAAAGCGTACCAATAGCTTCCCATGCCCTTTCTCTCCGTATACTATCTCTGTAGAACTAATGTTGTGGATTATATATCTCTGGAAACTTCTTTACCTCAACAATTAACCTAGTGTCGTCCATCGTCGCAAACTCTGCATGCTCCTCGATAATATTATTGTCAACACTCCTCCTGTATGTATTCTCTGATTGGATAACCAAATCGCGCTCATTTGCATTGGGTGGGAGAGGTGTGAGTTGAAGATTTTTTTAAAGTGGGATGGGAAGTTCTAGAACAACATCTATGCAGATATTGAACTATTGAACTTTCAGATATTGAACTATTGAACTTTCAGATATAATAATAATAATAATGACTTGGATTTATATAGCGCTCTTCTCTGACTCAGAGCGCTTCACAGAGTCCATTATTCGTTCATACAAGTAGGTTAAGTGTCTTGCCCAAGGACACAACGGCAGTGGGATGGACATGGGCTTGAGCGGGATTCGAACCACCAACCCTTGGATGATTGGACAACCCGCTCTACGCCTGAGCCACGCCGCCCCATATTGAACTATTGAACTTTCACGTGACAGGCCAGTCATGGGGGGACCTATTTAACTACTACAATAATACACTGATATCAAGCCTACTGGTTGCTGTTCAATCATAATTACCATAATTAGCTGTCAGGAAACAAATAAAACGTTTGTCATTATAGGTGACAAGGTGGATTGACTTAATGACTGATATATCCTGCTATTATTATTATTATTATTATGCAACATTGTAATAATACAAACATACAGACAGGGAGGGGTTGGGCGTTTATTTGCATATACAGACACAGCTGGTTGAACAACATCTATATCAGTGGTAATAATGCAGATATTCAATTGTATTTCTGTGACAATGCGCGTGGCGCGCCGCCTCGAATAGGATGGAAGCGAAAAGATAGCTTGCCGCTCGGGAGCCGCTGAATTCCTTCCTGTGTTAAGTTCCCTAAATACAATACTTGTCCTGTCTGGGGTATTTCATATCCTACTATTTCATTTATTATCCCTCCTATCTCTTCCCAATAGTTCTTTATTATCTGACATCCCCAGAATATGTGTGTGTGGTTTGCTATTTCCTGTCCACATTTTCTCCAGCATGGTTTCTGTGTTGGTGTATAGTTGCCCTGTATTTCTGGTGTTATAAAAAAATCTAATTATGTTTTTTCCACCCAAACTCCCTCCATATCCTTGACCCTGTGGTTGTGTGTTGTATCTTACATATGTTATACCATTCGTCTTCTGTTATCTCCGTTTCTAATTCCTTCTCCCACTTTTCCTTTATATATTTGGTTGTGATGTCCTTGCTGTCCATTATTGCCTAATATAGTGCTGATATCCCCCCCCCCCTTCCTTCCTTCGTATGCTTATCCCATTCTGATCTTTGTCTTTGTCTAGTTTTATTTCCTTGTTGTAGTAGTCCCTAATCTGTAAATATCTAAAGTGGTCGCTATTCTCTAGTCCGAATCTTTCTTTAAATTTTTGTAGAGTCTGGATCTCCCCTCCTTCTGTCATTGTACATATTGCTGTTATGCCCCCCCTCTCCCATCTTTTGAACCCATGATATTCTTTCCCTGGTTTAAATTTGTTGTTGTGCGTTATCCATCTCAGTATCTTGGCTTCTTTTTCTAGCTTGTATTTCTTTACTATATTGTTCTATATATTTATAGTGAATTTGGTAATTGGGTCTATTAGTTGTTCCTTTCTTCTATATAGCTCACTGTCTCCTATTAGTGCCTGCACTTTGAGTCCCTCATTTTTTGTTTCTATATCTTTCCATTTGGCTTCATAATTCTCGTTGCACCAACATGTTACTATTATCAGCTGTGCTGCGTAGTAGTAATCTTCTAAACTAGGTATTGCCATTCCTCCTTTCTCCTTTGGTAATTGTAGAGTCACATATCTTATCCTTGGCCTTTCCCCCCCCCCCCCCCCCATATGAATCTTGATATCTGTTTATTCCATTCCCTGAACTGGCTTTGTGGTATTAATAGGGATGCCCCCCGGACCCCGGTTTTAAACGGGAACCGGTACTATATTAGAAAATACCGGAGTATTTATAAGCTCCGACGTCCTCGGTACTGCTATAGATACTCTAGAGCAGGGGTGGCCAACCCGCGGCTCGCGAGCCGCATGCGGCTCTTTGCCCGTCAATGTGCGGCTCTTCCATCCATAATTTTTTTTTTTATGTCACTCATTCCATAAGGACGTAGAATAAACATTTAAAAAAAAATTTAACTGGTCCATTTGCATGTTCTTGGTATCTGAATCTAGGGACATATATGGATCAGTGTCAGAAATAGTGTGTCTGTTACTAGGCTTGAGTCAATTGTAATGAACCAAAGGAGAATATCAATTCTATTTAAAAAAAAATTATCTTTGACTGTGAATAACACCATGCTAAAATTGACCAGACCTGAAAAATCTAAGCAAATTAATAAAGGGAAGATGATTAAACAGAAGGTTTTGTAGATACAGTACTGAATTCTGCCATCTTTTTTATAATGTAAATTTCTCCACCATTTTTCATCATATTGCAACACCGTTTTTTGCAAGACGTTCACAGAAAGGTAGAGAAACTAACTGCGTTCTGTTTTATGGCAATAACGTTCAGGTTTGTGGGAGATAATCCGAAAAAATAAGAGAAATTAAAAAGTAAATCCAGAAGTCAGATGATTGACAGGGGCTGGTGTGAGCTGGGTATGGTAGTTTTTCGAAATTTGAAAGCCCTGAGTCTCTTCCTTCAAAAGACTACACTCACTTTTGGCTGTGCCACTTCCTCCTGTCAATATGCGCCGGTTTCCGACTCAATGCCCTGAGATTTCTATAATCTTATATTTCACTAATAACAGTTAAAATAATTGGTAAACAAACGTAATGCTGAAAATATACACTTTTACTGTATATCTCGGGCTTAAGAGGTTAACCCTGTGAGGCCCAAATTAAAAAGAAATTAGCAACTTCAGAGGCCAGAGGGTGGGACATATAAACACATTTACTATAAAATAGCATTGTGAGGCTGAACAACAGGACCAATTGACTATACATGTGCTTAAAGGGGAACTATCTTATAAATGGCCTTTTTCAGTGTTTACCATTGTTTCTTAGCTATGTGGACTTATATTAATAGGATATATGTCTCTAATTCTCATATTGGCGCATTCTTCCAATTCTCCTCTCACAATATTCACCCTCACTGAACTGAGTCATTTGAAAATGTGCATATCTGTGATGTCAGAGATTTCTCAGCTGCATAATAATGTGGCAGTTGATGTGGCAGTTGGCACCAGGCCACACAGTGGTTGGCGCCCAGCCTCAAAACGGCCTAAGATCTTGAGGTAGAAAAATGCGGTATTTAGTACTTGATTAGAAATACAAAACAATGAATTTTTTTTGGAAAAAATACCTAGGTGTTCCATAGACTCACAGGATTTGTGTAAAAGTGCCCAAATAGTGAAAGAAATAGTAAAATAGTTCCCCTTTAACATTTTTTAAATAAACATAATTTTTTTAAATGGCTAAAAGTGATTTTGTAATTTTGCAACCGTGGGTCTCACAGGGTACTTTTAACCCTGTGAGGCCCAAATAAAAAAGACATTAGCAACTTCAGAGGCCAGAGGGTGAGAACTATAAACACATGAAGGGTGCCGTGACTGAAAAAAAAGGTTGAGAAACGCTGGTATATGGTGTGGCTCTTTGTGGTACCACAGTCATTTTTGTGGCTCTTAGTCTCTGACTGGTTGGCCACCCCTGCTCTAGAGAAATTATTATTATTATTATTTAAAAGTTGCAAACGATCTCTCCTCTCTCTGTCTCTGCACGAGAAGCGAGCCGCAGCGAGTCATTATTACACACACTCCTCGCGAGTCGCGCTACACATACGGGTACTCCTTAATGAAAGCGCTGTCTCCGTGCTGACGCGCGCTGCACACAGACACAGACAGCTCTGAGTCTCCATGCACTGAGTCGTGATGGCGGATAGAGCGAAGCGTTACAAGGGTCAATGCCGACAACGCAAACATTTGCCAGTAAGGGTGGCAATACGAGCAATCTATCAAAACATTTGTTTGCAAAACACTATATTAGTGTGCAGAAATGCCCCGTATTCGACTGCCTTGCGCGCAGTGGTCCATCTGCATCCACGTCCACTGCAGCCGGTAAGCCAAGATACGGAGTTTCCTAGGCTAATAACGAATTATTACAAATAGGCTAATAAACAAAATAATTGTTTAGCTACAAATACTACAATCTAAAAACTTTTTATAGATCGTCAAGCTGAGGTCAGCCACCAATGTGTCCCAGGCCAGTGAGCCCACCACACATCCTCCCTCTACCTCCACCACCCAAAGTCCTTTCTCCCTAGCAGCTAGAGGAAAGATGACAGAGGATAGGGTGAACGAGTGTCACAGGGCTGTGACAAAGTTTGTTGTCAAAGGCCTGCACCCGTTATCTACAGTGGAGTCCAAGGACTTTAGGTAACAACTAATCATTCAGTGTATATCGTGGAGCAGGCGATGTGCTGGAAAAAGGACGGCATCACTTTCTTCAGATTCGCCTGGTTGAAGTCACCAACCACTATCATCGCGGCGTCCGGGTGCTTGATCTGTTGTCTGTTGAGGTGGTCGTGTAATTCCACCAACGCTTTGCCAGTATTTGCCTGTGGGGGGATATATACGACGGACATGATGACCGCGGTAAACTCACGAGGTAGGTGGAACGGACGGCACAGGATTGAGAGGTGTTCCATATCTGGGGAGCATGAACTTGAGAGGACATGTACTTCTTTGGGATTAACCCAGAGATTGTTCGTGAGGATGCAGACCCCACCTCCGATGCTCTTCCCAGAGGCTGCCGTGTGATCTGCTCTCAGGACGGTGAAGTTGTCCGATGGACAGACTTGTGTTCTCAGTGATTCCTTCACGTCAACACTACAGGCCTCCTTGGAATTAATTACTTAATCATAATTAAAATAAATATGACTATTTGTATGATAAGAAATTACGTTATTTGATGTCGGAAAAATTAATAATAGCTACACACACTGCAAATGACTCGGAATAAATAAATACATCAGCCACATACAATATATGTTGTATGTCATTTATTGTGGCTTATTTATTCTTTCCAAGTGTGTACGATTATCATGGCCTGCTGCATCCTGCACAACATCGCGGAGAAGCGTGGTGTCCCGCAACATCCCTGACACCCTTTGAGTATTACTGAGTGATGTGTTTAGTTATTGGTATACATTGTAAACTGCATCGAATAATGACAGAAGCAAGCAAGTCGAATTCAGGTCCAGATTTAATTCACCTATGAATAGGAATTAATTAATGACAGAAGCAAGCAAGTCGAATTCAGGTCCAGATTTAATTCACCTATGAATAGGAATTAATTAATGACAGAAGCAAGCAAGTCGAATTCAGGTCCAGATTTAATTCACCTATGAATAGGAATTAATTAATGACAGAAGCAAGCAAGTCGAATTCAGGTCCAGATTTAATTGCACGCATGTGAATAATCTATTCACATGCGTGCAATTAATTGCTGTCGGACTAAGACAGCACGCCTATTATCTGGGCCCATTAATGGGTCAGGATGCATGTCCTGGTCAGGTGGTTGTTGAGGTGGCTGGAGGGTTATTATTGTGGGGGCAATTGTGGGTCTGGCGCTGCGAAACCCCGCTCCATCATGGTAGCGACCCACTCGCCGATGATGCCGAGGTGCTCCAGGTTGACAGCGGTTCTGTCCTGGCTGGCAGCGAGCCGCTCCAGACTGGCAGCGACCTGCTCCAGGCTGGCAGCGGTTCTGTCCTGGCTGGCAGCGGCCCACTCCTGGCCGGCAGCGAGCCGCTCGAGGACGCTGTTTTGCCGCTCCTGCTCAGCCAGCATCGCCTCGCCCATGTGACCTCCATGGCTGGGTGCACCCCTGGGGGACGGGCCAGCACTGGTGGACGGGCCAGCACCGGTGGACGGGAGGGACAGCTCCGGGGGGGGGCGGGTCCGCCTCTGAGTCAGTTGAATCTGGGAATGAATTGGGGTGGTTAATTGTGATTGACGTGGGGGTTGCGATCATGCAATGCTTGATGCACATGCATGTTTCAATTAGATATTACAGGTGCATCTCAATACTTGATTTGCATGCACCTGTTGCTTACCGTCTGTGTCGGCATCAGATCGTTCGGGGACGGGAGACATGCTGGCTGCAGAGAACAGGAGACGGTGCCCAGCCCCGCGCGTCGTCTCGTTCCGCACCTTCCACACCCGTGATTGTTGTGGTGCCTATGATGGTCTGGACGCGCAGGTCCAGGTCGGACAGGGCCGGGCCTGCTGGTCCTCCACCAGTTGCCAGCATGTCTCTCCTGTGCTTGGCAATCCGGTGCTTGCAGGCCGACTTTGTGTCGACCCACTTTTTGTTTACTTCGGTGGCTGTGCCCCCCTCGCCGGATACAGCGTTCACCTCTGCGGTGATTTGGGCCCATGCCTGATTGATTGATTGGAAGGTTTATTAACAGATTGCAGAATGGGTACAGTACAGCTCAATACATACAAAACATACCTCCCGTTTGTGGGTGCCCCTGTACCCGGAGCTGACGCTGCTGAAAAGAACCCCCTTGTAATTATCCACTCCCGATATCAGTACCTGAATTAATGAATGGAAACTTTATTAACAGATTGCAGAATTTACAATACAGTACAGCTCAATACACACAATTGTTAAGGGGATGCAGACCAGAGGAATACATTTGTCTTGTTTACAGGGGATCCCCACCTCCATTTCAGCATTAGTGAAATTCCTACGTCGTTGCTTAGACTTAGAGGCAGCTGCGCCTCTCCCTACCGTGTCAGAACGGCGCTTTGACATTTCAGCAAGGGTTTGCACACTGCCCAATTGACTGCTTTATAAGGACTGTCGGGGGCGTGCTTTGTATGCAAATGAGCTGAACGGGAACGCGCTTTGGAGTTTACGACATAATGCCATTCTCCAAGCAGATATCAGATCATATAATTTCTGCGACCGTTTCAGCCACTTAAGACATATCTCCAGCACGTTCAGGACTCAGAGTGTACTTGTCATAGATTATCTCTCAGTGGTTCCAAGATAAGTCTTCCAGGATATATCTTTGAAAAATTTTCGGGAATGAGACCCAATGTCCTTCAATCATCTCCTCCTCCAAACCTACTATGTCCTTCAATCATCTCCTCCTCCAAACCTACTCAATGTCCTTCAACCACCTCCTCCTCCAAACCTACTCAATGTCCTTCAATCATCTCCTCCTCCAAACCTACTATGTCCTTCAATCATCTCCTCCTCCAAACCTACTCAATGTCCTTCAACCACCTCCTCCTCCAAACCTACTCAATGTCCTTCAACCACCTCCTCCTCCAAACCTACTCAATGTCCTTCAACCACCTCCTCCTCCAAACCTACTCAATGTCCTTCAACCACCTCCTCCTCCAAACCTACTATGTCCTTCAATCACCTCCTCCAAACCTACTATGTCCTTCAATCACCTCCTCCTCCAAACCTACTCAATGTCCTTCAATCACCTCCTCCTCCAAACCTACTCAATGTCCTTCAATCACCTCCTCCAAACCTACTATGTCCTTCAATCACCTCCTCCTCCAAACCTACTCAATGTCCTTCAATCACCTCCTCCTCCAAACCTACTATGTCCTTCAATCACCTCCTCCTCCAAACCTACTCAATGTCCTTCAATCACCTCCTCCAAACCTACTCAATGTCCTTCAACCACCTCCTCCTCCAAACCTACTATGTCCTTCAACCACCTCCTCCTCCAAACCTACTCAATGTCCTTCAACCACCTCCTCCTCCAAACCTACTATGTCCTTCAATCACCTCCTCCTCCAAACCTACTCAATGTCCTTCAACCACCTCCTCATCCAAACCTACTATGTCCTTCAATCACCTCCTCCTCCAAACCTACTATGTCCTTCAATCACCTCCTCCTCCAAACCTACTCAATGTCCTTCAATCACCTCCTCCTCCAAACCTACTATGTCCTTCAATCACCTCCTCCTCCAAACCTACTCAATGTCCTTCAACCACCTCCTCCAAACCTACTCAATGTCCTTCAACCACCTCCTCCTCCAAACCTACTATGTCCTTCAATCACCTCCTCCTCCAAACCTACTCAATGTCCTTCAACCACCTCCTCCTCCAAACCTACTATGTCCTTCAACCACCTCCTCCTCCAAACCTACTATGTCCTTCAATCACCTCCTCCTCCAAACCTACTATGTCCTTCAATCACCTCCTCCAAACCTACTCAATGTCCTTCAATCACCTCCTCCTCCAACCACCTCCTCCTCCAAACCTACTATGTCCTTCAACCACCTCCTCCTCCAAACCTACTATGTCCTTCAATCACCTCCTCCTCCAAACCTACTATGTCCTTCAATCACCTCCTCCTCCAAACCTACTATGTCCTTCAATCACCTCCTCCTCCAAACCTACTCAATGTCCTTCAACCACCTCCTCCTCCAAACCTACTCAATGTCCTTCAACCACCTCCTCCTCCAAACCTACTATGTCCTTCAATCACCTCCTCCTCCAAACCTACTCAATGTCCTTCAACCACCTCCTCCTCCAAACCTACTATGTCCTTCAACCACCTCCTCCTCCAAACCTACTATGTCCTTCAACCACCTCCTCCTCCAAACCTACTATGTCCTTCAATCACCTCCTCCTCCAAACCTACTATGTCCTTCAATCACCTCCTCCTCCAAACCCACTATGTCCTTCAACCACCTCCTCCTCCAAACCTACTATGTCCTTCAACCACCTCCTCCTCCAAACCTACTATGTCCTTCAATCACCTCCTCCAAACCTACTCAATGTCCTTTTAAATTACCAGTTCCTTTAAAGAATAAACTTTCATTGCAATTCACGTATGATTATCTGCTTATATAAGTACACATCATATAATAAAATATTAAGTGTTTATAGACAAGTTTTATACAGTTTAAAGCCTAGTCATGAAAACCTATTTTCAAGCAGGTGTAATCAAAGTTTTGACTAGTACTGTAGTTTGTTCAACTAAAACTGGAATGCACTGCTTAGGAACAGTAGTGATCAGTGTAACAATGATTAGGAAGAGTTAAACAGTTATCTCAATCTACTCAGGGGATCTGGATGGGGAACGTGGCCAAGAATTAAGCCAAGTGCCCTCGTCACGGAAGCTCTGTGCTGAAGTAGATTGGTGGGCAGAAGTGCTGTGAGAGCGGTCATGCGGCATGGCATAGAGAGAGGGTGGGGTAGGGTGGAAGGAATTAGGTGGAGGGTGGTGATCCATCAGCTGTGGTCGTGGAGAAGGCAGGTACATCGGCCGGTGGGGCTGTTCCTGTTGCCCCTCCCAGGTGACGATGGTAGAGAGCAACTGGATTTTAAGGTGTCCCTTATTAGTGACAATTTTCCTCAGCTCAGGAACAAGACTGTACGCAAAGCTCTCGTCTTCGTCTTCTTTGGGCATTGGG
The DNA here is from genome assembly GCF_963971535.1 of Notolepis coatsorum. Taxonomy (NCBI): domain Eukaryota; kingdom Metazoa; phylum Chordata; class Actinopteri; order Aulopiformes; family Paralepididae; genus Notolepis; species Notolepis coatsorum. Next base: position 105,322,235 of record NC_140172.1, on the reverse strand, counting down.
CTCCTCAACACTGCATACAGCTCATCATTATCTAGGGTGGGGGTGGCCCTCTTCCTGTTTCTGGTAGGCTGGTAGTTGCTTGTAGAAGCTTTGGGGCCTGTAGATGCCTGGGGGCGAGCAAGTGGCAGATCATACTCAGCTTCGTCAGGCTCCTCTGGGCCAGGTGACAGAGGCTGATTCTGTATGGTGGCTGACTCGTCTGGCTCATCCAAGTTTACCCTGGAACTGAATAAATTGCATTGCTGTTAAACGCAACTGCTTCATATGAACATAAACATTGTTGCCCTGATCCTGAGCCTTGCATTTTGAGTTATTGATAATAAAGTTGCAGATAGAACACTTTCTATTAAATTATTTTAAATCTGCAGCTTACAGGAAATGTTAATGAAAAAAGTAAAGCAAACTTGGGGGGGGGGGGGATATTCTACACACTACCCTGTTATTTGTGGAAAAAAATTTACCTTCTTGGCTGCACTGAAGGCAGCAGGAAGCTCAGTATTTGGTGGTATTTGTGCTCCTTGGGTGTGGCTCCTCCTTCTGATCCACTTGGAACAGTTGCTTTGGTATGGACGTTCCGGACATACGTGTCCCTGATGTTCTTCCATTTTGTCTTTACCGCTTCCACATCTGAAAAAGAAAAAAAAAAATTGTATTTTTGACTGACAATTAACAATGTTTTTCTTATTTACAGATACATGGCATCAGGGGACTCAATGCGCAGCTTGGCATACAGCTATCGCCTTGGAGTAGAGACAGTCTCTACCTGTATTGAAGAAACATGTAGGGCAATTGAGAAAAGAATGGTGTCTGTCTACCTGCCGAAACCTGGAAGAGGATCAGTAGGCGGTTTGAGGAGAAATGGGATTTCCCAAACTGCTTAGGAGCGATTGATGGAAAACACATCAATATCACTGCACCAGCTAAATCAGGGAGTCTCTTTTTCAATTATAAAGGAACATTCTCAATTGTGCTTCTTGCCCTTGTCGATGCAGAGTACCGCTTTACTGCTGTACATGTGGGGGAATTTGGAAGAGCTAGTGATGGTGGGGTTTACGCCAGCTGTGCACTGGGAAAAGGGATGGCTGCAAAAACCCTGCATGTCCCAGAAGATGCCTTCCTACCTGGTGCGGAGGATTTGGAGAGAATGCCATACACCATGATCGGAGATGCCGCATTTCCCCTCAAGCCATACCTAATGCGACCCTATGCTGGAAGACGGCTCCCAAGGCGGAATGCCATCTTCAACTATAGGCTTTCCAGGGCCCGCATGTCGGTAGAGAAGGCTTTTGGCATTCTTGCCTCCAGATGGAGGATCTTCTACCGTTCCATACAAATGAAACCAGCGAAGGTCGACAGCCTGGTGATGGCAGCATGCATACTGCTCACCAGGCCCATGGATAATGAGCACTGGTTGATGGAAGCTGCAGAGCCACCAGGTTGCATGAGGGGGATTGAAGATCGCCCCAACAGAGCTGGTGTGGGGGCCATGGCAGTGCGTGAGAGATTTGCTGACTACTTTGTCTCTGAAGCAGGTCAGCTAGACTTCCAGGACAGGATGGTGGCATAAAAAGCTTAAATCAGGGGGTGTCAAGCTCATTGAATTGAAGGCCGAGTGTATGCAGGTTTTTGTTTCAACCAATGCCATACTATTACTAGATTACACACACACAAAACACACACACAGCCACCCCATACTATAATTACATGTTACTGCTCTCTTTCTCCCCCCCCCTCTCTCTCACTGTCTCTGAAATCCTACAAGAATTACATCATAATAAAACATTTATTTTAATATTACAATGTTGTTCTGTGTTTTATTCAAGTAAATTCTCAAATAATGTGGAACTTATTTTTGTTAATATTGTGCATAGTAGCGAATGATGAAGACATTTTTATGTTTATCATTCATCAAAAACGAACTAAATGGATTAAATAAAGAATTTGCCATCAATCTACAAACAATAATGACAAAGTGATGTTGAAATAGACCAATGCCTAGACTGAAATATGGCTGAATGAATGAAAACTTTATTTAACAGATTGCAGAATGGGTACAATTCTGCAATAGAATTTAAAAAGTTATAGCCCTGCAAAGAAGGGGAACTTCTACATAGACAAATAGAGCTGGCAACCTATGGTATATCATGAATTTAGCCTTAGGCAATCAAAGTGTTAAGGGGATGCAGACCAGAGAAAGACTTTCGTCTTGTTTATTGTCTAACTTTTGTAAGATATCTAACCCTAACTAACCTTACTGTCATGCACTTGTCCTAATAAACGAACCTACACTGTAGCACTCAACACTTGATGAACATTGTTACTCAGCTGATAGAGTTGTATCCTTCCTGATGACTTGTCGTACAGAACTTGTAAATCGCTTTGGATAAAAGCGTCAGCTAAATGACTAAATGTAAATGTATATCTGATTGCTAGCTAGTAGTTGTGTAACATTAGCTATATCCAAACGTAGTAAATCCACATGTGAACACATACGGGAGAGTGAACCTCGTGCGAAGTGATAGCTTGCTAGCATGTATAACTAGCTAGCAGCTAGCTACTAGCTAGCTGTAGCCGCTCCGCCATTAACGGGGTCCACAAGCTCGAGCGATCATGACTCCATCTTGCTATTTCCGGCATATCAACAGAGATCACGTGACGCCGTCGTGTCACGTGAGACAAAGAAGTGGACCGACGAATCAGAGGCCACGCTCAAGGACGTGCTTGCAGACACGGATTGGGATATGTTCATAGGAAGCGCCAGTGACGTCAGTGAACTAGCAGACACAGTGGTGTGCTACATAACAACAATAGCTGATGGTATTGTCCTCAGGAAAACGGTGCGGATTTTCCCAAACCAGAAACCGTGGGTGGATAGCACTATTAGAGCAGCTCTGAACTCTCGTACCACCGCCTACAACCTGGGTAGAGAGTCAGGAAACATGGAGGAGTATAAGGCTTCAGTCTATACTCTACGCAAAGCTGTCAAACTTGCTAAGAGGACATATGCTGATAAACTGGAGACACAAATGGCACAAAACGACACGAGGATTATGGCAGGGACTGAAGACAATAACTGACTATAAAGTCAGCGCCCCCTCAATGGGGAGCGACGACGCCTCCCTCGCGGACAAGCTCAACACCTTCTACGCTCGGTTTGGTGTAGACAGTGGCGCTGCTGGCTCTCCGGCTAGTGACGTCACTGGCGCGCCGGCTGTTGTGGAGGGGGGGGGGCAACCGCGAGGGGGGGGGGACGCTCTCTCGTTGTCGGAACACAGTGTGAGAAGAGCATTTATGCAGGTGAACACCAGGAAGGCTGCTGGCCCAGATGGCATAACAGGACGTATACTCAAGACCTGTGCCAACCAGCTGGCCCCTGTGTTCACCGCCATATTTAATCAATCACTGGCGGAGTCAGTGGTCCCTGCCTGCTTCAAGATGTCTACCATCATCCCTGTGCCGAAGAAACCCTCCCCAGCATGTCCAAATGACTACAGACCGGTGGCACTCACCTCTGTGGTCATGAAATGTTTCGAGAGGCTGGTCAAGGACCACATTTGTGCCTCCCTCCCCAGTGATATGGACCCTATGCAATTTGCATACAGGACAAACAGGTCCACCGACGACGCGGTCTCCCAGGTACTGCACAGCACCCTCTCGCACCTTGACCGTCAGAAGGGGGGCTATGTGAGACTGTTGTTCATTGACTACAGCTCAGCGTTCAACACCATAGTCCCCACCAGACTGGTGGACAAGCTGATCGAGCTAGGTCTGAGCTCCGCCCTGAGCGCCTGGGTACTGGACTTTCTGAGCGAAAGACCCCAGGCGGTCAGGGTGGGGGGTCAGACCTCCAACACCATCACCCTCAGCATCGGGTCCCCCCAGGGCTGTGTTCTGAGCCCCCTGCTGTACTCACTCTACACACACGACTGTGTGGCCAAGTTCAGCTCCAACTCCATAGTGAAGTTCGCAGATGACACGGTGGTGGTGGGGCTGATCTCGGACAACGACGAGAAGGCCTACCGGGAGGAGGTTGAGGTACTGGAACACTGGTGCCAGGACAACAGCCTGCTCCTGAACATTGGCAAAACCAAGGAACTGATCGTGGATTATAGGAGAGGACAGCAGGAGACACACACACCACTGATGATAAACGGGGCTACCGTGGACAGGGTGAGCAGCTTCAAGTACCTGGGGGTCCACATCTCAGAGGACCTGACATGGTCAACACACATAGACACAGTAGTAAAGAAGGCGAAACAGCGTCTCTACCACCTGAGACAGTTAAGGAAGTTCAGAGTATCGGGGAAGATACTCCAGTCCTTCTACTCAGGAGCTGTAGAGAGCATCCTGACCGGAAACATCACTGCCTGGTATGGAAACAGCACGGCACAGGACAAGAAGGCCCTACAGAAAGTGGTGCGCTCAGCCGAGCGTACCACGGGTATTGCACTACCCCCCCTGCAGGTTCTATACAACAAGAGGTGCAAATCCAGAGCCTGCAGGATAATGAAAGACCCTCACCACCCCAATAACAGCCTGTTTCAGCTGCTGAGGTCAGGCAGACGCCTGCGAACCCCAGCTACTAGGACAGAGCGGCTTAGGCTCAGCTTCTTCCCCCAGGCCATCAGAGCCATGAACAATGAACATTGAGTGCTCAGAACATTGAACTGTCCACACACAAGCACACATGAACACACACACGACACGGACACTGTGCACGCTCACACACGAGCAGCCACTTAACACTTTAACATGAGCGGGCACACACTCATGTCGCACACACGCACACTTATGGCCAAAGGAAAGGACACTTTAAATTAGAATAACAGGAACAGTGTATTGCACTACCAAAGCTAACTAGCATGTCACACATGCTCTGTAAATAACTATGTACAGATACCGAGATGTCACTCCATGTTACCTGTTACTGCACAATGTTGTTTTCTTTTTTTGATTCTATTATATGTACCACTGTATTGCACATCGTTGCGGGCAAGACCACCCGCATTTCATTGTATACCTGTATGCCGTGACAATTAAAACTCTTGACTTGACTTGACTTGAGCAATCCGATATCTTACAAAAGTTAGACAATAACGTACTTACTTGAAACACCCAGCACTTGGGCTATTGTCCCCCAAGTGGCCTCTTTTCGGTTCAGGTCCTTGTGGAACGGGTGTCTGGGGTCATAGAGAAGCACATGCTTTTCCACCTCAAATATCAACTTCTCCAAGTCCATGCTGCCACTGTAAATAATAATGGCTGTTTTACCGGAAGCAAAGCAGCAAACATCCTGTGATTTCTCGACCAATGAAAAGTGTTTAGGGGGGGGACTCGGTCGCGTAATTCGTTCAACTAGACTCACAGCGAGCGAATATTTGAGGGGGGAGCGACATCGCCGCTCAGTTCGCTGTCGCTCGCGGTAGGTCAGGATAGTCTGATTGAAACGAATACATTTGAATAATTTTCGCAATCACGCTCGCTCGCGTCGCTCCCTGTCAGGAACCGGTGTCATGAGGAGGATACGGATTTGGATGGAAATAGACCCGGTGAGAGGCAAGTGGAAGCGGCTAAGGTTCCCATGTCAGTACTGGGGGCCCTCACCAGGGGGGTCCCCATGGGCAGTAGGCTGTCACACGTCACAGTCTTCACCGACGCCTCCCTCACTGGGGGGGGGGGGACGCGTCGGGCCAACGCAGTAGGGGGCAGCTGGCAAGACCATGCTGCCCGGTCTGCGCTACATTCAATGTGTTGGAATTGAAGGCAGTCCTTCTGGTCCTCAAACGGTGTTTTGATCAGGACGGACAACACAACGTCAGCGTCGTATATCGACAGATAGGGAGGAGTGCGCTCCCCCCGTCTGCACCGGGCGGCGGTCGGCTGGCTATGGGCGTTCTCCATCTGCGCAGCCTGAGGGCTCTCCACATCCCCGGCAGGGTGAATGTGGGTGCAGGTGTGATGTCGCGGGGCGGTCCTCACCCTGACGAGTGGGGATTACGTCCGGACATAGTCGGGCAGGTCTGGGACCGATTCTGTGGCCGCCCGGGATTCTGTACGTTTTCCCCCCCATACATCTGATAGGTCAGTTGTTGGTGCGGATACGTCGGGAGCGCAGGACCTTGGTCCTGATCGCGCCGGACCGGGGCACAGCTGTGTGGTTCCCGGTCCTGATCCAGCTCTTGATAGCCCCGCCGTGGCCTGTTCCTTGGTTGTTGCGGGCCCTCTCTCAGGTGCACGGGTCTCTGGCAGTTCCCTGTGCTGGGCCAGCCGCTGATGGTTTGGCTGTTGAGAGGGTGAGTCTGGAGAGGATGGACCCTTCTGTGGTCGACACCATCCGGAACGCGCATGCTCCCTCCACTATCGCGGTTTACGCGGGTAGGTGGCATATTTTCCAAGAGTGGTGTAGAATGGGGGGCTTGGACCTGGTGTCCTGCCCCCTGGACGCTGTCCTTTCCTTCCTTCAGTCTATTTTGGATAAGACTGTCGGCTTCGGCGGTGAGGGTATATGCCGCGGCTATATCCTCTTGTCATGTGGGGTTTGAGGGCGTTACATTGTTCAGCCACCCTCTTGTGAAGCGTTAACTGCTTGGCGCTCGGCGCCTTAAGCCGGTGAAACGTTCTCTGTCTCCGAGTTGGGACCTCCAACTGGTCCTCGGCCGGTTGTCTGAGGCCCCGTTTGAGCCTCTTGAGCAGGCGTCTTTGGAACAGCTGTCTTTTGAGACTGCATTCCTGCTGGCCATCACCTCCGCTAAGCGCGTGGGTGAGCTTTGTGCTTTCTCGGTGCGGCCTGAGTGCTTGTCTATTCGTGTCAATAGCGGTGCGACTCTGAGGCCTAATCCAGTCTTCGTGCCAAAAAATATCCGGAGCTCTTTTCGCTCCAAGGATATTGTGGTTCAGGCGTTTCATCCGCCTCCTCACGCTGGTGAGTTAGAGGCGAGCCTTCACCTGTCGTGTCCAGTCCGGGCTTTGGGGGTTACCTCAGCCGGACTCGGGTCCTCAGGGCTACCGATCAGCTCTTTGTTTGTTACGTTGGCTGGGCTGGCCCCCCCCCCGAGGGTGTCAGGGCGCACTCCACTCGTGGGGTGGCGGCCTCTGCCGCCTTGTTAGGGGGGGCCTCGGTGGAGGACATCTGTGCTGCGGCCTCCTGGTCCTCCCCGGGTCCCTTCGTTAGGTTTTACCTCATGGACATGACTGGGGGTTCTGTCTCCCAGGCGATTCTGGGGTCTGGGACCTCCCCTGCGTCCCGCCTTTCGGTGGGTTAGCAGGGGTGTGTGGGTGTGTGCCACAAGGTGATGTGTCACACGTGGTCCCGCCTGTGCTGTGCGTTTTTAGGGGTCTCTAGTTCCCTCTTTTTCGCACTTGGGTGGAGTTGACTGCCGCCCCCTCTTCACTAGGAAGGGGGGGTGACGGGACTCCCCTCCCCCCTGGTGGTAGGGCTTGCGGGTCCTCAGGGGGTACATTTGTCGGGCCACGCGTCTGCTCTGTCCCATATCTCAATATGGCGAAAGAGCGAGACGCGATTTGCCAGTACGAATATATAACGATAGGTTATGTATATAACCTAGTTATATGAGTACTGGCTGAGCGTCTTGATCTTAGCGCGCCCTGAGGTCCCTTGGTGGGGTTTTTCTTGATGGAAAACTTTTTCCCAAGGAAGGGCGAGTGTGACCATGCCTGGTGTCTTATAGGAGGACACTGGGGCGGGGCCTGGTCAAGTGCATGGGTGCATTTGTTTCGTTAATGAAGTACAGTAGGTACAGGAGATGAGGTATATCTCAATATGGCGAAACAGTGAGACGCTCAGCCAGTACTCATATAACTATCGTTAATGTGTTATGTTGAAATATGTGTCTTTGAGAGAAGTACCTTAATATTCGTATATAATGTGTTATAAATGTAATAGTCTTAAAATGAGTTGTAAAGAATTACTGTCTTTAGCTCGGCAGTTAGGGATAAGCCACGCCTACATTTTCAAACTGAAAACTAACTGTTTGGGGATTGGAGGAAAAACGGTTAAGACATCACTGCCTGCTACAAATTCAGGGCCACAAGACTGTGGGATCAGAGATGATTGAGAAAGCGGCAGAAGATTGGACACAGCCTCATCGATGAAGGACGACTGCATATCCACACTGTTATACACAGAACGAGATCACGGAAGACAGTGTTGACAATACCAGTGAACATTCTTGTTAGATTAGATTGGAGAACGCCGATGCAAACCTTGAATTATTGTAAACATCCAGTGTTTTTGAGTGACAGCAAGTGTTTTTAAGAAGCAGTCATTGTGTGCTTTTGTTATTAAACTTGCAAGAAAGTCAGGAGCGCATGTCTGGACATCCATTTTTAACAAGAATACTACATTTGGTTTGATAACAACGCAACTACAGAGTATCATTACCAGATACAACAACATCACTTCTACTAAAAAGGAAGATAATTTGTAGTGAAAAGGGAGATACCTTCTTGCAAGACGAAAGTCTTTCTATGGTCTGCATCCCCTTAACAATTGTGTGTATTGAGCCGTACTGTATTGTACCCAATCTGCAATCTGTTAATAACATTTTCAATCAATCAATCGTCATCCTCCCTCGCACCATGCTGTGTTGAAACACATGTGCGTGCATGTGCTGTGTGCACAGTGAGCGGTCCACACACTCATGCCGCACTCACCCACACTTATTGCCAAAAGGAAAGGCCACTTTAAATTAGTATAGCAACAGTAACAGTGTATTGCACTACCAAAGCTACCTAGCATGTCCTACATGCTCTGTAAATAACTATGTACAGATACCGAGATGTCACACCATGTTACCTGTTACTGCACAATGTTGTTTTTATTGGATTCTATTATATGTTGTACCACTGTATTGCACATCGTTGCGGGCAAGACCACCCGCATTTCATTGTATACTTGTATGCCGTGACAAATAAAACTCTTGACTTGACTTGACTAAGAAAATAAATCAAGTCCCAAAAAACAGGACTACTCTCAAGAGGTATAGTATAAAAGTAAATAAGCCACAAGGACACCTCCTAATAAAGGAGTTTATATTGGAAAAAGTTAAACAATAAACCTCCACTAAGGGAGTTTATATGTGTAGAATCACGTGAGTAGCCTAAAATAAGTGACTACCATAAAGCTCAATTCTGAATCAGAGATCAGACTACACCTCAATATAATGAGCGTGACCAAAAGGACAGCCAACAATAGGAAATGAAAAAGCAGTTGACACTGCAATCTCCAAACCTAAATAGACTCCGCATGGCCATAGGCACAGCTGCACTGCATCAGGTGCAATCAAGCCCACACACCTGCCGATCCATGAGGCAATTAACCACAGGGAACAGGGCTTGACAGCTATCCCTCACAGAGAGGTGAAATAAAGCAAAAATAGACAGCTGTCCCTCACAGAAAGGTGAAATAAGGCAAAAACCATGACAGCCGTCTACTGACCAAAATATCCGTTACGATAACTCTAATGACACATGCTATACCTACTCTCTGCACCACCCACCTACAGTAGTTTCACAGCTGACCTATATATAGGTCCATGTGTGTTTATCCAGCCTAGTATCTGGCACAAGGAAATGTACATTATATCCTTCATATGGGTTATAATGGGTATGATCTTTCATTTTATTTCATTGTGTTTTTTCCTGGCTTCCACAAGAATTTTAGAAAAGATATGTACAGTAATCAATGGCGAGAAACAAATAAAAACATATTTTTATCCAGTTTGAGTTGTGCCATGAATTACACATAATGTAACATTATCGATAGCTTTCGATGCTATGACGTAGCGTTACCTAGCTGACAATTACACTTTTGAATTGACAAACGTGTGTAATTCATGGCACAATCAAAATGATCTAAATAATTATTTGTCTCTCGCCATTGCCTGCGGTCCCATGTTGGTCCAGCAGAAGGGAAAAGACTTCACCTCTATTAGGTTAAATACGTCCCCTTATGATGTTTTGCAGATGTGTTTTCAACAACTCCGGTGTGGGGGGGGGGGGTGGGTATGAGGGAGGGGAAGGGGAAATGAAAGGGGAAGAAAAGAAAAAAATATGGAAAATGAATGATGTCAATTGTAAATGTACAAATTACTTTTCCTGCAATAAAGAAATTTATAAAAAAAAAAAAAAAAACGCCCCCTTATTATATAAATCATCCTGCACACATTTCCCCCAAGGTCTGTAGTTAACAAGAGGAGATACTTTATATTGAAAAGGACATCACTTCTACTAAAAAGGGAGATAATCTGTACTGAAAAGGACAAAGGGAATTGATCTGATCTGTACTAAAAGGGACATCACTTCTACTAAAAAGGGAGATAATCTGTACTGAAAAGGACAAAGGGAATTGATCTGTACTAAAAAGGACATCACTCCTACTAAAAACGGAGATAATCTGTACTGAAAAGGACAAAGGGAATTGATCTGTACTAAAAACGGAGATCAATGGTCATCCTCCCTCGCACCATGCTGTGTTGAAACACATGTGCGTGCATGTGCTGTGTGCAGTGAGCGGTCCACCCTGTCTAGAACTCTATAGCCTGGGCCAGACATGAAATGCTATAATGCCAAGTCATTAAGGATTTAAAATGTTTCTGCAACACGACACTCCAGCGAGCTCCACGGGATGCCTGTCGGGAAGGCAAGGAATTCCTCAACCGTATCCCCCACAGTTTCTGCTTCCTGCCATGGTCTTACAGGATGTGATGTCGTTTTTTCTTTTTTTTTGCTACAGCCTAATCATGCAGTCTACATTCCACCTGCACAGATGCTGACTATGAAGATTACTATGTTTATCACATTGTCTGACAAATGCATTTACATTATTTTATTTTTTTGCATGAGGCCTGGACCAAGCCTTGATAATGCATTGTTTAATGCCAGGTGGTCTGTTTTACATGTGAAAGTCTAGTAGGTTCCCTTAACCCTTTCTCTGCCACACTTATATCCATCCTTATACCGTCCTCTGCCAGCTCTATTTGTCTATGGAGATGTTCCCCTTCTTTGCAGGGCTATACCTTTTTAAATTGTATTGCTAAATTGACATTACTATGGCCCATTCAACATCAATTATCTATCGTTTAGGATGTAGCAACATTCTACTTTTTCATTCACACATTCATACTAAAATATGGTCTAAAGTATAAATATGTTTTTATCGTTTTCTGCAGCATTCCATAGAACGTGAGTTATAGCCACAAATACATATATTAGATCATCAAATGTAGTTTGATACCGATTGACGTCAGATAAGAAATTTCAATTGTACAAGGTCCTAAACGTCATGCCTCATCATCTGCTGGTGACCGGAGGGGGGGGGGGGGGGGGGGGTGTTTATAAGTCCGTGGCCGACGTTAAATGATTCATGTAGTATGGGTGATATGTTGATCATAGCAGTTCGTATGTATAATAATAATCAAACACGCTGAAACTCACTGTGGCTTCCTCGTAGCGTTGGGCGATCAGCGTGGAGCAGAAAGTTCGCTATTATGGGATGTCGATCTAGTTGGTCCAGTTCCAGGTTGTATAATAACATATACGTCCAAATCATGTTGTTTATCGAGTTATTGGCAACGGATCGATGTCCAGTGTATCAAGATGGAGTCCCGCTAGCGATAGCGAGTGGCCGGACGAAATTCCTCAACCGTATCCCCCACAGTTTCTGCTTCCTGCCATGGTCTTACAGGATGTGATGTCGTTTTTTCTTTTTTTGCTACAGCCTAATCATGCAGTCTACATTCCACCTGCACAGATGCTGACTATGAAGATTACTATGTTTATCACATTGTCTGACAAATGCATTTACATTATAAAAATGTTTTGCATGATGCCTGGACCAAGCCTTGATAATGCATTGTTTAATGCCAGGTGGTCTGTTTTACATGTGATAGTCTAGTTATCTAGTAGGTTCCCTTAACACCTTTGAGAAAACATGAGACATAGAATCCTTGACAGCCTGACTGTGATGATTGAGCCTCCACCCCCCCCCCTCTGTTTTGTCCCTATTTTAACAAAAAAAAATCAATTGTTATCGTAGTTATGTTTTAAATTATTATTATAATTTTTTTGTATTATATGTATGTTTGTTATCGTTCTCCGTGGGTGGGAGGGGAGGGGCTGCTAGTGGATAGGAACGGGAAACGGGGGGGGGGGGGGGGGGGGAGGAAGATGTATAATTTGTATAACTATCTGTACTTTTTATTTTTTTGAAAACTTCCAATAGAGAAAGTTATAAGAAAATTATAAAGTCTTGTGGCCCAAAATGATGGACAACTCACTAGCAGTAGCTTGCCAGCCGATGGCCTACCTTGCTAGTTCTCACCAGCATCATTTCTGAGCGTCTGCCCATGCTGCCCATGCTGCCCACGCCTAAGTCCGCCACTGATAACCAGCATGCATTATGCTGGTCTTTGTTGGTATAACAAGCATTATGCTGGTCTTTGCTGGTATAATAAGCATTATGCTGGTCTTTGTTGGTATAACATGCATTATGCTGGTCTTTGTTGGTATAACATGCATTATACTGGTCTTTGCTGGTATAACATGCATTATGCTGGTCTTTGTTGGTATAACATGCATTATGCTGGTCTTTGTTGGTATAACATGCACTATGCTGGTCTTTGTTGGTATAACATGCACTATGCTGGTCTTTGTTGGTATAACGTAAGGTTATTCTATAACCCTAGTTATATGAGTATAGCGAGCGCTCTGCTCTATTGGAACTATCCCTTTATCCATTCTAATATTGAAAAGAACTTTCACATGTACACACCCCTATTCACCTCCGCCTGGCCACACCCACATCTGCTCCTATATAAGCGGGGTCGTGGCCACACAATCAGCTCCTTCCCAAGTCTTTCACCACCAAAGGAGAATACCGTGGGGTCCTCAGTGAGGCAGAGTGCTCGCTATACTCATATAACTAGGGTTATAGAATAACCTTACGTTATATATCGTATAGCTTTACGTTCTGCTCTATTGGAACACAGGAGCTGAGCAGAGCGAAAAGCTTGACAGATGTACCCGCTGAGGCCCCCTACAACCATCAGAACCGGGGAGGATCCGAGCCCCCCGGCCCCCCCTAGTGGAGGACGGGAGGGAGATCGGATCCTACTGTGCGAAGAGGGTTTAGCACCTCAAATGCACTGGGTGAGCAGACCGTGGGACTTACCTTCGTTCAGAAGGGCCCGCAACCACTTGAGCGCGCATCCCACATGCCACCAGGGAACGGACGTGAAGCAAAAAAAAACGGTCACAGCCCCCAACATCACGGGGTCGAAGGTCAAGGACCCGTGGCAAGGCTGCAGCAGCCTTTGATAGTTAGTAGAAGTTCCTATTAATACATACGATGTGGTTTAATCTCATTGGTATTTGTTAAAATAATGTTTTTGAACGAAATTAACGGTGACAGGAGCGGAGCTGTTACCAAACGCGTGCACTACATATTGTAGTCAAACCGGAAGTTGAAAAAATCTATTTGGAAGTTAATAAAATCAACAAACTTTTCATTCGACAATAAGCATGAGTTCAGCCGCCATATTCGTTGTGGGGGTTCATTATTTGGAAATCCCAGTGCCATTGTAACTGGGCCGTGATCTGAGATAACAATACCCTCACAATCGCTTGACTTAAGAAATGGGAGGAGCCTTTTATCGAGTAGAAGATAATCAATCCTGCTATAGGACTGATGTGCTGCTGAGAAGAAGCTATATTGTCTGGACCCTGGGTGTTTGTACCTCCATGCGTCAATCACTCCGTATGCCTGTAGAAAAGCATTAATAGTCTCTGCTGATTTACTCAATGTTCCAGGTGTTGTTCTGGATCTGTCCAGCAGGGGATATAGGACTGTATTTAGATCTCCCCCCAAAATCAAATGATGACTATTCAAGTCTGGAAGCAGAGAAAACAAATCACGAAAAAATTTAGCATTGTCCCAGTTAGGAGCGTAGACACATGCCAGTCAGTACCACCGGTATATTAAACAGGTGTCCCTGAACGAGAATATAGTGACCATCGCTGCCCGATATCACCTTTGATTGTGTAAACTGCACATCTCTATGAATAAGAATGGCTGTACCACGGAATTTGGCATCAAATTTGGAATGAAAAATCTGCGAGAAGCCCCCCCTCTTCAGCATATTATGATTCTTATTAAGCAAATGTGTTTCAGTTAAAAAGGCTACATCTGTTTGCAATTTTGATAAGTGTGCAAATATTTTACTGCGTTTCACTGGTAGTGGGGCGGCATAGCTAACCTATCGTTCAATTTGTGATAAAAGCACCAAATTTGGTACACATTTAGCTTAATATATTTACAAAAGATATGGATATTGGGGCATTGCAGATTGGCATTCTGGTGACCATGGTAACCATTTCCAAAATGGCTGCCAGAGATTACTGGCATAGAACACTTTGGTCACCAAAGCTATTGTTTCCACATTTTTAACACCACAAATAGTATTTACATACAACTTAAAGTGAAGAACATGTTTTATTAATTTTGTTTTTATAACCGTTATATATATATATATATATATATATATATATATATATATATATATATATATATATATATATATATATATATATATATATATTTTTTTTTTTTTAATCCAACAAATATACAACTATTTACAAAAAAAATTACAAAAACAGTATCAAACATTTTCCTTTTTAACCCCCCCCCCCCCCCACAAATATATATATATTAAAAAAAATATTTCCAACAAATATACAACTATTTACAAAACAGTATCAAACATTTTCCTTTTTAACCCCCCCCCCCCACAAAATGGTGATGGGCCTATTGCCTGATTAAACTGTAGCGAAGAATGGTTCCACAGGGTTCAACTGGCACATTCTCCATCACCTGTGCACTGAAGTGCAGCCTTCTTGCACCTATAGAATAGAATAGAAATACTTTTATTATCCTGAGGGAAATTTGACACTGAAAATCGCTCAACATTAAACATTTAGACAGAACAGGTCACGAATAAGAATAACAAAACAAATCAAATTGCCTAAGATAAGAGTAGAATAAAATAGAATAAAAATGGAATAAAATATACAGTAAATAAATACAGTAAAAATATACTGAGGTCTACAGTAGGTGTAGTATTGCACAGTGCTGTTTCAAAAGTACCTGCAGCGCTTTTTGCAACCACTCTTGCAGCCACAAGAGATCAGCTCATGGCAGGATTGTGATGCTTGTGGCAATGTCATCCAGTGGGGCTCATACATTCCTTCTGTCTTCACCCACCCCCAGTCAATTGGTGATGGCAGCACAGGGTCTGGAAGCAGTGTCTTCCCCCAGATGTAACCACCCTGGTAGACTGCTCTCTTGACATGCTCCACCAGAGCAGCTCGGGTAGGCGGGATTTTCTGTGCCAAGCTTTTACGTGGAAAGAGTTTCCTTCTTGCCTGGTCCACCTTGGTGCAGGTGCAGGTTCTGTCAAATAGAAGTATGACAAACCTCTCAATAATGTTCATTGCATAATCTGGGATCTCCTTTTGTCCATTTGCCAGCATCAGTAGTGCATCTGTCAGGTCCGGCAGTGACTTCCATGTTGACCATGCTGCCTTCTTTCCGTGTCCAGCAAAACTGGATACAGTGTCACAGCCTGTCAAAGCATGGAACATTGGAAGGGCACATGACATCTCTTGTCCGAGGCACGCAGTTATTTGGTGGGCTGCCAATTAGCGAAAGCTCTTGCCAGTTCCGAATGCTAGCCACAGTTCACATCCAGCTGGTAGTTGTGTTATGGCAAACACAGCCAAGACCACAACATCAGTGTCAACAGTGCGAATAAGCAATTGGTGGTGGCCATGCAGTGCAGCGTGTGATACATGCAGTAGCATTCGACTATCTTCCCATGAGCTGGTGAGCATCTTCAAAGTCCTCAATCAGCGCTGCAACCTCAGGGCCAGCTACCATCCACCGTCGGAGGGCACTAGGATTGTCTGTAAGACCTACCGCCCCTCCATCACTCTTGATGCAAGCATTATTTTGCTCATGTGCTTGATCAATGGGGATTGCCGAGAAGACCCTATTGGTCTTCTGAATGGTGAAATTGCCAACATTAAATTCTCTGGCAACATCTGGATGTCTTATTGGTAGTTCAGTCATGTCACGAAGATGAACTGGGATCCAGCGGGCATAGTTTGTATGGTCCAGAGCGAAGAACCAGGGGACGAGTTCTGTCAGAGCATCGAGGTACATGCTGAAGGAGGACTGCCGCAGGGATCTCACATAGACCAATACACACAGCTCCAATGCCATGACTGTTGCCCAGTACTGGAATTGAGGGCAGCTCTCCTCCCTCCTTGAGCACCATTCATCAAACCCCAAAGGTACATCTTCTGTATCTGTATTACGGTTATTGTAGGCCCGATACTGCAGGACATATAGTGCAGCCACTGTGACTTGGTGGGCACGTCTGGTGCGAGCAACATGTGCTGCACGCAAGAAGGAGTCAGCAGTGCCTGCTGTTGTGATCTCTGCTTGTACCAGTGCCTCAACCCAGCCACTGCCTTTCAACCAATCACCCAGGGTCTTCAGAGCTGCCATCTCTATATGCAGGCCGCCAAACATCACAACAAATTTGTCTTCCCCATACATCTCTGGCCACTTCCACTGAATCTGCTTGGCAATAGCATACAGGGGTTGATCAAATGTTACTACTGGTGTCTGCCCAGAATTCAGATGTTGAACTGCATTTCTGACTACATCCATGGAGTGTTTGATCATTGCCACTGTGTGGGCACTCTCGTGGAACAGGGGTAGTAGGGCACTTGGGCAGATAACTTTTCTTCCAGCAAGCTGTTGACTTGCATGGTATGCAGCCCAGGACATGTTGTCCACACTCTGATTCACAGAGTTCTCTTCATCACTTGCAAGACTCTTCCGCACATTTTCTAGCCAGCAGTACTCTTCCTTGATGTTATGGTCAGAGTTTCCCCTGCTCAGAGATGCCACAGTGCTAGGTGGTACAGGTGCCTTTGTGGTGCTACGGACAACTGGTGGGACTTCTGTGTAGTAGCTTGGCAAATGGCCTACTGTCTTTTGGCTTCCACACCCTCCAACAATCACAATGCTGCGGTCAACTCCTTGACCTGCAAATGTAGGGTGTTGAAGGAGTGAAATACCTGTGCCATGAAAGGACTCCTTTGAGGTAGTTGAGCTAGGGTTATGGTCAATATTATCAACCGCAGCAGTTGTGAAGACGTCACCACACATCTTAGCAGGGCAGACTACCTGTTCCTTATGGAACTGCTGGATGGCAGTTTCTCCTAGCTGGGCTGACAGACGAAGCACACGGTCATATGTGATACTGACCCCCACATGTGAAAGCCGGTCTACAAGTTCCCTTTTCCTGGTTTGGGCATGGACCATCAGGCCTATATACATCGGTAAAGGTGTTTCCTGAGCAATGCTGTGTCTGACGCTGGCAAATGTTGTGGGTACTTCAAGCCGTCTGTGCTTGACGTTGTTAAACTTTAGCAGCTGTGCGAGGGTTAGGGCTGCTGAAGTAGCTGGATACTCACTCTGGTCTCTGATGCTTGGACCTTCAAGGACCATGTTTACCAGAGCCAGCAGTAGGTTTGGCACAGAGTTTCTTTGGCAGCCTTCTTGGAAAACTGTGAAGGGTTTCTGCTCATCAAACATGTGTCTACGCACAATTCTTGCAGCCTGAGTCAGGTGCACAGCATCACTGTCACTGTCCCATTCACATGCCTTTGTCAGGGCTGCACCAATGTTATCAGAGAATGTGAGAAGGACATCCCGCCCCTGGGTCTGAGCTTGCAGATCTGGGATCTGAGCCAAGAGTCTTTCCTTCAATCTTGTAGTGTTAACTCTAGCATCAAGCTTAATGCCAAGCTGCTCCATCCTCAATTTGTATAGGTGAGCCAGATCAGCCAGCTTGAAGACTGGTGCAGTGCTGTCATCAAGGCATGCTTCCTCGATGTACATGACGACTTCAGCAAAAGCGATTCCTGATAGCACTTTTTCATTGTTGGCTCCCTGCATTCCTTGAGTTTTGTGTTTTCTGGCACGGTTGTAGAGGCCCACCAAGCATTTGCGGTGATATTTTGAATCAAGTGCAACCATATCTCCTGGACTAAGTCGAGCCAGCAGTTCTGTGTCCTGTAAGAGCTCTGCACATGTCCGAACTCGGTTGTCTATCTGAAACGTTGCTGCCTCATGTAAACCCTCAGTGCCAGCTGGCTTGCAACAGAAAAAACAGTGTGCTTCCTGTGCTGGTTTCTCAGTGATAGAAGTACTACTCCTGGTGCGTTTAGTTTTGCCTGCAATGGTTTCATCGTTGTCTGTACTGGTAGACTTATTCAGAGCTCTCTTCTCGGCCCGTTGAATCATTGTCTTGTTGAAGCCCAGCCTGCACGATTGATGCCACCGAGCATTGTTGACAACCAGAGCAGCTTCAAGCCCCTCACCTTCATCTAGTTTCTCTATCTGTATATTTCTATGTAGTTCATTCAGTTCATTCATTTTCAGGAGACTGTCAGCTAACAACGTGTATGCGCTCCCAGCATCCTTCCTCTTCGTAAGCATTGGGTTGGTCAGTGTCTCATTATGGTCTTGTTGGCAGAGGACACACAGTGACCAGTTGATCTTGTTTGCAGGCTGTGAATTAGAAGATGTTGAGGGTGTTGGACACCCTGTGTCTTTTAGCAGAAACCTTTTTGACATGGTCAATTAGTCACCACCATCACCACTATCTTGATTATTATGTGACCTGCAATAATACAAACATCACAGATTCAGTACAACATTAGTCAAAAAGAACATCTTATATTTTAGAACTAATAAATTGTAGAACTAGTACTATAGTACTAATACTCTATTACTATTAACCTCTTAAACCCTTAAGCCCGATGGGGCCCTGTACCGGGCCAAGATTTATTTCACATCATAAATAGATCAATACAGTTTGTATTAATTAATGTAGCGGTTTTTTTTCTTCAAATGTAGCCAAGAGTAAAGACCCTAACCCTAGTAAAACAGCAGTCAAAGTGTATATTTTCAGCACTACGTTTGTTTACCAATGATTTTACAGTAGATTTCATTCACAGTATTTGCTGCCCTCAGATTTAACTCCATTGGAAAGAAGAGATTTGGCCCGATACATACAGTAGATGTATGACTTGGCCATAATAAGGTAATTTATATGCCTAATATTCTATATTCATATTTAAAATGTGTCCGGATGGCAAAATTCAGGACCCTGTAAATCATCTGCCCTTTATTAATTAGCTTGGATCTTTTGTACACTTGATCTCAAAAAGGTGCTGAATGAGTTCAGTGGCAATTATTCACATCTGGTCAATGTTAGCATGGTGTTATTCACTGTCAAAGATTAAAAAAAAATTAAATATATAATAATCTTTATATTCTCCTTTGATTCATTACAATTTACTCAAGCATAGTAACAGACACAATATTTCTGCCACTGGGAATACATTCCCTGAGATCCATAGATGTCCCTAGATACCAAGAACATGTAAATGGGCCTTGTAGAAGTGGAGCAATCTTCCATTTACTTGGGTATGTACTTTTAGGTGAATTTTCTGAAAATATGACTAGCCTAAAACACCTATTCAGTGTGTTCCTTCATCCTATATGTGTGTGATGAGTGTGCTGCATGACAAAATTAAGACACAGTATAGTAAGTTAATACTTCTAATAGTATTAATACTCTACTTCTACAACTACTTAATTTCAATAGGAACAAAGTGTAAACGTTGATAGCTAGCTGAGCTAATAAATAAGCATAGCATCTGTAAAAATGTAGATGAATAAACTCACAAAATACATCGCTACTCACAATAATCTGCAATACAGTGAAGAAACACGAAAATCTATCTTATCTTGTATTCATTCACAACTTGTCAGAAACAAAAGAATGTAACCTACCTGTATCTCCTCCGTAAACAGACTGGGAAAAAGGTGGGCGACATATCATGTGTCCAGCTGGAAATAGCAGCAATAAGGCAAGGGTGACCCTAAACAATGGTATAGGGACACAGCGCCACAGTGATAATGCGCCAGCGCCACCATGTGGTAAAAAAAAAAAAAATATATATATAAAAATATTGTAATATTTTTTTTTTGGTAACTTTTTTTTTAATTTCCTTAGAATGGTGAGTGAGTATTTTATTTGGTTCGCAGGGTTAGTGGTATCTAGATTATATCCATTATTGCATGCAAATCCAATGGGATAAGAAAGTTTGACTAAGCGCTGGTGGCCATTTTGAAAAATGCCTGCCACGGCCACCAGGGTGTTAGTTTGTAATGCCCCAATATCCAGTTTTGTTTCCAATATATCTATCAACACTGCCAAATTTGGTGCTTTTATCACAAAATGAACAATTGGTTTGATATGTTGAGCTATGCCACCCCACTATGGGTGATTAATCCCTTTAGTGTTCCATGTTGTAAATTTTGTAGTTGCCCCCCGCAGTTTAGTAGGATTAGGTACAGCCATACCGTGGTGTAAAACAAGACATAATTACCTCCTGGTCACAGACAGCCCAAGCACAGAGCAATTTAATTGACAGTAACCCTCTATAAGCACAATGCATCATTAAAGACATGAACAAGAAACACAAAAGAAAACAAGGATACGAACACAAAACACAAAACATCTGCCGGCCCCTCCCCAAATGAGAGACTGCAGAAACCTCTACTTGTCTTTCCTCCTCTGACAAGACCATATTCAAAGCTTACCCTGTGGGACTGAGCCTTACCAGAACCGTGTAATACTAAAACTGAAATAATACTAACCAGTCTAACCACAATCAATCTTTTACCGTCTGTAGTAGACAAAAGAAACAAAACAAAACACCTTGTTAAAATTAAAACACTGGGTACGGCAGCATGGCGTGCCTATCATTGAAAATAATGATCAAGAATAGAATAGATGGATATCAAAAAGGCACTCTAGAGTCCCTGAAATGCCCTCTTGTGAAGAGCCTCATTGATTTGATCCCGGAAGTGAATGGAATAGGGAACAGTCCTTCAAAATAAAACGCTACGTGCAAGCGTGACAATAGTATGAGCTGACTGTATCCACATAACATAGACATGGCCCGCTCTGTTTAACCTCGCACATGGCCCGCTCTGTTTAACCTCGCACAGACGGACCATATCATAAAAAAAAAATTTAAATAAAAAATTAAAACCACAGCCATTAAAGCAGACCAGTGATCCTGTATTCGCTAAGCGCAACACCATTGTATTATAATGAGGCTGGCTGGCACAGCAAGACATACCATCCAGAACGGGCTTCTTATAACACAAAACGAACACAGCATAGAAATAGAAGCTGAGACGTTAACTTAAAGTGCTTCGTTTAGCAGCAGTTACTGCAAAGTAATATAAAGTCCTCTCATTGGCGTCGATCACTGCAGATTCCCGTGGAATCTACAGTCTATACATACAGTCTGTATTATTAACCCAGCCTATAAGACAAAACACCAGACCAAAAATAATTATTAAAACAGTGTCTGTATTATTAACGAAAACATCGCCAGCTCCTAGCTGACCCAGAAAAGCAGATAACAGTACAACAGGTGTGCACCTAAATGCTGTTTGCTGGCGTTCAATTCGAAAAAGAAAATACAAATAAGCATACAGATAGTTGTCGGAAGCGCCCTTATTGGCGTTGTTCACTGCGTGATTCCGGTGGAATCTACACAGTATTATTAACACTTTGATCGCCATGGTTAAATTTATAATTTACCATCCCTCGCCATCTCTTTGTCTATGGAGAAGTTCCCCTTCTTTGCAGGGCTATACCTTTTTAAATTGTATTGCTAAATTGACATTATTATGGCCCATTCAATGTCCTATATCTATTGTTCAGGGTGTAGCAACGTTATACTTTTTCATTCACATATTCATACTAAAATACGGTCTAAAGTATACGTATGTTTTTATCGTTTTCTGCAGCTTTCTCCAGAACTTGATTTATAGCCCTAAATGCATTATATTGATGATCAAATAGTTTGGTAGGAATCTGTGCGAGATAAAAAATTTCAACTGGATGTGCTTCTAGGAGTTACTACGTATGATCTGATGTTGACCGGATGGGCGGGGGGTTGTTTATAATTCCGTGGGCAACGTTATATCATTCATCTAGTGTGGGTGATATGATCATCAGAGCAGTTAGTAAAGAACACGTTGGAAAATAACGCTGGATCTTACCGTATCTTCCTCGCGCCGTTGGGCGATGAGCGTGGAGCAGAGATATTCATATTATGGGATGTAGAAATACCCGATCCATTTCCAGGTTGTATAATAGTATATACGTCCAAATCATGTTGTTTGTCGAGTTATTTGTAACCGATCGACATCCATTGTCAAGATGGAGTCCTGCTAATGATAGCGAGTGCCCGGACGAAATATGGGTGAGCACCACTTCATCCACATGACTTCCTGTTGGGCGATCTGCCGATCGGCCACCAGATGGCGCTCTTGAACCGTTAGATAGTTGAGTGGAGCTCAGCAGTATATCTCAGGTCCCCGGGGGAGAAATATGATTTCGATCACAGATTTTTGAAATATTGATATCAAAGACGTGTTACGGCGGCGTGTAGCTTAATCCCAGCGGAAGAGTGCAAGAGCGCTTCCGCATTCTTCGCCATACGCCAGTACGGTAATGCGCATTTCCTTTTCCTTCGCCCAGGTGCTCGCGCACGCATGAGATCCCCGCTTGGTTCGACGCTTTGGTTCATATTAATCACATATTAACACGCTTTGGTTCATATTAATCACATATTAACGCTAACGCGCCATATTAGCACACATATATACACGCGATGGACGCAGCAGGCGATCATATTAATCACATATTAACACGCTTTGGTTCATATTAATCACATATTAACGCTAACGCGCCATATTAGCACACATATATACACGCGATGGACGCAGCAGGCGATCACTGCTACTGTTATTCAGCCGCGCCGAGGTACATGATTGATTGAGTAGTTCATACAAGACATTATCCTCTAAGCCAAGCTGCACTTTAACATAGGCCTGGGTTGTTTTTATTTCTGTTAGTGCTGCCACTCTGCAGTAAACAGACATCACTGATATAGAGTGTCTGGTCAGTAACATGGGTCTAGAACCCACCTCACCCCTGCCCACTTTGACAACCTAGGATGGCGTAGAGTAGACGACAGAGTACATTTTCCTTTTTGAAAATCATCTGACATGAAGGCGTAACACATTTTTGTTGTTAATATGATTTATATTACTGGTAGTTCATACAAGACATTATCCTCTAAGCCAAGCTGCACTTTAACATACAGATACAGCTGGGAAAAGTCCAGGAACAGCTGTTTGCCTGCTGTTATGACGTCGCTTGGCATGGTTAATGTTAACAATGACCAGCGGGGGCGCTCTCATACAGCTGGTGACAACTGCCCGACGCGCCGGCTTTTGTTCATTCATTGGAGGAGCTCCGCGCTGGACTAAGCTCGAGTTCCATTCAATTCCATTACAGCTGGTGACTTCATTCATAGGATGCTACAACGTCCTACAGTATGTCTACAGACTGCATGAATGAATGTTGCTGAATTAAAGAATGAATAAGTTAAACGTGTCAATTCAGCAGTCAAAGTGTATAATATTAAAACGTGTCAAATCTAACTTCATTAGATGGCGGACGTACGGCTCTCTTGTCCATTCATTTCATCAAAAGAAAGCGTTAGTGTAATGCTTCTTGGTAACAATAAGTTTGTGTACGCAATGTTGCTGAATAAAATAATGAAACCGTTAAGACCTGTCGAATTAGCAGTGGAGGTGCCAGGTGGGCTCTATTTATAATGATATATTTTGTCTAGTACCGTGGTCTAGTGGTTTATCCCCATTCCTTTCAAGCCGACGCCCGGGGTTTGATTCCCAGCCCTTTCTAATATATATATATATTTTTTTATTATTTATAAAATTAAATTGCCCGCAACGATGTGCATAATACAATAGTAATAATATATAATAAGAATCCAACCAATAGAGCGACATTGTGCAATAAACAAGTAAACAAAGTAGGGCATATCGGCATTTGTACATGAGTTAAGAGTGTTCTCACGGCGCGTCATCAAACCGGAAGTCGGCCATCTTGGCGATAAACTTGGATGTAAACAACGCGTGATTGCATCGAACTAGCAACTCTTCAAGTTCATTTTTGCTCAAAATGGTCAATTATTGCCGTGTTCTTGGCTGTACTAATAGGTCGGATAGGGAAAAGCATTTGGAGTTCTTCAGATTGCCAATTGTCATCACAAATCAAGGAGAAGAGGGCAAACAATTGTCTCAGGAAAGGAGACGTTTGTGGTTGGCCAAACTGAACCAGGATTTCCATGGCAAGACTCTTGTCAACATTCGAGTTTGTTCTGCGCATTTCTTGTCAGGTAATGTGAAATATATTCTTGGCTGGATATGATTGTTATCTCATTTCATAACCTACTACAGTAGTAGTGTAAGACTCAGTTTACGTTATGGTAACGTTACGTCAGGTAACGTTATGTGAAATATTAATAACAGCAACTATCATTTTACAGTGGAATAGTATGATGCTGGATATGATTGTTATCTCATTTCATAACCTACTACAGTAGTAGTGTAAGACTCAGTTTACGTTATGGTAACGTTACGTCAGGTAACGCTATGTGAAATATTAATAACAGCAACTATCATTTTACAGTGGAATAGTATGAGGCTGGATATGATTCTTATCTCATTTCATAACCTACTACAGTGTAAGACTCCGTTTCTGTAAATGTTCCTAAAATGTAGTGTCAAAACAAAGTGTTTCTTGTCAGGTAACGTTATGTGAAATATTAATAACAGCGACTATCATTTTACAGTGGAATAGTATGAGGCTGGATATGATTCTTATCTCATTTCATAACCTACTACAGTAGTAGTGTAAGACTCAGTTTACGTTATGGTAACGTTACGTCAGGTAACGTTATGTGAAATATTAATAACAGCAACTATCATTTTACAGTGGAATAGTATGAGGCTGGATATGATTCTTATCTCATTTCATAACCTACTACAGTGTAAGACTCCGTTTCTGTAAATGTTCCTAAAATGTAGTGTCAAAACAAAGTGTTTCTTGTCAGGTAACGTTATGTGAAATATTAATAACAGCGACTATCATTTTACAGTGGAATAGTATGAGGCTGGATATGATTCTTATCTCATTTCATAACCTACTACAGTAGTAGTGTAAGACTCAGTTTACGTTATGGTAACGTTACGTCAGGTAACGTTATGTGAAATATTAATAACAGCAACTATCATTTTACAGTGGAATAGTATGAGGCTGGATATGATTCTTATCTCATTTCATAACCTACTACAGTGTAAGACTCCGTTTCTGTAAATGTTCCTAAAATGTAGTGTCAAAACAAAGTGTTTCTTGTCAGGTAACGTTATGTGAAATATTAATAACAGCGACTATCATTTTACAGTGGAATAGTATGAGGCTGGATATGATTCTTATCTCATTTCATAACCTACTACAGTGTAAGACTCCGTTTCTGTAAATGTTCCTAAAATGTAGTGTCAAAACAAAGTGTTTCTTGTCAGGTAACGTTATGTGAAATATTAATAACAGCGACTATCATTTTACAGTGGAATAGTATGAGGCTGGATATGATTCTTATCTCATTTCATAACCTACTACAGTAGTAGTGTAAGACTCAGTTTACGTTATGGTAACGTTACGTCAGGTAACGTTATGTGAAATATTAATAACAGCAACTATCATTTTACAGTGGAATAGTATGAGGCTGGATATGATTCTTATCTCATTTCATAACCTACTACAGTGTAAGACTCCGTTTCTGTAAATGTTCCTAAAATGTAGTCTCAAAACAAAGTGTTTCTTGTCAGGTAACGTTATGTGAAATATTAATAACAGCGACTATCATTTTACAGTGGAATAGTATGAGGCTGGATATGATTCTTATCTCATTTCATAACCTACTACAGTGTAAGACTCCGTTTCTGTAAATGTTCCTAAAATGTAGCGTCTAAAGTGTGCTATATTTTTCATTATTGTATTCCAGGTAAAAAGTGTCACCTGTACAAGAAAGATGACCCAGATTGGGTGCCATCTGTAAATATGACCGGAAAGCAACAGCCTTCTTCTCTGCAACCACCTAAAGAAACACAATACCAACGGCGTGTGAATCGTACCCAGCAGAAACTGAAGGTGGATGCTGCCCATGCCTTGCTTCTTATGGACATACCAGCTGCTGCTGATGATTCTGCTGCAAGTGATAATGTGTGCAGTATAGGTACTCAAACTGATATGACTGGTGATTTTATTTATTCTATGACCAATGAAGTTATAAATCTGAGAGCGGAAAACCTTCAGTTGCGTTCTGATGTGAAACAGTTGTCCTCTACCTATGACCAAAGTGCATTTGTGGGTAAAGATGAGAAGGTTTTATTTTTCACTGGTCTACCTACATTCCAGATTTTGTTAGCACTCTATGCATACCTTAGTCCCCACCTTCCTGTGAAGAAGTCGCTTAATCCATTCAAGATGCTGATGCTGACATTGATGCGACTAAGGCTTAATGTTTCTACAACCTTCCTATGTTATGCATTCAATGTGTCAATATCCACTGCTTCTAGGGTATTTACTTATTGTATTTTGCACAATCACAATGTTGAGTTTTTTTGTGGAGGACATCTTCAGTTTTGCAGGATTTTGAGAAAGCATGGCACTTGAGACAAAACACACTATATCCTATATAATTGTATTTTAATTCCTCTTGTTTCTTTATATACATTGCGTACAGCTTGTTATATTACATTTTATTGTATTTTCTTGTTCTTGTGGCCATCTTGGTCGACAGGTCATTTGTCAAGTAATTGGTCAAACGTTTCACACCGAAACGTCATGATATGATTTCAGGCTGCCAATAAATTTGGAAAAACCTGGAGTGCGTGCCTGGACATTGTTTTTCCCTATTTTTATGTGTGGTACAATACACCATTCCCATCAGAACACTTGAATAACAGAAGAGACAGTTTTGTATGTAACGTGTTTAATAATTGTTTAATAATTTTGTCACAGGAGAGATTAGCCTCTAGGATGGAACCCAGGTAGGTAATTTCATCTTTCCTTGTGACAATATTGTCACCCACTGTAACTGAGAAGTTACAAGTTGTCGAACAGAACTTGTAAGTCGCTTTGGATAAAAGTGTCAGCTATTTTCTTTTCTATTTTTTTTTTTTATATCCTTTATTTATCCAGGAATGTCCCATTGAGATACAATATATCTTCTTCCAGGGAGTCCTGACCAACACGGCACACAACACGTTTCAACATAAAAACAAGGGCATTAAACAAAAAACATACAAATCAAATATGTGATAGTGGCTTAGCCACACATTTTGCAGAGATTTGTAGCAGTGTTCCATTCAGATTATCAACACCGCAAGGTTTATCTGGTTTAAGTGATAGGAGGAGCTTTTCAATATCATTTGGACTTGTGCATTTAAATTTAAATCGGCATTTCTTGTCATACATTATATGTTTTTTAATTACAGAGTCTGACAGCTTACCACTCATTGGCAACATTTGATTTATAATTGTGTTTACCTTGGAAACAAAGTAATTGTTGAAATGAGTTCAAATGGTTCATTCAATGTTTTCCATAGTCTCTTACTATCCCCTTTACACTCCTCCAATCTGGTTTGATAATAATGTTTTTTCTTCTGTAATTGTATTCATTTATAAATGTATAACTGTTGATTGATATGCACTGTCCCTGATCAAATAAACTGAGTAAACTCAAACGAAACTATTGTTTTATTGCACAATCGTAGCGGGCATTGTAACATTTGGGGTTTTGCGAGAGAACCAGTGTTGCAGTGAAAGATTAAACAAGTGAGAGAGACAGATGGACAGAATGAATTAATGAAAACTTTATTTAACTGATTGCAGAATGGGTACAATACAGTATGGCTCAATACACACAAAATGTTTAAGGGGATGCAGAGCAGAGAAAGACTAGCCTGTGAAGGTGTCACATTGGATTGGCAACCCCCCACACACACCATTGAAATGCTAATTGTTGGGGGACCCTGATGTAAACAAGACGAAAGTATTTCTCAGGTCTGCACCCCCTTAACAATTGTATGTATTGAGCTGGACTAAGCTCATTGAGCTGAGTAATATTATTGGCAAAACTTAGCCTGAAGTATATAATTAGGTTGCTGTATATCAAAAAAAATAAATAATAATAATCCTCCTTGCTTCCTCAGCGGGGTCCTGCCGTAGATGTCCAGATGGCATCTTCATCTGTGATCCTCGAACCGCACGTTTTGCATACTGCGATTCGTTTTTTGTTTATCACCGCATAGTTTTTATAACGAAACGCAACAATCTGGGTAGCATTTTACATTTCGCCGTGAACTCAGCTGTAACATTATTACTGACTGTGGATCGCTCGTGCTATCGCGCAACGTGATTGGTTGTTTCAAAACAAAGTGGGTCTGGGAAATGAAGTGTGGATTCGCGCAAAATGAATTAATATATATACATTTAATAACGTTAATTTTTAATCGTTGGGCATGGGGGGAGGTATCAAGTCTTTTCAAGTCAAGTGAAGTTGCGTAGCAACAACAGACAATAAGTTGACTCAGAATAACTCATGTACAAATGCCGATATGCCCTACTTTGTTTACTTGTTTATTGCACAATGTCGCTCTATTGGTTGGATTCTTATTATATATTATTACTATTGTATTATGCACATCGTTGCGGGCAATTTAATTTTATAAATAATAAAAAAATATATAAATATTAGAAAGGGCTGGGAATCAAACCCCGGGCGTCGGCTTGAAAGGAATGGGGATAAACCACTAGACCACGGTACTAGACAAAATATATCATTATAAATAGAGCCCACCTAGCTATCTACACAAAATATATACATTGACTGCTCCATTCGACAGGTTTTAACTGGTTAATTATTTTATTCAGCAACATTGCTTTAGACATGGTATGGTATTTATTTTAGACAACAAAACATACAGATCGTTATACAGTATACTGTGTAGGACGTTGTAGCGTCCGTCTAATGACTTTGCGCCTCCTGGCGGCATAAAATAGAACAGCAGCCTGGGTTCCTAATTCATTTCCACGACGTGATATAACCGTGCTCACGTCGCGGCAAAGCGCCCAGGAAAACTAAAAGCTTCATCTGTAGGCCTGGGTTGTTTTTATTTCTGTTAGCGCTGCAGATATAACAAAGAGGTCTAGCTGAGTCAATGTTGGCGGTTTTGTTGAACATTTGTACATCACAAAAGAGAAACCGTGTATTAAAAAGAAAGCTATTAAAATAGTCTTTGAATCTAAATATACTTTCTTTGTAAAATGTGTCATAATGTAGCATTTGTGTGTGTAACGTACTGTAAAAAATTTATGTTTTTTCACAGGAAATTCACTATTATTTTACAGATTACTTTTGTTTTTCTACTTTAAGTGTAAATGCCATACAAATATAGTAAATTACCTTTTATCAAAATATTAACCATTAAATAAAGGTTGTAATTAGGGCTGTCAGTTTATCTGTATGTCATATATGTCCTGATGAATTGAAAATGGGGGACCCTGATGTAAACAAGACGAAAGTCTTTCTCTGGTCTGCATCCCCTTAACAATTGTGTATTGAGCCGTACTGTATTGTACCCATTCTGCAATCTGTTATTTTCATTCAATCAATTTCATTCAATCAATTTTATGAATGACCGAAAAAACAATGTTACAAAGTAAAGTTGAGAGCTGCGTTGTGTTATCGTTACAATGTACTGAAAGGTTATTCCACCGGACGAGCCCTTTAAATTTAACCACGGTGCCTCCACTTGAAAAGGATCAAGATATACTGTAAATTAACCCTGGGTTCTTTTAATTGAATGTCGGCGAGGTGAACAGAGAGATGAGACAAAGAGTCAGATGGCAGTCTGTAAAGTTTTACTGAACTCTCACAGCACAAATAGATCACAATCCGGACCACTGACCTCCACACACGGAGCGAGCAAGTGCCAAGTGGTGGTCTCGAGAATACATTGACACACTTTTATACAGTACTAGCTAAACACACCTCTTTTCTGACTGGATGATTGATAGTCGTCGCGTCATCACTTGAGGACAAAGAACTTTACGCGGGAACATGAGTAGAAGGAGGGGCTGTTTTCAATACGGGCTTTCCAGTAAGGGTGGGGGCTGAACGATAAGTGTCCTCTGGGGTCCCCCGCATTTGGACGGTGTGTACATGGTTGTGTATGATTTTTGAATCAGTGTGTATGGGGCCAGACTTGGGGTCGTGTCCTCACTTTAGTAATTTGTCTTTTACTATGACACTTTGTGATACTTAACCACGGCAGTCCATGAATTTATTCTGTCCATTAATCCTATGTGTGTTTATCTGTGTGTATATTTGTGTGTAAGGGTGTGTGTACGAACTTTCTATCAGTGTGTGGGTGTATGTGCGTGCATGTGGGCCGGCCAGTCGTCAGACGCAAGCAGCAAGCAAGAGGAGATCTGCTCGTGTGTGCATGGGTCTGTGTGGGGAGAGGGGTCCGGGGTCAAAAGGTCGGCAGGTCAAACCAAGCTGTGTGTAAAACAGACTTGGCCAGACAGCCTTGGCTTGGCCTGCAGAGTAAGTAGGTCAAACCAAAATGCGGGAGAGGAGAGAACAACAGGGACGTGCACAGGACTTTAGAGGGGCAGGTGCTCAAAGGCTGAAAAGGGCACTGGGCCTGTGCTATTTTTGGGGGCCCTTTTTGGGTGGGGATGGGCCTTTTTATGCTTTTTGGGGGGTTTTGGTGATCAAATATTGAATATTGAACTATAATAATCAGTGCAGGAGCTCACTTATCCTTGAAAGACACTTTTATCACTGACTTAAAAGGCCCATACATCTCCATAAATGTTCAGGGTGGAGGAAATAAGTGCTTACCCTACAGACCCCAAGTCTGTTAGGACAGCAGACTCGGTTGCCACTGCTCAAAACTTACCTTTTTAAAATAGCTTTTAAATGAATTATTATCTTTATTTCATTGTCTTATTTTTCTTTATTTCTATAAATTTCACTTAAATATTTTATTATAATTTGTATCATTGTTTTATGTAGTTTTTTGTATCATTTTATTTGTTCTTTTTTAATGTCAACATATTATTTAAATTATTCAAATCGCACTCAAACATGTTCCGTTGTGATGTCACCAGTGTTGGGTAAGTTACTTTTAAAAAGTAACTAGTTTCTTCTTCCAAAAAGTAACTAAATTACTTACTCAGTTATAAATTATAAAAGTAACTAGTTACTTCAGAAAGTAACTATTGCGTTACTTTCAAGTACATTTGTTAAATAAACAACATACACAAATCTAAACTATTTTAATGTTGCTGTGGGACAAAGTGAGACTAGCCTCCAATCAAATGCCATGTATGTAGATATTATAATTACTATGTTTATATAGTGGATCATACAAATACAAACACAATAGATGTTTTGGAACTTTTGATATGTATTGCCCCTCAACAGGCCACAACTGGGCCCCGTTCCTCGTACCTGGATAACTGAGTTAGCCGGATAACTTTAACTGGATAACTGAGTTAGCCGGACTTTCCGGTTCCCCGTACCTGGATTTTCCAAATCACCATGACAACAGATCCAAAAGTTTGAGCCTGGTCGAAAGCAGAGTTTAAGTTCAAGTTAGCCTGAACCATCGCCACGCCCCCGCAAAGAAGTGACAGCCCGTTTCCTGAAATTATTCCCACAGTCTACGATCTGCATTATACCATTCTGAATTACGTTTTTGTGCTCCATTCTTCCAGAGGGGGCTTTTGAAATGTAAAATATACCCAAAATGCTGATACTAAATTCACTTTGTCCTAAATAATGCACGTTATATATACCGTGGCGCTCGCTCGTGCGATGTACACATTATGTGGTTATTTTAATTGTAACTGGGATTAAGATGTCTGATGAGATGCGCTGTTTGACGGATTTGAGAAATTGAATGAGCCGTTGACGTCACATTAATGAATGAGGATAAAGAGATAAAACTTCATTCAAAACAAAGAATATTCTAAACACGGGTCTCTCGTTCATTAATGTATAAACAATGAATTTATCCCATCTGGCACAGTGGCTCAGCGGTAGTGCTCAATCCTGGCAACCCGGCGACCGGGGTTTGAAACCCCGTCTTTCCAATATAAATTTTTGGAATATAATATTAATGATTATACGCAAAGGTAGCATAGTTTTAAGTTAAAATATTATAAATCTACATGCATTGAGGATGTCATTCTTTATATAGCTCTCAACGTGCACCAAATTGAATTATTCCTATATTGCAAAAAGAAGGAGATGACTGGGTCTCGAACCCCGGTCGTCTGCGTGAAAGTCAAAAGAACAACCCGTTAGACCACAGAGAAGATAAGTAAAAGATCGACCATACATCAATCAATGGGTAAGGGAGCCGTATCGTTATTCTGTATAACAGTTTTACTAATTATTTTCGCTAGCAAGATCTCATTTGATTATTCAATCCAGCAGGCAAGTTTAAAGAAATATAATCTGATTGATTGAGGTAATGAGGGACTTGAAATTAGCCTATAGATAACGCATTTAACTTGTCGGCGAGGCGATTGAGCCGTACTGCAATATGTTAATAAAGTTCTAAATCAATTAATCAATCAATGCCGCTAGAGAATCAGATTCTCTGCTATCGATACGTGCTGGCTTTTCAACTGAAGCGGCCGCGCGCATTTAGCCTGGGTCGTAAGTCTGGCTTGAGTTAACGAGACTGAATCCACCTTCGAGGAACAGGAAAATCCCGGCTTCAAACATCGGGTTAACTGAAGCTGGATAATGACATCTTGATCGACTTAGTTGAACCAGGTACAAGAAACAGGGCCCTGGGCAACATTAAATTATGCTTATCATCATCATCAAACCTTTATTTGAATAGGCAGGTTCATTATGAACAAGTTCTTATTTTCAATAACGGCCTATTTGGGGGTAAAAAGCCCCCTAGGGGAAAG
Source organism: Notolepis coatsorum (assembly GCF_963971535.1). NCBI lineage: Eukaryota > Metazoa > Chordata > Actinopteri > Aulopiformes > Paralepididae > Notolepis > Notolepis coatsorum. The sequence continues at coordinate 105,289,113 of NC_140172.1, read as the reverse complement.
GGGATGGGGGATAAAATAAAATAAATAAAAATAAAACACAAAGGAACATTATTAAAAAGGCAGGACATACATACAGAGCAACAACTGAACTGAACAACAACTGGCGGACAACAGAACAATAGTGGCAGCATGGTGTTAGCACATGGAGAAACATCTACATGAGTGCTCTAGGGAGTTTGTTAAAGTTTCCTTAAACAATCTAATTGAAATAAACGTTTCCATATTTAAGGTTTTTTGTAGTGTGTTCCAGCTATCAGCTGCTGCATACTGAAAGGAGGAACGGCCTTGTGAGGAGTTGGCATGGGGGGCGTTTACCAGGATATGTGTGGCTGACCGGGTGTGGTCATTCGGGAGTGGACGAGGGTGGACTAGGCGAGTAAGGTAAGGGGGATTACGGCCTAGAAGTGTTTTATATACAAAGGCCAGCCAGTGGATGTTGCGTCTAATCTCCAGGGAGGGCCAGTTTACTAGGGAGTATAGCTCGCAGTGGTGGGTCCTGTAGGGCAGTGGTTCCCAAAGTCGGGGTCGAGCAGCCATGGGAGGGCCGCGAGATGATACAAAAATTAAAAATAAAAATAAAAAAGTAAAACGTTTTTTTTTTTTTTTTTTTTTTCATGCCACTGAACTTAGAAGCAGGCCAGGACAGTGTTTCTTGTTGTATTCGAAAATTCTATTCTATTGTATTCTAAAATGTGTCTATATGGTTTTATATTAACTTAATAAATAAACAAAAACGAAAAATCTACTTATTTCAACGAACATTTCAAACTAAATAACAGATTATGCACATAAAACGCTGAAAACAACCGAACCAACAATAGTATTTTAATGAGGCTATTATTATTATCATTATTATTTTGCAACAAGTTAGCCCTCTCATAAATAACACATATAAATGAATAACTAACTTGAACTAACTTAATAGGATTGAAGTGATATTTGGCTTAAAAAATCGGTCGAGAAAAAAAATAAAAAAAATAAAAGCCTGACGATGTGCATTGGGCCGCGGCTCTCTGACGCCTTATTTTCTGGGTCCCGACCTGAAAAGTTTGGGAACCCCTGCTGTAGGGGGCATTGGTAGCGAAGCGAATGGCGGAGTGATATATGATATCTAGAACACCTTTACGGGCCAAGCGGTAGATTACATTGCTAAAATCAAATAGCGGCAGGACAGTCATCTGGACCAGGGTGAGTTTAGCAGATCTAGTGAAGGAGGAACGGTTCCTATACAGAAAGCGAAGCCTTGCTTTGACTTTGGCCTGCAGTTTAGTTAGGTGTTCAGAGAAGGAGAGTTTGGTGTCGATCCACACTCCCAGGTATTTATAAGAGGTGACCAGTTCAAGCTTTTTGCCATTGGCGGCTACAATGGTGCCAGCTTGTTAAGCACTATACCAAAAATAAATAACAAATATATACTGATTGATTGAACATTTTAATTAACAGATTGCAGAATGGGTACAGTACAGTACAGCTCAATACACACAATTGTTAAGGGGATGCAGACCTGGGCCCTATTCCCCGTACCTGGTTCAACTAAGTCGATCAAGAGTCCCATTATCCAGATTCAGTTAACGAGATGATTGAAGCCAGGCTATTCATGTCATAAGTTGGCCTACCTGCACATTAATGCTGTGAAAGCCTTTTCGATTCACAAAATCACCCTCGTTTGGGCCAGAGGGTGCTTTGAGTTTGATGTGCGTGCAGTCCACTGCGCCAATGACATTTGGAAACTCTGCATAATAATAATGAGCTCCGTAAGGAATAGTGATATATAAATGCACTTTAATTAAATGGTGGAATATTGAATAACTCAATTACCCGCAATTCCATAGAAGCCCTCTTTGATTACATTCACTTGGACACGGCCAGGGAATGTAATGTAGTCATCCATGAACGTCTTCAAGGCCAAATATACTTTGCGAACAGCACGGCATGCAGCGGCTTTGCTGATGTTCTCCGCATCGCCTACGGTGTACAGAAAGGTACCACTGGCAAAGAAACGCAAGGCAATGCAGAGGGTCTGGGTGACACTCAACGCTCTGCTGCGGCGTGTTTGATTAACAAGGTGTGGCCCGAGAAGGTCTTGGAGGAAAATGATTCCTTGTCTGCTAAATCTATAGCGCTCGTACAGGAACTCATTAGTATGAGCTAACGGATCTTGGCGATCCCTAAGCACTCTCTCTCTATGAAATGCTAATCGGACTATGATTGCTTCTTCGTCAATCGGATCTCTGAGGAAGGGACATGCCATTATTTGTGAGGGTGTGGCCACAATCCACGCATAACGTTTCAATTTATGCTTGAATGAAACAAAATCCAGGCGCTCCTCTCCTTCCTCGCTCCTCATCCACAGCGGAGAATATGAAAGGAATCAGAGCCAAACGAGCGATAGGTTTCAATCATTAAGGATATCCCCGCGGGATTCACATTTGCAATGCTGCGCGTTGTTAAAATAACCACATAATGTGTACATCGCACCTAGCGAGCGCCACGGTATATATAACGTGCATTATTTAGGACAAAGTGAATTTAGTATCAGCATTTTGGGTCTATTTTACATTTCAAAAGCCCCCTCTGGAAGAATGGAGCACAAAAACGTAATTCAGAATGGTATAATGCAGATCCTAGACTGTGAGAATCATTTCAGGAAGCGAGCTGTCATTTCTTTGCGGGGGCGTGGCCATGGTTCATCCGGCTAACTGAAGTTAACCCTGCTCCCGACCAGGCTCAAACTTTTTGATCTGTTGTCATGGTGATTTAGACAATCGAGCGTCGGGGAATGGGAAGGTCCGGCTTAAGTCAGGCTAGACCGAAAATTATCCGGCTAACTCAGTTATCCAGGTACGGAGGTAGGTAAATTAAATTTCTTGAGACTAAAGTACCGAAAAAAGGTACCGTTGGGTACCGGTATCGATCCACAGGTACCGGTACCGGTATCGGTTCAAATGTGAAAGGTACCCATCCCTACCACTAACCAAGGAAAAAGTGTTGCTTCTCTGCGCAGAGATCTGTCTGATAAAAAAAACAGCTTCAATCATAGTAATGCGCCGCATTTTTTGGCAAAACAGCTTCAATCATAGTAACGCGCCGCATTTTTTGGCAGTAACAGTAACGGTATTATTAAGATTGGAAGAGTAATTACTCGTTACTGAAAAAACTACCGCTGTTAGTAATGCCGTTATTTATAACGCCATTATTCCCATCACTGGATGTCACAGTATGATGTCATAATTAAACATTCTAGAACATTTGTGCTGTCACAGTATGATGTCATAATCAAACATTCTAGAACATTTGTGATGTCACAGTATTTTCTAGAACATTTGTGATGTCACAGTATGATATATATTCAACAATTCTCTCAGACAATTCCGCGCGGGGGAAATTGTGAAAGTGTGGGTGACGCCTGTGCACCGCCGGCCAACGGGGGAGAGGGTCTCTCGCGAGTCTCTATGACAAACGGTTCAAAGGATACAAAAAGGGGGCGCGGCCTAAGGATCGGGGGAGTGGTCAACATAGACCAATCAAAGAGGATATCCCTACTGAGTGCAATGACACAACCCGCAACACTATTACACAATATTACACTATTACACACTATTACACACTATTACACACTATTACACTATTACACACTATTACACACTATTACACTATTACACACTATAACACTATTACACTATTACACACTATTGCACTATTACACTATTACACACTATTACACTATTACACACTATTACACACTATTACACTATTACACTATTACACACTATTACACTATTACACACTATAACACTATTAAACACTATTACACTATTACACACTATTACACTATTACACTATTACACACTATTACACTATTACACACTATTACACTATTACACACTATTACACTATTACACACTATTACACACTATTACACTATTACACACTATTACACACTATTACACACTATTACACTATTACACACTATTACACACTATTACACTATTACACACTATTACACTATTACACACTATTACACACTATTACACTATTACACACTATTACACTATTACACTATTACACACTATTACACACTATTACACTATTACACACTTACACTATTACACACTATTACACTATTACACTATTACACACTATTACACTATTACACTATTACACACTATTACACTATTACACACTATTACACTATTACACTATTACACACTATTACACTATTACACACTATTACACTATTACACACTATTACACACTATTACACACTATTACACTATTACACTATTACACACTATTACACACTATTACACTATTACACTTACACACTATTACACTATTACACTATTACACACTATTACACTATTACACACTATTACACTATTACAGTATTACACACTATTACACACTATTACACTATTACACACTATTACACTATTACACACTATTACACTATTACACACTATTACACTATTACACACTATTACACACTATTACACTATTACACACTATTACACACTATTACACACTATTACACACTATTACACACTATTACACTTACACAATATTACACTATTACACACTATTACACTATTACACACTATTACACTATTACACACTATTACACTATTACACTATTACACACTATTACACTATTACACACTATTACACACTATTACACTAGTACACTATTACACACTATTACACTATTACACTATTACACACTATTACACTATTACACACTATTACACTATTACACACTATTACACTATTACACTATTACACACTATTACACTATTACACACTATTACACTATTACACACTATTACACTATTACACACTATTACACTATTACACACTATTACACTATTACACACTATTACACTATTACACACTATTACACTATTACACACTATTACACTATTACACTATTACACACTATTACACTATTACACTATTACACACTATTACACACTATTACACTATTAGACACTATTACACTATTACACACTATTACACTATTACACACTATTACACTATTACACACTATTACACTATTACACACTATTACACTATTACACAATATTACACTATTACACACTATTACACTATTACACTATTACACACTATTACACTATTACACCGAGTACAATGGCACAATCCGCAAGTCTCTACGACAAACGGTTCAAGAGATACACTGAGGGGGTGTGGCCTAAGGGGGCGTGGTCTAAGGATCGGGGGAGTGGTCAACATCGACCAATGGCACAATCCCCAAGTCTCTACGACAAACGGTTCAAGAGTTACACTGAGGGTGTGTGGCCTAAGGGGGCGTGGTCTAAGGATCGGGGGAGTGGTCAACATCGACCAATGAAAGGTGGTCAACAGGGGGAGTGGTCAACATCGACCAATGAAAGGTGGTCAACATCGACCAATGGCACAATCCGCAAGTCTCTACGACAAACGGTTCAAGAGATACACTGAGGGGGTGTGGCCTAAGGGGGCGTGGTCTAAGGATCGGGGGAGTGGTCAACATCGACCAATGAAAGGGGGTCAACATGGACCAATGAAAAATGAAAGAGGATATCCCTACTGAGTACAATGACACAACCCACAAGACAGAGGGCGCTGTCCAGCAATTCAGTAGTGCAACACAGTGATGGCCAATGATGGGTTAAGTGGATGATGTCATTGGCAGGTCAGCTCAGCCATGAGCCCTGAGCCTCACAGCTGTTAAGCCTGAACCAATCGCGTTTTCCTTAATGCCAAGCAAGCAGTGCAAAAATGCGGTAAAGCGCCCTTCTTTTCAGACAAATGCTACCGTGCGTGCACCGGCGGCGGCGTGCTCGCTCAGGTGCGTGCGTGCGCCGGCGTGCTCGCGCGAGGTGCCCGCGCATGCGCATGAGATCCCGCCTTGGTTCGACACGAGCGGAGCTCAATATATATAAGTCACCGCCCCTTATTCAGTATCTAGAAATAGCTCAATTGGCAAGGCCACATGGCTGTGGATCCTATGGCTCGTTTGCTGGCGAGTTCGAATCTCATCGAAAATATTTTTTAACGTGATTTTTTTTTAACGTGTATTCTTTCGCCGGTTAAGGTTAGGCATGGTTAAGGTTAAGGTTAAGGTTAGGCATTGTTTCGGAGTTGGTTAAGGTTAGAACGGTTAAGTTTAGGCGCTGTTAAGGAGCTGGTTAAGGTTAGAGTTTGTCAAAGAGAATGGCAATATAATTTCTATGGTTAAGGTTAGGCATGGTTAAGGTTAAGGTTAAGGTTAGGCATTGTTTCGGAGTTGGTTAAGGTTAGAACGGTTAAGTTTAGGCGTTGTTAAGGAGCTGGTTAAGGTTAGAGTTTGTCAAAGAGAATGGCAATAGACAGCCTATTTCCGCGCGACCTGGGCGCTGGGCGGCGGAAAATGAAAGGCGCATTACTGCACGCCACTACGGTAAATTTTTGCACTGCTTGCTTGGCATAAAGCTACACGCGAACCAATCAGCCATGAGCACAATGACTTGCATATTCTGAAATTTCTTTACATGACTGCATTGTCACGTTGATTAAAAGAAAACTATAAGAGCTGAAGCGTTGTGACTCGCACAAGAGCACTACAACGAGTAGGCGAAGGGTTGTGCGCAAGATTGTGGCATTCGTGCGATATTGTGGCACTCCTTCGGCGATCGGAACAGAAGGCTAAAAAAAAATTGATTTCTAGAGGGCGATTGCATGGCGGTCAATGGGGAGGAGAACCTTCAAACAAATGGTCGTCAGTTGAGATAGAAATGTCCAATTCCATTTATTTTTCTTTTGTGAGCGGGATGACAGCCGTGTCATCGTTTTGATGTGTTTGTTTTATTTCTACGTCCAAAATTGAGATCACACTCGCAATTCACCCAAGGTAGGGGGAAAAAGATTATTTCAGCTGCTACACTCTAAAATGCAATGCATTCCCAATGGGACCGAAATTTTACCGTTTAAAGTCGATTCGTAGCCAGACGGTGCGGTGAAACTTTTACGAGTTCGGAGACCGCAGTTGCCATAGGCAAGCCGCTCGTTTTGATACCTTTCACGTGTATGGTGCGCGAACGCTTACGTGTTGCAAAGTGTTTGAAACTCTAAATTGCACTGTATTTCCGAAATTTAGAGGAGATGATGTTTGTATTGTGATTGTATGACAAGAGGAGCAGAGAAGAAGGAGACAGAGACGATAGAAATGTGTTTTGAAGATGAGAAGAAGAAGAAGAAGAAGAGTGTAAACTTTCTCAAGTGTGGGCGAAGCAAGAATTGTGGAGGGCAGTAATACGCCACGATGCGTCTACACTGCCGGAAATTCAAATAAGAAGAAGAAGAAGAATATCTCAGATCTCAGAAGACAAGTGAAGATCTCACTTGTTGTTTCCGGCTACTTGTCTGTAAGCTTGATTATATTCTCTAGATACAATTTAAAATCCCCACATGGAAGAGGAAACAATGTCCTGTACAATCCTTAATGAGCTGCATCTGGAGGGAAGGTTCTGTGATGTGATTATTAAAGTCAACAGCACTGAGTTAAATGCCCACAAGGCCCTCCTGTGTGACTGCAGTGACTATTTCAGGTAAGTTGTTGTCCTCTTTCAGTGCCTCTGTGCCTGTTTTCTTAGGCAGTTGGCCTCTGGTATGCGTGCCATTAGCGTTAGCCACGCTTCTAAGAGGTTGGCCGTCGACTACGGCTCCTTTCGACCGATTAGTCAACTATTCGACTAATAGGGGTCAGCCCTAATTACTACACAGGACAGAATGTTGCTTACTGTTTACTCATCAGATATCTCTATACTCTGCATCCCACAGAGCCCTCTTCACTCGCTGGAGCGACTCAGATAAAGCAGTCTACAGTATCCCTGGGGTGTCCCCGGGTATGATGCAGCTCATCATAGAGTACTCCTACACACGCTTTGTGCTGGTGACAGCAGCGAACGTGGAAGAGCTTCTGGTGGCTGCAGACCAGTTTCGCGTCACTGGCATAGTAGGAGCGTGCTCTGACTTCCTAGAAGGCCAGCTGTCTCTGGAAAACTGTGTCGGCATCTGAAGGTTCGCGGACATCTACTGCTGCCCTGACCTGAGGCGCAAGGCCCATCTCTTCACCGTGTGCCACTTTGAGGAGATGTTGCATGTCTCACAGGAGCTTGTGGAGCTGTCCCCGCAGCAACTGGTGGACATCATCGAGAGGGATGATCTGAACGTGAAGAGCGAGGAGACGGTGTTCGAGGCAGTCCTCCGTTGGATCGACCACTCCCGTGAGGAGCATAAAACACACATCCCTTTGCTGCTGCCCAAGGTAACTAATTGTATTACGGATACACAAACATGGTTGCTAGTGCCTGAGCCACATTTATTTTTAATTACATTTTTACTATTTAACTTTTTCTTGTTTGTCTGTCTCTTGTCAAGGTCATTATGATTCATGTTACTGTTATTATTGTTGTCATCGCTGTTGTCATTGTTGTTGTTATTATTATTATTATTATTATTATTATTATTATTATTATTATTATTATTATTATTATTATTATTGTACTGTTATGTTCTGTTTTATGTATGAAAATAAAATAAAAAAAAACACTACAAAAATAATTGTATTACTATGCATTACATTAAAACAACACTAGGTTCCCTAGTACAGTGGTTCTCAAACATTTGGGTCCAAACTGTCCATAGCAACTGAAACCGTCTACAACCGATGTCTAAGTTGTACCCGCTGTCTGCTTGTCTCTTCCCAGGTTCGCATGGGCTTGATGAGGGCTGACTACTTGCTGAACAACGTCCAGAACAACCCTGTGGTGAGGGACAGCCACGACTGCAGGGCCCTCATCCTCAGCGTCCTGAACCCCCCTGTCTCCGACAGGCTCCCAAACCCCTTGATGCGCCCACGCCTGCCCCAGGAGGTCCTATTGGCCATCGGAGGCTATGGTGGCGGCAGCACCACCATGGAGGCTTACGATATCCGAGCCGGTGCATGGATGGACGTGAGCGTTGAGGGGGAGAGTTCCCGGTGGAGCCACGGCACCGCTTATCTCCACGGTCTGGTCTACTGCGTCGGTGGCTTGGACTACGCCGTACAGTCTCTCAGCAGTGTGCGCAGGTTCAACCCCGTCACTCGCAGCTGGCTGCAGGTGGCTCCCATGCACTCACGCCGCAGTTACATAACCGTGGTGGTGTTCCACGGCTGTATCTACGCCATGGGAGGGGACGACGGACACGTGTACATGGACCTGAACACCGCAGAGCGCTACAAGCCTGAAACCAACCAGTGGACAGTGATCTCACCCATGCTGGAGCGCAGGGTCGCCGCCGGGGCAGCAGCCCTCCAGGGCAAGGTGGGTGGAACTGAGGGACACAGGGTGCTAGATTAACACAAGGAACGTTAGATCAGAAATCATAAATGTCTTTATTGCCAAGCTTGCACATACAGTACAAAATATGTGTCTGGGTCCTTTGGTGCATCAACATTAACAGACAATTAAAGTAGAATGAAATCAAATGGAATATATAAACTAAATTAGAATATTCTTTCTTATTACAGGTTTACATCTGTGGTGGCTGCAACAGGAGGGCGGGGTGTCTGCTCACAGCTGAGTGCTACAGCCCAGACACCAACCAGTGGACTCTGATCGCGCCTATGAGCAGCAGGCGTAGGGGACCGGGAGTCGCTGCGTACGGAGGACAAGTCTATGCGGTAGGTGCACACAGAGACACATGCTTTATACTAGATATTTCTATAGATATGTATAATTTGACTTGCAATGCTTCTGTGATGCCCTCATTTCCCTAAATGGATTAATACAGTGTCTACCTGCCTGAGCCACACGCTAAAACATTCCTCTCATGTGTCCTGTCCTCAGGTGGGAGGGTTTGACGGTAGAAACATCCTGCGTAGCGCGGAGGCCTACAACCCCTTGACTGACTCCTGGAGCGCCCTGCCCAACATGCTCACCCCCCGCAGCAGCTTTGGCATTGCGGTGCTGGACGACCTGCTCTTCGTGGTCGGAGGCCTCAATGATGACTTCACCACCCTCTCCAACAAGGTGGAGCGCTACGACCAGAGCAGCGACAAGTGGACTGTAGCCGAGGACATGAAGATCCCGCGCGATGGCCTAAGCTGCTGCATAATGCATGGCCTGCCTAACATGAGCCAGTACACTGCTCTCCGTGGAGGAGGAGGAGGAGGGGGAGGAGAGGAGGAGGAAGAGGAGGATGAGGGGGAGGAGGAGCAGGAGGAGGAACAGGAGGAGGAGGAAGAGGAGGAGGAGGAAGAGGAGGAGGAGGAGGAGGAGGAGAATGAGTTCTGACAGCTGTCACTTGTGCTACTGCGAAATAAATGACACACGGCTTTGTGTTGTCAACTGATAGAAATTCTGCGTTACATATGCACTCAGGGTGTAACACTCAAGTTCAACACTATTTGACGAACAATGCCACTGACCATAAGCTGCCAGAGATGCACATCTCCTGCTGACCAGAAAACCACACACTTTTCTGATAGTGGGTTGCCTGGACACTCAGTCATTTAAAATGTATATGCGAAAGTTTCGTTTTCACTTCTAATTTGAAGATAAGGTTCTATAGAACAATTTTGGCTTGAGTGTCAATGAACCAGTTGAATTTAATATAAATGTATCCAAAATGGCCCAAATCGAAATCATGAATTCTTTAAAAATGTCTTAATGTTCACACAATTGCTGTGAAATATAATTTTGTATTGATATTTTAAGTTATACTGTGTGAGGAATCAACTGGAGTTCAAATATTGATGTTTTAAATATTCTGGTATGCCAAAAATCAAAGATGGCTTCAATTTCTGTATTTATTTCGAATTACGCTTCATAACTTTTATTCTATTAAACCTAGAATGGTGATGTTGGTGCCTGTACCTAGGTTTTCATGAATGAGTAATTGAATAAAAATTAAATAAACATGATTGTACCATACAGTATCTTATATGATATTTCACACAATGAGACAATAAATATGTGGAGAACTAGAGTTAGATATGAGAACTGTAAACAACAGTTGATTGTGAAGAACAAACGATGATTGTGAGGAACGTCCTCATCACAAGAAAGGATCTGCATCTCAGCACCAATGTCAACGCCATGCCAAAGACCTGATGGAGGTGTTGCTGAGCAATGGGAATCCCGTTGAGGAGGGCAGTAAAGGTTACATTGACAATAAGGTGTGTGAGTCTGCGGCTGCTGCCGTATCTGTCCATCAACCCGAGTCTACGGGACAAGAGCAGTACAACAATTTCAGGAAGAGTGCTTGAATCAAATGACAGACTTCTGACAGCACCGATCAAGCGAAATAACTTACTGTTGTTCCATGAGAAGAAAACACAGAAGACAGCAAATAAGCTGAGAATGCAGCACTTCAAACATCATGCATAGCTCTATGGGAAAGCTTTTATTGTGCTAGACACAATACACGTCAAGTAGAGATATTTCTGTTGACGAGCAGTTAGTTGCGCCAGGTGTAACAAGACATTTTCTCATTCCTGTCAAATAAGTTGTTAACAGATGGACAGTTCCCAGATGACAAGGATGTCTACATCACTGCAGGTGATCAAGTCCACCATGTTGGAAACAGTCCACCAATGGATCAATGCAACCATGAGGAAGCTGACACTCGTGTCCTATAATACATCTCCTCCACGCCCTCCAAACATCATCACTTGGGAGGGTGCATACTGAAGATACAGATGTTTGTCGTAATCCTTCTGACTAATTTCCATCACATGAAGCCACTAACACAGTGGTCACCAACCCGTCGATCTTGATCGACTGGTCGATCTTTGAGACTGTCCCTGTAGATCTTTCCATGAAAAAAAATAAAAAAAATAAAAAAAAAATAAAAAAATTTAGATCTTACCCTGAGAGTCCACATTACAGTTCTACCTTTGTTTTGATGTGAAAAGTGATGCTACACTTAGCACTGACTGAGAAAGTACACATACAGTTCTACTTTTGTTTTGATGTGAAAATGATGCTGCACTTAGCACTGACTGCACTTAGCACTGACTGAGAAAGTACACATTACAGTTCTACTTTTGTTTTGATGTGAAAAGTAATGCTGCACTTAGCACTGACTGAGAAAGTACACATTACAGTTCTACTTTATAAAATGCTAATTGTAAATATGTTTGTCAATGTTAATAATATGAGAGTCCACATTACAGTTATACTTTTGTTTGATGTGAAAAGTGATGCTGCATAAGATGACTGCACTTAGCACTGACTGAGAAAGTACATAATAGTTCTACTTTGACGTTTTAATGTTGGACCAATGTTGGAGCATGTAATTAGAATACAGGCAAATAAAAGTCATTTAGTTTAAAGTACAATCTTGGCTGTCTTTTTCTCTCAACGCTTCAATAGGTAGATCTTGCCTTCAGCAAAAAAAAAAAGGGGATCTTGGGCTTAAAAAGGTTGGTGACCACTGCACTAACAGATACACACCCACTCAGGGACGTGCACAGGACTTTAGAGGGGCAGCTGCTCAAAGGCTGAAAAGGGCACTATACCCGTGTGTGTTTTAACCAAGCGTGCGTAGCGCACAAGCCCAATTTTTAAGGGCCCTTTTCGGGCGGGGGGCCCCCTTTTTATGCTTTTTGGGGGGTTTTGGTGATCAAATATTGAATATTGAACTATAATAATCAGTGCAGGAGCTCACTTATCCTTGAAAGACACTTTTATCACTGACTTAAAAGGCCCATACATCTCCATAAATGTTCAGGGGGGAGGGAATAAGTCCTTAACCTACAGACCCCAAGAAGTGCTGTATATTCTGTATTGTTTAATATAAATGCATTTTTTATTCCAATCCCGATTTGTATTTGAGATTCCCAAATCCCATCGGACTTGACTTCTTCGTGTCCCTCAGTGAGTGTAATACCAGCATTCAACTGTATGCGCCACAGCGGTTTCTCAAGTTTCTCAAGTTTCTTTAATAGTTGTCATACAGAAGTACAGAATACTTTTATACAAAATGCTTCTTACTGTTACGCTCCAGAGACTGTGCTAGACAAGATAAGTATGAAATAACATAGTATAGCATGTACATTTATCATCATCATCATTACCACCCACGCTATGCATAAAATATATAGGTCCGCGGAGAGGCACGCTGAGGAGGCCGTGCAAACTGCAATGGAATACGGGGCATCTCTCTCTTTACCTAATATTTTTATTCTATCCTGACATTTTTCAGTTGGAAGGGCAGTCTATATGCGTAACAAAATTTTATATATTTATTTTTTCAAAAAGGGCACTTTTTTTACGAGGCTCAAAAAGGCAGGTGCTCAAGCACCCCTTGGGCTCTATGTGTGCACGTGCCTGGAGAACAAACTAATCGAATGGGATATTAAATGATGGTTGATATCCTTTCAGTACAGGGAAATAACATTATGGCGTTGCGAGTGAATCGCGTCGCGATAATATACATGTATTCCATAATATGTAAAGTACAGTTGACAGCTGCGTTGTGTTAACGTTACTTACAATGTACAGGCAAATAACATTATGGCGTTGCGAGTGAATCGCGATAATATACATGTATTCCATAATATGTAAAGTACAGTTGACAGCTGCGTTGTGTTAACGTTACAATGTACAGGGAAATAACATTATGTGGTCCTCGTTTGGATAATATGTAAAGTACAGTTGACAGCGAGTGAATCGCGTCGCGATAATATACATGTATTCCATAATATGTAAAGTACAGTTGACAGCTGCGTTGTGTTAACGTTACAATGTACAGGGAAATAACATTATGTGGTCCTCGTTTGGATAATATGTAAAGTACAGTTGACAGCTGCGTTGTGTTACGTTGCAATGTACGCGGAAATGCTGCGTTGTGTTGCAATGTACTACATGCATTCCATTTCGGCGTCTGAGTGGGGGGAAAGAAAATGCGCATTTGGAGGGCGTTACCGCGGCCAATCAGGGCAAAATGCGGAAGCGCTCTTGCACTCTTCCGCTGGGATTAAGCTACACGCGTTACGGCGTCTTCGGCAGAATGAGCATGGCGGGGAATGACGAGTTACGGCGTTTCCGGCGATTAAAGTGTTAACCCGGCCCATAAGAAAAAACAACAAACCAAATTAGATATAGAACAGTGTCTGTATTATTAACGAAAACCTCGCCAGCGCCTATATACTGAGCCCGGGAGGCCGATATAGCAGTACAACAGGTGCGCACCTATAAAAAGCCGTTTGCTGGTATTCTATTCGAAAAAAAACACCAAACCAAAAATAGATATTAAAACAGTGTCTGTATTATTAACGAAAACCTCGCCAGCGCCTATATACTGAGCCCGGGAGGCCGATATAGCAGTACAACAGGTGCGCACCTATAAAATGCCGTTTGCTGGTATTCAATTCGAAAAAAACACCAAACCAAAAAAAATAATTATTAAAACAGTGTCTGTATTATTAACGAAAACATCGCCAGCTCCTAGCTGACCCAGAAAAGCAGATAACAGTACAACAGGTGTGCACCTAAATGCTGTTTGCTGGCGTTCAATTCGAAAAAGAAAATACAAAATAAGCATACAGATACACACCGGCTTTAGTTGTCGGAAGCGCCCTTATTGGCGTCGTTCACTGCGTGATTCCGGTGGAATCTACACAGTATTATCAACCCGGCCCATAAGAAAAAACAACAAACCAAATTAAATATGAAACAGTGTCTGTAGTATTAACAAAAGCCTCGCCAGCGCCTATATACTGAGCCCGGGAGGCCGATATAGTAGTACAACAGGTGCGCACCTATAAAATGCCGTTTGCTGGTATTCAATTCGGAAAAGAAAATACAAAGTAATACAAAGTAAGCAAGCATATAGATACGCACCTTTAGTTGTCGAAGGCGAGAAAGTGTCCACAAAATTTAAGTCTTTCTGTATTGTCCACTGGGCTTATAGTCCGTTGTGCACCTTATGGAAAAGAAATGATAAATCGACGCAACAAGTCCAATGTTGTCTCGTCTTGCCGTCACTACTTGTGATGCAAAGTATTCTCTATGAAGTTCTTTGCCTTTGCGGGATCTTTGAAACTTGTGCATTTGCCATCCGATGTTGTTATCTTTAGCTCTGCAGGGTACCACAAGCCAAAGCGTACCCCCTCACAGGACATGAGCAAGCCCTGTGCTTCGTTGAACTGGGCCCGTTGTTTGGCCACGGTTTGCGTGAAATCTTGATGCGCGCGGATAGTGTCGCCGTCTCCGGTGGTAATTTGTTTCCCCTGCTGTCTGGTTCTCCGTAGAATTTCCTCCCTCTCTTGGAAGTAATGACATCTGACGATGAAGGTCCTCGGTGGGCCGCCGCCGTCTTCTCCACTCGATCTCGTGCGAAAGGTACGATGGGCAAAATCCAAAGTGGGTAGTATGGAGAGGCCAAATGCGTCTTTCAAGCACTCACTGTCGCTTCCCGTCCTCTCTTCCTTCTTTTATCCCAGTGTTACGACCCCTGTGAGTCTAAGGGTAAAGGGCTGTAACATAACAGTTGGTTGACAGAAAAGATGGACCAGGTTTGTAAACAACAATGATATTTATTTAATAGAGGCAAAGGAAGCACATGTAGCTCAGGGGTGAGCCCAGGCCAAAACAACAAACAAACACCACTATACTCCAAATAAACACAATCTAATCTATGGTAAAAGAGATTACATTACCTAAACTACTCTTACCTAACCAAAACAGGAGAAAACAATGTCCAAAGGAAATGGCAGCTCACCCCATCTGTGCTTCCTGAGAAAGAGAGAAAAACACATTAATTATACAGAAACAAAAGCAGAATATATACAAAAACAAACTATAACTAACAATGCTCTCTCTGTGGCCATACACACACAAGGAAATTACTACTAAGCACCAAAGGCCAATAAACGAAATGCAATACTGTCAAAGTTACAGGTTTACCAAAAACACAACATGCCTAGCCTCATGCCAGAGAGAGAGAGAGACTGAAGTGAGAAGCCATGTTTTAACAGGTGTGGGGTGATCCATGATTGGGTGGTGTGGATTGAGTGTTGGAGTCTGGAAAGCCATCCACCAATCACTGCTGTGTTGCAATAATGGAAGGATTGGCCTGGCAGGGACCAATGGGGAAGGGAACAATGGCTGGAGGGAGGAAACAAAATGGAGAACACACACACATGGAGACACACACTGGGGAATATATACATTGGGATGTAACACCCCCATACATAAGACAAAAACATGTTTGACACTTAACACCAACTAAACATGTTTTTCAACATCTCCGAGTTAACATGCACTCCAAAACAAAGAGCTATATAAAAAAAACTAGCAGTTGGTACAACCACACGGGTCAACAATGACAGCAAGAGAGACTGAGTCGACAGCAACATAAAACGAGTCCACAGCAACATAGACCGAGTAGACAGCAAAATAGAACAAGTCGACAGCAATATACAGTAGAACGAGTCGACAGCAACAGACAACGAGTCGACAGCAACAGAGATTTTAACTACGAGATAGAGCATCCGCCAACACATTCTCAGACCCCTTCTTATGCTTTATGCTGAGGTTATAATTTTGCACTATGAGCGCCCAACGCATGAGGCGCTGATTGTGGTTGTACATCCGCGACAGAAAAACCAATGGGTTGTGGTCGGTGTATACTACCACTGGTAATACGCTCGAACCGACATACACCTCAAAATGTTGCAACGCATACAACATAGCCAAAGTCTCCTTTTCAATAGTGGAATAGTTTAGTTGATGTTTGTTAAATTTCCGGGAGAAATAACAAACCGGGTGACTGACACCATCGTGATCTTCCTGTAATAACACCCCTCCAGCTCCCACCCCGCTGGCATCCACCTCCAGCTGGAACGGCAGGGAGAAATCTGGAGCAGAGAGAACAGGGGAACTGCATAAGAGAGCTTTAACACCATCAAATGCATTTTGACAATCAGCTGTCCAAATGAATGGTTTGGACGGGCTACACAGGCTAGTGAGAGAAGTGACGACAGAAGAAAAGTTCCGGCAAAAACCACGGTAATACCCAGCCATCCCAAGGAATCTACGCAATTCCCGCCTAGTAGTAGGCACTGGAAAAGTTGTGATTGCAGATATTTTTGCATCCACCGGACGCACTTGGCCTTGTCCTACCTGCTTACCAAGATAGGTAACCGTAGCCTTGCCGAACTCACACTTGGCAAGGTTAAGGGTCAGGGAGGCTCCAGCTAAGCGGTCAAAGACAGTTTGCAAGGTTGTCATGTGGTCACGCCAGTTGGTCGAATAGACAACCAGGTCATCGAGATAGGCATTACAATTTGGAACACCAGCCAGGACTAGGGTCACCAGTCGCTGGAAAGTGGCCGGGGCATTACGCATTCCAAAAGGCATTACAGTATATTGCAAAAAATTGTCAGGAGTAACAAACGCAGAGATTTCCGAGGCACGGGGGGTCAAAGGGACCTGCCAGTAACCCTTTAACAAATCTAGTTTGCTAACATAGGTGGCAGATCCAAGGTTGTCAATACAATCTTCCATGCGGGGCAGTGGGAAGGAATCAGGCACGGTGACAGCATTTACCTTTCGGAAATCAGTACAAAATCTAGGAGTTCCATCCGATTTGGGAGCTAACAAGCAAGGTGAACTCCAGGGACTGCAACTTGGCTTGGCTAAACCATGTTTTAACAAATAGTCAACCTCCTGTTGCATCATGGCCCTCTTGGTGATGTTAACACGGTATGCATGTTGCTTGATAGGCACAGCATTGTTAACTTTAATATCATGGGCCAATACAGAAGTACAGGAGGGAACATCACCAAACAGAGCCATGTAGGCCTGAATCAAATTTGTGATGTCCTCTCGCTGCTCCTCAGGTAAGTGTGCTAAGTGAGTGGGCAGGTTCAATAACATCTCAGTGTTGGACAATCTAGCACCCTGATGGGCTGCATTGCGCAACTCCAAGCCATCTACATCCTCACCACTAACGTCAGGAGAGTCCGGAACTATTGGAGTTGAGGCAACAGCAGAGACGGCCAGTCCGGCTGTCTGGTCTGAGGTCTTCACCTGCACACTATCTCTGGAAAAATATGGTTTAAGCATATTGATGTGGCAAACACGAGAGTGACGTTTACGATCAGGGGTGCGAACCACATAGTCTGTATCACTTATCTTCTTGTCTATTGCATACGGTCCGGAAAAACGAGCGGAAAGAGCAGAACCAAGGATAGGTAACAGGACTAGAACCTTATCACCTGGCTGGAAAGATCGAGAAACAGCTTTCTCGTCATAGTGCCGTTTCATAGTTCTCTGGGAAGAAGAGAGCGCTTCTTTTGCGAGAGAGCACGCCTGATGCAGTCGCTCTCGAAACTGGCTAACAAAATCTAGAACATTAGTGGGTGTGCTGGCACCCTTTGACATGAACCGTTCTTTAAGAACTTTCAGAGGCCCTCTAACAGTGTGCCCAAAAACGAGCTCAGCAGGACTGAAACCAAGAGACTCCTGTATGGTCTCTCGCGCAGCAAATAGAACAAGGGGGACACCCTCATCCCAATCTTTCTCTGTGTCTAAGCAATATTTACGCAGCATGGACTTTAAGGTCTGATGCCAACGTTCTAGAGCCCCCTGAGTTTCAGGGTGGTAGGCACTGGACACTATATGTCGGATACCCAGGGACTGTAACACTTGCTCAAATAACCTAGACAGGAAGTTGGTGCCTTGGTCCGTTTGTACTACCTTAGGCAGCCCAAACGTGGAGAAGAACTTCGTCAAAGCCTTAATTATTACAGGCGCTGTAATTCTGCGAAGAGGGATAGCCTCAGGGAAACGGGTGGCGGTACACATTATTGTCAACAAAAACTGATTGCCGGCTTTGGTCCTTGGCAACAGACCAACACAGTCAACTATGACATGTTCAAATGGTTCACCGACCGCTGGTATAGGACAGAGGGGAGCAGGTGGAATTACCTGGTTTGGCTTTCCGGTGATCTGACAAGTACTACAGGTACGACAGTATTGTGCTACATCGGACTTCAAACCGGGCCAAAAGAAATGTTGAAGTATTCTGTTGTATGTTTTAGTGACTCCCAAGTGTCCAGACCAAGGGTGGTCATGGGCCAAGAACAGTACATGCTGACGATAAACTGCAGGGACAACAATCTGATAAACAGTGCTCCAGTCTGGTACCTGATCTGGTAGCCCTATCTCCGATTGTGCATGCTCTGCCAGTCTAGTACCATGGGACCTCCATGTACGCATCAAAACTCCTTCATCCACAAAATAAGAATGCAACTCTCTCCTCTGTTCTGTTTCAAGAGAAGAGAAACATTTTGCAAGAGAAGGGTCAGCCTTCTGGGCAGTAATTAGCATTTCACGAGTAACGGGTAACTTCAAAGCGTCGGAACTAGTTACAGTTGTCTGTGGGGGTACCTTACTATGAGTCGGTGGTTTGTCAGCGGTATCAGAAGTTGGAGCCAGCAACTCCTCCCTGACAAAGGCTGAAGCAAAAACAGAGTCAGACAAATTAATTTCATCACCTCTCTTTTTCAATTGAGCCCGAGTGACAACACTGTGACAAGTCATCAGGCAGAGAATCTGTGTCTGGGTGATCCAACACTTCCAGCACAGCGTTCACCTGTCCTCCAGCTAAATCATTTCCCATGATAAAGGAAATGCCTTTAACTGGCAAGGAAGGTCTCACCCCTATCTTAAAGAAACCAGTGACCAAATCAGATTGTACATGAATACAGTGTAACGGGGCTGGCACGAAACCCATCTCAATACCTTGAACTAGGACACTAGAACCACAGGAAGATTTCTCAGACAGAGGTAGTACATCAGAGAGGATAAAGGATTGTGAGGCTCCAGTATCTCGTAAGATCTGAACTGTACACTGATCTTTTGGATCCCCTGTCAAGGAAACTAAACCCTTGGAAGTAAATGGCCTGAAACAAGGATCGAGAACATCCTGATCATTGTGCATCTGTTGATCGGAATCAGGTGCCATTTTAATCAGACCAACCCCTTTGGGTTGTCTAAAGTTCTGAGAGGACGGTTGCTGCTTACGTTTCAATGTTAAACAGTCAGAAATAACATGACCAGATTTATGACAGTAGTAACATGTCCGCTCCCTTTTGAGCGTGGAGGTGACATTTTTGGTCGGGGGTGTGTGAATTCTGAATGGTTGGGGACAGAATGTTTCTGATAGAAATCATGGGGGAGAAACGAGTCACGCCTATCTACAAACACAGTTTTATGGGTTAGCGCAAACTCATCAGCTAATACAGCAGCTTGCTGCAGAGTGGACACTTTCTGCTCACTCAGGTAAATTACAATACGCTCTGGCAAACGATTCTTAAACTCTTCTAATAGAATGAGTTCTCTGAGAGAGTTAAGATCTGAGGCCTTGCTTGCTGCACACCATTTATCAAAGAGAGTTCCCTTCTCTCTAGCAAACTCTACAAAGGTCTGATTGACAGCTCTCTTGTGACTGCGAAACCTCTGCCTATAAGCTTCGGGCACAAGCCCATATGCACGAAGGATGGCAGCCTTCACAGTATCATACAGTAAACTATCTTCTAGGGAAAGTGTTGAACAAACCTCTTGGGCTTTACCAGTCAATTTGCATTGAAGCAACAAAGGCCAGACCTCTCTTGGCCAGCGCAATGAAGCAGCAATACGCTCAAACACATTAAAATAAGTATCAACTTCTGTCTCTCGGAACGGAGGCACCAAAGCAATGTGTTTACTTATATCAAAAGTGTGTGATGAATAAGCTGTGGAGGAGGACATACCCGGGCCTTGTGGAGGAGTCGGTGTAGCAGAGTTGGATTCACTCCTTAGGACTTCCAGCTCCAACCTCCGCAGTCTGAGCTCTTTTTCCACTTCATGCTCAAGCTCCAACCTACGAATGTTAACAGCCCTTTCATTTTCTGCCTCAAGCTCCATTCTACGAAGCCGATACTCCGCCTCACGTGCTTGTGCCTTCTCCTGAGCCTCCATCTGGAGACGGGCTATTCTAACCTTGACCTGGGCCCCTTCTCGAGACCCAGTTGACACAGGAGAGGTCAAGTGAAAATGTGGCAATGTGACGTTCACACCTGCCTTTTCAGCACCATGGGCTTGCTCCTCAGAAGGCTGTGCTTCCGTAGGTTCACCAGGAGGACTTGCATGTTCATCAGAGACCGCAGGTAAAACAAGCGTCCCCTGCGCCAACAGCTTATCTACCACAAGACACCTGATATCCTGCTTAAGATGCTTTTGTTGAACCGAGAGTTTAAAATGTGTGGCAATCTCCACTAAGTCTGCCTTGCGGCAGCTATCTAGCGCTTCCCAAGTAGGATTGCTCAAGAATTTCCCCAGATCAAAAGTACTAACTGCCATTATTTTTTTCTTACACAAATGCCATTTTTACACACAAATCAATTAATTACTATACAAGTGTAAACAAACACAGTTCACCAAATCCATCAACCAACAATTGAACACGGGTTACAAGATCCAGGCAGAGCCCCCATTTATGTTACGACCCCTGTGAGTCTAAGGGTAAAGGGCTGTAACATAACAGTTGGTTGACAGAAAAGATGGACCAGGTTTGTAAACAACAATGATATTTATTGAATAGAGGCAAAGGAAGCACATGTAGCTCAGGGGTGAGCCCAGGCCAAAACAACAAACAAACACCACTATACTCCAAATAAACACAATCTAATCTATGGTAAAAGAGATTACATTACCTAAACTACTCTTACCTAACCAAAACAGGAGAAAACAATGTCCAAAGGAAATGGCAGCTCACCCCATCTGTGCTTCCTGAGAAAGAGAGAAAAACACATTAATTATACAGAAACAAAAGCAGAATATATACAAAAACAAACTATAACTAACAATGCTCTCTCTGTGGCCATACACACACAAGGAAATTACTACTAAGCACCAAAGGCCAATAAACGAAATGCAATACTGTCAAAGTTACAGGTTTACCAAAAACACAACATGCCTAGCCTCATGCCAGAGAGAGAGAGAGACTGAAGTGAGAAGCCATGTTTTAACAGGTGTGGGGTGATCCATGATTGGGTGGTGTGGATTGAGTGTTGGAG
This sequence comes from Notolepis coatsorum, assembly GCF_963971535.1. NCBI lineage: Eukaryota > Metazoa > Chordata > Actinopteri > Aulopiformes > Paralepididae > Notolepis > Notolepis coatsorum. The sequence continues at coordinate 105,267,020 of NC_140172.1, read as the reverse complement.
TCTGGAAAGCCATCCACCAATCACTGCTGTGTTGCAATAATGGAAGGATTGGCCTGGCAGGGACCAATGGGGAAGGGAACAATGGCTGGAGGGAGGAAACAAAATGGAGAACACACACACATGGAGACACACACTGGGGAATATATACATTGGGATGTAACACCCAGTTATACGCAGATTAAAACGGCGGGACCGAGCTTCCAAATCCTCATTTCGAGCTTTCTGGGTCGCTAGTTCTTTCAGACCCTCAGTCAAATCTCGCTCCAAGGCGGTGATCCTGTCAGATCCTTTCCAGTTCTACAAACTGTTTCCCCATGGCCTCAATTTTGGCGTTGGCATTATCATTAGCCTGTTTAATTTCCGCCCTGAGATTGTCAACCTGGGTCTTAATCTCGACCGACTGGGCCTCCCCCTTGTCGAGCAGCTCCGTCCTCAGTGCCGCAATAGCTTGTAGGATAGCCTCTTGCCCCGTGTTCTCAGTCGGTGTAGCATTAGCCTCCATAGCTTCCATGTTGGCTTTATTCTGGTGACGAGTACCCTTCATCATCTGCTGCAGGTTGTATTGCGGCGACAAAACTATGCAAACGTTCTCAATATCTCTGTTGGGTGTTCTCAGCAGGGTATCTGCAGGTTTAGCCCAGTCAGATTTAATGCTTTTTAAGACTTTTTAATGCCACTCAGAATGACACCAATTAGTTTAAGTTTAGGGACACATTGGTCCAAAGATGTTTATTAAAACATAACTTGGAAACTTAAAAATCTTGAACTTAAAGGAGTAACTGGATTGGATGAATTTCAACAAAGGGGTGACCAAACATAAATAGCAAATATAGCTATACAAAATATACCAGGGGCCAAGCAGCAAGTGCAACAGCCACTGTCAGAACACATAACTATTACCACCCTCCCCAGGGTATCAAAAAAGTCAACCAACAAACAAGATTCTTGTGCCGGATCTTAGGGCTGGGCGATATGGAAAAAAATCATATCGCGATAACGATATGATAATGTTATCATATTTCTCGATATCGATAATTATCGAAATTGTTATAAGTATAAAAAAAATAAAAAAAATTTTTTTTATTTTTTTAAAACAACAGATGTATGTTTATTTTGCAGCAATTCTTTGTCATTGCCGCCATCTTTAGTGTTACATCCCCTCACTCCAGTTCTCAGGCTGCAGCTGGTTTAAAAGCGAAAGTAAACCAGCTTCTCTGCTGGCTGTGGCTCCAGGGGAGTTGAACAGTTCTGGCTCTGCTAGTGTCACCATTAATACAATTATTCTTCTATCATTCTTATGTGTTGTAATCTCCTCTATTCAGTGGCAATACCAACAGCTATTTCTGACCAGGCCATGCAGCTGTTGGTAGGAAGCACAGACAGAGAAGGCAGGATTTGGCCTACTAAGATAAACTAGTTACAGTATGCATAAATATATGCTATAAGAATCAATCTACTGTTCCATTTATCCATTGTAAGAATGTATAGACAACCATCTACAAATATGTATACTATTACAAAATGTGCTGTTTACTGTATTAAAGCAGGCCATGGTCATATAGAAATGCACTAATTCGACCCACAGTATGTCCTTCACAAATGAACCACCTGTGACAAAGCTAAAATAGCGATGTTCTCGGTTTACAGTCTGTCTCCTTGTTTAGACGTGTTGCATGGAGTATAAATTGGCAAGGGAGGGAGCATTTTGGCGAAGCTTGAGCTAAGTACTGATTTTGTGTCCACTCCACAGCTGTGATGTGTATTCTCTGTAATATTGTTTTATTCACTCTGTAATAAATCTTTGAACCTAAAACCTTCTCCTTACCGTCTCTCCAAGGTCAAATTAACTGAACCCGACAAATTGGTGGCCACTACGGGTATTTGGCTTCTGGAACGAGACGGCACTCGTGGACAGGGCGGCTGGGCGGCACTCATTAAACGGATCCGTCAGAAAAGGTAAGCATAGCCTGTTATATCGAAATCTGCATAGGTTAACAATAGTATGAGTGTCTCCCAGTGCCTGAAACCGTGAGTGTTCTCTCCATTATATTTATAAAACAATTGGATAACAATTTGGTTAAAGTCAGATTGACATTTTCCTAAAGGAGTGAATAATCAATATTATATTCTGATACTGTATAACCCTGTGATGTGCTGAGATGTATTTCCGTGGGACAGTGCTAGAAGACCTTTTGTAAGGCCGGGGATTATACCTGAATAGTATTATATGTTAAAAAGGTCTAGAAGAGATGCCATAGTATAAACCGAAGACATAGTGTAAACCAAAGTCCTAGAAAAATAGGCCTGCCTGAAAAGACAGATATATGACATAGTGTAAACCGAAGACATAGTGTAAACAAAGACCTAAAAGGATATAGGCCTGCCTGTAAAGACAGAGATATTGGGCAGACAAACATTGAATGCAGGACTGATTACGTTTGGAGGTGCGGGCAGTTTACGGACATATGGATTAATATTACCTTTGTCTTGTCCTGGTACTAGTCTCCTATATTGTCTCAGGATCACTGCAATTCAAGTCTGCAAAATAAGCTTAGACTGTTGTAAACCTATTTAAACGGCATGACTAGGGAATAAAGGAAAAAGTACTGGGTAGGTGTTATATTTCATTTATGTTTTGATTGTGTGAGCAATAGCTCAAAGCAGTGTGTTTTAAACCTAAACGGTGTCCATGTTTTTGAGAACCTTATGGAAACCTTGCGGTGGTAACAAAAAAGGTTTTCAGAAAAAGGCTGATTGACTGAATGCAATTTCAATACAATCTGGCTGGCCGTTTAGGTAGTGATCTGGGGGAAAAGTGGGTGGCTTAAACTTGGCTGATCTTAACAAAATACTGGGATGAAAAAAAGCATCCAAGAATTTTAAGATTACACTGTGGACGGGGTGGGAATCTTTAGAATTAGCTGACTGGCGCGGAAGTTTAAAATTGAATAAACAGAGAGTGTTGTGAAGGATCAGATTAAACCGAATATATATGTTTATTTATATATATATATTTAAATAGTGTTTGTATATCGTTTGATATCCCCTGTATATTCCTTGTACAATATGCACTGAATATCCCTTTAGTCTACTAAACAGCCCATAATAGTTTCATTCTACCATTGGACGAGAACCTGGCGCCAGGTTGCCATACCCCTAGGTTCAAGTTCAATCGTGCCGCCCAACATGTCGTGGCAAGCCCCGGTTCCGCGCAGGAATACGTCTGGCGAAATACGAATGGTACTATTTGTTCATAGCGCATATATATATGGCGCAAGTAAAGTAGAATTCTTTTAGTCCAGTTCTTTACCCTCCAACAGAGTGACAGACGCGAAGCCTCACCCATGACGCACGTGTGGTGTAGTAAGGCCTACTTGGCCTCAGAATAGGCATTGAGATATCGTGTAGATTAATAGTTGAATAGTCATAGTTTGGCACTATACCGTCGAGTTGGACGTATTCTATTAAGCGAATAATAGTCTATTTATGTATGGTGCATCGTTCGGTTAGAGTTATAAAGTTATCAGTACCCCCATCGTTCCTGACGTTATCTGGACGCTTAACCAGGCTGGGCAGACCCCTAGTGGTGCTTGCATCCGAGGAGCTCCGGGCCAGGGCGACTGGACCTGTATATTGGATTACTCTACCCGGACGACGGCGAGCCTTCCACGGCTTGGATTATGCTTTGGGTGCTTTGATTATTCCATGGATAACGGCCAACACTGCGGAGTGTTGGAACTACCCCCCGGAGAGGACTCCAGGTGAGACGGCGCTCTACACCAGTGAGGTCGCCTCACGTCTCTCCGTTGTGGACCGGCAGCTACCGTCCACCAGAGGGTCCAGCTGTATTCGTCTGCGGACCGAGGTTCTGTGGGCACCGTGTTCAAGACTTTGAATTCTCCCAAGAAACCGTCGGCCAGATGGGATACCGCCAGCGGCTTCTCTAACCCCCCCCTCCTACTGTCTTACAACCAGCGGGACCCCCCCCCCCCCCCCCTTAGTGTATCCAGCTATAATCATTCAAGTACCATCGCTATAGTTCCTAAATATCCAGGTTGTATACTTACTCCCTGCGTAACCAGAGATTGGACATTCAATGTTGATTTACCTACGAATACTCATTTGCCATACAAGTGCATATTTCAAATCATAAGTGTAAACAAGTGAACGTTGTATATACCTTTTGCTATATTAAACCTTCGATTTGTACATTTGTGTGGATTCGTTTCATCAGGTGGGAAAGTGTTCATCATACTTATATCATGTACTGGATGGCCAGAAGTTAAAGTACAAGAGGTAGTGGTATTAAATACCATATCTAACAATACAGTCAGGGAATTGTACCCCTCAGTTACAGAGAGGGTTGGCAAGCCAAAAAGTATTTGACCTACAACGGTCATAGGCTGTGTATAAATAGTATTTCTAACTAACTAATTGAGACCTATATATTTGACAAACTACACCCTACTACTTATGATATTCAACAAGTTTTCTTTTTTACAAAAACATACACAGAGAACTTTTATCTAAACATAACAGGCATCTGTAGTCTCACAAATCCTATTTATAAAACACACACACACATAGGAGACCCCCTGCTGTCTAGCACGTGCTATTTAGGACACACACACACACACCCACACACACACCCCCCCGCACACACACACACACCCACACACACACACATACACACAGTCTTACTTATAATATATCCCACACACGCTCATTTGCAGTATACAACATTAGTCTCAATCAAACCAAGATGGCGGATGTTGAAGAAACCACCCAATCTGTACTACAGAAAGTGTATCTACGGCTCGATGTGACCACAGAGCCCCAAGACAGAAGTAAGACAAGGAAGACTATGGAGAAATTGATAAAGAATTGGCAGATGAGGAACCTCTTCCCCCAGAACGAAGCACCGGCTCCTTCGGGGGCAGACAGACTAAATGTGTTTAACCATGAGCAAGGGGAGCTTTCCTTGAGGACTATTGCATGGGAGAAAGGGGGAAGGCACAGAATGGGACCCACCAAGACAGCCTTGGACAAATCCCTGATGCAGATGGCAAGAGTGACCTGTCTCCTATTACACATTAAAAATGTGACCCCAATGTCAGCAGTCTCTGTCTGTCCAGTCTCTATAGAAGACAGGTCAGACATTTTCACCCCGTTACAGCCTCAATTTTGCTCCACTCCAAGCTCAAATTCCTCTGCCCCTCCACTATACCCTAACCCAGCCAACCTATTAGACACAACACCTACCAGAGTATACACCCCCCACCAATGCATGCCTTTTCCCTCAACAAACACAGGCCCCCATAATCCATATTACAAACGGGGTCCTGGAAGTAGAAGAGACCAGTAAAGACAGGGAGCTGACACAGCTGATCCATGATATCCGAGCCCTCAGACATAACACCACTGAAATAATAGAGGCCTGCAGGGAAGGGCAAGCAAGCTCCAGCGATAAGGAGGGACTGTCAGGCCCAAAAGGAAACATGACACCAAAGAATGTAGATGCAAGGAGGAGGAAAAAGGTGGAAGCTAGGACATGCTACAGTCCGGTCAGCGACACATACAGGACCAGCGCAGGTACTAGTCAAGCTTCAAAGGAGCTCTCATCTGGAGAAAGTGGGGGAGAAGAGAATGGATACGTGGCTGATGTAGAGCCATGGGACAGAAACAATGACATCAAAGAAGAAGAGGGGGTGGACAAAGTCATAGTGCTAGAAGGACGACTGAAACTACGAGGTGATGAGAAGAGCCCCAGAGGAAAATCCCTGGAGATAGCCGGTGGAGAAATGCTATTACAACACACTCCAGTGGGACACCACACAAGAGCAAGAGAAAGAGCCAGAGAGAGGGAGGAAGGAGCAGCCGGTCACACCATGTGCCCCCTGGTGACCTCTCATCATGGACAAGGAGCAGCCGGTTACACCATGTGCCCTCTGGTGGCCACTCATCATGGACTTACTATATACCAGGCCTGGTGCCACAGGGACCTGGAGGCCTTAGTGGCGAAGCTACCCCCGCTGGCCAAAGGAGGGCAGCGATGGATAATGGAGGTTGAGAAATTTACTGCCGGAGATACTCTATGTCTGGGAGATCTCAGGGCCCTGATGGGAAGATTGGAAGGAAGACTAAAGGCAAGAACCATAGATACCCAGGCAAATTGCACTAACTCCCCAGATGAAGATAATTTCAATCAACACAGACAGTTATATTGGGCTGGGGTCCGAGATGTATACCCCACTACAAGGACTCTCTCCTCCCTAGCCAGTCTGAAGAAGGAACAGGGTGAGGAGATACATGCCTTCCTGAAAAAGTGTGAAGAGGTGTGGTTGGAAAGCACAGGAGAAAGACATGATAGCTCCAAAGCCACCACCATGTTGTGGAGAAACGCAGTGGTACATGCCCTTCCCCAGGCAGTGCAAGACAGATTGGAGGACATTGTGGGTCTGGATACGAAAGACGACGAGGAATGGAAAGCCCACCTCATCCATTATGACAACAAGCACAAGAAAATTCAAAGCGACAATGATGAAGAGATAAAGACATTGGGAAAGAGACTGTTGAAAATGCAAGTGAGTGAGAAAGACGATGAGGCCAACAGGGCAAAGAGAGGAAAAAAACAAATGTTGATGGGTCACATGGGGCCACCCATGCAACAAGAAGCTGTAGTCCAGTCATTATATGAAAAAACCTAGGACAAATTGCAACAGTAGCAAACTCAACTGATTTTGTATCCTCATTATGTCCTTAGTGAGGGGAAAAAAGTCCCAAGGAATCCCATCATGGGAACGTTTTGAAAACGACCTATATATATTCATATAGAAAAATGCCTGTCATAACATAGTGGTGAAAATTTTACTTTTAGATATCACTATAAAAACTCACAAGCTGATTACACACACAAAGACAAGAAAAAAAGTCAATCACAACTTCATTGAATTATTCTGTTTACTCATGCAAATCGCACATTATCTTATTTGATATGCACCAATTAGCATACACGCCAGAACGAATCAAAACATTTGATAAAGACATTTTTTTCTTCTTGGAATATTAGTAGATAGGCTCTGTGGAGCTCAGTCCACGAGGATGGGGCTCAAGGGTTTATGTCCATGGGGATAGGTCCATGGAGATGGGGTTTTTTATAATAGGCGGAAATTACATATTTGTACAGCATGCAAAACACTACATGATTCTTGCACAAAACTACATGGGCTTAACATAAATTTGGTATGTCTGTATAGGGGAGGCTTGTAGGTACCCATGTAACCCATTCCCATTAACATATAGGTAGAAGGCCAAGGGACCATTTGAAAAATGGTGATGGCCATATTTCCCTCCCCAAAAAATCGTCTTAACTTTGAATAATTAGGTATGTAGCCCCCTTTCCAATAAGGTAACATGACATGGTTGGTCTCAGTGGAAACCCGAGGTTGTCTAGAATCAAATGGTATCTTTACTTTTGAGCTACCTCAAAATTTGAACGCGTCACAATCTCTGAAAGACAGTGTCGTCAGTGATCCTGCCAGCAATCAAGTACATTGAAACAAAACACATTTCCCATGATGGGATTCCTTGGGACTTTTTTTCTATCACTAAAGACATATTGAGGATACAAAATCAGTTGAGTTTGCTAATGTTGCAATTTGTCCTAGGTTTAGCCTAATTCTGGCCTATAATGACTGGACTATAGGGGTGACAAAACATTGAAAAAAAACACATTTCCCATGATAGGATTCCTTGGGACTTTTTTTCTCTCACTAAAGACATATTGAGGATACAAAATCAGTTGAGTTTGCTAATGTTGCAATTTGTCCTAGGTTTAGCCTAATTCTGGCCTATAATGACTGGACTACTGTGGAAGCTCCAGCCACTGTACCCTCACCCATGCCACCACCACAGCAACAGTGGTGCGCACTGACGTCAATGTCCCCTTCTTGTCGACAGACCAACCACATCTTTGTGACTGTTCGCGAGAGCAGTCGCAATTTTCTGTCCCGCGTCACTCAGCTGTTTTTCTTGTTTTTTCTCGGATCCAGAGCATTGCTGGCGTTAACCTGTGACTGCCGCTTCTGTCCGTATCTCTATTTACCTGTTTAAACTGTATCCCAGCCCTGTTACCCGTTTCCCCCACGTCCATTCCTTGTACTCTATTTGTTATTTTGTTTTCTACCGTCGACGCTGCTTGTCTCTCCCGTCCTCTCCTGCGCCCGTCCTGACTCTCTACAAACATTTCACGTCCTCTCTTCCCCCCCTGCTCTCTGGACCTGCCGACTGTACTCTCACCGTTCCCACCATCACTGGATCTCAAACTGGACTACAAACCCTGCCACTGGAAAACAAACTCCCGGATCTACACATTTTTCTCCCAGACAAAACCTTACCTGTCCTCCGGACCGGTCCTGTGCGTCTGCTCCTGGCTGTCTGCTGTCGGCTAAACCAGCCACCCGCTGCTGGCACTGCCTGCCTGGCCGTGCTATCCTACTACTCCCTTCCCGCGAGGGCGACACCACTCCCTCGCGCTGGTTTGCGGGTTCCCCATCTCCTCGGGTGAGTGTCGGCGATACTATACTACTGCCCTCACTCTCCTCTCGGTCTTGGCTGCTGGTATGGCGCGGTCAGGTCGGCCCGCTACGCGGGCTTGGTCTGGAGCTGGCTACTACACGCTGCTTCAAAACAACAACACTCTCTCTCCCAGTATCCAGCTGCAACTCTGGAGTGCTCCCATTGTCCAGCTGCAGCCCCGGAGTGATCTGCTCAACATTTTACTCCAACTCTCCGCCCTCCAGCTACTACCAACTTTTAACCCACTCCTGCTCCTATTCTACACCCAACTTGGACTCCTGCTTCTCCTACCGTTTTCCCCTTGGATTCTCACAACCCCCCCTCCCCCCATTTTTCACTGCCCCCCCCCACCCCCCTGCCGCCTCTCATATACTCCTGCTGATCTTCACTCGCTCAACAACAACTACCGCCTCCCCGCTGCCACTGCCACTGCTGCCAGAAACGCTGGCATTCACTGTCGCCGTCGCAACATCCACAGAGGCCCCCGCCTAAATCGAAACCGGACTCTCCACCTCCCTGACGGCTCATACATCCCCTCTTCCTGGACTACCTCTCGCCCCCCTGCCACCCCCACCCGCCGCACCGCTAACCTCGATAACCTTCGCTCCTTCCTCCCTGCTCCCCCATCCATCTCCCTTGCTCTCCTCAACACCCGTTCTCTCTCTAACAAATCACCTCTGATCTATGAACTACTACTGGACAACAACCTGGACCTACTCCTCCTCACTGAAACCTGGCAACAGCCCTTGGACTTCTACTCCCTCAACCAAGCTACCCCCCCAAATTACAGCTTCATCGCCAAGCCCCGCCTCTCTGGCCGAGGGGGGGGTCTTGCCGTTTTTCACAAACTCTCCCTATCCATCACTGAACTGCACCTAAACCTCCCTCCCATGCTATCCTTCGAATACCTTGCCCTCTCCCTCCCCAACTCTATCACTGCACTACTCCTCTACCGCCCTCCAAAGCCTCATCCCTCTTTTTTAACTGAACTTTCTGATCTCCTGACCATAGCCTCCACTCTCTCCACCCGCCTCCTACTTACCGGTGACCTCAACATCCATGTTGACCAACCAAACTCAAACCTCACTCCTGACTTCCTCTCCCTCCTTGACTGTTTTAGCCTCACCCAGCACATCAACTTCCCCACCCACAACAAAGGCCACACACTTGACCTTGTTTGCTCTGCCTCCCTACCCATATCCAATCCTCACCCCATCCCATTCCCACTCTCTGACCACTACTGCATCCTTTTCTCTGCTCCCCTTCCCCCACCCCACCACTCCATCAAACGCACCATCTCTTTCCGTAACATAAAATCCATTGACCCTCTCACACTGTCTCAATCCATATCCTCTGCCTTTCCCCCTGACTCCGCCCCCTCTAACCCCGACGACTATGCCCTCCTCCTCAACTCTACTCTCTCTGACTCCCTCGACTCACTGGCACCCCTGAAAACCATCACTGTCTCATTCACCACCTCCTCCCCCTGGTACACTCCGGAACTCCGCTCCATGAAGCAGACCGGCCGTCAACTCGAACGCCTCTATAAAAAAAAAAAAAACCCGCCTCACCATCCACGCCGACCTCCACAAACAGCACGTCTCCTCCTACCGTGATGCACTCCAAGCTGCCAAATCTGCCCACTACTCCACCATCATCAACAGCAGCAACCGCAACCCCCGGACCCTCTTCTCCACTGTCAAGAAACTCTTACAACCCCCGGACAATAACTCACTCTCCTCCCCTGACCTCTGCAACTCGTTTCTCCTCTTCTTCAATAATAAAGTATCTTTAATCAACAGCTCACTGACTGCCCGCATCGCCAATTCCCCCACCCTCGCCCCCCCCACCAACATTTTTCCCCCACCTGACTCCATCCCTCCCACCCCTTTTACTGCCTTCGCCCCAGTTGACTCCTCCTTCATCATGGACCTCATGACTACCTCCAAGACCACTACCTGCTCCCTTGACCCCCTACCCACTACTCTCACCAAAGCCTGCCTCCCTGCTCTCATCCCCCACCTCACCGCCCTTTTCAACCAGTCACTATCCCTAGGCCACGTCCCCTCCCCCTACAAACTCGCCGCTGTCACCCCTGTCCTCAAAAAACCCACTCTCGACCCATCCACCCTCTCCAACTACCGCCCCATATCCAACCTTCCTTTTTTCTCAAAAACACTGGAACGTATTGCTGCCTCCCAACTCCACTCCCATCTCCAGTCCAACACCCTATATGAACCCCTTCAGTCTGGCTTCCGTCCCGCTCACAGCACCGAAACTGCACTGGTAAAGGTCATCAACGACCTCCTCATCTCCGCTGACTCCGGTGCCCTCAACATCCTGATCCTACTCGATCTCAGTGCAGCCTTTGACACAGTGTGTCACTCCATCCTCCTCCAAAGGCTGCACCAACTGGGTGTTGAGGGCACAGCACTTGACTGGTTCTCCTCCTACCTCACTGACAGACACCAATTCATCTCCCTCTCCGGCCACACCTCCCCCCCCTCCCCAGTCACACAGGGGGTCCCCCAAGGCTCAGTCCTTGGCCCCCTGCTCTTCATCTGCTACATTCTCCCCCTTGGTCACATCATCCGCAAATACCACCTCAACTTCCACTGTTACGCTGATGACACCCAAATATACATCAGTACACAATCCCCCCACAGCCCACCCCTCAGTCACATTGAATAATGCATCACCGAACTCCAAACTTGGATGACCCACAACTTCCTCAAACTGAACAGTGACAAGACTGAACTCCTCACCATTGGCACCAAAACCACCCTCACCAGATCCGGACCCATCACACTCACCATCAACGACTCCACCATCACCCCCTCCCCCCTAGTCCGCAACCTTGGTGTCCTCCTTGACCCCACCCTCTCATTTGACCCCCACGTCCGCTCCATCGTCAAAACATCCTACTTTCACCTCCGCAACATCGCAAAAATCCGTCACTGCCTCTCCCCCCCCGCTGCTGAATCCCTCATTCACGCCTTCATCTCCTCCCGCCTGGACTACTGCAACTCCCTCCTCACTGGTATCACCTCCCGCTCCCTCCATAAACTGCAAATGGTCCAAAATTCAGCCGCCCGCCTCCTCACTAACACCCGGTCCCGCGAACACATCACTCCTGTCCTCCACTCCCTCCACTGGCTCCCGATCAAACACCGCATTAACTTTAAAACACTACTCCTCACCTTCAAAGCCCTCCACAGCCTGGCCCCCCCCTACCTGACTGATCTCCTTCTCCCCTACCGCCCAACCCGTTCCCTCCGGTCCTCCTCCACTGCCTCCCTCACTGTCCCGACATCCAAGCTTAAAAACTTCGGAGATCGGGCCTTCTCTCGCACTGCACCCCGACTCTGGAACTCCCTCCCCCAGTCCATCAGAGACTCCCCTACACTCTCCACCTTCAAAGCTCGCCTCAAAACCCACCTGTTCTCCCTTGCCTTCAACCCCCCCCACCCCTAAACCCCCCCCTCCCCTCCAACCTGATTGATATGTCTCTAGTCTTTTTTTTTTGTGCCATCAGGCTGTCTCCCCCGTTCCCCCCATGGTCTCATGTTCCTTTGTTTTTGTTTCTTTGTTGTTTTGTTTTGTTTCTTTGCTTTCGCCTCTTTGTTTGTACCCCTGCTCCCGACTACTGTCAGCGACTTCGGGTTATTGAGAAGCGCTATATAAATTAAATGAATTATTATTATTATTATTATTATGGCTCCCTATGCGTACCCACCCCCATACCAATACCAGGCATACGGGCCTCCAATGAACAGAGGGCCACCAAGAGGAAGAGGAAATGGGAGGTTCAATCCACCGCCACAACCAACTGGATGTTACATCTGTGGACATGGTGGACACTGGGCCCGGGACTGTTGGCAGAACATACAGAACAGAGGCGGACAGAGGGGCAACCCTAGAGGAGGATACAGCCCCAGAGGAAGAGGAGGACCTCCGCAACAGGAAGGATCCAGAGGTTTTGCCTCCCAATTGCCTATGTCAGCATGGGAGACTGAAGAGTGGGGACCACAATGAAGATGCCCAAAGGATCCAACCACAGGTATAGCGGTACCGGCCCACCAAGAACCAATGGTTACCTGTGAAATTGAGGGTGAACTAATACAGCTCATGGTGGACACCGGAGCCGCAGTATCGGTTATCACCAGCCTCAAGGGAAAGTCCCCACCACTTTCCACAAAGACTCTCAACACAGTTGGATACTCGGGAAAATCTGAAATGCAGAAATATACCACGCCATTGGTCACCACAGTAGGCTGTCAAACTCTTCTCCATTCATTCCTCCACGCACCCAAATGCCCCGTCAACCTATTAGGAAGAGACCTTTTGGTCAAAATAGGAGCTGTAATCCTCTGCTCTCCAGATGGCCTTATCCTGCGCCTCCCTGGAACCGCTGAAAACCTTACAACATACAGCAGTGGAGAAAGGATATTAATGTTGGGAACTCCGGACACCCCACAAGAAACCACTCAAGTCTACTGGAGTAGGCTACTCACTACTGGTATTGACACCCCAGAAATACAAAGATGTTACATGTTATGGAAACCTTGGATAAACACCCTGGGAGCATTTGGGCCCCCGATAGACCCCCTTCATCTTACCTACAACTACCTCAGACGACCTGATGAGGAGTATTAACAAGCCTGGGAAGAGGACAAAGAAAATAATACTGAGAAGATACAGATATCAGACCTCTATGTGGGACAACAAGGAGTCGCTGCACAATGCCTACTCACCCCAGAACAACAACAGTGGTATGTCCTGGATGAAGAAGCCACCCCACACATCACCCTAGCGGTAGCAGTGGGACAAGAAGCAAGGTCACTGGGCCATATGATGAGAAAAGCCCTGGCCAGCACATGGTTACCCACCAGGTCACCCAAGCTCTTCGTCAATCCTGAAGGCACCATGTGGAGAATCCTTCACAACGGCACTGATCAAGGCCAGTTGGAAAAACAGGAATTAGAACGGGACCATGGAAGAGAACATACTAACCATCCAGACACGGAAGAATGGCTGCAGAACGTCCCACATACGTTATGGACCACCGGCCCCTATGATGTGGGACTAGTGGCCAATAGAGAAATTTCAGTCACCCTCAAGCCAGACCAAACCCCCTGATGGAGGCCCCAGTACAAACTCAAACCAGAACAGATCAATGGAATCGATGACACCATCCGAGGACTCCTAGAAGTTGGAGTCTTAAGACACACCACATCTCCCTGGAACACCCCCATACTGCCAGTACCCAAAGCAGGAAACAATGGATGGAGAATGGTCCATGACCTAAGAGAAGTCAACAATGCAACAGTAACAGAAAACCTTCCTGTGCCTGACCCCTATGTGGCGCTGCAGAACATTGATCCGTCACATACCCACTTCTCAGTCATCGACTTGGCAAATGCATTTTTCTGCCTGCCCCTCGATCCAGAAGTTCAAGATATGTTTGCCTTTACCTATAAAGGACTTCAACTCACCTACAATAGGATGCCGCAAGGCTACAAGGGTAGCCCTGGACTATTCAACCAAGCACTGAAGAAGGACCTAGACACCCTGGCACTGCCGGAAGGAGTCATTCTGATTATGTATGTGGATGATCTGCTCTTGGCTGCCCCCTCTGGTGAGACCTGTCTAAAAGCCACCTCCGATCTGTTGATATTCCTAGCCAAAATTGGCTACAAGGTTAAAAAGGAGAAAACCCAGATAGCAAGACGAACGGTTACTTTCCTTGGAAGGCTCATCTCAGCAAACAGCCTGACGCTGTCCTCATCTCAACGAACCTCCATCCTCACCCATGGGAAACCAAGAACAGTGCAACAGATGTTGGCTTTCTTGGGCTTGACCGGTTACAGCAGATCCCATATACCTGACTATGTGTCCCTAACTCAGGCCTTGAGGGACATGATTACAGAAGCTGGCAACAGGAACCTCACAGCGGTACTGGATTGGACACTGGAAGGAGAAGAAGCATTCACCCAGACCAAACAAGCCCTAGCACAGGCTGCTCACCTGTGCACTCCAGACTACTCACAACCATTCTACTTGGATGTTTCTGAAACAGAGGGGGTGGTAAACGGAGTTCTGTTTCAGAAAAAGGAGGGGGAACGAAGGATACTAACATCATAGTTCAAAACTCGACAACATCGAAAAAGGTCAAGCAGGATGTACAAGACACCTGGCGGCACTCGCCAGAGCCATTGAGAAGACAGCTCACGTGGTCATGTGCCACCCCCTCAAAATAAACACAACTCATGGAGTAGTCGCATTCCTGAGCTCCAAAGCCTTCACCTTCTCGCCAATCAGAAGAATAAAGGTTTCTGAGACCCTCACACAACCACACATCAGCTATGAATCAGGAAGAGTGAACATAGCCACCGGACTAACATCAAAAGACCTGGAACCACATGACTGTAGTTACATCGCCCAGAAAGATCTGAGAATCAGAACAGATCTGCAAGAGGAACCACTACCAAACCCAGAAAAGGTCATGTACAGTGATGGATGCTGCTACAAGGGTGAAACAGGAAACGTTGCCTCCTACGCAGTGGTACAACAAAAAGGTTCCCAAACAATAACTCTGGAAGCAGCCATCATACCACAACCAGCCTCAGCACAACTGGCTGAGATCAAAGCCTTAACCAGAGCACTGGAATTAAGTGAAGGTGCCAGAGTAAACATCTACACAGACTCAGCGTATGGCCATGGAGCCGTTCATGTCAATGGACCCCAGTGGATAAGAAGAGGTTTCATCACCTCCCAGAAAGCACCTGTCAAACATGCAGAAGCACTCAGAAAACTGTTAGCGGCTGTACTGCTCCCCCAAGAGGTAGCCGTTATAAAGTGCAAAGGACATCAGAATTCGACCTCACCCATAGCCCGGGGAAACGATGCAGCAGACAAAGCGGCCAAAAAAGCAGGAGGTTACACAGGACAGATGGTGAGCCTCCAGGAAGAAAACAGACCAGAGCTAACTGAAGACAGCATTAGAGAAATGCAAAAAGAAGCAGGACCTTATGAACAAAATCAATGGGCAAGGAAAGGAGCCCAATGTGAAAAAGGAATCTGGAGGGCACATGACGGCCGTCTAGTAGCTCCCGCAAAACTATGCCAGCTACTCATAAAACAGGCCCATGGCCCCACCCACGTCAGCAGATGGAGAACCACCAAGGAAGTAGAACTACAATGGTGGCACCCTTACATGAAGGACATGATAGAAAACTACATTACAGATTGCGACACTTGTAATGCATACAACAACAAAAAAACATACAAGCTCCCCATGGGAAGGTTCCCTGTCCCTGATGCACCATTTAAGGAAATTTGTATTGACTACACTGACATGGGGGCTGAAAACGTTGTAAGGGGCTACAGATACATACTGGTGATGGTGGATAGATTCACCAGGTGGGTTGAAGCAATCCCCTGTAAAAAGGAGGATGCTGGATCGGTCATTAAGTGGCTAAAAACTGAACTAATTCCAAGGCACGGTGTCCCCCGGCTCATAAGGTCCGACAATGGGACTCATTTCACCAGTGTTGAATGCCCACGCTCGCTCTTAGGTCAGATCGATAACTTCATAACTCATTGGTCTGCCTATCTACACCTCAAACAGCGTCCTGTGAAGTGGTTGACACGCAGAACCAACCGAGTCTACAAAATGTTGTTGTTACCACCGACCGACAAGAGACAGCGAATGCACCGTTCCGACCCCCGTCAGTCATCGACCTTTAACGTCGAGTGATTGAAGTTGCGGAATCTTTTATTTTATTTGCACTGGGAAGGACTCTCTATATTCAGAGGAGGTCCATTTCCCTAATCCGTTTCACGTATTTATCACTGTATGGATTTACTTGATAATCCCATTATACAGAATCCACCTTTAGTCCTTAATGCATAATCATAAGTCTCCTTTTACTCCGTAGGGATAAAGCCTATAGTTATAGTTATATCCCCATTATAGCTAGGGATAAAGCCACTTACACATATTATCACTATATGGCATTACTTGATAATCCCATTATACAGAATCCACCTTTAGTCCTTAATGCATAATCATAAGTCTCCTTTTACTCCGTAGGGATAAAGCCTATAGTTATAGTTATATCCCCATTATAGCTAGGGATAAAGCCACTTACACATATTATCACTATATGGCTTTACTTGATAAAACCAGGTTTATCAGAATCCACCTTTAGTCCTTAATGCATAATCATAAGTCTCCTTTTACTCCGTAGGGATAAAGCCTATTATTATATTTTACATCATTAATCAAAAATGCATGGGGTGAAGTTACAAGACAAAACACATTTCATGCTTACCCGGTCGTCTGGTCAGAAGAAAGGATACAAATCATATTTATAAAGAGGTAATTTTAATTAGAAAAAGCTAGTTACAAAAAGATACTGAAGTGGAAAGCACCCAATTCAGTTTAAAATAAGCACAGAACAAAACATCTCATCATGGACGGCTTGTGCCCAGTGTCGAGCACCATTCTTCTCATCTCTCAAAAAAGTCTCTCCAGCTCAGTGTAAAAATCCCGCTCTTGAAAGGGCAACCGTCCCTTTTATATCCATCTTACAATATTTCCGATTGGTCTAAACACAGTGAAGTCACAGGCTGTCATTTTTGTTTAGCAAACCAGAGTACAATACGTAATTCGTATGAGCTCCTCCTTCTTGGTACTAACGTTACTTCTCGTTACCTAGTGGTTTTTAAGTAACCGAAAGTCCCTTTTTCCTTCTAAACAGACAACGGCTTTGTCTGTGGTGACCACGTGATTTCGTACCATGTACGAGGCCTCTCCAGTATCTCTTAAGGATCCCTCCAGACAAACAGTTTTTACACATTATTCTGTTAGTATTATTCTCTACTGACACTCAATTTATAAGCATGCCATTTTGAAAACTTTTACTGTACACATCAAACATTTAATTGTTATATAGTTTCCTTTTTTAAGATCTCCCTCTATAGATTCAAGACTCTGTTTTTCAACCAGCAACCCTTCCCGTCTGAAAGGGTTAACATTTACAGCTCCCTCTCCTCTCCTGTTGCATCCTCAGGGCCACATTCCTCAGGTTAACTCCCCTTTCACAGACACCAGCCCCTTCTATGGAGACATTTAAAGGCTCAGTTCCATTTTTTTTATAAGTAGAGCCATCATAGTCTTTCCAGAGTTTAGTTTACAGATTTATACTGGTCATATAGGAACGACCCAGGATGTCATTGTCCAAAAGTGTCACTCGTTCTGTGGCATTTCACACCCACTCTGTCATTCTGGGAGATCATTTTCCATTGTCTTAATAGCGTCTGTACTGGGGGACGAGATGGCGATTGTGGGGTCACGTGGCTGTGACTCTCCACACCCCCTCTGCCATCTTGGTACCTTGTTACCCTGGTAGCCGGCGGGAAGACTTGCATCTGTTGTTCCCTGGCAGGACGGCTCGACAGGATAGGGGTCACGTTGTTGCTTGGTATCCGGCGGGAAGACTTGCATCTGTTGTTCCCGGCCGATGCACCCAGGCTGTTGTCGTCTTGGTCATCTTGGTCACCTTGGTCATCTTGGTCACCTTGGTCATCTTGGTCATCTTGGTCATCTTGGTCACCTTGGTCATCTTGGTCACCTTGGTCATCTTGGTCATCTTTGTCATCTTGGTCACCTTGGTCATCTTGGTCACCTTGGTCATCTTGGGGTCGCCCCCTCTGACCTCTTGGACCTCTCCCATAGTTTGAGGTAGGTTGATTTGTCACTTCTCGGGCGACCCCCACGGATCCCCGAGAATTGTAGCAGCAGTCCTCTATTGAAGTGTGGTTGGCCTGGTCTTGTGACCCTGTCCGTAGGCCTCGCAGGACATCACAGATACAGTCCACAGAGGACTCATTTCTTTTCTCTCTTTCAGGTCCATTCAGGGCTCTCGTCGCCCTGTAACCTGGGTCCAGGCCGATGTCTCTCTGTCCGGTCTGGGAGGTCTAGGAGGTCTGGGAGGTCTGGGAGGTCTGGGAGGTCTGGGAGGTCTAGATGAGGACCTTGAGGATGCTCTGGAGCTTGACCTATCCCGGTCTTCCTCCATTTCCGATTTCTGACCTGAGTCAGTATATTCCTTCTTGCCATTCGCTGCGTCGTCCGCTGACTCCGGGGGACCCCCCCCCCCTGTCTAAGAATGCGGCACTGGTTCAGGTTTTGTCCCTTTACCAGCGCACCTTTACCAGCGCACATCGTTCACAGGCCTTTCGGACTGTTATCGCTCTTTGTTTGGCTTTATGTATGAGAATGTTGTTAGTTCTCAGGTATACCAACATCCTCCTACTTCCGGCATGTCCAAGGTTATCATATACCTGTCTGATCATGTGAGTAGCCTCGTCCTGTTAGCAATGGCTAGTTAGCCTGCTATTCGCTCCTATTCGCAATGGCTATTTCAGCCTGCTCGCAATGGCTATTTCAGCCTGCTATTCGCAATGGCTATTTCAGCCTGCTATTCGCAATGGCTATTTCAGCCTGCTATTCGCAATGGCTATTTCAGCCTGCTATTCGCAATGGCTATTTCAGCTGCATTCGCAATGGCTATTTCAGCCTGCTATTCGCAATGGCTATTTCAGCCTGCTATTCGCAATGGCTATTTCAGCCTGCTATTCACAAAGTAGAGTTTTTTCTACTTAAGTTCTGACTTTAAGTAAGCATTTAGTTACTTTAGTCATGAGTAAACCTTTTTACCGTATTTCACAAAAATATACTTTAATTGTGATTGTTTCTTTAAGTAGAACCTTCTACGTTTTTGACTGTAAGAAAACATTACGTAACTTTTTAGTCATGAGTAACCGCTACTTCAAGTCGTTACTTATCAACCCTCTCTTGTTCCTGATAGATTTTTTACCAATATACTTTTGGCTGTCTGCTGCGCTCTGCAGACCATCTACGTCACCAGTGTTCCAGATCTCGAACATTAGGAAGAGTCTTGGTTGGAGAGGTTCTGCCGATAAGACCAATCTTGAGTAAGGTTGACTCAAATCTGTAACTAATTCTACTCCAGAGACACCTGACAGCAGTTATTTCAGTTAATATTCTTTCGGCTGTTGATACCTATTTAATTAGTATACAGCCCAACTCACTTGAACTCATGTTCTAAGCCCCGGAACCTCCAATCCGTTTTGACAGACCTATAAACCAGTGACTTGGCCGCCTAAGCACCACAGCGTCCTGTATGCTGAGGCTTCCAAGTCTCCACAAATCTGATAGGCCCGTCGGATACAGAGACCCTGATGCTCGCTCTGTCCCCCCGCGTCAAGGTGCTAAGCTTGATGAGAGTTTGCAGAGTCTCAATTTGTTACCCATAGGCGCTGGTGAGTGTACATCTCATGCAGCTGATATGGTTGGTAGGGTGCTAACCTACCAAATGGTTGCTGTCAGGAAATCCCTTCTGAATGAAATAGATTACAAATTCGCTTTACTTTACTCTGGGTTTAGAGCAAGGACGGACATCTTTACATATTATAATTAAAATATATACAAAATGCATGTAGTATTCTATGTCATGTTCCTTCCTAAATGACAATAACACTACATATTCTTCCTCTTGACAGATGAGCGGCATGTCAAGTGCAGTTTGCACTTGCTTGAGTGTCACGTGTCAGGGCCCCAGAAGGTAATTTCTCCCTTTGTTGCCCTCATCTCTGCTTGCTGCTCTGGGGTTAGTTTCTCCCCCATGTTTCTCCCGTCAAGTGCAGGTTGCACTGGCTTGAGTGTCATGTGTCAGGGCCCCAGAAGGTAATTTCTCCCTTCGTTGCCCTTATCTCTGCTTGCTGCTCGGGGGTTAGTTTCTCCCCCATGTTTCTCCCGTCAACATCACCCGTCAGAGCTAGCGTTTCCTTGTGCTAGCTTCTCTTGAGCTATTACTCAATATGTTGAGTAATCAGAACTGTGTTCAGTTTCAGAGGTATTTAGCTCCCCATCCTGTTCAGGCTCAGACTCAGTTTCACCTGAAGGTGTCATCTGTGGCCTCGGGTTCTGATCTTTCATTTGAATGTCACCATCCTCCTCTTCTGGGCCATAGAAAATGGAACAGTGCTCATAATTGATGTTTTTGGCCTTTAGGTACTCGTCGAGAGAGTTGAACGCCTCTAGGTCAGTGGAGGGAGATACTCGTTTTGAGGTGGAGCCTGGCGCCTCATAAAGAGGAGGAATGACTCCATCGTCTTCTTGGTTCTTTCCATTTCCACACTCGTCTTTGATAGTGTGTCGCAGTGTTCTTGAGCGAGACACATAACCCCTTACTGCCCCCGTTAAGCAGGTTGGCACCTTGCATGGCTGCCTCCGCCGTCTGTGGGGCTTGAGTTCTGCCTTAGTCTTAAAGGTCTTCCCACACTGGTCACAGCAGTAAGGTTTCTTTTCTGTGTGTACCGGGTGGTGTTGTTTAAGTTCTGCCTTCGTCTTGAAGGTCTTCCCACACTGGTCACAGCAGTAAGGTTTCCCTTCTGTGTGTATTAGGTGGTGATGTTTAAGGTGAGTCTTCGTCTTGAAGCTCCTTTCACACTGGCCACAGCTGTAAGGTCTCTCTCGTGTGTGTACCGTACAGTGATTTTTAAGCTCTCCCTTCGTCTTGAAGGCCTTCTCACACCGGGCGCAACCGTAAGGTTTATTTTCTGTGTGTACCATGTGGTGTTGTTTAAGTTCTGCCTTCGTCTTGAAGGTCTTCCCACACTGGTCACAGCAGTAAGGTCTCTCTTCTGTGTGTACCACGTGGTGTAGTTTAAGGTAACGCTTCGCCTTGAAGCTCTTTCCACACTGGTCACAGCAGTAAGGTTTCTCTTCTGTGTGTACCGTGTGGTGTTGTTTAAGTTCTGCCTTCGTCTTGAAGGCCCTTCCACACTGGTCACAGCAGTGAGGTTTCTCTCCTGTGTGTACCACGTGGTGTAGTTTAAGGTAACGCTTCGCCTTGAAGCTCTTTCCACACTGGTCACAGCAGTAAGGTTTCTCTCGTGTGTGTACCGTACAGTGATTTTTAAGTTCTGCCTTCGTTTTGAAGGCCCTTCCACACTGGTCACAGCAGTGAGGTTTCTCTCCTGTGTGTACCACGTGGTGTAGTTTAAGGTAACGCTTCGCCTTGAAGCTCTTTCCACACTGGTCACAGCAGTAAGGTTTCTCTCCTGTGCCAATTACTGCTTGCTGTACAGCCGGCAGCTCTGGATATTGTGATTTGCTTGGTTCTGTGAATTCCTCACTTCCCGCAAACGTTTCAGGAGACTCTGGGTGTTCCTCCCGTTCTCCTAGGTAGTCTAGACCCAGGTCGGGTATGGACACTCCCAATCCCTCATCCGAGGGTGATTCCTCCTCTATGATGTGGGAATCATTGTGAGACATCGTGTTAGCACTGGTTTGTTAGCCGATGGTGTGCTAGTTAGCTTCCGTCTGGCCAGCTCATGGGTGTTAGCACTGGCTTGTTAGCCGATGTAGTGCTAGTTAGCTTCCGTCTGGCCAGCTCATGGGTGTTAGCACTGGCTTGTTAGCCGATGTAGTGCTAGTTAGCTTCCGTCTGGCCAGCTCATGGGTCTTCCGTCTGGCTAGGGCCAGCTCATGGGTCTTCCGTCTGGCTAGGGCCAGCTCATGGGTGTTAGCACTGGCTTGTTAGCCGATGTAGTGCTAGTTAGCTTCCGTCTGGCCAGCTCATGGGTGTTAGCACTGGCTTGTTA
Organism: Notolepis coatsorum; assembly: GCF_963971535.1. NCBI lineage: Eukaryota > Metazoa > Chordata > Actinopteri > Aulopiformes > Paralepididae > Notolepis > Notolepis coatsorum. The sequence continues at coordinate 105,244,745 of NC_140172.1, read as the reverse complement.
GCCGATGTAGTGCTAGTTAGCTTCCGTCTGGCCAGCTCATGGGTCTTCCGTCTGGCTAGGGCCAGCTCATGGGTGTTAGCACTGGCTTGTTAGCCGATGTAGTGCTAGTTAGCTTCCGTCTGGCCAGCTCATGGGTGTTAGCACTGGCTTGTTAGCCGATGTAGTGCTAGTTAGCTTCCGTCTGGCCAGCTCATGGGTCTTCCGTCTGGCTAGGGCCAGCTCATGGGTCTTCCGTCTGGCTTCGTGTCACGTAGCCTCGGGCTAGGTAGCCATCCAGTTAGCATTCAGTACACTCCTGGCTTGTTGGCGGATGGCGAGCTAGTTAGCTTCCAGTTCTGTGAACGGTCTTTTTGACTGTGCTTCACATCCAGTCTCTCCTTACAAACAGGGTCTCTGGGCTAGGGAACCCTCGCTTTTCTGTGAACGGTCGTTTTGACTCGCTTCACATCCACACTCCGCTCCTTACAAAGTGTCTCTGGGCTAGGAAGCCCTCGCTTTTCTGTGAACGGTCGTTTTGACTCGCTTCACATCCACACTCCGCTTACAAACAGTGTCTCTGGGCTAGGAAGCCCTCGCTTTTCTGTGAACGGTCGTTTTGACTCGCTTCACATCCACACTCCGCTCCTTACAAAGTGTCTCTGGGCTAGGAAGCCCTCGCTTTTCTGTGAACGGTCGTTTTGACTCGCTTCACATCCACACTCCGCTCCTTACAAAGTGTCTCTGGGCTAGGAAGCCCTCGCTTTTCTGTGAACGGTCGTTTTGACTCGCTTCACATCCACACTCCGCTTACAAACAGTGTCTCTGGGCTAGGAAGCCCTCGCTTTTCTGTGAACGGTCGTTTTGACTCGCTTCACATCCACACTCCGCTCCTTACAAAGTGTCTCTGGGCTAGGAAGCCCTCGCTTTTCTGTGAACGGTCGTTTTGACTCGCTTCACATCCACACTCCGCTCCTTACAAAGTGTCTCTGGGCTAGGAAGCCCTCGCTTTTCTGTGAACGGTCGTTTTGACTCGCTTCACATCCACACTCTGCTTACAAACAGTGTCTCTGGGCTAGGAAGCCCTCGCTTTTCTGTGAACGGTCGTTTTGACTCGCTTCACATCCACACTCCGCTCCTTACAAAGTGTCTCTGGGCTAGGAAGCCCTCGCTTTTCTGTGAACGGTCGTTTTGACTCGCTTCACATCCACACTCCGCTCCTTACAAAGTGTCTCTGGGCTAGGAAGCCCTCGCTTTTCTGTGAACGGTCGTTTTGACTCGCTTCACATCCACACTCCGCTCCTTACAAAGTGTCTCTGGGCTAGGAAGCCCTCGCTTTTCTGTGAACGGTCGTTTTGACTCGCTTCACATCCACACTCCGCTCCTTACAAAGTGTCTCTGGGCTAGGAAGCCCTCGTCTTGGGTAGGGCCAGTTCGCTTCCCGTGGGCAAAGCACGAAATTATGCTGCACTTGTAACTCCCCCCAGAGCTCTATAAACATTATGTTACCCTTTAGTTGTGAGTAAATGTTGCTTTAATCACCAAGGTAGAGCTTTCTATTCATTTGTGATATCCCCGAGTACAGCCTTCCACTCGAGTCGCCAGTAGAGCTTTCTACTTTAATTTTTGCCAAATCTGTAATTTAATCTTACTCGAGAGGCTTTTGACAGTAGTCCTGTCTTCTTCGGCCGTTTAGCACCTATTTTGGTTAGTATAAATGCACATCGCCAGGGACGCCATGTTGAATGCCCACGCTCGCTCTTAGGTCAGATCGATAACTTCATAACTCATTGGTCTGCCTATCTACACCTCAAACAGCGTCCTGTGAAGTGGTTGACACGCAGAACCAACCGAGTCTACAAAATGTTGTTGTTACCACCGACCGACAAGAGACAGCGAATGCACCGTTCCGACCCCCGTCAGTCATCGACCTTTAACGTCGAGTGATTGAAGTTGCGGAATCTTTTATTTTATTTGCACTGGGAAGGACTCTCTATATTCAGAGGAGGTCCATTTCCATAATCCGTTTCACGTATTTATCACTGTATGGATTTACTTGATAATCCCATTATACAGAATCCACCTTTAGTCCTTAATGCATAATCATAAGTCTCCTTTTACTCCGTAGGGATAAAGCCTATAGTTATAGTTATATCCCCATTATAGCTAGGGATAAAGCCACTTACACATATTATCACTATATGGCATTACTTGATAATCCCATTATACAGAATCCACCTTTAGTCCTTAATGCATAATCATAAGTCTCCTTTTACTCCGTAGGGATAAAGCCTATAGTTATAGTTATATCCCCATTATAGCTAGGGATAAAGCCACTTACACATATTATCACTATATGGCTTTACTTGATAAAACCAGGTTTATCAGAATCCACCTTTAGTCCTTAATGCATAATCATAAGTCTCCTTTTACTCCGTAAGGATAAAGCCTATTATTATATTTTACATCATTAATAAAAAATGCATGGGGTGAAGTTACAAGACAAAACACATTTCATGCTTACCCGGTCGTCTGGTCAGAAGAAAGGATACAAATCATATTTATAAAGAGGTAATTTTAATTAGAAAAAGCTAGTTACAAAAAGATACTGAAGTGGAAAGCACCCAATTCAGTTTAAAATAAGCACAGAACAAAACATCTCATCATGGACGGCTTGTGCCCAGTGTCGAGCACCATTCTTCTCATCTCTCAAAAAAGCCTCTCCAGCTCAGTGTAAAAATCCCGCTCTTGAAAGGGCAACCGTCCCTTTTATATCCATCTTACAATATTTCCGATTGGTCTAAACACAGTGAAGTCACAGGCTGTCATTTTTGTTTAGCAAACCAGAGTACAATACGTAATTCGTATGAGCTCCTCCTTCTTGGTACTAACGTTACTTCTCGTTACCTAGTGGTTTTTAAGTAACCGAAAGTCCCTTTTTCCTTCTAAACAGACAACGGCTTTGTCTGTGGTGACCACGTGATTTCGTACCATGTACGAGGCCTCTCCAGTATCTCTTAAGGATCCCTCCAGACAAACAGTTTTTACACATTATTCTGTTAGTATTATTCTCTACTGACACTCAATTTATAAGCATGCCATTTTGAAAACGTTTACTGTACACATCAAACATTTAATTGTTATATAGTTTCCTTTTTTAAGATCTCCCTCTATAGATTCAAGACTCTGTTTTTCAACCAGCAACCCTTCCCGTCTGAAAGGGTTAACATTTACAGCTCCCTCTCCTCTCCTGTTGCATCCTCAGGGCCACATTCCTCAGGTTAACTCCCCTTTCACAGACACCAGCCCCTTCTATGGAGACATTTAAAGGCTCAGTTCCATTTTTTTTATAAGTAGAGCCATCATAGTCTTTCCAGAGTTTAGTTTACAGATTTATACTGGTCATATAGGAACGACCCAGGATGTCATTGTCCAAAAGTGTCACTCGTTCTGTGGCATTTCACAACCAGCCAAAAGCTAGGTGAGGTGGAAAAATACTTAGGAATACAACACAAATATGGCGCAGTATACCATCCTGCCTCGCAAGGTTTGGTCGAGCGAGCAAATCAGACCTTGAAAAGGAAGATAGCAAAAGCTTGTCATGGGACAAAGCTGAAGTGGGTGGATGCCCTGCCTCTTGCATTGATGTCTATGAGATCCTCTCAAAATGAGAAAACTCATCTCTCCCCTCATGAGTTAATGACAGGGAGACCAATGCCAGGCCCACCTAGAGAGGGAGTGTGTGAACCCACTTTGAACATATGGGAGATAGAGGTGGAAGATTACCTAAAGGCCCTCACTAACATCACTCAAGTCTTGTCTACACAGGTTCAGAGATCCGAGGAGGATCAGGAGGAAGCAGATAAGACTCCTGTTAAGCCTGGAGATTGGGTACGGGTTAAAGTTCACAAAAGAAAGTGGACTGAACCCAGGTGGACAGGGCCTTGGGAAGTGGTTGAACACACATCCCATGCCCTGAAAGTTAGAGGAAAAACAGGAGCTCATTGGCACCACCTCACACATTGTGTACCTGCACAGGCACCCTCTCGAACAGTCGGGGAGATTAGAACCGATTTGGCTGCGCTGGAACAATCAAAGTAATGACAATTTGGCTACTTGATCAAGAACTAACAGAAACGGCGCAAACGGATGATATTGAGTCTGTAGATACCTTAGACATAACTCAATCCACAATTCTCACCCCTCCCCAAACAAAACACGACCAACAATTATACCTCACTCAGTTTGTTATTTCCGCCTGTCAAAAGGGCTCAGCAACCTCCACCGTTCATTCCGTATTCAGGAAAGTATTCATGTATCACCAGGAATGACCCCTGTTTATCAGCATGTTCACGTAACATAGCCCTCCATAGCCTGCCCCCCCCCTACCTGACTGATAATGTGATCTCCTTCTCCCCTACCGCCCCGCCCGTTTCCCTCCGGTCCTCTTCCACTCTTTCCCTCACTGTCCCATCATCCAAACTTAAAGGTTTTGTTGACCAGTCTTTTTCATGAGCTGCACCCAGACTGTGGACCACCCTCCCTCAGACTGTCCGTGACTCTCCCTCACTCTCCACCTTTAAAGCCAGACTCAAAACCTACCTGTTTGCATAGAACTTTCCCTACCCATAACCACCCTCCTCCAACCTACCACCTCCCTTTCCCCTTCCCTACTCCTCTCCCTCACCTGCCCCTTCCCCTCGGCTTCCTTACTTCCCTGACTGTTCCCCTACTGGACTCTGCATCTGTTACTTGTTTACCCGTGGTTGAAGGTCCTCTGTCCTCATACTGTTGCTCATTCCCTGTGATTCTCTGTTTATTTGTTTATTTGTTTTTACTCACGGTCAGCGTTTTTGGGTTCTTGAAAAGTGCTTTATAAATCAAATGTATTATTATTATTATTATTATTATTATTAATAACATGACTAGAACCTGTTGAAACAGTATGAAAGAACACCAGTATGAAAGAACACCAGATGGGAAGTGAATAAATCGGGGCCATTGTTTCCAAATCAAGCTTGCCCTACTGGTAAAATGAAAGACGAGTTGAGTGAATGACATGGAATGGATGGAAGGTGATAATGATAAAATGCAAAGAATCTAATTATTATTCGAATAATTCCGAGAGCACTCACGTGAAGAAGATGGGTCCAGCGATAAGAAGATTTTTTCGTACATTTATTGCTATATTTTTGCGCACTACGCAAAGGAGGGATGGAGTGTGAACTTCCAGGCATGACATCCCTTCTTCACATTTTTCCGCGGTTTTTGGGTGATATTACTAGATGTGACTAATGCATTGTTGGCATGCTGCAGATGTGTTTTCTGTGTGGAACACCACATATTTATTTCTTTATACTGCAGATGTAATATACGGTTGTTATATGGATGTTTTCATTAGTTATTACACCATGTATAATTGCCAACCATACGCCAATGTCAGAAGCTTATGCCTTATATTTTACTGCCTATGCGGTCTCACCCATTGTGTATTAAAAAATACCTTCGTCTGGACAGAGAGATGGTGAGTAGAGTTTCCCCTTGACCAAATCGTACTGTCCCGCAGGGGTTTTCGCTCTCACACAATAGGGTTGGAGGATCTGGCATATCATATTAACTTCTGTTATGGTTTGGTAATTATTATGGTAGTTTTGTGGTTTTCAGTTGTTCACACCATAAAATTGGTGTGAAAGGAGGGATTGTCACCATTAATACAATTCTTCTTCTATCATTCTTATGTGTTGTAATCTCCTCTATTCAGTGGCAATACCAACAGCTATTTCTGACCAGGCCATGCAGCTGTTGGTAGGAAGCACAGACAGAGAAGGCAGGATTTGGCCTACTAAGATAAACTAGTTACAGTATGCATAAATATATGCTATAAGAATCAATCTACTGTTCCATTTATCCATTGTAAGAATGTATAGACAACCATCTGCAAATATGTATACTATTACAAAATGTGCTGTTTACTGTATTAAAGCAGGCCATGGTCATAGAAATGCACTAATTCGACCCACAGTATGTCCTTCACAAATGAACCACCTGTGACAAAGCTAAAATAGCGATGTTCTCGGTTTACAGTCTGTCTCCTTGTTTAGACGTGTTGCATGGAGTATAAATTGGCAAGGGAGGGAGCATTTTGGCGAAGCTTGAGCTAAGTACTGATTTTGTGTCCACTCCACAGCTGTGATGTGTATTCTCTGTAATATTGTTTTATTCACTCTGTAATAAATCTTTGAACCTAAAACCTTCTCCTTACCGTCTCTCCAAGGTCAAATTAACTGAACCAGACACTAGTTTATTTTCGATCTTTTGGCGCTTTTTTGGTGGACAAACCACTGCACATGTGCACCGTGACTCGTGACTGGAGTCTAGTTCTGCTAGCACACATAGCCTACTGTGTACAGACGGTTTCAAACTATTTTAAATTAGAAAGCAAACAAAATAAATGGACAAGAGAAAAATAAATCTCAATTTGGTCAGTATTGTCATTTGGACAAGCAAAGCCATTACTTTAAGTTGCAGGCAAGAAAAACAAGTCTGTCCACTGTCTCTGGTTTTAAAACTGCCCTGTTGCAGGCAAAAAAAAAAAACGATTTTTCGATATTTCTTTTATTTCGATATTCGATATCGATTATTAGAATATATCGCGATATTTATCGTTATCGTTATATCGCCCAGCCCTACCGGATCTCCTCTCTGGTAAACAAGAATACCCTGAAGACTCTAACAGGAGCACTCATTCAAGGGTACTACGACTATGCTTGCACCTCATGGTACCAAAGCACCTCAAAGGCCCTAAAAACAAGATTACAAACATCACAAAACAAACTGGTCAGACTACTGCTTAACCTCACTCCTAAAACCCACTTTACCCCTGCCCACATTCAAAACCGCTCTTAAAGAGCACCTACGGGAGGCTGCAATTAGAAACTGGGCACCGTAAATGTCCAAACCCCCCCCCCCCCCCCTCCTAATGTACAGTCTCCTCCCCATCATATGTAAATATTTTCTGTTAGGATCTCTGGGTAACAGTACTGTATATTTGCATATCGTATATGTCACAATTGTAACACTACAGTACTATATAGTATACCTGTATGTCATGTATGTCCCTATGCCATAAATGTCATGATGTCATGTCACTATAATTGAAAATGGGGGACCCTGATGTAAACAAGACACACATCTTTCTCTGGTCTGCATCCCCTTAACAATTGTGTGTATTGAGCCTACTGTATTGTACCCATTCTGCAATCTGTTAAATAAAGTTTTCATTCATTCATCCAGTTGTTTTGTTTTTGTGGTTTTGGTTGAATGAATGAATACTTTGTTTAACAGATTGCAGAATGGGTACAATACAGTATGGCTCAATACACACAATTGTTAAGGGGATGCAGACCAGAGAAAGACGTTTGTCTTGTTTACATCAGGGTCCCCCATTTTCAATTTATAGTGACATTTATGACATACTCAACATACATGACATTTATGGCATAGGGACATACAGGTATATAGTACTGTACCGTTACATTTGTGACATATACGATATGCAAATATACAGTACTGTTACCCATAGATCCTAACATACATGGGAGGATACTGTACGTCATTAGGAGGGGGTGGGTGGGAGGAAAAAATACATAGTGGGTGAAGCTCTCATCGAACATAAACACAAACGTGTCCTTGTTTACATCCGTGAATAGATTATTTTCAAGTTAAGACCTCAGCTTCAAGCTTTGGCGTGGAGCCGAATGTTATCCGGACTTCTGTTGGTGCAGATGTTATAGTCCTACCTGATGGCGCAGCTGGTGTGGAGGCAGGGGCCGAAAATAAATGCGAAATAGTAGTTTGCACAGGCGGGTTTTGCAGAGCGCTCAGCATGTGCGACGCGACTGCTCTTTTTTTTTTGTTGCAGCGGGGCTTGTAATGGTCTTTGACTGGGACCAACCATCGCGCAAACAGTGGATTGTCGAGCCAGTTCTCGTTAAATTGGCACTTTCCCATATTAACGAGTGCAAATGCTAAACTAAACTAAACGTAACGTTAGCGTTATCGCTTCGCCTTGCTAACGTTAGCTAGACTCCGTTGCTGAAATGGTTCCCCGGCCAACACATTACACAAGGAGTTGTGTTGGTTCCGCCCCATTCCGGTCTGCGTGATTCTACAACACGGTCAATGAAAAGTCAAACTTTATCTCCCGTTAACCGTTTTCCCCCAGATTTCATAATAAAACATAAGATGACATGGCATTTTATCTTTCCTTTCTATGGCATTTTTAAGACATCTGAAAATGGATTTAAGACATTTTAAGACAAACTAAGGCCTTAATTATTGATAAACAAATTTAAGACCTTTTAAGACTTTTTAAGGATCCGCGGACACCCTGTCTCAGACACTTTCCATGAACTTTCAGGATCAAACTGGTGAATTAATTTACATAAAACACAATACTGGTAAGGAGCTCAGCCAAATCACCTTGATAGTTTTTAGTTCATTGATCTAGTAATATTTGATCAATATCCTATGTATCTGTGCACCTATTGTCTCCCCCATGATGCAAGCTGTGGCCTGGGCGTCTCTCAGTCTGACCTGCCGACCTCGTGGCTGTCTCCTTCCACACACACCCATTAACACACAGGGCTCCCTGTACATCCTGATCACGCACCTCACGCACACTCCTCTTCTGACGCGCACACGCACACACACTCACGTATACTCACGCGCACACATCTCCCCCACCCAGCTGTCGCGCCCATGATTTATGGAGATGTTGTTCAAGACTAGGGGTCTCTCCTCGCCTACATCTGGAACCTATTAGCCCCCCCTTCTGAAACAAGCACACACACAGCCTAGCACACACACACCACACACACACCCATACATACACACACACACACCCCACTCCCCTTCTATCCTCCGTGCAAGAAGGTATAAATATGTCATGTAATGTGGATATTCTGCCCTTCTTCTACTGGTGGTGCGAGGAGCTGAGCCCGTGCGGGGTGACTGCTCTTCTTCTCTGTGTGATGAAATAAAAGCTCCGTTTGAAATACTCTATCGTCCCGCAAATCTTTTGGTCGACTGGTCCACTACCATATCAATTAAGAATTCACGAGGGACAGGTTATCCCTTTCAACCTCCTCTCTTCCATGGCCATCCTCCTCTCTTCCATGGCCATCCTCCTCCCTCAAGGCCATCTCCTCCTTATCCAGGGCCATCTCCTCCTTATCCAGGGCCATCCTCCTCTCTTCCATGTCCATCCTCCTCTCTTCCATGTCCATACACCTCTCTTCCAGGGCCATCCACCTCTCTTCCATGGCCATCCACCTCTCCCTCAGGGCCATCTCCTCCTTATCAAGGGCCATCCTCCTATCTTCCCTGTCCATACACCCCTCTCCCAGGGCCATCCACATCTCTTCCATGTCCATCCACCTCTCTTCCATGTCCATACACCCCTCTTCCAGGGCCATCCACATCTCTTCCAGGGCCATCCACCTCTCTTCCTGGGCCATCCACCTCTCTTCCTGGGCCATCCACCTCTCCCTCAGGGCCATCCACCTCTCCCTCAGGAGCATCTCCTCCTTACCCATGGCCATCCACCTCTCCCTCAGGGGCATCTCCTCCTTATCCAGGGCCATCCACCTCTCCCTCAGGGCCATCCACCTCTCCCTCAGGGGCATCCTCCTCTCCCTCAGGGGCATCCTCCTCTCCCTCAGGGGCATCTCCTCCTTATCCAGGGCCATCCCCTCTCTCAGGGGCATCCTCCTCTCCCTCAGGGGCATCCACCTCTCCCTCAGGGCCATCCTCCTCTCCCTCAGGGCCATCCTCCTCTCCCTCAGGGGCATCTCCTCCTTATCCAGGGCCATCCACCTCTCTTCCATGGCCATCCTCCTCTCCCTCAGGGCCATCCACGTCTCCCTCAGGGCCATCCACCTCTCTTCCATGGCCATCCTCCTCTCCCTCAGGGCCTTCTGCTCCTCACTCAGGTGCCACCTCCTCACCCCCAGGGCATGCTCCTCCTCCCTCAGGGACATCTCCTCCAGCTGGAGCTCCCTCCTGCACAATGACAGACGACAGTCTCCATGAAACAAGAAGAAAGCGATCTACAAACAAACATCCTGGCTCCTCTCTCACACCCTGCAAATACACAAAAGACGTTGTAACGGACCACTTGAGATTTGTGTGCCTTGAAATGACATGTGGAATTTCGATAGCGCAGTTATTGTTAATATCACTGTTAACTCATTCAGTGACAACCACGAGATTAGTTGGGTTAACTCGTCATGCGTTGAGTGCCAAGGCCCAAGAAAACCAGAGAAAACTCGGGTTTTAATCGTTATTTCTTTTATTAGCGATATCCATTCATTTTCATCCATCCAACCTGATATTATCATTGGGAATGGGTCTGAGCTCGGAAAAGGGCAAATACCGCCACCTAACGTCTCCCGGAGGGTATTGCACATCATTGGATTGGATGGGAATGTGCATCGTAAAAATAACGTTTTACTTCTGGGGCATGCAGCTGGATACTATTGCATTGACTGAGGGGACTGGAAGAAGCCTCGATTATCTGTTTTGGATATATAACGTTGGATCAATAAACGCGATTGATATTTGGAATGGCGATCAGGAATTGGATTAATCTTTTTGCAGGACATCAGATGTGAGGTAAGGACTCTATGTTACAAGTCTTGGGTTAATCAGATGTTTTTTTCACAGCGATCACAACGTGTGTGTGTGTGTGTGGCGTTAGGCGCTGAGCCAGTCACGAATAAATGACCCGCTTTTGTATCGGGCATAAGAACACAAATACTCTCGATAATCTAGCGTTTATTTGAAACCGATTCATGAATCAGCCGGAAAATTACAACGTGTTTTGTGTATTCCAGTAAAGGGTGATTATCGCGGAATCCTCTGGGATTTCTAGAAATCTCAAACTATATTCGTATTCAAAACGGTATAAAACGGAAATGTACTGATGAAAAAACAATCCGTTTCGTACATGTTGACTGCAAGCAAGTCATTGATAAGCGATGGGTGTATTAGACCCATAGCCATAATTGAAGATATAGTTTAATCGTTCGCAAATGTCCCTGTCCTCCCATTGACTTCAGTGCTGGCACGGAAGGGGTTATTCTGGGCATAGGGGCGTGGCTCTGAGTGTGTTAAGAAGAAGAAGGATTAATTATGGAGAGAATGTAAGTTAATTTATGCAACATTGACAGGCAATTAATTAGAATTAGGTTATTGTGTTAGGTTAACTGACTTTAGTTGTCGTCGTCGACGATACCGTTAGCTACCGTAACGGTTTGTTTGGGTTTGATTGAGAGCAGTGTTAATTTTGTTGACTAAATTGATGACGAAAGATGTTCGTCAATGAAGGTTTTTTTCATGACGACGAGACGTTATTGAAGACCATGTCACGCTAACGAGACTAAATAGTTTATTAAATATCGTTGACCACAACTGAGGACACAAAAATTTAATTTACAAAAACCAGGACGAAATTATTTCTCTTTATGAATGTTGATATTGTTGACTAAAACAAGACGAGACAAAATAATTATAACTTTTCTTAATGCCCTCGTCCCGAGTTGAGCAGTGTGACGGGGAGCTCCGTTATTAGCATTAGCTGAAGAGCTATTTGAAAAGCTAGTTTTAGCTTAACATTACCTTGGCTAAAGTTGAGACTATTCATAATCCAGCTGCAGACCTGCAAGCAAAGTACAGCAAGTTGGCAAAGGAGTATTTTAAGGTAAATCACTTTTTCACCAGTAACGTTACATTGTTTGTATTTCCATCTAGCTCGCGTTAGCTAGTGGCTAAGCTAGCTCACGCTAATGTGGTCACTGATCGACCTCTCGCACACAATTAATGACATGTTGCGCCCGGACAGCCATACCGGTGACAATGTTTAGCTTTTAGTGCCAAATGATAAGAGTCTGAGGCGGAGTCTCAAAAGAGAATGTTGAATATTTATTTTGCATAAAAAATCACAACAGAGCCTCTGCTACTACAGTAGCTAACCTAAACGGAGCCTTCTGGATAGGAAGTGTGCAACAACATGTAACGTCCATGCGGAACCAATGTACCAACAACTATTCCGTGGGTGAACTCATTGAGCTTAGTTGTCAATTAATGATACTAATACTAATCTATACAATCACCTGTTGTTGAATAAATACCATTACTTTCTAGTTATTACTAAAAAACAGTATATATAAAACAGTAGCTGTAAAAAAGAAAAGAAAAAAAAGGTTTATTTATATAATATAATATTTTCTTTAAATGTATGCACTGGTATCGGATCAGTATAACCAGACCTAGACCACCTCTAACTCCTAACCAGACCTAGACCACCTCTAACTTTAACCCCTAAGTTAGGATTGTGACTTAGAGGTGGTCTAGGTCCGGATAGGGGTTCAGAGTTGGTCTAGCCCTTTACATCCATCTAAATAATAATAATAAATTATAATGAATGCTTAACTACCCCTAAGTTACCCTAACCAGACCTAGACCACCTCTAACTCTAACCACTAACCAGACCTCTTCCATGTGGCACTTTAACACTGACCTCAGAATGTGATTTTATATAATGTTTTTATGCAAGCTGATTGCAAGGAATGCATGTGTACTACTACTACTACTAGTACTACTGTGTGTTCTGTTTACTTAGTTTACAGTATCCTGTTATAGAATAAACCGCTGCCAGACACAGCAGAGAGAGAGAGGACAGACATGACAGAGAGGACAGACACAGCAGAGAGAGGACAGACATGGCAGAGAGAAAGGAAAGACACAGCAAACAGAAGACAGACAGAGTTCAGCGTCGTCTCTCTGGTCAGAAACAACGTCACCACATCCGTAATGCTCTCTTTGATGCATACATTGGACCATGTCTACACCAACATATACTGTAGGAGCAACAATACATTGGACCATGTCTACACCAACATATACTGTAGGAGCAACAATACATTGGACCATGTCTACACCAACATATACTGTAGGAGCAACAATACATTGGACCATGTCTACACCAACATATACTGTAGGAGCAACAATACATTGGACCATGTCTACACCAACATATACTGTAGGAGCAACAATACATTGGACCATGTCTACACCAACATATACTGTAGGAGCAACAATACATTGGACCATGTCTACACCAACTGTAGGAGCAACAATACATTGGACCATGTCTACACCAACATATATACTTCCTGTGTATCACTTGTGCCGCCGACTCAGATTCCCCTAGGTTAAAAAATAAATACGCAATTTAAATCAGAAAATGCTCCATGTTGACTATTTCTGACTTCTGACAAGTTTTTTTCCATTAACTAAAAATAGACAAAAATGTCATCCGTTTTCGTTGACTAAATCTAGACTAAAACAAAAAAGACAAAATTGAGACAAAAACTGACTAAGACTAAAATGCTCAGACATTTAGTTGACTAAAACTGACTAAACGAAAAATAAATGAAGATGACTAAATATGATGAAAACGAAAAAGGAGCACTTGACACATGACTAAGACTAAAACTAAAATGAAAATAGCTGCCAAAATTAACACCGATTGAGAGGTTACGGTAAATGAGTGGGAGAAAGAAAGGGAAGGACAGAAAAAAAAGGAAGAAAACATTCAATAACTCGAAAAAACTAGACAACAGAAGGACCTGACGTCAAAGCTAACGCTGCCGCTAGCTTAAACAAATTGTGACAAGCCGTCAGCGTGCAGCCGATGGCGCTGATGACTTTCTCCGACTTTCACGAGACCACATTTTCTACGCCAAGTTCATCGTCTCCTTTATGAAAATAAACTGTTAGTTCATAGCTTTTCCTTCGTTTGTTTACAAAATAAAAAAAACTTGAACTCAGCTATCACCCTCACCCCACTCTAGACAGACAAAGAGCATCACTCTAAACAGCCTCAGAGACAGACAAAGATAATTAGGAGGGGGGGGGGGGCATGGTAAGAGGGGCTGTCTAGGTGTGTGTGTGGGGGGAGATAACAAATAAGGGAGGGATGGGGGCTAAATTTGACACAATTCAATTCAAACTATCAACCCCCACCCTCTCTCGACAAACAAAATAATGTATCATTATTGCATAATTACTACTTAGGAGGGGGGGGCATGGTAACAGACTCAATAGGGCAGACATAATTTGAGCATTGAAGAACAAAAGGCTGTCTACAGTATCAACCCACACCCTCTATTGACAAACCAAATAATGTAATTGGGCTAATTACCCCCCACTGACTGACCAAGATATATTTTCTGCTGGTGAAACGACATCAACAAAATATGTTTTATATGTCCTGGCTGGCAGTGTACATGCGGTACTGTACCATACAGTACCAATAGTCCACTGTAAGATTTTTCACTGTGAATTCCAGGGGCGGTTCTAGCATCAGACCTTTAGGGGGGCTCAGCCCCTAGAGCAGTAGCATCATTTCACTAAATGCCATGGTCAGGCAAGGGAGGGTGCGGGGGGGGGGGTAAAGGGGGGGTCAAATCAGTTGTGCAATAGTCAATTTTGGTGAGTTGTTTCTATATAATTCACTTATGACATTTAGGTAACAACTACAGTATGTAAGTAGTAAACCTATTATTATTTTTTTTATTTCAGTCGATCATAATGATCATGATCATATTACGGAGCGCTCACTGTGTTCGAGAGAGGGAGAGAAAGAGAGGGAGAGAGAGACTCACATTTTCGTGACATTACACACACTTCTGCAGTCCCTCCTGCCGTCCCTCTATCTCTCTCCCTCTCTCTCGCTCCCTCTCCTCGCTAGTTCTCTGCCTGTCAAACCCCGTTTGAGGAAGTGTCGGGTTACACTATGCCTACGTCCCCGACACACACGCAGTCAAGTTTGTGTGTATGTGTGTGTCCCCGACGAGGGAGAGAGATGGCGCACACACATTACACACACTTCTGCAGTCCCTCCCGCCGTCCCTCTCTCTCTCTCTATCTCTCTCTCTCCCTCTCGCTCGTTCTCTGCCTGTTTGAGGAAGTGTCGGGTTACACTGCACTACAACCATAGAGGGGGCGTTACTGCAGATCAATGCTATGTCGACGTCACAGAAACGTCAAATCATAACAGTTTAGTTGAGTGAGGGAAGATCTCGTGAACTTGAGACTAGACTGATGAGTCAATATGGTAATTAGAGACACAGACCCATTGATACTAACCTGTATTACTTTCCAGACCCTGTCAACTGTCAAATGATGTCAACTGTCAACCTGAATTAACATTCAGTATTCAATATGGTCTGATATTAACACTTTAATCGCCGGAAACGCCGAAACTCGTCATTGCCCGCCATGCTCATTCTGCCGAAGACGCCGTAACACGTCTTTGATATCAATATTTAAAAAACTGTGATCGAAATCATATTTCTCCCCCGGGGACCTGAGATATACTGCTGAGCTCCACTCAACTCTCTAACGGTTCAAGAGCGCCATCTGGTGGCCGATCGGCAGATCGCCCAACCGGAAGTCATGTGGATGAAATGGTGCTCACCCATATTTTGTCCGGGCACTCGCTATCATTAGCAGGACTCCATCTTGACACAGTGAACACCGATCGGTGCAAATAACTCGACAAACAACATGATTTGGACGTATATACTATTATACAACCTGGAAATGGATCGGGTATTTATACATCCCATAATAGGAATATCTCTGCTCCACACTCATCGCCCAACGGCGCGAGGAAGATACGGTAAGATCCAGCGTTATTTTCCAACGTGTTCTTTACTAACTGCTCTGATGATCATATCACCCACACTAGATGAATGATATAACGTTGCCCACGGAATTATAAACGACCCCCCGCCCATCCGGTCAACATCAGATCATACGTAGTAACTCCTAGAACCACGTCCAGTTGAACTTTTTTATCTCGCACAGATTCCTACCAAACTGTATTTGATCATCAATATAATGCATTTGGGGCTATAAATCAAGTTCTGGAGAACGCTGCAGAAAACGATAAAAACATACTTTTAGACCGTATTTTAGTATGAATATGTGAAAGAAAGAGTATAACGTTGATACACCCTGAACAATAGATATAGGACTTTGAATGGGCCATGGTAATGTCAATTGAGCAATACAATTTAAAAAGTTATAGCCCTGCAAAGAAGGGGAACTTCTCCATAGACAAATAGAGATGGCGAGGGATGGTAAATTATGAATTTAACCATGGCGATCAAAGTGTTAACATTCAGTATTCAATATTGTCTGATTCAATATTAACATTCAGTATTCAATATTGTCTGATTCAATATTAACATTCAGTATTCAAGTAGAACAGCTAGCTAGCCGTTGTGGACACTCACCTTTCCACAGCTAAACGGTCGGCAAGGCACCTTGGTTGAGAAATGCAGGCTTCAGTCTATCTGTTTAGTCCTGTCTCAAGATGCACAATGAGATCGGCTGAGAGAATTGTTGAATATATATAGAACACAAATGTTCTAGAATGTTCTATTATGACATCATACTGTGACATCACAAATGTTCTAGAATGATCTATTATGACATCATACTGTGACATCACAAATGTTCTAGATTGTTCTATTATGACATCATACTGTGACACACAAATGTTCTAGAATGTTCTATTATGACATCATACTGTGACATCACAAATGTTCTGAAATGATGTATTATAACATCATACTGTGACATCACAAATGTTCTAGAATGTTCTATTATGACATCATACTGTGACATCACAAATGTTCTAGAATGTGCTATTATGCCATCATACTGTGACATCACAAATGTTCTAGAATGTTCTATTATGACATCATACTGTGATGTCACAACGGAACATGTTTGAGATTCATTTGAATAATATAAATAATGTTTGGTAAGGCTGTCCCCGAAGCCTATTTTTGGGATTCAAACTTCGTCAGGGTTCTTCGAACGGATGTTCGAACCTTAGTTTTTAATTTTAAAAAAATTATAAAAAAATTATTTTTTTAACCCTTGTGGGTTAAAATTCCCCTTATTTGCAGGGCTATAACTTTTTAAATTGTATTGCTAAATTGACATTACTATGGCCCATTCAACATCAAGTATCTATTGTTCGGGGTGTAGCAACGTTATACTTTTTCATTCACATATTCATACTAAAATACGGTCTAAAGTATAAGTATGTTTTTATCGTTTTCTGCAGCTTTCTCCAGAACATGATTTATAGCCCTAAATGCATTATATTGATGATCAAATACAGTTTGATAGGAATCTGCGCGAGATAAAAAATTTCAAATGGACGTGCTTCTAGAAGTTACTACTTATCATCTGATGTTGACCGGATGGGGGGGGGGGGGGGGGGGGTCGTTTATAATTCCGTGGCCAACGTTAGATGATTCATCTAGTGTGGGTGATATGATCATTAGAGCAGTTAGTATCGAACACGTTAAAAAATTACGCTGAATCGGGCCGTTGGGCGATGAGCGTGGAGCAGAAATATTCCTATTATGGGATGTAGAAATATGCGATCCATCTCCAGGTTGTATAATAGTATATACGTCCAAATTGTTTATCGAGTTATTGGTAACGGATTGCTATCCGTTGTGTCTAGCTCGAGTCCTGGGACTATTAGCGAGTGATCGGACCGAATTGGAATGAGCACCAGCGTCCATTTCCTGTTTCCGGTTTGAGCGATCCGCCGATCGGCCACCAGATGGCGCTCTTGAACCGTTGGAGAGTCTCCCTCCGGGGGAGAAATATGATTTCGATCACAGATTTTTGAAATATTGATATTAAAGACGTGTTACGGCGTCATTGGCAGAATGAGCATGGCGGGGAATAGGGCTGGGCGATATGACGATATTATATAAATATCGGGTACAGTTCATTAACGATACACTTTTTTAACGTATTGTGGATATCGTGATGTTTTGCCCAAGAGGATTGTGTCGCGCCAATCTGGTCCACACCCGTTCAAACTTTTGAACAACGCCGCCCCCACACACACTACTGCATCAAAGTTACTAATTATTATTAACAAAGGCATTCGTTTTGTGGCATTAACGTTATATAGTTACACGTTCAATAACATTAGCGTATTTACCCAAACATAGCAATGTCCGATGACGACATAGATAGCAAGCGTTACTGTTCATATCTCAGCCCGTGCGGAGTTGTGCATGCCCATTCTGCGGTCTGTTAATAAAG
Organism: Notolepis coatsorum; assembly: GCF_963971535.1. Lineage (NCBI taxonomy): Eukaryota > Metazoa > Chordata > Actinopteri > Aulopiformes > Paralepididae > Notolepis > Notolepis coatsorum. The sequence continues at coordinate 105,226,556 of NC_140172.1, read as the reverse complement.
TTTTCAATCAGACAGATGTATGGAAAGGCTTTTATTATAACATTCGTTGCAATAAAATCATTATGGCTTGTTTAGTCATGCTGCGGTGCGCTGGTAATCACTCGTCTGCCGCAGGGAGCTGTTGTTGTCGTTGAGCTGAGCTCAGCTCTCGTCAAAATCAATTGCGGAAGTAAAAAACGCATAGAGCTTGCCAATTGGTGCTAAGAACAGCAGGGCGGGTTCAATCGGTGTGACGTAATTGGCAGACTCGACTGTCAATCAAAATTATTCTGTTGCCGGCTGAATGATCGAATGAATGAAAACGTTATTAACGATTGCAGAATGGGTACAATACAGTACAGCTCAATACAACAACAGTGGACTGGGGGATGAAGACCAGAAAAAGACTTTCGGCTTTTTTACATAAGGGTCCTCCATTTTCAATTCATCAAAACATTTAGAGACATACAAATATACAGTAGTTTCATAAAAATGCTAAAATGCTATTTATTGATTGATTGATTTAAAACTTTATTAACATATTGCAGAATGGGTACAGTACAGCTCAATACATACAATTGTTAAGGGGATGCAGACCAGAGAAAGTCTTTCGTCTTATTTACATCAGGGTCCCCCATTTTCAATTAATCATATTTCATATCTAAATCATATAATATCTCATTGCTAAATATATGCAATATATAATCTAATAATCCAATAATCTAAATCTAATATATAATATAAAAATGCTAAATGCATGGGTATTTTATTTAGTCTTTAATGTTAGCTTGCAAACTCAAATACTGTCTTGGTAAGCCTCATAATGAATTGTTTGGGGAAAAAAAGAAAAACATCGTGATGTGTATCGTGTATCGCCGAAAGGTCAGAAAATATCGTGATATCATATTTAGGCCATATCGCCCAGCCCTAGCGGGGAATGACGTGGTAAGGCGTTTTTGGCGACAGTGTTAAAAACTTTAAATAAAAAAAAAATTCTCATTTATTTTTTTATAAATTATTTTTCTTTTTTTTATCCTCAAACTAAATCCTCAATTTGAATAAAGTGATTAATTTGATTAAATTAGTATTTTTTCTTTTATTATTTTGTTAGTGATGTAATCAAAAATAACACTTGGAACAAAAAACACTGATTAACCAAAACACTTCAGCAATTCTAGAGTTAATACATGTAAAAAGTTGTATTCATTGATAACCCAAAAAAATACATTATCTACTTGAGGAGAGAATGTGTATATCTGTGTTTTGACTTTGTGTACACACTTACCGCCCATAATGGGAGTAGGTATGCGTTACTCATAAATTGTTTCTGCTTGGGGAGAAGTCTTGGTTTTGGGGAGAGTAATACTTAGGGTTTCCAACCTGCTCTACTTCTAGAAACAAAACTGAACAAAATGTGTATTTTAGCAGCTTTAGGGGCTACAGGCGTGTAGTTCACCAGTTTGATAATAATCTATTATTTGGGAAACAGAAAATACTCTGTTACACTATAACCACTTGTAGGGCTGGGCGATATGGCCAAAAATGATATCGCGATAACGATATCGATAACAATATGATATCACGCGATATCCATAATTATCGATATTGTTATAAGTATTAATATTTTTTTTTAAACAACAGATGTATGTTTATTTTGCAGCAATTCTTTGTCGTTGCCGCCATCTTTAGTGTTACAGCCCCTCACACTCCAGTTCTCAGGCTGCAGCTGGTTTGAAAGCAAAAGTAACCCGGCTTCTCTGCTGGCTGTGGCTCCAGGGGAGTTGAACAGTTCTGGCCCTGCTAGTTTCTTTTCTATCTTTTGGCGCTTTTTTGGTGGACAAACCACTGCACATGTGCACCGTGACTCGTGACTGGAGACTAGCTCTGCTAGCACACATAGCCTACTGTCTACAGACGGTTTCAAACTGTATTTTACATTAGAAAGCAAACTAAATAAATGGACAAGAGACAAATTAATCTCAATTTGGTCAGTATTGTCATTTGGACAAGCAAAGCCATTACTTTAAGTTGCAGGCAAGAAAGACAAGTCTGTCCACTGTCTCTGGGTTTAAAAAAAAAAAAAAAAATCTGAGATTTTTTCCGAGATTTTTTCCCGATATCGATTATTAAAATATATCGCGATAATTATCATTATCGTTATATCGTCCAGCCCTAACCACTTGAATGTGTAAACACCATGTCTCATGCCTCACCATAGTGTGAACAATATGTATATATATATATATATATATACCATCTTATATATCTTTACATATTGTTTTCAAAGGCATTTCTTTTGGTCTCATGAGTGTTTTACAAAGGTGTGAGAGAGAGAGAGAGAGAGAGAGAGAGAGAGAGAGAGAGAGAGAGAGAGAGAGAGAGAGAGAGAGAGAGAGAGAAACAGTCACGATATAGACAGACAAATGATCAACCACTGTGAGTGTCAAGCATTTTTTTTGGTCTCATGCGTGTTTTACAAAGGTGTGAGAGAGAGAGAGAAAAAAAAGAGAGAGAGAGACACGATATAGACAGACAAATGATCAACCATATATCCTTTACTATTTTAAGCTTGTTCTGGAAGAAATTACTGTGAGTGTCAACCTTTAGTAAAGTCCTGTCTAGAGCTGCCGCAATAACCGCATTACCGCGGTATCGCTGTTGCATCACGCTCACCGCAGAGTTAGGCTGAATACCGCGTCACCGCTGTTTTTTATCATAATAATAAAGTTGGCTTGCGGCTTGCGGCTCTGCAGATATACCCTACTCGGTTCCAAGCGACCCTATTGGGTAGAAGTGGTACCAGAAAAGTCATGTGAAACATTGCAGACCACTGACTGGTCAGAAGAGAGACGCGTCACACTTTGTAGCCTCAGTCTGAACAAAAACAGAACGCCGGCGCCGCCATCTTTACTGCCTCGCTAAGGATGCATTTCGTTCAGGATTTGTTTGCGACAGAACCAAGCAATAAACAAAAAAGAATGGATTCACTGTGTATTCTGCCTTATTTATTGATGAAACAAAACCGACATCAACCCAATTTACCACCGAGCGGAGAGTTTAGTGTCACAACAAGATCGCTGATGTGTTAAGTTTGTTGTTGTTAATACTACCGTCAGCCGATATACACGAGAGGTAACGTTAAACCCGGGTTTGCTTGGTAGAATACACAATGAGAGGTAACGTTAGCTTTGGCAGAATAGACGCAACGAGAGTCTGGTTAATGTTGTTATTGATTGATTGATTGAAACTGTGTTAAACTCTGGCTTGCTGCAAGCCCTCGGACATCTATGCCCACGGAGCTTTCAGTGTACACAAGCGAGCGGCCCTGCCTGCATTCCCACACGGAGACAAACGGAGTAGTACCTGGCTGCAGTGGAAAAGGAACGAAGTACCAGGTGCCTAAAGCGGGTCGAGTCGAGTAGGTACTATGCAGTGGAAAAGCGCCATTAGACTAGAGGCAGGCTATAAGAGTAGACTACTACTACTAAAAAAAAAAAAAAATGCATTCAAATTTTTTTTTGGGCGCACTGTGCGGTAATTACTGCGGCGGTAGGAAATATTTCGCAAATTCGTGCGGTAAGGAAAATATCAATACCGCGGCAGCTCTAGTCCTGTCTTTAGTTATCCTAAATACATCTTATACAATTGATATCTTAATTATAACTTATTAACCTTAGTTGTATAGTGCATAATGAAATGTTTGTCAATCTGTATTGTTCTAGAGAAAGAATAGGCATTCATTCAAGTCAAAGTTAATTTATCATGGATGATTCCATCATTCCAAGCTGTTCCGAGAGAGAGAGAGAGACAGAGACACACACACACAGACAGAGAGAGAGAGAGACACGTGGAAAGCGAACAGGCTCTTGGAATGGGTGTCTGGGAGGAAGTGGGGGGTCTTTTGATGTTGATTAAACGGCAAGCAACTAATGTCATGAATGCAAAATTAAAGGACAATAAATCTAATCTAACTGAAATTGTGTAGCACAGACCTTTCTATGGATCAAAATCTCAATATTATTATGGTGTAGTTAATACTTCATGTATCCGTAATCCCTAGGCTAATGAGGCACTAAGATGTTAGTAAAAAAAAGAAAGAATGTATGCCAATGACAGGAAGTAACGGTTTGTGTGTGTGTGTGGGTATGTCGTATATTTAATGAATAAAAAAATGCATGGTACAGTCTCTCGAAAGGTTGTCAGTAGGGAAGAGACCGTTTTGGTGGGTTTAGACCAGTCAGTTCCCTGCACCCAACCAGCTGGCTGACCTTTAAGATAATCATTGACCCCTCCAGGCTCTTGGGGGAAGTAGGAAGAGAGGCTTGTTGATTTTAAGTAACTAAATCAGTTTATATTTGTCCTCCCATTGTCAGACCACCCTCGGGAAAGGCCACCTAAAGTGAATGATTAGCTTGAGGACTAATACCACGGAGCCGGGGTAAATACCGTAGTCTGACCTGGGATGACCGGGCCGTAAAGTGCTAGTGAAATGCAGCTGGTAAGAGAGATTATGCGTTACCAAACTATTAAAAGCTAAACCCCAAAGTAACATAGTCATCAACTAAAAGGTAGTCTAGGAGCAAGCAGCGGGTAGAAACAAACACTTTAGTATCATGAATGACATGAATTGGCCACTGGAAAAGCTACATGCAGTAATTACATAATGGTACCAGTGAAAACTTATATAGAGAAAAACTGGTTACTCCTTCATAAATGGTGTTAAAACAACTTGTAAAAGGCTAAATTATATTAAAACAGTAAGAGCTATGGATGCAAAAACAAGTAAAACAAAGTAACTCAACAAGCTACTTAATTAGTTTCTATGTTAAATGAGTACTTCCTTTTCTTGACTCTGGCTGTATCACAAAACAGTACTGTGTTTGCAAATCTGGTAAGTCATAAAATGTATAGGTGTAGTAGTACTGAATATAGTTATGTCACATGTCCTGATGAAATTGCTGCATCCTTTTGACAGGTGTGTTAAGCTGCTGTGTGGTGCTCATTCTGCGGTCTGTTGGTAAGAGTTTTTAATCAATCAATTCGATTTAGCCGTATAGCCATAGGGACGGCCAAAAACCTAGTCTCTACAACCACCCGTTACCTTACATGGAGTTGGCTGCTCAAATGTAAGATGACGTGACAGGCAGCAGAAAAGAGCGTCAGCTAATAGGAAACGCCCGAAACGTCTCCAGGGGCTCGAAGGGGGGGGAAGGATTTTCCTTTTTAAGCAGGGATGGAGAACGGAGAGGAGAGCGCGCTCAGATGAACCACGGGACACAGCAGGACGAGAGACTCAACCGGAGACGGAGAAAACTTGGAAACTTCAAAACCGAGACGCAACCCCGGACCTGCCCTGCCTAACGACTGATTAGAATAGAAGCTGTAAACCAGATAATTTAAGCTGTGGTTTTACCAATAAAACAGTCAGACTTGTTTTCACCAGTTAGCGCTGACTCCGTCTCCAATCCTTTTTTGAACTTGTTACAAAACGTGTGAGTACAATTCGCAGAGTACAGTAGCTATCCACTATACAAACTTGAGACTTTAGCTACATAGAATCTATGAAAAGACACGTTAGGTACACTGTGCACAAGTGCACATCTAGGGGCGGGGTGTAGATTTGGTCTCCCTGATGTTGACTCCTTAGCCACAGCCTTGGGTTGTTTAATACTGGACGAGTGTTTCATAACGGCTGTTTCGGGGGCCGGTGCGTGGGCCGGTGTGGGCTGGTGCGTCTGAATGTCCCGGGCTGAATTTGTGTCCCAGTCCGCCCCTGTATCCATCTATGGGAAAAAGACATTTCGAGTGAGTGAAGTTCAAATCATGAGGGAACAAAATACTATTTTGAGGCCACAAAATATTTGTCTATTTTGAAGCCACAAAATATTATTTTGAGGCCCAAAATTGATTAATTTGAGGTAACTAAATACATTTTGAGGTAACAAAATACTATTTTGAGGCCACGACATATTCATTTCATTTTGCGTGGAAGCAATAAGCCTTTGTAGCAAGCAGATTAGCTGGGCTAGCTAGCTAACATTAGCTGAACTGACATTAGCTTACTAGCGAATAGGATCAGCTAGCTAACATTAGCTAATGTTCTTTGACACTATTATTACACCCAGGCATGCGTTGCTGATTGGCTGCACGGTGTTTTAATGACGCCACGTGCACGCGCATACATTTTCCCTCGCGTTTGCACAGACTAAAGACGATGCCTAATTGCCTCTACGAATGGAATGTAACACATTTCATTCACAAGTTTTGTGTGAATGTATCTGAGAACGTATTTGAACACACCTGACGATCTGAGCTATTGTTATGCAAGGTAGCCAGGTGGGTACTTAGCGAGTTGGCGCATCAGTCGAGTGCAGCGCATTCCTCAGGTTTGGTGTGAGCGATGGTCTGACTCAGCCAAACCTGTGAATGTGATTGCCATGAATTGTTATGCTTATGCAAGGTAGCCAGGTACGTGCGACGAGTCGAGTGCAGCGCGTTCTTGTGTGCATGTGCGTGCACGCGCTTCTGCTCACAAAAGCTTGGTTGCCCGGCGTGCAACCCCGTCCCATGAGCAACGCACCTCTGATTACACCAACAACATGGAACTAATGACCAATTTGACAATGTTCTCTGTCAGAATAGTCAGTAATTTTATATAGTGCTAGCTAACGTTTCAACATACTTGTCTTGTTGCCCATCAGCACTGGCAAATGCACTATTACTAAACTAGTTACAGTAGGTAGCTAGCTACATCTATTACTAAACTAGTTACAGTAGGTAGCTAGCTACATCTATTACTAAACTAGTTACAGTAGGTAGCTAGCTACATCTATTACTAAACTGTGCAATGTGAAAGCAATACAGGAGTTGCCAGTAATTAACTGAATTTACAATGTGTACTGTGAAAGTAATGCAAAAGAGTTGCCAACAATTTACTGTCAATTTACAATAGATGGCTTTGGATAAAAGCATCAGCTAAATGACTAAATGTAAATGTAGTGTAACTTTTACACACCCACCTCTTGACAAATAAAGTAACCTCGAGCCCCAAACTAACGAAAGATATGTTTAAATGATCAACCAAAAATTACGTGGCTCGGCTTTATAAGAAAATATGTTCAGACTTGTAGCAACGCACCACTTCGAGAGGCTCTCTCGGCAGAGCTACAGTATACACATTTGAGAAGAAATAAAAATACAATTATATGATATTTTCTGCTGTTGAAACGCCATCAACAAAATGTTTTATAGGTTCTGGCTGGCAGTATACATATACATACAAGCGGGAGCCTAATTATTGCTATAGGCTACTGTACCATACTGTAACTTTACCAGCCACAACACATCAAAATAATCACCCACAGCCAATACTAGACAAAGCCCCAAACAAACAAATATTACTCACACGAGTGAAATGTCTTCGCTTTCTTCATCTGAATCCACGGAAGGTCCACTTTCGTCACTCTCTTTGTCACTTTCTCTTCCTCTAAGAACTTCTTCCAATGCCTCTCAAGCTGTGAATGTCCTCTTTGCCATTCTTCAAATTCAAAAAGGCAGGAAAAATAACCAAACGAGCACCTTGCAGTTTTACACGTCGAGAGGGCACAAGATTTCTATTGCGTGAAGAAAATGGAAATCTGATCTGTCTCGTTACGCAGTGAAATGAAGAGTGGTTCTCCTCGCAGGTATCCACCGAGTGATATATCTCCGTTTGCAGAATTTCATTGGCTTCAAAAGCCGCCAATCATTTCAACGCCAGACGTGATTGGTTCGGTTACCGGAAGGAAAAACGGGAGGTGGCCATTTTGTTCAGGATGACGCTCATTGGTTCTTGCGTCTTATTACCGGAGAATGGAAGCACCGAATAGGTTGACCAGGGTGTCAATCGAACGGTGACAATCTTAGCTTTCAAACAATGTGTATTGGTTCATTGACATAAAAAAACGGATCGCCTTCAAAAACGAGGGCAAAGTGCCGCAAGAGGTGAGACGGCCCACATCGGATCGCCTTCAAAAACGGGGCAAAGTGCCGCAAGAGTGCGTTGCGTGGTTACTCTTCCCCAGTGGCGTCGCATGGGTAAAATAACAGGGGAAGCCAAAAAAAAATTATTAAAAAAAATATTATTAAATATTTTTATTAATTTTTTTTTTTTTTAAGTCAAGCAGTCACCATGTACACTACAGTATGGCTCGGCGGCCAGTCAAACTTTGTTTTTATTTATTTAACAGATTGCAGAATGGGTACAATAAAGTACGGCTCAATACACACAATTGTATAAGGGGATGCAAACCAGAGAAAGACGTTTGTCTTGTTTACATCAGGGTCATTAACACTTTGACTGCCGGAAAACGCTTTAGAGCGTCATTCCCGGCCATGCTCAAGTTGCCAGCGTCCTTATATCAATATTTCTAAAATCTGCGATCGGATTCATATTTCCCCTCCGCTGGCCTGAGATCCACCAGGAGGACCCACTGAGCTCTCTGGCGGTTCAGGAGTGCCATCTGGTGGCCGATCGGCGCAATCGCCAAACAGGAAGTGCTATGGAGGTTGTGCTGGTCGACCATATTACTTCCGGGCACTCTAGTTTGGCTCACGGGACTCGAGCTCGACACAATACATAGCGATCGATTGCCAATAACTCGATAAACAACATGATTTGGACATATATACTATTATACAAGCTGGAAATGGACCTGATATTTCTACATACCATAATAGGTAAATGACTGTTCCACGCTCATCGCCCAACGGCGCGAGGAGGATACGGTAAGATTCAGCGTTATTTTTGATCGTATTCCATATAAACTGTTATGATGAACATATCACCCACACTAGATGAATGATATAACGCTGCCCACGGAATTATAAACGATCCCCCGCCCATCCGGTCATCATCAGATCATACGTAGATCATTCTAGAAGTACGTCCAATTGAAATTTTTTAGATCGCCCCGATTGCCATCAAACTGTATTTCATCATCAATATAATGCATTTGGGGCTATATATCACGTTCTGGAGAAAGCTGCAGAAAGAGATGAAAACATACTTATACATTAGACCATACTTTACTATGAATATGTGAATGAAAAAGTTTAACGTTGCTACACAATGAACAATACATATAGGACTTTGAATGGGCCCTAATAATGGCAATGTAGCAATAGAATTTAAAAAGTTATAGCCATGCAAAGAAGGGGTACTTCTCCATAGACAAATAGAGCCGGCAACCTATGGTATATAATGAATTTAACCCATGGCACCCAAAGTGTTAATACTGCTGGAGCATTGGTTCATTTTTGGTCCGATTTTTCCTTGCACGATTTTGCGCACCGCGTGGGAGCAAATTCGAGACACATTCTCTCCTCTATGGCCGTGAATATTTTCACGCGGATCGGAATCACGGCGCGCCCGTGGGACACTTTCCCATTTCGGCGAGTTTATTCCACGCTTTCGGTTTTCCTTTTCTAAGCATTTTCGGGGCTACATGTGAATGAGTAAAAGTTGCGGGACGCCCAGATGTTTCCACGATAGAAAGCTCGCGTGGATCCCATAATAGGCTCACTTAATACAGCGTTTTTAAAATCACGCGAGCCGACCTTTTCCCCTCGTTTTCGATGATGGAAGTGATTTAGGAAAAGCTTCGGCACGCCGAGAGGTACCCGTGGATTTAATCTCGCGAGGATCGGGGCAATATTCGGCCCGTGGGAGCAGTCACGGGTTAATACAATGTTCAGAGTGCAGAGGGGAGGTGTGCAGAGGGGAGGCCACACTCAGGATTCTTCTCACAGCCCCGTTTTAAACTTTTAGGGTGTGGCAGTCAACTCGAATCTGATTGGCTAGGATCGGATTTGGACTCTAGATACATGAATCACATGGTTGAGGCTGGAGAGAGAGACCTACCCCCTGCCTCCTCTCCTCTATAGCTGCAGTGAGCGCAGTGAGTCTGACAGTGTGTTAGAGGGAGTGAGAAGGAGAAGAGGGAGACATAAAAAAAAAAAAATTATAACACAGATGCACAGATGAAAAAGAATGTAAACTATATTAAAAAAAAAATATATATATATTTTTTTTCATATTAATTCATATTTTAATAGGGAGGCATGGCTTCAATTGGCTTCCATAAGGATTCGCCACTGCTCTTCCCCCTTACTCTTTTTCTTAACACATTGGGTGCCACGCCCCTTTGCCCAGATAACCCCTTCGTGCCAGCGCTATTATCCATGACCTGGTCAGTGCTAACGTCATACACGCACACAGACACGGTGTGATCGCTATGAAAAAAACATCTGATTAACCCAATACTGGTAAAATAGAGTCCTTACCTCACATCAGATGTTCTGCAAAAAGATTAATCCAATTCCTGATCGCCATTCCAAATATTGATCACGTTTATTGATCCAACGTTATTGTCCGAAACACATAATCAACGCTGCTCTGAGGGTCCTCAGTCAATCTGGTAACACGATACTGCTTGCCAGAGATGGGAAAACCCTTGGCCAGACTTTTTTTCTGATGCACATGGCCACCAAATCCAATCCAATGATGTGCATTACCATCCGGGAGACGATAGACGGGGGTATTTGCCCTATTCGAGCTCAGACCCATTCACAATGATAAGGTCAGGCTGGATGGATGAAAAATGAATGGATATCGCTAATAAAAGAAATAACGATTAACACATTGAGTGCCACGCCCCTTCCGGGAAGTGACCACTTCCGTGCCGCCCATTAACCCCATGTAAACATAGTTGTAGTTTGTATTTTATAGTATCGCTATGGGTCTAATAATGCCCTCAAGTCTCATTGAGCTACTTCTGGTCAACGTGCAAAAAACAGATAATTTTTTCATCTGTACATTTCCGTTTGATACCGTTTTGAATATGAACATAGTCCGGCCGCTTCTGAGCAATTCCAGGGAAAATAAACACGTTGTCATTTTTTGCCTGATTATCGGATCTTCCTGAAATCAACGCTAGATCATCACTATTATCGTTAGGTTATGACTATAACCAAGTTCTGTTAGTTAGGGGCGATGCTTGGCATCACCTACTGCACTATCTCGCGTACGTGCACGCGTACTGAATAAACCACAAATGTACCTCTAATACCAGTATTAGTCTGACCACACCCCTCATCAGCTTACCTTCATAAGCAGGTGTGTGGTCACCTGCTCTCCTCCTTCTCAAGCTTTCACCACAAGGTGAGGTCAAGGGCTGCAGCGGCCGTCTGATGCCAAGCATCGCCCCTAACTAACAGAACTTGGTTATAGTCATAACCTAACGTTCTGTATCGTTAGTGGCTTAGCTTGGCATCACCTACTGCACAAGGGAGGCCAAGCGGAGCCACTGGCTGACAAATACACCCCGCTGACAGCCCCCCAAAACCATCAGAACAGGGAGGGCCGAGCCCCCCCGACCCCCCCTAATGGAGGGTATCCCCCCTATTAGAGGCTTCACGGGAAGGCGACGGACCCAACCGTGCGAAGAGGCACTCAAGCAACTTAACGCACAGGGTGAGCAGACCGTGGCTTGACCCCACGACTACACACACGCACAACCCGCATGCCACCCGGGAACGAACGGAGGAACAACCTCGTTACTGCCCCCAGAATCACGGGGTCAAGGGCAAACCCAACCCCGTGGCAAGGCCGTAGCAGCGGAGCGCGAAGGAAGACCCAGACCCACCAAAAGGACTGGACTCCCTGGAATGGGGGCCCGGAGAAGTCCATGATGCCAGCATCAAGACCCCACCAGGGGGGCACCTAGTGACCCCGCCCCTCACATCGCCAGCGTATTCGGACAAAGGCCCCTCAGCCGAGCGGGCCCTGTCCCCCCCAACAGCACACCGCCTGGAACACAAGCCCTGCAACAGGCAGACAGCATGGTCATAACATACAAGAGTCAACCAACGGAAACAGGCAGTGCACCGGGGAAGACCAGGCAACAGGTCGTCAACCCAAGCCTGGAAAAAACTGCGGACGAGGCAGGCGCCAGAAAGGACAGCCGAAACAGCCGCCCCGGCGGAAGGGGCGTATGCTGGCGTTGTCGCATAACCAAGCTTTCAACAGCACGTCAGAAGCGGGATCCGTAGACCACACGGCCCCTGACAGCTGCCCACAGAAAAGCCCATACGATCGGCAGACGTCATGAACGTGCAGGGGCACCCTCAACCGGAGAACCGGGAGTTGACACTGCAGCAACACACCAGAGAACCAACCACTCAGGCATTACCCCATGTAATGGTTGGTCCTATAACCCCTCAGGAAAAAACCCCGAAACGCACCTGCGGCACCGCCGCAGCCCGCGTTCCGGTTCCCAACAGGGCTATCCCGGGCCTACAGGTCAACGGGCATCACCCCGGACCGGGCCCGGCGATACGGGGAGCACAGGATCCCAAAGGAGGTTAACCCCACCCAACAGGCTCCTCAGCGCCAAAACGCAAGAGAAGAGCGTAATATGGAAGACCAGCCCCCAGCACCCCGCACTCGGTATTCCCAGGAGGACACCCAACCAAGTACCAACCAAGACCAACCCGCACAGCAGCCGAGATCCGACGAGATCGGATGCGTACAGGTCGGCACGGCCATAAGCCACTATGACAGTGCAGAATACATCAAACAAGGGGTCCCATAACGCACAACCCTGTGACACCCGGATCGACCTAGCATTTTTCCCCCCTGAAAAAACCCTAAGTCCCTCAGGGTACCAGAACAGCAGATCTGCATCCCCAGCGGACAACGGGTGCACTGATCTGGACCAGCGCGACCAGAACCAGTCCCGTGCCCTAATCACGCCGACCTGCCAACCCCAGGAGAAGGGGCAGATATGCGCGTCTGATCCCAACATAAAAAGAAGGCGCCACCCAGACGTGTCGGTATGAACCGCGTCCGGCGGCCCACCCCTAGGGCGTGAGACCCTTCCCATATGCCCAGACCCATTCCGTCATCATCCCCTGACATGAACGGGAACCCATCGACAACACACAGGATGTCGGAAGAGGAAAAACCCCCATCCCAATTGCTCCATAAAAACGCTGTTTTACCAAAGCAAACGAGGCGCGCCAGTCAGCAACGGCCAAAGCACATCCTGAGCTAGCACTATGTGTGCGTTTGGACATACCCACATCAACAATAGGCCGTTTAGACCACCATATTGAATCCCCAAGACGCCCAGGGAAACGACAAGAGGGGCGAGATGCAATCAACTCCATGAATGAATGAATGAAAAAATATACCCAACAGACTGCAGTACAGGAACACATACAAAAAGATAAGGGGAGGCAGACCTGAGAAGACGTTAGTCTTGTTCCATCAGGGACCCTCATTTCATATCCATCAAGACACATTCAACTCTTTATAAAATAAAGAAAAGGCATCACATGTATGACCTAACTGCACAGCTGGGAGTAAAAAACCCTGTTTTTCACATGATTTTAATCCAGTCACTCTTTTTAATCAGAGTGTAAGACCAGATTCCCCCAGAAACACCTTCCCACATGAGACCACGGTCAAGAAAAAGATATGTAAACTGTGAGACACGTGACCAACAGACTCAAGTTTGACACAAAAACGAGCGCAGCAGGTTAAGTCCTGCGCTCTAACCTCGACATCTTTACGACACCAGCTCATGGAAGGCGTCGCCATAGCAACAACGCTATAACGGGCGGGGAAAACCCACCGGATCCTGTCATAACAGGAGTCGGTAGAATACCCCTCCCCCCCCCCCCCCCTCCCCCGTCAAGCACTGGCTTGGCCCTGACTGGCTCAGCAGGAAGGTCAACAAACCCTCTAAACCAATCAAGTGGGAAAAAGGAGGGGTTTATCCGACACCCCCTCCCGAAAAACACACCTTCTATCCCTACACACAGAAAACAACCGTAGCCATTTTGAAAACCTCCGGTAGAACAAAATATATATAGCATAAGCTAATACAATGTTAGCTACCCACAAAGTGTAAAAGGGTTTACAACAAAACACAAGTCGCCTGTGCGTGAATCCCATACCCGCAGCCTATGCTACACATAGGAAGACGTTGAACGAGAGTAATGGCTAGGCCATGAAAAGTGTGTACGAGCATTACTGCAACTAACAACACAGCGTTGTGAACACATATACTTAGTTAAAGCAATGGAATATCACCAGTTCTAATTGCATGTGGAGCATCAAGCTAATAGAACCTATTACCGAGTGTAAGTTGCAGACCTTGCTTAAAAACTCGTAACACAACACAACTCATTCCCCCAACGTAACAGGGTAGATTCATAAAACACAACCCCACCACATGATTTGTATTGAAGAAACACACAGTTTGTTCGGCCAAACACAGTCCCCCTTATATCAGGGAACTTTTTATTAATAAATAAATATGTGATCAAGGCACAAAATCATAGAGGGGCCGGGGAGGGTGTAGAGGAGGGGACACAGAGGGGGAAAAGTCACTCTCAACGGCGCCTGCCACCTCGCGCCGCTCGAGTCTTGCCACCCCGGGGAGCCCCGGAGGGACGGTAGGTTACAGTCTGCTGGACACGACGTTCCCTACCGTCTCCTCCGGTCTGGGATGGGCCGGCGGTGGCCGAAGCGTCGTTTCGTCCCCTGGCCCTCTTGGCAGGGCCAGCAGCGGCGGCGGAGGCAGTGGTAGCGGCGACGGAGACAGCTCGACGTCGCGGAAGCCTTCTGCCCCCACCGGCAAGGACGGGAGGCGGAAAATGGGGTTGGAGGATGGATCTCTCCTCTGCCATCTCTCTGCATGTTGAGGTCATCAATAGCAGGGCCTTCCCGAACAGGCCAGCGTCGGAGAGGGCGGCCGTCAGAAGAGGGGTTCTCTTCCGTTCCGGCACACGGGCCTGCTCCAGCCAAAGATGACGCTGGCCCAGGGTGGCCAGGGCGCGCACTTTACCCATGGCTATGGCTAGCACCTGGGAGAGGTGCAGCACAGCTCCCGCAGCCTGGGTGATCTGATCGCACCTCACCTCGTTCAGATCCGCGCCGCCCGTCATTATCCCCGATACAAATCTAGCCAGGTGGGCGATGTTAGAGGCCGCAGCCAGCGACTGTGTACCGGCGATAAATGACTGGTCACCCCAATAAGCCAATCGCCTAGCCGACCTCCCCTGGAGGACCGGCTTGCATAGGGGCTCCCACACCATATCCGGACAGAGGAGCGCGGCCATCGGATTGTCAAGCCGAGGTACGCCCTCCCCCATACCTTTGACCAACCCCGACACCCGCGTAACTGGTACGTAGGCGGGAGTTAGTCCCATGATGTTGGAGACCGCCTGACCCCGACGAACATAGGCCCCCATCGATGGGAAAAATGGGTAGACAACGTCCACCCCTCTCACCGGGGGACGCTGCCAGGGATGGCCTATGAGGTCATCAGGGACAGGTGCAGGCAATGGCTGCGGCAGCGGCACACCGTTTGCAGCGGCGGCTACCGCCATGAGCTCGGGAAACAAGGCCCGCAGTTCCCCCTGCGGACCCTCCTCCACCGACCCCGCATCCCTCGCATACGCAGGCTGCGACTGGTCAAGGAGCCACAATCCGATGCGGCTGACAGTAGGGCATCCTGTCGATGAGGCCAAGGTGGTTCCCCGACATCCTCGAACAAGGCGCCCCGTGGAGCCATTTCTCCCCCCTCCGGGGTCTCCGGAGGAGGGATACTCCCCTCCACGGGACCATCATACAAGAACCCGTCCGCCTCCTCCATGAAGTCTTCAGTTTCCATCAGAAATCCAGAGTCGGACGCGGCCTCGCTGGTCTCCAGCAATTCCCCAAACCCAGGCCGTTCGCGTCTGCACGCCACCATGTTACGACGTGAGCGAGCAGACGCAAAAAGTTTTCGTCGCAAATCCTCTGGCTCCAAGACAATCCCCCGTTCATCAACGGGCGATTCCCCAGAAACAGAGGAACCAGAGTCGAGATCAGGCCATCGCCGGAGCGACGGCACCGAACCCTCGGCTCGTCGGTGAGAAAAACTATCCACCGGCAGTCTCCCGGGCTGGGTCGGCAACCACGAGAGTGGCAACAGCCCAGCACCGGAACGCACGACGGAGGCGGGAATGGAGAATCGGTGGTGAAGAGTAGGTCTAGCGGGTCTACTCTCCGCGGAATACATTATGACCCAAACCTTTTTCTTATATAAACAAGTGAGAGAAGAAAAAGGTTAGGCACAATGTAAACCTAGTCACAACTCTTTTCAACTATCAACGACACGTCAAGTGGGGTACTACCGAGGCACTTCCTTGTGGTGAAAGCGAGAAGGAGGAGAGCAGGTGACCACACACCTGCTTATGAAGGTAAGCTGATGAGGGGTGTGGTCAGACTAATACTGGTATTAGAGGTACATTTGTGGTTTATTCAGTACGCGTGCACGTACGCGAGATAGTGCAGTAGGTGATGCCAAGCTAAGCCACTAACGATACAGAACCTTTGTGGTGCAGGCATGCAATGTGGTTTAGACTGGCGCGCCCCCCCCCCCCCCCTCCTGCATCCCAACGACAGAACAGCCAGACACATAAACACATATAGCTTCAATCGCAGTAGAAATAAATATCAGATCAACGCAAGCTTTCATATATAGTGTCCTTACCTGGTCTCTGAAGTAATGAAAAAAAAAGAATCCAATAATCTCATCGACATTCCAGTTATCCACAGCGATCGTGCCGCCGACGTTATTGGGCATTGCTCTTCAACGGGCGGGCGGGGTCAGTTGTCCAAGCCATCCCTATAAGCGTGTGTTTTGCCGGAGTGTTTATGACCCGCCCCCACGCTGCAGCTCGGTATAGAAAATAAACGAACCAGTTTTTTTTTTTTTTTTTTTTAAACTTACATTTTTATTAACAGTTATTTAGACAGACAGCACTTACAAAAAATAAATAATAAAAAATGAAGAGACTAGCATCACAATAAAAAGAAAAAACAGTGCACATAAATATTTACATGGGTATCACATGGTTAGTTGTCTGGTTCCCCTACTGTTGTTTTCTAGGTATTTGATACAAAGGCTGATTGTGTATCTCCCTTAAACAGGCATAAACAGGTAATTCCTACTCAAAGACAATAAATGCTGACTAAGGTTTGTATGTGTGATCTGGGTCCAGAGACCCTCCTTGAGTTTCTTTCTTCCCTTCTCCTTCGTCCTTTCTTTTTTTTTCTCTTGTTTATTAACTTTCACTTTGCCTTTTGTTTCACCCATACACAAACCACATCATCCCTGAATATTTAATATCACACCGTTAAACAGACATAAATAATAAGGTATAAAAGCATTCAGCACTTGTAATATCCCAAAAACAAAATAGAAAATATTAACTAAAGTATAGGTGTGTGACATGGGTTCATAGACCCTGCTTGAACATCTTTCCTCCTTTACCCTTCGCTCTCTTGTGTTGCATTTGGTTCTTCCTCTGTGATGTCGTTCTCGTTCCTTTTATAATCCTCCCACTTTCCCCATCTTTCCCCAAATTTCTCTTCCTGTAACCTCAGCATGTGTGTTATCCTTTCCATATCCTGTATTTCTTCCACTATTCCTACCCATTTTGCTATTGTCGGTGGGTCTTCCTTATACCACAGTCTCGTTATTGCTTTTCTGGCCGCTATCAACATTATCTTTATTAAATATTTGTCCCCCCCTTGTATTCCCTCGTGTGTCAGGTCTCCTAAGTAAAGCACCAGTCCTGTTTGTGGTATCCCGTATCCTAATATTCTGATCATTGCTTCCCCTATCTCCTCCCAATACCCCTTCAGCTTCTGACATCCCCAGAATATGTGCGTGTGATTTGCCCCCTCCTTCCCACACATCCTCCAGCATGCTTTTTGTGTTGGTGCATATTTTCCCTTCAGCTCTGGGGTTATAAAGAATCTGATTATGTTTTTCCATCCAAATTCTTTCCATATTCTCGATCCTGTTGTTGAATGTTGTACCTCGCATATGTTCCCCCATTCCTTCCCTGTTATTTCGATCTCTAGCTCTCTCTCCCATTTCTCCCTTATGTAATCGGTCGTGTGTCCCTTGCTGGTCATTATAGCCCGGTATATTGCTGATATTACTCTTCCTTGCCCCCCTTCGTATGCCCATACTATCATCTTTATTATTCCATTCTGTTCCTCGTCTTTGGCCCCCCTTATTTCTTTGTTGTAGTAGTCTCTAACCTGTAGATATCTGAAGTGGTCCCTGTTTTCTAGTCCAAATTTCTCCTTTAATTTTTGTAGTGTCTGCATTTCTCCCTTCTCTATCATTTTGCATATTGCTGTTGCCCCCCCCCCCTCTCCCACCTTCTGAATCCATGGTCTAACCTCCCTGGTTTGAATCTCTTGTCATGTGCTACCCATCTCAGGACCCCTGACTGCTTCTCCAATTTGTGTGTTTTTACTACTCTGTTCCATATGGTCAAGGTGCATTTGGTGATTGGATCTAATAGTCCCTCTTTTTCTTTAAATAGTTCCCTATCCCCCACCAGAGCTTGTACCTTGTATCCCTCCCCTTCTTTTTCAATGTCTTTCCATCTTGCCTCATATCTGTCGTTACACCAGCACGTCACTGCTCTCAGTTGTGCTGCATAGTAATAATCTTGTAGGCTGGGTACTGCCATCCCTCCCTCTTCCTTTGGTAGTTGTAGTGTTTTATATCTGACCCGTGGTCTTCTCCCCGCCCATATGAACCTCGATATCAGTCTGTCCCACTCCCTGAATTGATTCTGTGGTATTTGTATCGGTAGTGACTGGAATAGGTACAGTAACCTTGATAGTATGTTCATTTTAATGACCTCTATTCTTGAATTGAAGTCCAAGGGCATTACTGTCCATCTCTCTAGGTCTCTCTTGATGTTCTGATTTATCTGTGTATAATTCGCCTCAAACAGCTTCTCCACCCCTCTCGTGATGTTCACCCCTAAGTATTTAATCTTGTCCATGTCCCATCTTATCCCGTACTGTTCTCTAATTTCCGTCGTTGGAGAATAGTTCCATGCTAAGGTCTGTGTCTTTGTCACGTTTAGTTTGTATCCTGAGTAGTGGCCATATTCCTTCAGTAGATCCATCAGTGCCGGGAAGCTCTTTTCTGGTTGCCTCATGTATACTATCACGTCGTCTGCAAATAAGCCTAGTTTATATTCCGTTCCCTTTATCCTTACTCCCTTGATGTCCTCGGTCTGCCTGATCAGTTGTGCCAGTGGTTCTATGAAAACGGCGAAGAGCGTCGGTGAGAGACAACATCCCTGTCTGGTAGCCCTCTCTAATCTGATTCTATCCGTCAAGCTGCCATTCACCTTAACCCTCGCTGTCGGCTCTTGATATAGCGCCTTGATCATCTTCATCGCCCTCCCGTTCAGTCCGAACCTCATCAATGTTTTATATAAAAATGTCCAGCTCACACTGTCGAACGCTTTTTCTGCATCTAGGCTAATCAGTACCGCGCTACCCCCTTGTTTTTGTATCTCCTCTACTATGTGTAATGTCTTTCTCACGTTGTCCTGTGTCTGTCTCCCTTTAATAAATCCAGTTTGATCTTCATCTATAATGTCTGGCATAAACGTCTCAAATCTTTTTGATATTATCGATGTATACATCTTGTAATCTACGTTGAGTATGGACACAGGTCTGAAACTACTACATAATTCCCTATCCTTCCCTTCCTTCGGTATCGTGGTGATTATGGCTTCCTTCCACGAGGGGGGCATTTTCCCCTCTTCCATCGTGTGTCTGAACGCCGCCCCTAACATGGGTGCTAATTCAGTTCTAAATGTCTTGTAGAATTCCGATGGGAATCCGTCGCTCCCCGGAGACTTGTTGTTTTTAGCTCTACTAATTGCATCTTCCAGTTCTTGTTCCGTAATTATTTTATTTAACTCTTCATTCTGTTCTTTCCCTATCGATGGTAACTCTAGCTTCTCCAGATATGTTTCTATTTCCTCTTCTCCCGCTGCTTTTGGCTGTGTGTATAATTTCTCATAGTATTCTCTAAATGTCCTCTCTATTTCAGCTGGGTCCCTCAATATTTCATTAGTCTTTGTATCCCTTATTGTGTGTATCGTGTTCAACTTCTGTTGCGTTCTAATTCTCCTAGCCAACAGTCTGGTCGCTTTTGGTCCCCCTTCATAGTACGTTTGTTTCATGAACCTCGCTTTCTTTTCTATTTCCGTCAATAATTCCCTATTTATCCTGGCCTTTACTTCTTTGATTTCTCCGAGCGTTTCCTGTTCTTTTGATATCTGGTGTCTCCCCTCTAGCTTCTTTAGCTTCCCTATCAGATTGTGATATGTCTCCGTTCTGGCCTTCTTCAGCATTGCTGTTTTTTCCATCAATTTCCCCCTTATCACTACCTTCAGTGTGTCCCATAGAATGTTCGGGTCTACCGCCCCGTTGTCATTTTCTTCCTTATATCTGGCTATCTCCTCCTTGATCTGACTCACCACCCCTTTGTTATTTAATATTCCTACATTTAGTCTCCAAATCGTGTTCCTCCGTCTCCCTTCTAGATCTACTGTCAGATATATGGCACTGTGATCCGATATGTCCGCCACTCCTATACTGCTCTCCCGTGCCCTGTAACTGTCCCCCGACGTCATCAAAAAGTAGTCTATTCTCGCATACGTCACGTGTGGGTGTGAGTAATGTGTGTATTCCCTGTCCATGGCGTGCATCTCCCTCCAAACGTCTGTAATTCCCATTTCCGTCATCTGAATATTCATATATCTACTGATGGGCGCCCGTCCTTTTCTAGTACTCGTGGTGTCTAGGTCGTGATTCAGTACTACGTTAAAATCTGCCGTACATATCAATATCCCTTCTAGTTCCATCACTATCATGTCAAAAATGGTCTCATATAAATCCCTCTCACTCTCTGGGGGTGCATAAACATTTACTAACGTAACCATTTGGCCCTCCATTTTCCCCTTCACCAAAACAAACCTTCCCTCCTTGTCTCTTACTTCCTTGATCAATTCAAATTTGACTGTGTTTTTGATTAACGTGATTACTCCTCTCCTCGGGTTTTGTTCAAAGGAACTATAGTATGCATTTTCATATCCAAATCTCTTCAGTTTCTCATGACCCTGTGCTACCAAATGTGTCTCCTGCAGAAAAATCACTTCCATCTAACTTTTTTTACATTTCAACATCACTTTGCCCCTTTTTATCGCATTATTCATTCGATTAACGTTTAACGACATCATTTTTATACCTTTAACCCTTGTCATCTTTCTTCTTCTTTCGTCTGTCAGTCCCCCCCATGTCACACTCATTCCCCCCTCCGGTTGGAGCCTCCGCTCTCTTCACCGAATACATATAATGATTAACATAAATAAAAAACATAAACTTTACATAAAGTGCTCCCAAGGCGTTCGGGGGGTCCCTGTGTCCCCCCCTGTCCCCTGCTGGTGGGTGAGGGGTAATTGGCCTCCTAGCGAGGGGCCCCCTCCTGACGGCTTGGGGGTTTGAAACCCTTGCCCCCAATCGCTTGTCATATTTGTCCAGCTTTCTTACTGTTTTTTTTTTGCTTTCGAGCTCCTGGTCAAAAGCGCTCTGTCCTTCCTTTTGATCAAAGACCCTCTTTTCTTGGTCCCTCTCAATGTGACTCTTATGTTTCCTTGTCCCTCCTTCCTCCCATATCCATGTGCGGTGTCTCCCGTGTACCCCTTATTATTTTCTTTTCCTCTCCTCTATTTTCTATGTGATGTCCATTTATCCCCTTAATCCCTCCCAACTGTGTTACTCACAGCGTGTTTCTATGTATCTGTTTCAGTATGGTCTGTGTCTCGCCTATCAAACCTAGTTATATTTCCATTTATTTCCTCCATCAGCTTGTGTATTATGTGTCCATGTATACGTTACGTTCATTTCTATATCCTGCCTCTACCTGGGAATGTGTGCTTATGCATATGTTATTTCAGTTTCTATACTTTGTCTCTATTTGAATAGTTTTTTCAATCTCTTGTGCGTGTACTCATCCGTTCGTCTCCTCCCGCCTCCTCTCCGTCTGGCCTCCTCATCCGTCTCCGTCCTCGCTCCGTCACGTTTCACCTCCGCCTCCTCCTCTCTCCTCCCTCCTGTTTCGGTCTTCCACTCTGATCCACCTGCGGGCTCCTTCCAATCTCTGCTGCAGGCTCCGTGTCTGTTCCTCCCGCCTCCTTCCTTCTCCGTCCTCCGCCATCCTCATCCCTCGCCGTCTCATCTCTCGCTCCGCTTCTCGTGCCGTCGCGTACATCGCCGCTCCTTCCTCCCAGTGAATCCTTAGCGAGGTCATGGGTGACTGGAATCTCATTCCGTTTTCTTTCAGGGTTTTCTTCAGTCCCGCGTAGGACCTGCGTGTTATCGCTACCGCTGTCGAGTAGTCGTGATCAAATGATAGTCTTTTCCCTTCGATTTCAATCTTCTTGGTCCACGCGGTTCTGAGTACCAATTCCTTAACCTCGAATCTCAGAAAGTTAATAATCACCGCCCTCGGAGGTCTGTCCGGTTGTGGTCTCGGAGCCAACGCCCTGTGGGCCCTCTGTATCTCCATTTTTTCCAGTCCCGTTTCCTTCATTTGTTCTTTGATAAGCTTTTCCACATATAGGGTCACCGATTCCCCTTCGACTCCTTCTTTCAGTCCCCATATTCTGATGTTATTTCTCCGTGACCTCCCCTCCATGTCCGACATCTTTGTCTCCATCTGTTCTTGTTTCTGAATCACACATGTTAATACCTCGTGTATCTCCGTGTTCCATTCCTCCGCGTGAGCCGTCCTAGTCTGTAACTCGGTCACGTTTCTGTTCTGTTCCGCCATCTTCTCCTCCACCCTTTTGATTTCTGTATTCATTTCACCTCTGAAGTCCTCCTGTTCCTTCCTCAATTCCTCCCGTAGCTTCCCAATATCATTCCTTATCGTGTCCGTGTTCAGTTTTATCGCCGCTGTTATGTTCTCCAGTATCCCGGCCTGCATGTTCACGGCCCATCCTGGCATTCTCGTGTCTGCCTCAGCGGTACCTCCCCCTTCTTTCGCCTGGCTTTTCTCGGCTTCGCTCCGGGGATTCTGTTTCTTCGGATTCTCTCCTTCTCGTATGTTCTCCATTTCTATTTCCTTCACAATCGTTGTCTCTTCCTTACTTCTCGTGAGCATTTTCCTTTTTAATTACTTTTCGGGTCTTTTTTTATCCGTTTTTTCACTCATTTGACCAGGAGCTCTTTCGCACGTGTGTTACCCGTCTGCTCTCATACCGGAAGTCCCCAACAAACCCGTTTCTAACTGGGTGCATTACTGGCCGAAGGCATTAGAGGGCGGTATAATGCCGTCTGCCAGCTTAGACACACTCAGAACAGTATGCACAAGGTGCCCCGCTGAATTATGAATGTATATAGATAATAAAAGAAATACCGTGGGACTTCCGGTTTAGCTGCAATATGTAGCGCACGCAATTGGTTACAGCTCCGCTCCCGTTATCGTTAATTTCGTTTAAAAACCTTAATTGGACAATACCAAAAGAGATTAGACCACATCGTATGTATTGATGAGACCCTCTACTAACTATATCAAAAGACAACATGGATAAGGATAAGAAAAAGGGTGGAAGGAAACAAGACACAGCAATTCTAACGGCGCCGATTGAAACACGTTCAAGGAAAATGACAGGCGACGCTGTGGCAGATCCGTTGGTGACAAGCCCCGACGCGGGGAATATAGAGGAGAATACAAAGGGACCAAGGACAACTGGCCCCGAGAGGGAGACAATAGATGACAACATAACAGGAACATCAGAAAAAAGTACCGTGAAGGAAAAAGCAGGCGATTTTGAGAAGATAATAGCAAAAACATCCATCGGATCCCTCACTGCTCCAATAACATCAACTGACACAAGCAGTTCAATTACACAACCCGACTTCAACTCTCTGACTATCCTGATAAAAGAACAGATGGTCGCTTTCAAAGCACACGTTGAACACATCGATACTAAATTCGAAGAGGTTATGAGAGCGGTCGCTTTACAGTCCATGCGAATCACGACAGTGGAGAATACGGTGACAGAAATTACACGGGCAGTCAAGGCGAACGAAGGTGGCATGACAGAGATGGGAAAAGAGATGGAAAGTGTGAAAGAAGAATATCGGAGGGAAATACAAGGGCTTAAAAACGAAGCGACGGAGAGGCTACTAGAAACCCAACGCTACCACAGGCGGAATAACATCCGCATTGTAGGGCTTGATGAAGCAGTAAACTGCGAAGATCCCAACTTTCCAACAGTGTTATCAACGATTTTGGGTAACATCGATCCAAACACAGTGCCAGAAGTGGACCAGAATCGGTTCTCGGGGGCAAAGAATCAACGGGCCAAGAGTCATCATTGTCACTCTGCGGAAGACTACAACAAGGGATGACATCATCAAATTTGCTCGCAACCAACGTGGGAATCTGAATTATGGTGGTAAACCAATATTTATCTACGAAGATTTGAGCAAAGATGCCATCATCCGACGTCTACCATACAAGGAGGTGATGCAAAAGCTGTTCAAAGCCGGTTACAAGCCAAGGCTATCATACCCGGCGCTGTTATCATTCTTGGGCAGTGACGGCCGCAGGTCAGGTATATACACACCTATTGAAGCTGAGGATTTTCTGAATCGAAATGGAGCAAATAACCCAAGGCAGGACGAAAATGCCGGAAACAGATAAGCCTCTTTCTCAATGTATACCAGTGTTAGAATGACTTTATTGTGTTCATCAAGGTAGCAGACGATATGCAAGCCGTCTATAACAATGTGTACTGTGTATAATACGATTCATAATACATTATAATTTCAGTCTCTGGTCTCTGAGGAGACAAATACATATCATTGCAAAAAGATCTATCTGGAATATTCTGGGTTTATCGCTCAAATGCCCTGGGTCTCTTAGATCATTCTGGAACATAAAATAGTCTAGGCACTAGTATACTCTACAACCTTCTAGAATATAAGGCACCATGACAACGAAGCCTACAACTCTAACAATAAACATCCGGTGTGTATACACATAGCAGATAATAAATTAAATGAAGTTCAATCAGTCCTTAATAATATTTTAAAAATTAACCACACCTAAACGTATGAACACTACAAGGTTATTCTAACAATTTAAGTAATCACTCCATTGAAGGCACATTGAAGCTCTAAAAGGCGCTGCTTTTCTATCTTATCTAATCTGTTAATTCGGTTCTAGTGGCTTCTCCACGTTGATAATTATTCTATCTCTCATTCCTTATCTATATCTTTCCATTGATTTTTATTTTATTTAATTTTTTCTTCTCATTACTCTATATTTTTTAAAATATATTTTAACTTACATTGTTCTTTTCCAATGTTCTTCACATTAAGGTGTCAATATTGCTCTACAATCTTTTCCTTTTTTCCTTTTTTCCCACACGTTAGTAGAGGGTTCAAATGAATATGTCGATGAAAGTTTATTCTCTTTTTTTATTTTTTCTGTCATTTATCACAATACTTCATTACAGTAAGGGAAGGTGCAAGACCAAAAGCGACATTCTATTGCAATAGAATGGAAATGTTAGATCCTATGGCAATTAGCATAGGAAGATTAAGATTACAATGCTCAGTTTGGGCAATCCGGTGAACCATGGGAGAAAGTCAATCGCGGAGGATGTGTTCTTGGAACACAGGCCTGTACGACTTTCTGGGTGAGGGGAAAATAGGGGATTTTTATTTGTATATATATATGTTTTTAAGCTCAGCTCTCAACGGGACCTCATTAATTGGATGTACATCTATTGTAGCTTCACACTCCAGAAGCATTACCAAAAACTACACAAAAACATGCATAGATTATGGCTAGTTTGAATATAATGGTATGGAACACCGGTGGGATAAACAAACAACACAAACGCAAAAGCGTGCTCACACTGATGAAAAAAGAACATGTGGACGTGGCTCTATTAAGCGAAACGCACATTTTAGAGGAAGACATAAATACGTTAGCGGATAACATATACCATAATATTAGTCACTCTTCTTTTGTTACGAGAACTAGAGGGGTAGCCATAGTCGTCAGACGCAAATTAAATATCGAATTGAAAGGGGTATGGTCGGATGCTGAGGGGCGCATAACTATAGCTAGGATTATACACAATAACAGGAAAATTGCATTGGCAGCGGTATATGCCCCAAATTTGTACGAAGTGGGTTTCTTCACTTCACTAACCGGAGAAATGTTAAACCATCCCGAGTACTCATATATAATAGGTGCGGATTTTAATGCCATTTGGAACCCAAGGATGGACAAAACTTACCTTACCTTTTCCAGCGAACAAAAAAATTCATCTAAAGCATTAAAAGATTGGTCGAAATCAACAGGGGTAACTGATTTATGGCGTTCACTTAACCCCATGACCCGCAAGTACTCCTGTCGTTCGACGAGACACAACACACTATCCAGAATTGATTACGTCTTTGCATCCCCGAGAATATTTGATAAATATGAAGTGGAAATGACACCCAATGCGCTATCAGATCACTGCTACTTAATCCTGAAAGCAACATTTGGTACACTATCTTCCCGGGCCCCAAGATGGCGTTTTAATTCTATGCTGCTTAACAACAATGAATTCATTACACAAATTAAAGAAGCTCTCACAATATTCCTACGGGATAATGCTAACTCGGTGCAAGATCCCAGAATATTATGGATGTCGGTAAAGACTATGATCAAGGATTTCACGGATAGATTTTCCTCCATATTGCGCAAAAATCAAAACACAAAACTATCTGAAATGGAAACGCTTTACTCAACGCTTTTTAATTCTTTAAAATACAACAACTCTACTAGACTAGAAAACCAAGTTAACATTCTAAAGACAGAGATCAAAGCAATATACAGACAAAAATCGGAATTGCAAATACGCAGCACAAGACAACAGCAGTACTTCCAAGGCTCTAAACCTAGTCACCTATTAGCCATGCGACTAAGAATTAATGCAAAATTTGCAGATATAACTGCCATTAGGAAACAACAAGCTCTAGTAACAGAACCCAAAATAATAAACGATACATTCAAAGAATTCTACTCCGATTTATATAATTCAGAAACGACCTTTGATCAAGACAAATTAGACACATATCTTAATCAAATTACTCTCCCTAAACTTACGGAGGACGACGCTAAACAGTTAGAAGTACCGATCACATTAGAAGAACTCAAGAAGGCCATATCCGGAATGAAAAACGGCAAGGCTCCGGGAATTGACGGTATCCCATCAGAAATGTACATTTCTTGCTGGGACATATTTGGACCCTTATTACTAAATATGATCTTATACTCAGTCAAAGAGGGAAGCTTCCATAAACACCAAAATATCGCACTCATTTCAGTTCTTCACAAAAAAGACAAAGACCCCACTGAGTGCGGTAGTTACCGTCCTTTAAGCCTCCTCGGAACCGATGTCAAACTGTACTCTAAGATATTAGCCATCAGATTGCAAAAGCATATGACGTCTTTAGTTCATCCGGACCAAACAGGCTTCATAAAAGGTCGCCTGATCAATGATAACATAAGGCGAATACTGCACGTACTAGATGCAGACAAAGAGGACACCACACCTAAGGCGATACTATCCCTGGATGCTATGAAAGCATTTGACAGGTTGGAATGGTCGTTTCTATGGGCAGTATTAGAAAGGATGGGGTTAGGAAAAGGATTCATTGATATGATTAAAGTACTATACAAGGACCCATCGGCCAGGATTACAACAGGCACATTCATCTCCGATATCTTTCCGGTATCACGCTCAGCCAGACAGGGTTGCCCTCTTAGTCCCGGACTATTCGATCTATCATTAGAACCTTTAGCACAATTTATAAGACAATCCCAACACATAGAACCAATAGTAATCAAGGGCACACATCATAAAATTAGTTTATATGCGGACGACGTAATATTGTTCATGCAAAACCCCAACAACACATTGCCGCATATACTCAAGTTGATAGAGAACTTTGGTGATTTATCGGGATTTAAAATAAATTGGCCTAAGTCGGCTTTTCTTCCTCTTAACACCAGTGCAAAAAAAGACACAACCCTCCCAGGTGCGATACCCATGGTCAAACATTTCAGATGCTTGGGTGTGGAAATATTTCCCACCATAAGACAAACGGTGAAGCACAATTACACAAAAATACAGAACAAAATCAAAGACGACCTGGACAGGTGGGCAAAACTTAAAAACTCAGTACAGGCAAGGGTATCAATAGTTAAGATGGATGTATTACCAAGAATCAATTTCTTCAGCTCAATGCTTCCGTTACCTCCTCCAGAGGGCTACTGGAAAATATTACAAACCTCCACATACAAATTTATTTGGAATAACAAACCACCTCGCATAAAAAGATCCACCGCACAGAGAAATAAAGCAGACGGTGGCATGGCAGTCCCAGATTTTTTACAATATTTTAAGGCCTTCACATTAAGACCATTGAAGATATGGTTTGACCCCCAGGCTTTGGTATCTTGGAGAGAATTAGAAGAAAACATAGTAGCCCCACAGAGACTGAAAGACATAGCACACACTAAACTTTCAATCAAGCATTGTGAGCGAGAATTTGGCCCAATAATTACCCATGCAATCAGAACATGGCGGGAAACACAAAAGAAATATCCTAACCCTCAAGAATGGCATAATCACACTCCCATATTCAATAACAATGCACTCTTAATGGGAAAACGACCTATAAGATTCCCTATATGGGAAGAGAAAGGCATACACTCATTAGGGGATATTTTTAATAACAAGGGCCTCTGTAGTTATGTCGAAATATGCATAAAGTTTAACCTCACCGAGTCCACATGGCTTTTTTACATACAGTTACGACTTTGTATGAGATCTCACGGTGTTCCATTACTCATACCAATTGAACACCACAGATACCACAAATGTTTCTATGAAAGAGATACATTGGGAGGTTTTGTATCAGGTTTTTATTATCAATTACTAACGTCCTCGTATGAAACCCTTCAACTAGACACTGTCTGGAGGAGGGATATACCAGACCTGGAATATGACTTTGATTGGCAAGGAGCCTGGGCAAATGTCCGACTTACATCAAGGAACCCGGATCATCAACAAATCAATCTGAACTATATTCACAGGACATACTTGACTCCTATAAGGCTGTGCAAAATGGGGCTTATACAAGACTCCAAATGCTCCCAATGTACAAATGGGGACGAAGGAACATTTATGCACATGTATTGGGACTGCCCACCAGTTAAGGCATTCTGGAAAGATGTGTCCCAACAATTATCAATACTCGTATTTTGGAATATACCTGTACACCCCGCGGTATTACTATTGAATGATGTTTTTGAGTTTGCAGTGAATCCACAACTAAAAAGATTGGTTTTATCGGGTATCACAGTAGCTAAAAAACTGATCGCATCACGTTGGTTTCAACCGGAAAAAATGTGCCGAAAAGTGTGGTTTCTTACATATCTCGATGTGATATATCAAGAAATATCTACAGCAAGAATTCTGGGGCTCAATGAATCCAAAATGTCAATGTGGTTAGAAGTGGTGGAGAGAATAAAAGCTAGCTTATAATGGTAGTGTCTGGTTAGGAGTGAGGGATAATGAAGGTACTATCCAAGAGGGGGTCCGGGAGGGGGGGGTTTGAGCTGGAGCATATGTGTGTAGGGTTTTAGAAAATAGGTATTAGGGGTATATTATATACTAACATTTATATAATTGTAATTTCGCTGGATATACACTGTATACGGTTAAAATGTTATTATAGACTATTTTTGTTTTATCCTGTTTCTGTACTTGCATATATTTTAACCACCTTTACTGAAAGTTTCATTATGCATTGTGTGTTGAGTACTGACTTTTAATAATTTTTTGTTTTGCAATAATAAAAAAAAAATAATAAAAAAAAAAAAAACTTGACAGAAACGTAGATCTACATTTCCGGCACTCAACGATCGGACGACAGAAACGTAGCTCTACGTGAATGGCACTGAAAGTGTTAAAAAACGAGAACTAGTCATTGGCACTCAGCGCATGGCGAGTTAGCACGACTAATCTCGTCGTTGGCACTCAAAGTGTTAACATTACCCACTACCTGTCCTTCATCCCGCCTATCTCGGCTCCTCTTCGCAATCCCCCCTCTTCTGCCAATTTATGAATACTCTCCCTTTTCCATCTCTTCCTCATCCACTAAGTTCTCATCCATCTAAATCCAGTCACAAATCAGTTTACCCAAAAAAAACTCATTAAATTATGTCCTCATACCTCTGCTCCATCAGAGCACACTCCGTCTCTAGTGTGTCACTGAAATCATTCTTCTCCCAAGCAGCTTTGATATTAACCTGTTAAGCTGTAGCCTCTTTCAGGTTTCTGCGAAAACGACATACCCAAAATGAATCAAGTATAGCCCTGCAACTACAATGTCTATTTGAATAAATCTGGTGTCAAAATAAAGGAAACACTTATGAGATGTGGTAATATGTGTAAGTATCAGTATATATGTCACTGGCTCAGAGTAAATGAAGATGGAACACAGCATAAATTTAAGATTTAAATTTTCGCCTATAGAAATTACACTTTTGCAATGGATATCTCTTAGGAATGACGCAGGTTCTAGATCTAACTCTATAGAAGCATAGCAGAATATGTGAACATTATCTTTGCCAAGTTTGATTTGTATCAAGTGAAGCAGAGCAACATATAATTTTTAGTTTAGTTTAGTTTAGTTTATTCGGATCCCCATTAGCCATTGCCACAGGCATAGGCTACTATTACTGGGGTCCACACAAATCAATACAATACAATAAAATCAATACAATACAATTAATACAATACAATAAAACAATACAATACACCTCAATAACACATACAAATATTATATAATAAAATATCTAAGTTCACCAATCACACATACCCATCTACTCAATCATGTTTCAAGGCATAATATGTTCACTTAAAGCACAACAATACATCTCAATACAACATACAAATATATAAAAAATCTGTTCACCAATCACACATACCCATCTTCTCAATCACCCACTATGTTTACTTAACTGACAGTATCACTCTTTCTTATATGATTTTTAACACTTTGACGACCGGGCCTCGCCATCTAATATGTGGCTGGAGGACAACGCTTTGTAAACAAACCGATGCACTTTTGGATAGCTATATATATACTTTATAGTATTGCTATCTGTCCATTCTCATTGTCACTTGAGTGCATAAACCGTGCCTTCATAATGGCTTAAAGAAAATAAAAATCCATCGGTTGGTTGTCATTTTATAGCGCCGTGAATATAAGCTTTATCGCAGTTTTCGTCTCGTCTTTTTTCTGGAAAGCTATTTATAGGGCTAAAGGCTAGTCACGTTATATCGAACGGCATTTCTGTTGTATATATACAAATGAAATAAAACAAACTGCTTAGCATCCGGACTATTACAGAGCATCTATGGATGAAATGGGGGCGGTGGGGGACGCCGATTAGTATTATTGATTAGCAATACAGTGTGCGTTCAAGTAGCCACATTCACTGATCAGGAACTCTCTGTGATTCACAACGTCAGTGAAAGTCAATTATTTTGCGACAATGACCGAGTATAGGCTATACATTATCCTGCTTATTACATGGCTAACTTACTAACAATATACCTAATTCATCGACAAGACGAGATCAAATGCAGACGCAGTTGTTCTGTGGCTCTGTCAGCCCAAATAAAGTGATTATTATTATCGGCAGCCGGCAGGTCTGTAGTCTGATTGCATGACTGAGTGCAGCTGTGCATATGCTGAGCAGCACTGATACAGTGTGTGTAGTGGGCTTGATTGGTCCAGCTGCGCACAGCGGTCATTATTGTTCGGCAGAGGTCCGTTATCTAGTAATATCGGACCTCTGACGAGCGCTATTAATCAATCACAAGCAAGCATTTCGGCGAAAAATTTAAATAAACTTCAAAGTGCAAACTGCAAACTATCCAAACAACACAACTATTTACACACATATTTATTTTGCATAAAAAAGTGAAAAGAAAGTGAAAACTGCAAACTGTTAAAATAATACAACTATTTACAATAAGGTAATATCAGCAGCGGACTGTGTTCATCACAGAGAGAGTTCCTGAGCAGCAGACTGTGTTCATCATCACAGAGAGAGTTCCTGAGGAGCAGACTGTGTTCATCACAGAGAGAGTTCCTGAGCAGCAGACTGTGTTCATCATCACAGAGAGAGTTCCTGAGCAGCAGACTGTGTTCATCACAGAGAGAGTTCCTGAGCAGCAGACTGTGTTCATCATCACAGAGAGAGTTCCTGAGCAGCAGACTGTGTTCATCACAGAGAGAGTTCCTGAGCAGCAGACTGTGTTCATCACAGAGAGAGTTCCTGAGGAGCAGACTGTGTTCATCACAGAGAGAGTTCCTGAGCAGCAGACTGTGTTCATCATCACAGAGAGAGTTCCTGAGCAGCAGACTGTGTTCATCATCACAGAGAGTTCCTGAGCAGCAGACTGTGTTCATCATCACAGAGAGAGTTCCTGAGCAGCAGACTGTGTTCATCATCACAGAGAGAGTTCCTGAGCAGCAGACTGTGTTCATCACAGAGAGAGTTCCTGAGCAGCAGACTGTGTTCATCATCACAGAGAGAGTTCCTGAGCAGCAGACTGTTCATCACAGAGAGAGTTCCTGAGCAGCAGACTGTGTTCATCACAGAGAGAGTTCCTGAGCAGCAGACTGTGTTCATCATCACAGAGAGAGTTCCTGAGCAGCAGACTGTGTTCATCATCACAGAGAGTTCCTGAGCAGCAGACTGTGTTCATCATCACAGAGAGAGTTCCTGAGCAGCAGACTGTGTTCATCATCACACAGAGAGTTCCTGAGCAGCAGACTGTGTTCATCACAGAGAGAGAGTTCCTGAGCAGCAGACTGTGTTCATCACAGAGAGAGAGTTCCTGAGCAGCAGACTGTGTTCATCATCACAGAGAGAGTTCCTGAGCAGCAGACTGTGTTCATCATCACAGAGAGAGAGTTCCTGAGCAGCAGACTGTGTTCATCATCACAGAGAGAGTTCCTGAGCAGCAGACTGTTCATCACAGAGAGAGTTCCTGAGCAGCAGACTGTGTTCATCATCACAGAGAGAGTTCCTGAGCAGCAGACTGTGTTCATCACAGAGAGTTCCTGAGCAGCAGACTGTGTTCATCACAGAGAGAGTTCCTGAGCAGCAGACTGTGTTCATCACAGAGAGAGAGTTCCTGAGCAGCAGACTGTGTTCATCATCACAGAGAGAGTTCCTGAGCAGCAGACTGTGTTCATCATCACAGAGAGAGTTCCTGAGGAGCAGACTGTGTTCATCATCACAGAGAGAGAGTTCCTGAGCAGCAGACTGTGTTCATCATCACAGAGAGAGTTCCTGAGCAGCAGACTGTGTTCATCATCACAGAGAGAGTTCCTGAGCAGCAGACTGTGTTCATCATCACAGAGAGAGTTCCTGAGCAGCAGACTGTGTTCATCATCACAGAGAGAGTTCCTGAGCAGCAGACTGTGTTCATCATCACAGAGAGAGTTCCTGAGCAGCAGACTGTGTTCATCATCACAGAGAGAGTTCCTGAGCAGCAGACTGTGTTCATCACAGAGAGAGTTCCTGAGCAGCAGACTGTGTTCATCATCACAGAGAGAGTTCCTGAGCAGCAGACTGTGTTCATCATCACAGAGAGAGTTCCTGAGCAGCAGACTGTGTTCATCATCACAGAGAGAGTTCCTGAGCAGCAGACTGTGTTCATCACAGAGAGAGTTCCTGAGCAGCAGACTGTGTTCATCATCACAGAGAGAGTTCCTGAGCAGCAGACTGTGTTCATCACAGAGAGAGTTCCTGAGCAGCAGACTGTGTTCATCATCACAGAGAGAGTTCCTGAGCAGCAGACTGTGTTCATCATCACAGAGAGAGTTCCTGAGCAGCAGACTGTGTTCATCACAGAGAGAGTTCCTGAGGAGCAGACTGTGTTCATCATCACAGAGAGAGTTCCTGAGCAGAAGACTGTGTTCATCACAGAGAGAGTTCCTGAGCAGCAGACTGTGTTCATCATCACAGAGAGTTCCTGAGCAGCAGACTGTTCATCACAGAGAGAGTTCCTGAGCAGCAGACTGTTCATCACAGAGAGAGTTCCTGAGCAGCAGACTGTGTTCATCACAGAGAGAGTTCCTGAGCAGCAGACTGTGTTCATCATCACAGAGAGAGTTCCTGAGCAGCAGACTGTGTTCATCATCACAGAGAGTTCCTGAGCAGCAGACTGTGTTCATCATCACAGAGAGAGTTCCTGAGCAGCAGACTGTGTTCATCATCACACAGAGAGTTCCTGAGCAGCAGACTGTGTTCATCACAGAGAGAGAGTTCCTGAGCAGCAGACTGTGTTCATCACAGAGAGAGAGTTCCTGAGCAGCAGACTGTGTTCATCATCACAGAGAGAGTTCCTGAGCAGCAGACTGTGTTCATCACAGAGAGAGTTCCTGAGCAGCAGACTGTTCATCACAGAGAGAGTTCCTGAGCAGCAGACTGTGTTCATCATCACAGAGAGAGTTCCTGAGCAGCAGACTGTGTTCATCACAGAGAGAGAGTTCCTGAGCAGCAGACTGTGTTCATCATCATCAGAGAGAGTTCCTGAGCAGCAGACTGTGTTCATCATCACAGAGAGAGTTCCTGAGCAGCAGACTGTGTTCATCATCATCAGAGAGAGTTCCTGAGCAGCAGACTGTGTTCATCATCACAGAGAGAGTTCCTGAGCAGCAGACTGTGTTCATCATCACAGAGAGAGTTCCTGAGCAGCAGACTGTGTTCATCACAGAGAGAGTTCCTGAGCAGCAGACTGTGTTCATCATCACAGAGAGAGTTCCTGAGCAGCAGACTGTGTTCATCATCACAGAGAGAGTTCCTGAGCAGCAGACTGTGTTCATCATCACAGAGAGAGTTCCTGAGCAGCAGACTGTGTTCATCACAGAGAGAGTTCCTGAGCAGCAGACTGTGTTCATCATCACAGAGAGAGTTCCTGAGCAGCAGACTGTGTTCATCACAGAGAGAGTTCCTGAGCAGCAGACTGTGTTCATCATCACAGAGAGAGTTCCTGAGCAGCAGACTGTGTTCATCATCACAGAGAGAGTTCCTGAGCAGCAGACTGTGTTCATCATCACAGAGAGAGTTCCTGAGCAGCAGACTGTGTTCATCACAGAGAGAGAGTTCCTGAGCAGCAGACTGTGTTCATCATCACAGAGAGAGTTCCTGAGCAGCAGACTGTGTTCATCATCACAGAGAGAGTTCCTGAGCAGCAGACTGTGTTCATCATCACAGAGAGAGTTCCTGAGCAGCAGACTGTGTTCATCATCACAGAGAGAGTTCCTGAGCAGCAGACTGTGTTCATCACAGAGAGAGAGTTCCTGAGCAGCAGACTGTGTTCATCATCACAGAGAGAGTTCCTGAGGAGCAGACTGTGTTCATCATCATCAGAGAGAGTTCCTGAGCAGCAGACTGTGTTCATCATCACAGAGAGAGTTCCTGAGCAGCAGACTGTGTTCATCATCACAGAGAGAGTTCCTGAGCAGCAGACTGTGTTCATCATCACAGAGAGAGTTCCTGAGCAGCAGACTGTGTTCATCATCACAGAGAGAGTTCCTGAGCAGCAGACTGTGTTCATCATCACAGAGAGAGTTCCTGAGCAGCAGACTGTGTTCATCACAGAGAGAGTTCCTGAGCAGCAGACTGTGTTCATCATCACAGAGAGAGTTCCTGAGCAGCAGACTGTGTTCATCACAGAGAGAGTTCCTGAGCAGCAGACTGTGTTCATCATCACAGAGAGAGTTCCTGAGCAGCAGACTGTGTTCATCATCACAGAGAGAGTTCCTGAGCAGCAGACTGTGTTCATCATCACAGAGAGAGAGTTCCTGAGCAGCAGACTGTGTTCATCATCACAGAGAGAGTTCCTGAGCAGCAGACTGTGTTCATCACAGAGAGAGAGTTCCTGAGCAGCAGACTGTGTTTATCATCACAGAGAGAGTTCCTGAGCAGCAGACTGTGTTCATCATCACAGAGAGAGTTCCTGAGCAGCAGACTGTGTTCATCACAGAGAGAGTTCCTGAGCAGCAGACTGTGTTCATCATCACAGAGAGAGTTCCTGAGGAGCAGACTGTGTTCATCATCACAGAGAGAGTTCCTGAGGAGCAGACTGTGTTCATCATCACAGAGAGAGTTCCTGAGCAGCAGACTGTGTTCATCATCACAGAGAGAGTTCCTGAGCAGCAGACTGTGTTCATCACAGAGAGAGTTCCTGAGCAGCAGACTGTGTTCATCACAGAGAGAGTTCCTGAGCAGCAGACTGTGTTCATCACAGAGAGAGTTCCTGAGCAGCAGACTGTGTTCATCACAGAGAGAGTTCCTGAGCAGCAGACTGTGTTCATCATCACAGAGAGAGTTCCTGAGCAGCAGACTGTGTTCATCACAGAGAGAGTTCCTGAGCAGCAGACTGTGTTCATCATCACAGAGAGAGTTCCTGAGCAGCAGACTGTGTTCATCATCACACAGAGAGAGTTCCTGAGCAGCAGACTGTGTTCATCATCACAGAGAGAGTTCCTGAGCAGCAGACTGTGTTCATCATCACAGAGAGAGAGTTCCTGAGCAGCAGACTGTGTTCATCACAGAGAGAGAGTTCCTGAGCAGCAGACTGTGTTCATCACAGAGAGAGTTCCTGAGCAGCAGACTGTGTTCATCATCACAGAGAGAGTTCCTGAGCAGCAGACTGTGTTCATCACAGAGAGAGTTCCTGAGCAGCAGACTGTGTTCATCATCACAGAGAGAGTTCCTGAGCAGCAGACTGTGTTCATCATCACAGAGAGAGTTCCTGAGGAGCAGACTGTGTTCATCATCACAGAGAGAGTTCCTGAGCAGCAGACTGTGTTCATCATCACAGAGAGAGTTCCTGAGCAGCAGACTGTGTTCATCATCACAGAGAGAGTTCCTGAGCAGCAGACTGTGTTCATCATCACAGAGAGAGTTCCTGAGCAGCAGACTGTGTTCATCATCACAGAGAGAGAGTTCCAGGGCCCTATTCCCCGTACCTGGTTCAACTAAGTCGATCAAGAGTCCCATTATCCAGATTCAATTAACCCGATGTTTGAATCCGGGATTTTCCTGTTCCTCGAAGGTGGATTCAGTCTCGTTCATTTGAACCAGACTTGAGACTCCGGATAATTTCGCGCGCCCGCCTCAGCTGAAAAGACAGCAAGTGTCGACAGCAGAAATCCTGATCTTCTAACGGCATTGATTGATTGATTGATTTAAAACTTTATTAACAGATTGCAGAATGGGCGTGCCTGCTGGCAGTATAGGCTTATGGAATGAATAATCAAATGAGATCTTGCTAGCGAAAATAATTAGTTCAGCTCTTTCAGAATAACGATAAAAACAAGCCCAAATAGTATATCTAATTGATACGAATTATATCATGAGGATATCTGTATGTGCTTAGGTATTAATATTATGTACTATATAAATACATGGTTTCCAAAGAGAGGCTTGGAGGGAGGCTTGCAGTTACACTATTAATCAGGTTTTAATCTGTTTCGGACCTAATCCATACATGCATTGAATTGATTACCATTTGGTTTATACCAGTGACACCTCATGTTCATCATCAGATAACAGTGCTTGAAAAGATAAATGCATTTTCTCGAATTCATTCATCAAAAACGTCAAAGGCTCATTCAATTTATCAAGTCACGTCACGTCATCAAATCCATCAAACAGCGCATCTCCTCATATATTTTAATCCCAGTTACAATATCACAATAACGTGTGACACTATCACAGTGATACAATTAAATACTCCACAGATTCAGATTCCTCATAATTTATATCCACAATCCGCGCATAGACGCTTCAGCTTGAATGAAACGCATCCGGGTGCTCCGTTAAGCAAATACACAGCGAAGAATATTAAACTAATCAGAGCCAAACACCCGATAGGTTTCATTCATTAAAAATATCCCAGCGGGATTCACATTTGCAATGATCCGTTTAGTCCGTTATTAAAATAACTGTGTGTCGCGACTCGCGAGCGCCGTATCCGTATAAATATGACGTGCATTATATAGGACAAAGTAAATTCATAGGCTGAATATGATTTATTATCAGCGTTACTGCAGACATATTATTTTACATTTCAAACGAAGCACAAGAACATAATTCAGAATGGTATAATGCAGATCTAGACTGTGAGAATCATTTCAGGAAGCGAGCTGGCATTTCTTTGCGGGGGCATGGCCATGGTTCATCCAGCTAACTGAACTTAACCCTGCTCTCGACCAGGCTCAAACTTTTTGATCTGTTGTCATAGTGATTTAGACAATCGAGCGTCGGGGAATGGAAAGGTCTGGCTTAAGTCAGGCTATGCTGGATATTATCCGGCTAACTCAGTTAGCCAGGTACGGGGAACGGGGCCCTGAGCAGCAGACTGTGTTCATCATCACAGAGAGAGTTCCTGAGCAGCAGACTGTGTTCATCATCACAGAGAGAGTTCCTGAGCAGCAGACTGTGTTCATCATCACAGAGAGAGTTCCTGAGCAGCAGACTGTGTTCATCATCACAGAGAGAGTTCCTGAGCAGCAGACTGTGTTCATCACAGAGAGAGTTCCTGAGCAGCAGACTGTGTTCATCACAGAGAGAGTTCCTGAGCAGCAGACTGTGTTCATCACAGAGAGAGTTCCTGAGCAGCAGACTGTGTTCATCACAGAGAGAGTTCCTGAGCAGCAGACTGTGTTCATCATCACAGAGAGAGAGTTCCTGAGGAGCAGACTGTGTTCATCATCACAGAGAGAGTTCCTGAGGAGCAGACTGTGTTCATCACAGAGAGAGTTCCTGAGCAGCAGACTGTGTTCATCATCACAGAGAGAGTTCCTGAGGAGCAGACTGTGTTCATCATCACAGAGAGAGAGTTCCTGAGCAGCAGACTGTGTTCATCACAGAGAGAGTTCCTGAGCAGCAGACTGTGTTCATCATCACTGTAACTGAGGGGTACAATTCCCTGACTGTATTAATACGTATGGTATCATTAAACCACTACTGTCTTATGTACATTACTACTGGCCATACAGTACACAGGTATCTTATGATGAACACTTCCCACAATGACTCGGTTCCACACAAAACTGGATTTAAGTATTTATTAGCAGCAATGATAGTACATAATATACTTTACTTTGGATGCGCTTATAAGGCAAAGGAATGTGCGTAGGCAAATCAATAACGTATGTCCATTCTCATATTACGCAGGAGATAATAATACAACCTGAATCTTAGGAATTATATCTATGGTACTCTGGTAATATAGCGGGAGATACTGGTAGGGTCCCTCCGGTCGTAAGCCAGCAAGGGGAGAGGATTTGTCGGTAGTAGAGTCTGGGTCAACGATGATAAAGAGACTCCAAGTACAGGAGACGGTGCAATAATATCTTGATCCGCAGATGAATACAGCTGTTCTCCGTAGCATGCAGCTCCGCATGGAAGAAAGCTAGCCGGCCTCAGGCTTCTGAGAGGCGGGCTCGACGTGGCTCCTCACAGGGTAAATCCCACACAATTGTGGGTGTAGGCAATTCTCCGCTCCATCAATTACAGGACCAAAAGCAAATATAATCCAGCCGAAAAGGGCTATGCAGTCGTCGGTAGGTTATCCAGTGTACATGATCCACACGGTCCTCGCCTAGGGCCCCTCGGGTGAAAGCGCCAGGGTAAGCAGCCCAGCCTGGATAAGCACACTAGCTGGTACGAGGAAACGTTGGTGATGCTGGTCACTGTAGAACGGTAGCCGCACGATACACTATACATAAATAGACTATTACTGACTTAATAGAATAGGTCGAACTCGACGGTACAGCGTTAAACTCTGATACTTCAGTTATTAATTCGCACGCGGTCTCAATGCTCTATTTGGGGCCAAACAGGCCATACTTCACCGCACGTTGTATCGTGGGTGAGGCTTCAACTTATTGGGTAACTCTACTTCTGTATTCACCTGCGCCGTATTTATACGTTAGGTGAACAAACTAGTACCAGCTTTATTCCTGTCTCATATCCTTGCGCAGAACTGTTCATGTCCAGGCAAGTCCTTGGCGGTGACTTTGAACCAGACCCTGGAGGTATGGCAATGGCGCCTGGTGGACCGCTGTCCAATAGGAGAACGAAATATTATGGTCTGTACTAGGCTAAAGGGATATTCCGTGTATATGTACAAGGAATACACAAGGGATATCAAACGATATACAAATATTATGCAATATATATCAATCAATAAATATATATATTCGGTTTAATCTGATCCTTCGTAACAATCACAGAGAGTTCCTGAGCAGCAGACTGTGTTCATCATCACAGAGAGAGAGTTCCTGAGCAGCAGACTGTGTTCATCATCACAGAGAGAGTTCCTGAGGAGCAGACTGTGTTCATCATCACAGAGAGAGTTCCTGAGCAGCAGACTGTGTTCATCATCACAGAGAGAGTTCCTGAGCAGCAGACTGTTCATCACAGAGAGTTCCTGAGCAGCAGACTGTGTTCATCATCACAGAGAGAGTTCCTGAGCAGCAGACTGTGTTCATCATCACACAGAGAGTTCCTGAGCAGCAGACTGTGTTCATCATCACAGAGAGAGTTCCTGAGCAGCAGACTGTGTTCATCATCACAGAGAGAGAGTTCCTGAGGAGCAGACTGTGTTCATCACAGAGAGAGTTCCTGAGCAGCAGACTGTGTTCATCACAGAGAGAGTTCCTGAGGAGCAGACTGTGTTCATCACAGAGAGAGTTCCTGAGCAGCAGACTGTGTTCATCATCACAGAGAGAGTTCCTGAGCAGCAGACTGTGTTCATCATCACACAAAGAGTTCCTGAGCAGCAGACTGTGTTCATCATCACAGAGAGAGTTCCTGAGCAGCAGACTGTGTTCATCACAGAGAGAGTTCCTGAGCAGCAGACTGTGTTCATCATCACAGAGAGAGTTCCTGAGCAGCAGACTGTGTTCATCATCACAGAGAGAGTTCCTGAGCAGCAGACTGTGTTCATCACAGAGAGAGTTCCTGAGCAGCAGACTGTTCATCACAGAGAGAGTTCCTGAGCAGCAGACTGTGTTCATCATCACAGAGAGAGTTCCTGAGCAGCAGACTGTGTTCATCACAGAGAGAGTTCCTGAGCAGCAGACTGTGTTCATCACAGAGAGAGTTCCTGAGGAGCAGACTGTGTTCATCATCACAGAGAGAGTTCCTGAGCAGCAGACTGTGTTCATCATCACAGAGAGAGTTCCTGAGCAGCAGACTGTGTTCATCACAGAGAGTTCCTGAGCAGCAGACTGTGTTCATCATCACAGAGAGAGAGTTCCTGAGCAGCAGACTGTGTTCATCACAGAGAGAGTTCCTGAGCAGCAGACTGTTCATCACAGAGAGAGTTCCTGAGCAGCAGACTGTGTTCATCATCACAGAGAGAGTTCCTGAGCAGCAGACTGTGTTCATCACAGAGAGAGTTCCTGAGCAGCAGACTGTGTTCATCACAGAGAGAGTTCCTGAGGAGCAGACTGTGTTCATCATCACAGAGAGAGTTCCTGAGCAGCAGACTGTGTTCATCATCACAGAGAGAGTTCCTGAGCAGCAGACTGTGTTCATCACAGAGAGTTCCTGAGCAGCAGACTGTGTTCATCATCACAGAGAGAGAGTTCCTGAGCAGCAGACTGTGTTCATCATCACAGAGAGAGTTCCTGAGGAGCAGACTGTGTTCATCACAGAGAGAGTTCCTGAGCAGCAGACTGTGTTCATCATCACAGAGAGAGTTCCTGAGCAGCAGACTGTGTTCATCATCACAGAGAGAGAGTTCCTGAGCAGCAGACTGTGTTCATCATCACAGAGAGAGTTCCTGAGCAGCAGACTGTGTTCATCATCACAGAGAGAGTTCCTGAGCAGCAGACTGTGTTCATCACACAGAGAGTTCCTGAGCAGCAGACTGTGTTCATCATCACAGAGAGAGAGTTCCTGAGCAGCAGACTGTGTTCATCATCACAGAGAGAGTTCCTGAGCAGCAGACTGTGTTCATCACAGAGAGAGTTCCTGAGCAGCAGACTGTGTTTATCATCACAGAGAGAGTTCCTGAGCAGCAGACTGTGTTCATCACAGAGAGAGTTCCTGAGCAGCAGACTGTGTTCATCAGAGAGTTCCTGAGCAGCAGACTGTTCATCACAGAGAGAGTTCCTGAGGAGCAGACTGTGTTCATCACAGAGAGAGTTCCTGAGCAGCAGACTGTGTTCATCACAGAGAGAGTTCCTGAGCAGCAGACTGTGTTCATCATCACAGAGAGAGTTCCTGAGCAGCAGACTGTGTTCATCACAGAGAGAGAGTTCCTGAGCAGCAGACTGTGTTCATCACAGAGAGAGAGTTCCTGAGCAGCAGACTGTGTTCATCACACAGAGAGTTCCTGAGCAGCAGACTGTGTTCATCACAGAGAGAGTTCCTGAGGAAAGCCTACTGTGCGTCATGCCACAACTGGAAACAGTTGTTTTTCTGGTTGAGGCAAAGGGGGACCTGACACTTCCTACAAAAATATATTGTCTTCACCCGTAGCTTCCCAGCATCAATGCACCTCTTGCAGTGCTTCCTGGTTCTCCCTGGGTGGTGATCCCTCACTCGCATAGACCATGGTCATGCAGGTGGTGGGGGTGGAGGCAAGCATAGGTGCTGAGGCTTCACACAGCTCCAGCACCAGCTGCT
Source organism: Notolepis coatsorum (assembly GCF_963971535.1). Lineage (NCBI taxonomy): Eukaryota > Metazoa > Chordata > Actinopteri > Aulopiformes > Paralepididae > Notolepis > Notolepis coatsorum. The sequence goes on along the minus strand of NC_140172.1, from coordinate 105,183,828 downwards.
CTCTGAATGTCTTCTGTGTGTGTGTCTCAGTTTCAACAGCTCCTTGTGGGAGGAGGAGGAAACTGTTCACCACAGCAATGTCCAGGAAATGATCAAAAAAAGGTTTTATACCATTTCATGGTCTTGGGGCGGACGCTGTAGTAGCCAATCAACGCATCCGATACGTCCACACCGCCCATGTTGATGTTGTAGTCCACTACAGCGTCCGGAACATCAATCTGCTTGGTTGACCACACGCCAGCCTCTTTTACGGTCTGTCCACTGAAGGCCTCATGCATTGTGGAGCAAATGGTTACTGCCCGTGTGTGTCTTGCCACTTGACAAAGAGGAGGTTGTTTCTCCTAAACCATCGCATGTCTCCCCTCTCAGATCTTTTGGACAGGTCATTTGTCAGAGTCTGAGGGAAACCAATGCGGTTCTTCCTAATGGTCCCACAACAGCCGATGGAATTTTTGGCCAAATCCTTAGGGCTTGTGTAAAAGTTGTCTGTATACACACTGTAGCCCTTACCTAGCAGAGGAATTGGCAAAAGGTCCATTACAGATGAATAGCTCAGCCCATGGCCTGTGGTGGACACACGTTTGCCCTGATAGACAAAAAGGTTCCAGGTATATGCTATGGCAGAATCAGCCAGGACAAAGAGTTCATAACCCCGCTTTGTGGGCTTGTCCTTCATATACTGTTTCATGCTGATCCTGGTCTTGCTGGCGACCATGCGCTCATCAATGGAGAGGTTCTTTGATGGGTGGAAGTGTGTTTTGCAGGCATCCACCATCTCAGTGTACAGAGGTTTTATTTTGTATCATACCTCTGATTCTCCTCATCCTTCTCAGGGTCACTCCGGTGCAGCGACCATATGATGGCCTCAAATCGCCCACGTGTCATTCTGTCACCAGGGAAGCGGAAGTCATATGGGAACTTCTTCCTCCACAATCTGCGCTGCTGGGGCCCGGCACAAGGCCAGAGAAAAGGATGATTGATAAGAACAAGGAGAATCTCCACTTGAATTTCCTTCCAGCTTGTTGCCTCTTGGCAGCATTAGCATTTGTGTTGTCTACGATGGTACGGAGGACAGAGGTGGGAAAAAACAACTGGAAGAGGGCAAGGGGAGACCATGACATTGCTGTGTCGAAAGTAGGGCCAGGGGTCCTAGTTGGCGTGAATCGCAGAGGGTCAGGTTTTGTGTCTCTCTCCTGTCTGTCATGCCACCTCGCCCCCTCCTCCTCCTCCTCTCTCACTCTTGGTCTTGCAGACCCACCTCGACCACGCTTGCTTGGGGCTTGTTGCCTGGCTTTGCCTTTACGTTTTGGCTGCCTCTCTTCAGGTGGGTCTGAATCAGAGGCTGAGAGCTGAGGAAGGGGAGCAGTAGCTCGACGAGTGGGACGTCCTCCCTGAAGCTCGGGGGGGGGGGGGGGGGGGGGGCAGATGTGAAACTACCTTCCCTGGATGTTTTTTTTATGACTTATACTTTATTGAAGTTTTTTTCTTTTGGCACACACAGGACATCAGAACAACACAAAGTAATGACATGACTGAATCAACATAGGTAGGTCCTGAAAGACAACACACACACAAGCTAGACCACTAACATCAAGACTACAATGACACCACCCCACATGGGGGGTAAAAAAACATTAAAAACGACTACATTAACACATTAGGGACGGACCACGAGTTTATACAGGTTTCGAATCCATGCGTTGTGGACAGAATCACATATAAAGCTGTGGCAAGTTGTTATTGCTTTTATTCCATTTTAATAACTGGGTCAAGGTCGCGGAGCGGCACTGCATATATTCCCTAGTCTGTGTTTTTGGGAATGTGCAATACCGGCCAGATCCTCTTAGGGGCGCCATCGCTCCACTGCAGTATGCCCTGTGGGCGAATGGATCACTTTTATTTTTTTTTTCAATGGAGATTTTTGGTACCCGGATTCTGACTCAACATCCTGTACCGTGGATTACGTTTCGAATCGCAGATTTCACCATGGAATAAGGGGATTTATCATCAGCCAATGGACATATCGATAACGGGGAAATGCTCGGGGGTATCCCACCGTCTCATGGTAAGATCTTTTTCACGTAAATTACAGCCGGATCAGAGCTTGCTATGATACGCAACCAGCCGATCGGCGTATGTGGCTAGTTACACGAACACTGTTATTGGTAATCAATAATAATAAACGACGTCCCCCGCCCCCCCCCTTCATGCATACATGCTTTGGGACATTCCCGATGATATGTAGTTTGAGTTATGTCTTTAGCATCTGTAAAACGGAAATGCCGTTGAATATAACCGTAGCAGCTATTAGCCATTTATCTAGCCTCCCAGAAAATATACGAGACAAAATCCGCTATAATGCTTATATTCACGGCGCTATAAAATGACAACCTATTGATGAATTTTTTTTTCTTTAAGCCATTTTGAAGGGACGGTTTATGAACTCAATTGACAATGAGAATGGACAGATAGCAATACTGTATAAAGTATAGATTTAGTTTCAAGTTCAAGTTTCTTTAATAGTTGTCATACAGAAGTACAGAATACTTTTATACAAAATGCTTCTTACTGTTACGCTCCAGAGACTGTGCTAGACAAGATAAGTATGAAATAAAATAAAATTTAGCTCTACAAAAAGACACAGGTCTGTTTACAAAAGCTGGTCCTCAACCACTATATTAGACGGGTCCCAGCGGTCGCGAAAGTGTTAAACAGAAAATAAAGCTACATTAATACAGAGAGCTCATCTTGTCGACATATACATACATTTGTCAGGTATTCTTTCATCTCAGTTTCCTTATTCCTGAACCTGAACCGTACCCTCCACTCTCACAGGTCCAGTGTGATGCATTATAACTGTACCTTCCCCACCTGTACGCCTCCAAAGCCTATTTGCTAACAGTTGTATAGAGATAATCATAATGCATCGCCGCTGTCTTAGGCAAGTGGGCCCACCAACCGAGTTATAATGAGTGAAATTCCATATATTTCCCCCATTTGCTAATGTATTTATCTCCTTTCTCTCCTAAACTAAAAGATATCCCTTCCCTGGATGTTGATGGCTGTTCAAGTCTTGTTGGAGCCGACTGTCGCCTGGATGGGTCGGCCTCCTGTGGCTCATAGTCCTCATCACTGTAAAAAATCAAATGGGGAAGAAAAACAAATATATCTATTCAGTGTTTTGAAAGTGCAATACGTGTAAACACAAAAGCAATAGACGTCATAATTCATAATTATTATTAATTTACATATATATATATTTTTTATTATTATTATTATTATTATTATTATTATTATTATTATTATTATTATTTTTTTTTTTTTTTATTAGAAATGTTTTCCTCTGTAAAAAATAATGCCAGTGAATTTTTTTTTCTTCAAAAATGGCAAAAATTGACAGCTCTGAGCAGGCCTGCACTGCAGTAATGACTGCAGTAAATATTTGTGCAGATAGCTGCACAGGTTGACCCAGAATTAAATAAATAACTAACTACTAACGTTATCACGCTAGCTTGGATGCTAACTAACGTAATTAAGCTGGTCATGGTTCATGGTGAGCTGTTTGTGTTATAACGAGACAGCAAATTAAGTAATGAATGAAAACTTTATTAACATATTGCAGAATGGGTACAATACAGTACGGCTCAATACACACAATTGTTAAGGGGATGCAGACCAGAGAAAGACTTTCGTCTTGTTTACATCAGGGTCCCCCATTTTCAATTCATATTGACATTTATGACATATGAACTCAATAGCCCGCCGTGGCATTGCCTGTTTAATACACCAAGAACCATGTCGCGGGCAGCTTGCCCCCTGCTTGCGTTTAGAACTAATCAAATATTAATATCGCCGCGGGGAGGGGGGCATAATCCCACGGGACAATGGGATTGACCGATATGTTTACCAATATTCCAATGTACAGTTTTTCTGTACCATTGACTCAGAATGGTCTGTTTTATTGAAATCGTCACAGCAGTATAGTTTGTTTATAGTGTGTGTGTGTGTGTGTGTGTGTACTGGAATGAGTGCATGTGTGATTGATATGGTGATACTTCCTGACTTGTAGCCTATTGTGTCTTGGCAGTAAAGCTGTGAGTACAGTGGTGAGTCCAGGGTGGACATTTACCATGCATTTTATAAGCTCTTTTTGCATGAAATTGCATAGAAATTGCATGTAGATGTGTTTGAAACAGTGAGGATGAGAAATGGTCGATCTTGCTGTAAACGAATAGTTTTTGATTTGCCTTCTTGACTAAGCTATTGTTGTGATGTGTTTAAGTGAGGTGTGTGTCAAGAGTTACTCAAAGGTATAAATTACTACCTGTTGTCTGTAACTGTAGTGTATGTCTGCTGTCTTCATAACCACACTGTGTCTTTACTTCTTTATTAAAAAAATGTATCTCCCGTCCTCCCCAATTTTTAAACTCACCAGCCACTACTGACACACACATTGGGGGATGTTTTATAAATATAAATAATTATTTGTGCTTCACCTAAGAATTTGGTCAGCAGCCTCCACTGATATATATAAACTAAATAAGACTTGTGCACATCTAGTTGGACCCCGACTGGAGGTGCAGGTCAGCGCAAGAGATATGTATAAAGCTAAAAGAAGAAAACCTTCAAAAGAAGGGACCGCACACTCCTCAGGACTGATTTTGCTTATTTGTTTGGTGCCCAACACGTTTTGCTTCCGCTTCCTCAGGTGCTATACAGCAGGTGTCAGTGATAATCATCATATACAGAATGCTCCACCCCCACATAGTGACATATCAAGCTCATTGGCTCCTCAATTATTACATTTCATTTCATCATTTTGCAAGATGTAATGCATAGAAACTAGGGATGCACCGAATGAGAAATTCTTGGCCGAAACCGATACCGAAAATAGAAAACAGTTGGCCGAATGCCGAAAGGCCGAAAATGATTCATAGAATAGAATTGTTTTTACCAATGTTGTGGAACATTATGATTATGGAACAATATATGATTATGGCAAAACTTTACTTAAATAATAAATAATCACTATTATGGGTCCATAAAACATTTATTCAGCACTTCTGAATGCATACAGCACATTAATTCCATCTTTTCTCTGGCTGCCGCGGCGGACATCTGTGCTCTACTGGGCGCACCTTTCTAGTCCCCAGTTGAATGTGCTCTCTTGACTCGGCACAGTAGACGCGCGACGTGTATGCTAGAGAAAGATTATATTATCAACGACAGACAGCGTCAATGTGAGAAACACTATCCCCCCCCCCCTCCCCCCCCTCTCGCTCTGAAGAATATGCATATTAGATCACTCAGTGATTAACCGCGACGGGCATATAGTAAATAAGGATGTTAAAGACGCATTTATTGGACGTGTTGCGCGCAGAGTTTACATAGAAACAGCGCGACTCCCGACAGCGCAACATCATCACAACAACACGCGTTAGGTTACAGGTTGTTTCTGTTTCGGTATTATATTTTCGGTGAAAAAACTCTTTCGGCCAAAAGCCGAAAGGCCATCCCTCGGTGGCCTTTCCTTCGGCGCATCCCTAATAGAAACCACATATATAAATATAATGCATAGAAACCACTGTGGGTCTGTCACTGACTCCGAGGCAGCACGCACGCACACATACAACATTCACTCATCATATACATTCATACATAATCAAACATGCATACATATTCATTCATCTTATCATACATGCATTCATACATACATATTACCATACATTCATATCCATTCATACATATTTATTTATTGTGTTGTGTACATATATTTATTTATTGTGTTGTGTATATTTATTTATTGGGTTGTGAGGGTATTGGTGTTGGAGGTTGTCTGATTTTAATGTGTATAGGAAACTGTTAATTGATTGATGTGTAGCACCTGTTTAGTTTTGGTTAATTTAATTATGTGTGGCACCTGTGGAGGGGGAGGAGTCCAGGGTGTTCATGAGGGCTGCGGCCCAAGGAGTGTTTGTTCTTGCCTGCGTTAGTTACAGTGAAGGTAACAGAGGGAAGCACTGTGAGTGTTATGTTAGTCTGTTTGTCTCTGTGTGGGGCTCCACCAGAACCACGGTTACAAAAAGGGTAACCAGGGGAGCTCCACACAGTAAGTGTCTTGTCTGTCAATGTGATGTTATTGTGGAACACACCTGACAGACTGCAGAGGTAGAAGTATAGGTTTTGTTATTTTGTTTATGTCACATATTATGAAATGTCACCGCTGCACCTTGGAAGGCTGGGCAATAAAAGCAACCTCAACACACTTATTCCGACTACGCCATCATTGTTGTGAGTTTCGAGGCGGAGAGGAAAAGGACCCCGTCACAACCACATATATACATATAGACTCATTTTGAAAAAAATATAATAACGCAGTATGCAAAATGTATAGAAAGTGACAAATACCCAAGTCATTAGAAATGATAAATAATTTAAAATTACACCTACACAGGTTACACAGAACCCCTTCAGTCAACGAATGCACCTCGAATTGAAGGCGCAATAAAGCCCATATCGGGCATATTAAAATGTCTGCTATATTATACTGTGTAGAAACTTTTAATGAAATCTACTAAACAAACCAAAAGGAGAGCCTCAATCCTATTGGAAAAAGAAAACAGGAATAAAATGGAGTAGGCCAAATCTAACATGGTATGGTATTGTTAGGGATTTCCTATCCCTCGTGAATTCTTAATTGATATGGGTTGTGGACCAGTCGGCCGAAAGACGAAGCGGAACACGGAGTATTTCAAACGGAGCTTTTATTCATCAGAGAAGAAGAACCGTCACCCCGCGCGGGCACATCCTGTCGCAGCACCAGTAGAAGAAGGAAGGCAGAATATCTATATTACATGTCATTTATACAGAGGAAGGAGGGAGAGAAGGGGAGGGGGGTGTGTGTGTATATGTATTTGTGTGTGTAACATGGGTGTGTGTGTGTGCTTGCTAGGCTGTGTGTGTGCTTGGTCAGAAGAAGGGGGGCTAATTGGTTCCAGATGAACTCAGGGAGAGGGGTCTAGTCTTGAGAATAACATCTCCATAACTCAAAGGTATGACAGCTGGGTGTGCGCGTGTGCACGTGAGTGTGTGTGCGTGTGCATGTGTGTGAGGAGGGAGCCGGCCCTGTGTGTGGAAGGAGCCTCCAGCCAGAGGTCATCAGGTCACGCCACATGCAGGAAGGGAGAAGGGCAGACACACAGACGTTCACAGGCATATTATACATAAGATGTTACCAGACATTATGAACTGATAAACCCATCAATGAACTAAATAACTATCAGTATTTATTTTAGACAACAAAACATATACAGAACATTACTCACATATTTGCTTTTGTCAAGGATAGGAACGAAAAAGGCACAATGACTTATTTACATCGTTGTCCTTGGATGTCAAGGATGCTTGAAAACAACACATACAACTCATTACAGGAAATCTTTCACAATTATTACATTTGCATAGTAATAATGGCACAACCCTTAATTAACACTTTCAGTGCCACCAGGGGGCACACGACTTAGTGCTTGAATGCCACCATCGGTGCCAATGTTAACGTTAATATCGCCTAATCGATGTTTTAAATTATGGCTATGTGTCTAATCTGCCCGTCGCTTATCAAAGAATCATTTTCCAGTCAGTGTTGTCAAGGCAGATTGGTTTTTTATCGCTTCATTTCCGTTTGAGAGCATTTTGAAAAGCGCCCGTTTTCAGGTGAAAAACAGCCCATTCTGTGATAATCGCCTTTTACTGGAATATTCCAGAACGTTGATATTTGTCGGCCTATTTATGAATAGTTTTCAAATAACCGCTAGATGATCAATAGTATACGTGCACGTTCGAGGCGCGTGCTGATAATAGCTGTTTTCATTTCCTCATGGATTTTACAGTGAAACCGATAGAGCACATATCAGAAAAAAGCTTATATCTCCTCGAAAACAAGTCTGATTATCCTAACACTGATAACATAGATTCCTTACCTGACATCAGATGGTATCCAAATGGTATATTCCAATTCCTGATCACCATTCGAAAAAATCGATAAGTGTATAGATCTAACGTGTGTACAGTAGAACACATGATTCCCCGCAGCTCAGAGGCTCCAGAATGAACTCTGGTAACCCCGGCTGCATCAGTGGACTGGAAAATGTGGACTGGAATATTTCTTTCCCCATCCATTTTCATTGAGCTATTCCAAAAGTCCATTTACCATCTGGGAGACGATAGGGGGCGCTTTTTTCACATCTGATCGCCGGCGGCCCTTGGGTAGGCTAGGGTAGGCTCGCGTGATGCAATATGATTTCAGATCGCTAAAAAAAAAAAAATCCGAGAAATCTCGTGAGTGGCTTTCAACGTAACTATCGTAAACCCGAGATTAGCCGTGAGTGGCAGTCAAAGTGTTAATACAAACATGCACATTTGTTGATACATATTTCTTCTAGCCGTGAGTCCGTGTGTCTCCTAAGCACCCCGAGGGGAGGGGTTGAGTGGAGGGAGGGAGGACGGAGCCGCGTGTACCGCTTCCGCAACGGATTCTATTTCCGGGGTTGCCCTGATTGGCCGTGATGGCCACGTGACACGCCGCGGCCACGCCCCGCGGCAAAACGCAGAGGCTGCTGTGTTTCACTGCCGCTTCCCCACTTCAACGCGCCACGCTTAATCATTTATCATTTAACATTTGAAAGGCATACATTGTTGTCATACAGAAGTACAGAATACTTTTATCCAAAATGCTTCTTACTGTTACACTGTTAGAGACTGTGCTAGACAAATGAATGACTAATTCGGTCAGAAATAACGTTAGTAAGCACTGCTTATAATATATGCTTATTATGTCTGCGGGGTACAGTAAACGTTTCTCCCGGTACATTCTGAAGAGCACACCGCTGTATGTTGGAGAACCAGCGGTCTTCCGCTCCTCCTCACTCGAGTGAGAGAGCAAAGCCGTGCGAGGGGGGCGGCACCTCGGCACAGCTCAGCCCTGTGTGATCGAGCAGGAAGGAGGAGATGGGAGTCCTTCCAATCGGAATATGTTGTTTCTTTACACATATGTTGGATTATGAATATGTCTAAGTCCGAGATGTTAACACGTTGGGTGCCGTTAACGTAGAACTACGTTTCTGTCGCCCAACTGTTGAGTGCCGGAAACGTAGATCTACGTTTTTCTCACAGTATTTATTTTAATCGTTATTGCCATTCATAATTCAGCGGGGCACCTTGTGCATACTGTTCTGAGTGTGTCTGAGCTGGCAGACGGTCTTATACCACCCTCTAACGCCTTCAGCCATTATTGCACCCCATTAGAAACGGGTTCGTTTCTTTTCTCTAACAATCTGCGGCGTGGGGGCGGGTCCTAAACACTTCGGCAAAACACACACTTGTAGGGATGGCTTGGACAACTGACCCCGCCCGCCCGTTGTTACAACGTCGGAGACAGGATCGCTGTGGATAACTGGAATGGCGATCAGATAATTGGATTCTTTTTTTTGCATTACATCAGATACAAGGTAAGAACACTATATATAAATTTGATCGTTGATCTCTGATATTTATTTCTACCGCGATTGAAGCTATCTGTGTTTTATGTGTGTGGCTGTTTGCCGTTGGGTGCAGGAGGGAGGGGGGGGGGGGGGGGCGCCGGTCTAAACCACATTGCATGCTTGCACGAGGAAGGATAATGATGATGATCTAGCATTGATTTCAGGAAGATTCGATAATCGGGCAAAAAATTACGTATTTATTGAATTACACAAAAACGCTGTTTTCGCGTCTTTTCCCTGGAATTAGTCGGAAGCACCCAAACTATATTCATATTCAAAACGGTATAAAACGGAAATGTACGGATGAAAAAATTATCAGTTTTTTGCACGTTGACTGGAAGCAACTCACTGACACTCGACAGCGTTATTAGACAGATTCAGATTACTTTATTCACCATATTGTATATATACAAATGGAACGTGATTCGACATTACAGTGCATGATTTTTTTCACAAATAGCAATAAACATATTAATAAATAAATAAGTGCAGGACAGAACAGTGAGACAACAATAAGACAGTAAAGTGCAGTGGTTGGGGACATGGATACAGTGCAGCACAGTTCAAGTCCAGAGGTCCAGCCCTAGCAGCTCGCCATAGAGGGGGGGGGGCGGAGAGAGAGCAGGGGGACACCTGACTTGTTTACCAGGCGAGCTGCTGAGGGGTTTACCAGGCGAGCTGCTGAGGGGAAGAAGCTGAGTCTATGGCGGGACTTTAATGTCTTGGGCAGCCGTAGCCGCCTGCCGTGGGGGAGTATGATGAAGAGGCCGTGACCCGGGTGGGCGGGGTCTGCCATGATCTTCCTCGCCCTCCTCAAGGCCCTGGAGGAATGTAGGGACTCGAGGGAGGGAAGGGGGCAGCCGATCACCCTCTCCGCTGATCGTATCACCCGCTGCAGCTTGGCCTTGTCCCTGACCGTGGCTGCAGGGAACCAGGTGATGATGGAGAGGGTGAGGATGTACTGGATGATGGCAGTGTAAGACTGGACCATCATAGTCCTCGACAGCCTGAACTTCCTCAGCTGACATAATAAGAACATCCTCTTCCGGCCTTTTTGTTGAGAGCGATGGTGTTCAGCTCCCATTTCAGGTCCCGGGAGAGTGTCATGCCGAGGAAGCGGTAGGACTCCACAGAGGCCCATAGCTATACTATAAAATATAGGTTTAGCTCTACAAACGACAACTACGTATACATGGGGTTAATGGATGGCAAGGCCAGGTCACTTCCCGGAAGGGGCGTGGCACTCAATGTCAGGGGTGTAAAAAGTACCCAGAAATTATACTTAAGTGAAAGTATGGGTACTGTCTCAAAATCGGACTCAAGTAAAAGTCATAACGCTGCTGTCGGGACAAAACCTCATAACTCCAAAAACCCAACTTTTCAGCAGATGACACAGATTTGAGGGTGAATAGAGTTAGGAGGTTTAGACAGATGATCGGTTTAATGCTTTCCCATTGTTTAAACTTTGTAAAACCCACACACACATATGGAGGATGATCTACGGAATTGATTTATATAAAAAAATAAAAATAAAAAAAATGGAGTTATGAGGTTTTGTCCCGACAGCAGCGATAAGTATCTAAAAACACACGTGAGTAAAAGTAAAAAAGTCCTACTTTTAAATGTACTTAAGTACTAAAAAGTAATAGTACATTTTTTTTGTGTGTGAAAGGGATAGACCTGGGTCTCAAACTCATTCCATCGTGGGCCAAGTTTTCATTTTAACTACACATTGCACCAGGTGAGTTAATTGAAGAGGTGAGGCAATTGTTGAAATCATCAGCTGGAATGAAACCAAGCATACACTCTGCCCACAATGGAATGTGTTCTGTGATAGACAATGCTGAAATGAAAGAACAGAGGACACTTTTTTTGCATTCAAATTTAATGCACTTCTCTATTGAAGGTAAATAACATGGCCGGCATTCACATCACAGCATGAATAATATGACAGTATTAAAGACAGAATACTGGAGTATACCCTGAATAATATCACAATATTAACCACAGCATAATGCAGATTTTGTACTAGTGAATGTTGTTTAACACTTTGGCGACCAAAGTCCCGCAGCGATTTATAGTCCAGAGGACCAAGCTTTGTCAACAAACCGATGTACTTTTTTTTTTTATTGATCTTTTTTCCCCTCCATTTTCCTCCGATTTTCTCCCATCCCAATGTTAGTCGTATGCCAATTCCCAGTCCCTTCCTGGTCGCTGCGCACTTACCCCCCACAGTCAGATCATCTGGGAGAGTGGAGGCTACCACGTGCTTCCTCCGACACACGTCCAGCCAATCACCGCTTCTTTTCACCTGGCAGCGCGGATTCTCATTGAGAGGGCGTAGCGTGTGGGAGGACCACACTATCCCCCTCAAGTCCTATCCGCGCTTAGCAGGCGCCCCGACCGAACTGTAGGAGTCGCTGTTTACAACGACCCGGACCCACCCCGCCAGCTTCTCCCACCCTCTAATACAGCCAATTGTATTAGTGCAGACGGCCAGCCAAGCTGGTGACAACCCCGGAGCTGTGAGCTGGATTCGAACAGGCGAATCCAGCTCACAGCTCCGGGGTTGGTGACGAACGCAATCTCCGCTCGGCCACCTAACCGCCCCAACCGATGTACTTTCTAACAGCTATATATATACTTTATAGTATTGATATCTGTCCATTCTCATTGTCACTTGACCGTGCCTTCATAATGGCTTAACCTGTTGCACCCCACGGGGACGGTACCGACCCCTTTATGACAACACATCATAAATCAATCTCTCAAAAACTGTATGAATTCATGTTGTTGTTGTTTTTTTTGTCTTTTTGAGTTAAGACCTTAAACATGTCAAAAACAACAGTCAAAGTGTATATTTAGTGCAATACGTTTGTTTAGCAATGATTTTCCATGACATTAGTTAAATATGAGCTTATTAAAAAAGTCGCGTATCACATCACAAAACTGCTGTTTACATTAAGAACCGAGGGGAAGATGACGTATGTGTGTAGTCCTAATGACCGGGAGACTCAGGGCTTTCGAATGACACGAGGTAAAGAGAACTACAGTTCCCAGGGCACACCATCCATTGCTCAAACCAAACAATGGCTTTCATTAGTTCAACCGAAAGAGTGACAATACGTGTTTATATCTCAATTTCGGAACAAACAACACAGCGGTTGTCATCAAATGCAATGTTTAATTGATTCCTTACCTTTCTGTCGTTCGTTTGAGCCCATCCACGAGTAAATCCGATATGAAACACGAGAGCAGTTACCAAAATGCTGATGACTCGTCTGAAAAACTAAAGTGCACACACGCTACTCTGTTGCCATCTGCTGGCCGGGAGGTGTTACAACAGCTCGATTGCAGACTGTAGTGATGTTCCTTGTATCGCGGCCTTTCAAACGATATCTGACTTGACGTGTTTTGGATCAAGGAAGGTGTTATAATGTCCCTGCGCAAAGGTCCGATAGCCATTTGGAATTTTACCTCTGCGACGCACGGAGACGCACAGATAGTCGAATACCCATCAACACGCTATAACAGCAGTACAACATAAGTTTTAGTGCTTTTATTAGTTTTATTTGACATTTAAAAATGTCTAAGAAGATATACAAGACAATGGATGAGGTTTTGGAGGAGATATTGAGAGTTTCTGATACAGAAGTGATCGATTCTCTGCCAACGACGAGAGGGCCTACCTGGAAGAGGTCAAGGTCCTGGCGGGATGGTGCCAGGAAAACAGCCTCTCCCTGAACGTCAGCAAAACAAAGGAGATGATTGTGGACTTCAGGAGGTCGGGGGTCAAGGACTACAGCCCCCTCAGCATCGACGGGGCACCGGTTGAGAGAGTCAACAGCTTCAAGTACCTCGGAGCCTACATATCCGAGGACTTGACATGGACCACACACATTAACAGTGTGGTGAAGAAGGCACGACAACGCCTCTACTTCCTCAGGCGCCTAAGGAAGTTCCAAGTCAGCCAGAAGATCCTTAAGAACTTCTACTCATGTACAATAGAGAGCATCTTGACCGGCAACATCACCTCCTGGTTTGGGAATAGCACTGCAAAAGACCAAAGCAGACTACAAAGAGTGACACGTTCAGCCGAACGCACAATTGGAGGGGGGCTCCCCACCCTCCAGAACATTTACTACAAGCATTGCAAGGGCAAGGCTAAGAGAATCATTAAAGACTCCAGTCACCCGAACAACTGCCTCTTCGAACTGCTGCGGTCAGGCAAGCGATACAGGAGTCTCAAGGCGAGCACAGAAAGACTCAGAAGTAGCTTCTATCCCCAGGCCATCAGGCTGCTAAACGAACAATGAATGAACACTACACAACAACAACCACCAAACGCACATAGCACACACATCCACACGCACACACCCACTTTAAACAAACACACTGTAGCACCCACTCCACACACTTTATAGCACACACCCACTTTAAACAAACACACTGTAGCACCCACTCCCCACACTTTATATTTATGGATGAAGGATTGCACTACAACTCGTACACCTTACTGTAAATTGTACCTAAAATTGTACCTCATCCCATTTCTGCTTTGCACTAGATAGTACTGTACATTAGTACACTGCATAGTATTGTGTATTGTATATTATATGGTAACTCAGAACATTGTACATATGTCTATACCGAACACTGTGACCTCATTTTCTTCTTCTAAATTCATGCTATATTATGTTATTATGTTATTTGATACTATCTTGTCTAGCACAGTCTCTGGAGCGTAACAGTAAGAAGCATTTTGTATGAAAGTATTCTGTACTTCTGTATGACAACTATTAAAGAACTTGAACTTGAACTTGATTCGGGAGACAGCACAGATAATTCTGCCTCTGAAGATGAGATGTAAGTAATTCTTTATTTTGATCATATAATATACTTTGTGTTTATTACATCATATTGATTACATCATATTACATCATTATTGTATTTTTGTTATAGTGATTCTGATTCTGAAGAGGAGATTAGGTGGACAAAGGCCACAACTGCCCCCCCCTCCCCCAAGCTCAAGGTACTGTATATGCAACTTGATCTATGTACTGTATACAGTAAGATAATATATTCCTTTAGTGTGGAACTTGGTCTCACTGTCAAGTCAACTATAATACAATACATTGTTTGTGATACATTTGACTGTACTTACTGTTTACATACCTGTAATTACTGTATATGTTTAGTTCAAGTACATTTATTTGTCACATACATGTACTGTACAGTGAAATGTTCTGTCCTGTATACAGTAAGATAATATATTCCTTTATTGATCCCTGATAATTGCTTCATACAGTAAAACTAAGAATAAAATTATATCTACATTATTTTATTTATAGTGATTCTGACGGCGAGAGGATGACCCCCTCTACATCGTCTCGGCCAGCAGCACAGAGGCACACCTCAGGCACCGCCCCCTCCCCCTCCAGACGACCACCTACTACTCGATCGGCACGCAGGCCAACCCCCGAGCAATCAGCATTTTCAAGGTGTGTAACTTGGTCTCAACTATAATACATACATTGTTTATGATACATTTGACTGTACTTACTGTTTACATACCTGTAATTACTGTATATGTTTAGTTCAAGTTACATTTTACTCCTGCTAACTACCTGTGTTGTGCAATGACTATATTTTAATCAAATGTATCACTCTGTTTCCATATGATAGTGGGCTTGAAGAAGACGATGATGGGTACATGCTGCCTACTTCACCGGAGCGCAGGTCATCTACTCAAGCCAGTGATCCCTCTTCCCCCACCCAACCACCGCCAAAGAGGGGTCGTGGACGCGGTCATGGACGCGGTCGTGGACACGGTCGTGGACGTGGTCGTGGGCAGTCTCTGTTGGCTACTGGAGATGCTGAGGAGGAGAGGTGGTGTAACAAGGAAGAGCCGGATGTGGAATATCCAAGGCCACAGTTTGCACCTAAACACCCACCTGGCCCCAGGATCGACACCACTGTAGCCTGGTCTCCTCTCAGCCTCTTCAAGCTGTTCTTCAGCTCTACGCTTGTGAACACACTAATCAGAAACACTAACGCCAACGCAGAACGACAAGCGACAGCAGGGGGGCAAAAAGTACAAGTGGACAACCCTCACGGTTGACAGCTTCTATGTTTTTCTGTCGATCATCCTCTTTTCTGGCCTATTACAGGTTCATACAAGGGCTGACCTTTGGAGGACGAGGTGGCCATATAATATACCATTCCCCAGGAGCAGCATGACCCGGCAAAGATTTGAGACCATCTTCTGGTCTCTTCATCTCTCTGATATTACAGAAGATGAAGAGAATGAAAGAAAAAAAGGCACTCCCGGGTATGACAAGCTATTCAGAATCAGGCCAATGTACGACCAGATTGTGAATGCCTGTAATGCACATTTCCAGCCATACCGGGAGGCGTGTTGCTTAATAACAGCGGAACAAAAATGCTTCCGCTTTCGTCACCGCACGCCACTACGGTAAAGCGCCTTTCTTTTCACGCCGCTTAGACAAATGCTATGGCATTTCCGCGTACATTGCAACGAATCACTTGGAACCTCGGCTGTCTTTAACTATGAGTGAACACAACTGTCTTTAACACTTTGGCTGCCTAAGGTTAAATTCATGATATACCATAGATTGCCAGCGCTATTTGTCTATGGAGAAAGTCCCCTTCTTTGCAGGGCTATAACTTTTTAAATTCTATTGCTACATTGCCATTATTAGGGCCCATTCAAAGTCCTATATGTATTGTTCATTGTGTAGCAACGTTAAACTTTTTCATTCACATATTCATAGTAAAGTATGGTCTAATGTATAAGTATGTTTTCATCTCTTTCTGCAGCTTTCTCCAGAACGTGATATATAGCCCCAAATGCATTATATTGATGATGAAATACAGTTTGATGGCAATCAGCGCGATATAAAAAATTCCAACTAGACGTACTTCTAGAAGTTACTACACGTCATCCGATGTTGACCGGATGGGCGAGGGGGCGTTTATAATTCCGTGGGCAGCGTTATACCAATCATCTAATGTGGGTCAAATGGGGTCAAATGTTGATAATAGCAGTTAGTATCGAAGACGGTAGCGTTACACGCTGAAACTCACCCCAGTCTGCGCGCGCCGTGGGGCGATCATCGTAGAGTAGAAATCTTATCATTATGGGATATATTTTTACCCGGTCCATCTCCAGCTTGTATAATGGTATATACGTCCAAATCATGTTGTTTATCGAGTTATTGCCAATCGATCACCGTGTAGCGTGACGAGCCAGAGTCCCATGACCTATAGCGAGCGCCCGGAAGTACTACGGACGTCTAGGACAACCTCTATGCAACATCCTGTTTGGCAATTGCGCCGATCGGCCACCAGATGGCGCTCCTGAACCGCCAGAGAGCTCAGTGGGTCCTGCTGGTGGATCTCAGGCCAGCGGAGGGGACATATGAATCCGATCGCAGAATTTTGAAATATTGATATAAGGACGACGTAACGCGTCCTCCGGCAACTTTAGCATGGCCAGCAAAGACGCCTAAAGACGGTTCCCGGCAGTCAAAGTGTTAACTATGAGTGAACACAACGCAACATTGTAACGTTAACGTGTAATTTACTATGGAATATAGTATATTATCGCGACGATTGTAACGTTAACGTGTACTTCGCGAATATAGTATATTATCGCGACGCGTCGTCAGACTAAACGCTGTTGTGAACACAACACATTGTAACGTTAACGTGTACTTTACTATGGAATATCAGAAGAAACTACTCAACCTCGGCTGTCTTTAACTAAACAGTGTTGTGAACACAACACATTGTAACGTTAACGTGTACTTTACTATGGAATATCAGAAGAAACTACTCAACCTCGGCTGTCTTTAACTATGAATGAACACAACACTCTAACTCACCATGTTTAGATAATAAAGTACTCAACCTCTACTTGTCTACTGTCTGACTGAACACAACACTCTAACTAACTTACCATGTTTAGATAATGAAGTACTCAACCTCTACAGTCTTTAACTATGAGTGAACACAACACTCTAACTTACCATCTTTAGATAATGAAGTATGCAACCTCTACTGTATTTAACTATGAAGGAATTACAACCTTTATTTAATGGTTAATATTTTGATAAAAGCTAATTTACTATATTTGTATGGCATTTACACTTAAAGTAGAAAAACAAAAGTAATCTGTAAAATAGTGAATTTCCTGTGAAAAAACATTTATTTTTTACAGTGTACGTTACACACACAAATGCTACAGTCATTATGACACATTTTACAAAGAAAGTCTTGTATGAACTACCAGTAATATAAATAATATTAACAACAAAAATGTGTTCCATCTTCATGTCAGATGATTTTCAAAAAGGAAAATGTACTACGCCTCTGTCGTCTACTCTAAGCCATCCTAGGTTGTCAAAGTGGGCAGGGGTGAGGTGGGTTCTAGACCCATGTTACTGACCAGACACTCTATATCAGTTTGATTGATTGAAAACTTTATTAACAGATTGCAGAATGGGTACAATACAGTACAGCTCAATACACACAATTGTTTTTTTTTTATCCACTTTTTCTCCCATTTTTCTATATTTTCTCCCATCCCAATTTCGTATCATCCAATTCAACCCTCCCCTGTCACGAACGCTGTTTCTTGCCTCCCACAAGCCGGCTGCAATGTGGACTAAGTCATACATAGCACAAGTCCCCTCCGGTACTTGAGGTAACAGCAGTCGCATCTTTTCACCTGCGCAGCTCGATCTCTCAGTGTCGAGGAGTAACGCGTGGGAGGCTCACGCTGCCCCCGACACTTCCTGATTCTACTGCGCAGGCGCACCAACCGACTTGTAGGAGTCGCTTGTTCACAACGTTCGATCCCCACCCTTCAGTTTCCCTCCCCGTAATACGGCCAATGTGTATTACTGCGGACGACCAGCTAAACTGAAAACAATGTGGAGAGCTGGATTCGAACACGCGAATCCTAGCGTCTCCACACTGGTGGCGAGTGCCTTGCCCACTACACCACCTAGCCGCCCTAATACACACAATTGTTAAGGGGATGCAGACCAGAGAAAGACTTTCGTCTTGTTTACATCAGGGTGTCTGTTTACTGCAGAGTGGAGGGACTGGGAGACTATGAGCTTCAATGTTTTGAGAGGATAATGTCTTGTATGAACTACCAGTAATATAAATAATATTAACAACAAAAATGTGTTCCATCTTCATGTCAGATGATTTTCAAAAAGGAAAATGTACTACGCCTCTGTCGTCTACTCTAAGCCATCCTAGGTTGTCAAAGTGGGCAGGGGTGAGGTGGGTTCTAGACCCATGTTACTGACCAGACACTCTATATCAGTGATGTCTGTTTACTGCAGAGTGGAGGGACTGGGAGACTATGAGCTTCATGTTAGCTCAGTAGTTAGCTTCATGTTAGCTCCATGTTCAATCAATCAATCAATCATGTACAGTTAGCTGCATGTTAGCTCCATGTTAGCTCAGCAGTTAGCTCATGTTAGCTCAGTAGTTAGCTGCGTGTTAGCTCCATGTTAGCTCAGCAGTTAGCTCATGTTGCTCAATCAATCAATCAATCAATCAATCATGTACCTCGGCGCAGCTGAATAACAATAGGAGTGATCGCCTGCTGCGTCCATCACGTGTATGGTGATTAACCAAATTGAACCAAAGCGCCAAAGCGTGTTAATATGTAACCAAATTGAACCAATAATGTGTTATATGTGTCGAACCAAGGCGGGATCTCATGCGCATGCGCGGGCACCTCGCGAGCACGCCGGCGCACGCACCTGAGCGAGCACGCCGCCGGTGCACGCACCTGGGCGAAGGAAAATGAAAGGCGCATTACCGTAGTGGCGTGCGGTGACGAATGCGGAAGCATTTTTGCACTGTTCCGCTGTTATTAAGCAACAGGCTACCGGGAGATTAGCATTGATGAAAGGATGGTTGCCAGTAAAGCCAGAATTGGATTCAGACAATACATGAAAGACAAGCCGACCAAATATGGTTACAAACTTTTTGTATTGTGTGACTCCAGCACTGGCTACACTTTCAACTTCTTTATCTATCAAGGGAATGATCTTGTAGCCAAGAAGAAGGGAGAACTTGGTCTCAACGTCACCTCCGTAATGGATCTAATGAACTTTGACCATCTTGGTAAAGGCTACCACTTGTATGTTGATAATTTCTACACAAGCCCCCTGCTTTTCAAGAAATTAGCAGAGAATCATACGATGGCTTGTGGAACTGTCCGTGCGGACAGGCTAGGATTTCCCCGAACCAGGGTCAATGACCTGCAGCGCAAGCCTACGAGGGGAGACATGAGGTGGATGAGGAAGGGCAACCTCCTCTTTGCCAGGTGGATGGACACTAAGGTGGTGAGCGTGTGCAGCACTATTCACAGAGCCTACAGCCAGGCCACTGCAGCAAGGAGGGTGAAGGGAGCGGATGGAGTGTGGGGTGTGGCTATGCTCCCTATTCCGGACGCCATCAAGGACTACAACATACACATGGGAGGGGTGGACCTGTCAGATGCCCTGATCCAGTACTATTCGGTACGTGGCAAGACCATGCGATGGTATAAGACCTTCTTCTACCATTTCTTGGACATTGCCATTGTCAACTCCTTCCTCCTGCACAAGCAGTTGCTCAAAAGTGCAGGTGCGACTCCCCTGACTCAGAAGCGGTTCAGGGAGACTCTGATGGAGGAGTTTGTTGGCGAGGCCAGGGCTGTGGTTACTGCTGCTACCCCCCGCCCCCCCCGCTCCCCCCTCGGCTGTATGCCTGTGTGCTTGGGGGAAGATGCCACGACTGGCCGCAGGAGGTGCGTGCTCTGTATGGAGAAGGCTAAGGAACAGGGGCAATTAAAGACCATGGTGAACAAGACCCCTATCTCCTGCACCAACTGCAAGGTTGCATTGTGCTTCACATCAACCAGGAACTGTTTCTTGGAGTACCACGAGAGGCTCCACTCAGGGGTGATGTAGTGTGCAGTAACTAATTGTACTTGTAGGGCTGTCAACGAATATTCTATATTGAAATTAATAATCCACTTGTAAAGACCCCTATTGTATATAGTAGGCTTTTTGTTACATTTTTTATTGCATTATTTGCACTTTGTTTAGCATTTTATCTTTGTATTTTTGTGTTTTCGTACATTTGCCAAGCAGAGGTGATGCACCCAGACTTTACTGAAACCTATCCCTGAAGTTACAATTTTATTGCATTATTTGCACTTTGTTAAGCATTTTATCGTTGTATTTTTGTGTTTTCGTACATTTGCCAAGCAGAGGTGATGCACCCAGACTTTTACTATTTTAATTTTTACAGATTTATAATAAACAACCCCATTTGGAGGCAAAACTATACAAATTTGTTGTTTTCACTGTCAAACATGGGGGGAAAACAGGCGAGGATGTAAATCTATATTTCTTCTTTGGTTCATCACAATTTACTCATAGCATATTACCAGACACAATATTTATAACACTGGGAATACATTCCCTGAGTTCCATAGATGTTCCTAGATACCAAGAACATGCAAAAGATACAACGTCAGGAGAGCAGTAATAGAGGCAAAACGGCGTTACAGGGATAAAGTTGAACTTCAGTTTGAACAGGCTGACTCTAGAGGCATGTGGCAGGGCCTCAGAACAATGACAGACTACAAAGGAACCCCCCTCAAACTGAACAGTGACATCTCCTTAGCAAATGATCTCAACTCCTTCTATGCGAGGTTTGAGGCTGTGAATAACAACACCAGCCTACAAACCACGGCAATGGGGGGGGGGGGGGTCTGCTGATGGAGACTCAGTGTTCAGGGTAACAGAGCATGAGGTGAGACGGATCTTTAAAAAAGTGGATATCAGGAAGGCAGCAGGACCGGACGGCATCCCCGGCCGCGTCCTAAAAGTCTGTGCCGACCAACTGGCCCCGGTATTCACTGACATCTTCAACCTGTCCTTGGAACAGGCCGTCATCCCCACCTGTCTGAAGAAGTCCACCATCATCCCTGTACCCAAAAAATCTACGCCCGCTTGCCTCAACGACTACCGCCCTGTAGCCCTCACCTCCATAGCCATGAAGTGCTTTGAGAAGCTAGTGAAGGGCTACATCTGTTCCTCCCTCCCCATCAACCTGGACCCTCTGCAATTTGCATATCGCCCCAACAGGTCCACGGAGGACGCCATAGCCCATGTGCTGCACACAGCAGCATCACATCTGGACAAGAGGAAGGGGAACTATGTGAGAATGCTGTTCATCGACTACAGCTCAGCATTCAATACCATAGTCCCCTCCAAACTCATAGCCAAGCTCAGGGACCTGGGCTTGAACTATGACCTGTGCCAGTGGGTCCTGGACTTCCTGACGGGCAGACCCCAGGTGGTAAGAGCCGGCAACTGCACCTCCTCATCCATCACGCTCAACATAGGGGCCCCCCAGGGCTGTGTTCTGAGCCCCCTCCTCTACTCCCTGTACACACATGACTGCGTAGCACAGCGGAACAACAACACCATCATCAAATTTGCTGATGACACAGTAGTGGTGGGCCTGATCTCTGCCAACGACGAAAGGGCCTACCTGGAAGAGGTAGAGAACCTGTCACAGTGGTGTCAGGAGAACTGCCTCTCCCTGAACGTCAGCAAAACAAAAGAGATGATTGTGGACTTCAGGAGGTCGGGGGTCAAGGACTACAGCCCCCTCAGCATCGACGGGGCACCAGTTGAGAGAGTGAACAGTTTCAAGTACCTCGGAGCCCACATATCCGAGGACTTGACATGGACCACACACATTGACAGTGTTGTGAAGAAGGCACGACAACGCCTCTACTTCCTCAGGCGCCTAAGGAAGTTCCAAGTCAGTCAGAAGATCCTTAGGAACTTCTACTCATGTACAATAGAGAGCATCCTGACCGGCAACATCACCTCCTGGTTTGGGAATAGCACTGCACAAGACCGTAGCAGACTACAAAGAGTGACACGTTCAGCCGAACGCACAATTAGAGGGGGGCTTCCCACCCTCCAGAACATTTACAACAAGCGGTGCAAGGGGAAGGCTAAGAGAATTATTAAGGACTCGAGCCACCCGAACAACTGCCTCTTTGAACTGCTGCCGTCAGGCAAGCGATACCGGAGTCTTATGGCGAGCACAGAAAGACTCAGAAGGAGCTTCTATCCCCAGGCCATCAGGCTGCTAAACGAACAATAATCGCTAAACGAACAATAATCACTATGCAACAACCATCAAATGCACACAGCACACACACCCACTCAAACAAACAACACACTGCAGCACCCACTCTCCACACTTTAGATCACACAAACACACTTACACTTTATATTTATTGATAAAGGATTTGCACTACAACTCGTACACCTACTGTGAATTGTACCTAAACTGCACCTCGTCCATTTATGCCTTGCACTATATAGTATTGTATATTAGTACACTGCACAGTATTGTATATTGTATGGTAACTACGT
Organism: Notolepis coatsorum; assembly: GCF_963971535.1. Classification (NCBI taxonomy): domain Eukaryota; kingdom Metazoa; phylum Chordata; class Actinopteri; order Aulopiformes; family Paralepididae; genus Notolepis; species Notolepis coatsorum. The sequence goes on along the minus strand of NC_140172.1, from coordinate 105,160,790 downwards.
CTACGAACATTGTACATATGTCTAAACTGAACACTGTGACCTCTTTTTTTACTTCTAATTTTTACTATGTTTTTATTTCATACTTATCTTGTCATGCACAGTCTCTGGAGCGCAACAGTAAGAAGCATTTTGTACAAAAGTATTCTGTACTTCTGTATGACAACTATTAAAGAAACTTGAACTTGAAACTTGTAGAACTGGAGCAATCTTCCATTTTACTTGGGTATGTACTTTTGTCTTTTTTCTGGAAAGCTATTTATAGGGCTAAAGGCTAGTCACGTTATATCGAACGGCATTTCTGTTGTATATATACGAATGAAATAAAACAAACTGCTTAGCATCCGGACTATTACAGAGCATCTATGGATGAAATGGGGGCGGCGGGGGATGCCGATTAGTATTATTGATTAGCAATACAGTGTGCGTTCAAGTAGCCACATGCACTGATCAGGAACTCTCTGTGATTCACAACGTCAGTGAAGGTCAATTATTTTGCGACAATGACCGAGTATAGGCTATACATTATCCCGCTTATTACATGGCTAACTTACTAACAATATACCTAATTCATCGACAAGACGAGATCAAATGCAGACGCAGTTGTTCTGTGGCTCTGTCAGCCCAAATAAAGTGATTATTATTATCGGCAGCCGGCAGGTCTGTGGTCTGATTGCATGACTGAGTGCAGCTGTGCATATGCTGAGCAGCACTGATACAGTGTGTGTAGTGGGCTTGATAGGTCCAGCTGCGCACAGCGGTCATTATTGTTCGGCAGAGGTCCGTTGTCTAGTAATATCGGACCTCTGACGAGCGCTATTGACCAATCACAAGCAAGCATTTCGGCGAATGTGAAAACGCCATGTAATAAACAGTTATTTTGCATAAAAAGCTAGATATGAGGCTAAAGGCTAGTCACGTTATATCAAACGCCATTTCTGTTGTATATATACGAATGAAATAAAACAAACTGCGTAGCATTCTGACTATTACAGAGCATCTATGGATGAAATGGGGGCGGCGGGGGACGCCGATTACTATTATTGATTAGCAATACAGTGTGCGTTCAAGTAGCCATTTTCACTGATCGATCACGTTGCGTTTTAAAACAAGCTCCAATCCGGCTGTAATTTGGGTGAATAGTATCCTACCGTCAGCCCATGTGATTGCCGGCAGCATTTATACATCGGCATCTGGTAGATCGATATGTCCATTGGCTGATCATAAATCCCATTATTCCAGGCTGAAATCTGCGCTTCCAAACGTGATCAAAGATGGAGGATGTTCGTTTGGGATCCAGGCTCAAATGAAACGCCCACAGACAGTACATTTCCCCCCCCCCCCCCCCCCAATCGGCCTCAATGACACTGCAGTGGAGCGATGGCGCCCCTAAGAGGATCTGGCCGGTATTGCATGTTGCCGAAATCAAATATGCGGGTAGGTCCCCAGGGGACGTTAATACGGTTATTAATATGGAATAAAACAATAACAACTTGCCACGAGTTAACTAATAAATTCTCTTTTGTTGATCTTAGGACCAAAAGTAGACAAATTCAGGCATACTAAGAAATTCTGTAAAACAACTGGACTAATATAGATTAATTAATCAGAAAGTAATCTGTAAGTTTCAAATCCTTACAAGCAAAGTAAAGCATATGAATAGCAATCTGAAGTAAACGGTTGTCTGCTGTATTTCTAAATACAGGGACATCCTCTAAAACGGCAAATAAATCCTTATTTAGACATGGTCTGAAATTCAAAATGGCGGATCCACAAAATGGATGCCGTCCAGAAAATTCAGCCAATCAGAGAAGGCCATACTTCTAGCTCCTACGTCATATGACAAGAGGACTAGAGGCGGGGTCTAGTCTTCTTAACAGGTAACACACAGCACAGCAGAGACGGCAGAACTCAGAACAGAGATCCAGGACTGCAGACCAGACGACCGAACGAGAAAACTCCGATGCAGAGACGGAGATCCAGAACTCAAGAATACAAAGAACTTAGATAGAAATAATTCGATAGTTTGTTGCCTCTCTTAGTGGACATACCAGGACGCTCTTGTCAATAGTGGACGTCTCTGGAAGCCAAACCTTAGATAGTATGCAATAAAAAGCATCTATTTTACAACGTGAGCATCTCGTCCGTCTGAAGTACTTCATTCAAACTGCAAACTGGGTGAATATTGAAGGTAGTCAAACGCAGAGTATCCACTAGGGATATATCATAGTTCGAGGTCACTATCCAAGACATTGTGACGATACTACCCTTTTTGATGAGGTTTTCATCTTTTGTCCAGGAGGTCCGGAATTTTGGGAGCAGGATGGCAGCTACGATGATTTCGGGATCTTGATTATGTCTTTGAAGCGGGACTTGATTCCCTGTTGAAGGGCATCCACCAGTACACCACAGTATTTGAGCGAGCGCTTGCTTCGTTCAAGTTTCATGCTCAACTGCTCGAGTGTTGGCAGCAGCCATCCCAGATGTGCATTGGTCTCAGCCTGCAGAATGTTCAGCGCTTTTGCAATCGGACTCGTGGTGGCCCACTCGGACAAGAACGCGAATTCTGCCTGATTAAACCTGAGAGAGAAAAAGAGAGAGAGAGAAACAAGTACCGACTTGTTACGTTAATGCGACATATACTTTCAAACACCTCCTTCCTCATCCTCAGCCACGCTCCCTAAAGGATACTCCCATAAAACAGATAGAGGGATGGTGTGTGAGGGGGGGCAGGGGGAGAAGGAGAGGAAGGGTGTGGACGAAAAGAGGGTGGTTTTAACATAGATGCTCAAAATGCTCAGAGAGAGAGTTATATTAACACTTTAAGTGCCGAAAACGTGTTTAGGCGTCTTTCCTAGCCATGCTAAAGTTGCCGAGGACGCCCTAACTCGTCTTTAATATCAATATTTCAAAAATCTGTGATCGAAATCATATTTTTCCTCCGCAGCCCTGAGACACAGTGCTGGCCTCCTCTCAACCCTCTAGCGGTTCAAGAGTGCCATCTGGTGGCTGATCGGCAGAAGCGCCAAACAGGAAGTCATGTGGATGAAGTGCTGATCACCCATATTACTTCCGGCCACTCTCTATAGCTCCCGCGACTCCATCTTGAAACACTCGATAATAGATTGCTCGCCCTAACTCAATAAACAACGTTATTTGGACGTATATACTATTATACAACCTGGAAATGGACCGGGTATTTCGACATCCCATAATGGAAAACTGTCTACTGATCGCCCAACGGCCCGCGGAGACTGGGGTGAGTTTTAGCGTGTAGTATTACCGTGTTCGACACTAACTGCTATGATGAACATTTGACCCACATTAGATGAATGGTATAACGTTGCCCACGGAATTATAAACGATCCCCCGCCCATCCGGTCATCATCAGATGATACGTAGAAACTTCTAGAAGCACGTCCATTTGTAATTTTTCATCTGGCACCGATCGCTACCAAACTGTATTTGATCATCAATATAATGCATTTGGGGCTATAAATCACGTTCTGGAGAAAGCTGCAGAAAGAGATGAAAACATACTTATACTTTAGATCATATTTTAGTATGAATATGTGAATGAAAAAGTATAACGTTGCTACACCCTGAACAATACATATAGGACATTGAATGGGCCCTAATAATGGCAATCTAGCAATAGAATTTAAAAAGTTATAGCCCTGCAAAGAAGGGGAACTTCTCCATAGACAAATAGAGCTGGCAAGGGATGGTATATCATGAATTTAACCTTCGGCAGTTAAAGTGTTAATCATTTTTACTATTATACTATTATATTTTGTATATATTTATCTTGTATTGTATGTTTGAATTGATACAGTACATCAATATTTTGTTGCTAAACACAATTTAGAGAAACACAACTTACATTCGAACATCAAGAGCAGTGCAGATACTCCTGATCGCATCTTCTCCTGCTTCCTTACAGATTTGGAGGATTCTCTCAACAGCCATGAACACCCCCTTGATGTCTTGGTAGTTGGTATTCAAAGCCGTCATCCTGTTGCAGGAGTGTTGAGGCATCTTGGAATTCCACATCTTCAGTTCCCTCATCATGGTCATCTTCTTCTTCATGGTCAGTTTCCAGCTCTTCTCTTGTTCCACTCACTTCTCTGCTGTTCTCAGCTGCGTCATTGTTGTTTTCCTCTCCAAAAACCCTGAAAGCCTTCACGAAGTTGGATCCACTGTCTGTTGTACTCTAAGTGAATGTCGTTTAAGGCACTGGCCAAAACATTGAACGTATGGGAGCCCTTCAGTCTTCTGCAGGCAAGTGCAGCAGAACGCCTTTCCAAGCTTTCAGTGTCGATCCAGTGAGCGGTTACCCCAATGAAAGTTCTTCGTCGGGCTGTCCAGCAGTCTGTTGTTGTCGCGATCCATTCAACTTCACTCATAGCAGCAGTGACTTTCTCTTTCATGATTTGAGCAGCTTTGCTGATCTTCGAGCGGACAGTGGACCTCGTAATGACGTTAGTGCTTGGTCGCAAACCATTTATCAGGTTTTTGAATGATTGCAACTCAACAACACTATAAGGTTGGAGTCCTTGAACTATGTATCTTATCACAGCTTTGTCCACAGTGGCAGTCACATGCTTGGGTGGTAAGCTGTCCAGCTTCAGTTGCTTGCTGTTGGAGGTGTGACTGGTCTCCAGCTTTCTTTTCTGTGAAGCAGAAGTCAGTTTGGAATAATTCTCCAGCTGATGTGGGTGTTTTCTCTGCAAAACAAAAATAAAAGTTTTAAACACTTTCAATTAAAGTTACTTTAATGGTCAGACCAAGATCAAATAAACATTACATTTTGTTTTCTTAGCTTTTTTTGTCTACCACAAGAGTGTCAAACTAATTCTATTTTGGTCGAATTAGCTCACCTCCACAACCAAGAAGGTGCACTAATTAGTGAAATTAGCTGCTGCAATCTAACCACTCTGCCCAAAATTAAATAAGTTTGATACCCCTGGTCTACCATTTTTGTATCCAACAATGTAAGAGGGAGAAGTGTGTTAACCCAACAGTATAGATTAGTCTACCTAGCTAGCTAACGTGTGTCATTATTTTAATAGACAAACTCTGCTGGAAACACCATATAAAATATTTGTGTTCAAAGTTAGCGAGAAGTATTGGTATACTGGGCAAGACTAGATATATCCTGAATCAGAAAACTCTATATACATTATATTGCACACTCATTGTACCATATCTATCATATTGTGTTGAAACCTGGGGAAATACTTATAAAAGCAACTTACAAAAGATATGCACATTGCAAAAAAGAGTCATACGGATAGTACATCATGGTAGATATTTAGATCACACAAATAGTCTGTAAGGAGTCAAACAATAAAATGCATCGACTTAATCAAAATAAAAATCTGCACAAATTATGTTTCCGGCAATAAAAAACAAATTACCAAGCAACATTAAAAAAAAATTCATGACTAGAGAGTGTTTATAATTTTAGAGGGACATTAGCAACCCTAGTACGTACAACTCTTAAAAGTATGTGCATTGCAGTTTGTGGGGTATCACTCTGGAATGGTCTGGATGGCAGTATAAAATTAAGCAAAAATATCAATCAATTTAAAGGTAGCTATAAACAAGCACTTATGGACACATATAAGAGAGAGGAGCTTGAGCAGTAATGTGACTGCCTATTATTTTTTCTCATTTGGATATATAAAAAACTGTACTTTTATTTTATTTTTCATTATTTGTTATATTATTTTTATTAAATTATAATGTCAAATATTGTAAGGAAGGGGCAGGGCTTGATACATTGTTTTACTTCCCCGTTCCTTCTCAAACACTTATTGTATGGAAATAGTCTTTACCTTTTTGTTTTTTGAACTTGGTTTTATGTTTCAATGTTCGAGACAAATAAAAATCAAATCAAATCATCATATTGGCGGCTAGTAGGGGCTAGACAACAGAGCTAACATTAGCAAGGACAAATCATGAAAATGTGTGTCATCCTGCTAAGTAAGCTAACGTTAGCTATAATTAGTTTAGCTGGTTAGCCAAGTTAATCTTCTTAATGACTTTAACATTACTGGAATCGATAACGTTGTCTACATTAGCAAAACGAACTTAGTGCTGTGCTAGATACATTAGTAAAGTAAAATAAAACGTTAAAACGGGAAACGGGAAAAACGTTAGGTAACTAGCAAACTTGCCTCGACATGTTTCTTCAAATTCGATGGGGAATTTTTGAAGGCAGAGATTTCATGGGATTGCGGGAGGCAAAGGAGACACTTCATTTTATAAGAATCAGTGTTGACTCTGGCCAAAGAGAACGCTCATCTTGTCCATCCACGCCGTCCGTTTCCTCCTCTTCATAACTCATTGTGGCCATCTTCTATGGCTTGTCACTCTGACTGTCTCTTCCTCTGATAGCAGGTGTTTAATCAAAGATCCCCGCTTCCTAGTCTTGCACAAGGACCAATCAGCATGGGTATGGGCGGGTTCATTTTACATTGATGAGGATTTGATTGGCTGTTTACCTGCGGTCGCAGGATTAATAACGTTAGCGTTAGTTTGTCCAGATAAACAATAAAGAAATACCAATTAAAATGGTTGAACCTACGAGATTTGTACTTTGTAGGTCTGCATTTTAAATGTAAGGAGTAAAAAGTATGTTTTTTTTCTCTGAAATGTAATTGAGTAAAAGTATACAAACCTAATAATACTCGAGTAAAGTAAAAATCCCCCAAAACAGTACTTGAGTATTGTAACAAAGTACAATTACTCAAGTACTTTACACCCCTGCTCAATGTGTTAATCACCGCCTGTTGCTCCTGGTGACGACGGATGGCGGGTTGATGTCTTTTCTTCCCCCGCCTCGTCCTCGTCCCCAGGCCCCTCTTCGTTGGTTGTTGTGTCGTAAGCCGTCCCGTGGACGTGCGTCTAAAAAACGCCAATCCTGGGAATGGGTCGAGTCACTTGACAGGGCAGGATCAGACTCCTCGGTTGTGTAGTTTTCTCAGTTCCCCTCGTTGCGTGGGAATCACTCCCTCTGACGTGAGGCCGCTGGGCGTCCTACCTTCCACGCTGGTTGTAGACGGTCCCTCTCTTGCAGTCCTCAGCATATCGTTCAAATTTGTTCCTCTTAACACATTGAGTGCCAGCCACCAGAAATCTCGTGATTTCATGCCATGCGTTGAGTGCCAATGACGAGAAATCTCGTTATTTAATCGTTATTGCTTTTATTAGCGAGATCCATTCATTTTTCATCAATCTAGCCTCACGTTATCATTGGAACTGTCTATGAGCTCGAACAGGGGAAATACCGCCCCCTATCGTCTCCCGGATGGTAATGCACCCATTGGATTGGACTCAATGGAAATGCATGGGGGGGGAAAAACCCGGAATCCACATTTTACTTATCAGGCATGTAACCGGAGACGATTGGATTCAGTGTGGACCCTCAGAGCAGCGTGGATTATCTGTTTCGAGTACCTAACGTTGGATCAATAAACACGATCGATATTTGGAATGGCGATCAGGAATTGGAATAATCTTTTTGCAGAACATCTGATGTGAGGTAAGGAATCTATGTTACCAGTCTTGGGGTAATTAGATGCATTTTTCACATATATCTCAACGTGTCCCCTATGTGTGTGTGTGTGCGGCGTTAGCGCCAGGCAGGGCATAGATAATAGATTTTCAGCCCGCTTCTCTAGCGTGCATAAGTACACATATACTATCGATAATCTAGCGTTTATTTGAAAACTATTCATAAATCAGTCGGAAAATGACAACGTGTTGTGTGTATTCCAGTAAAGAGCTATTATCACGGAATATATTTATTTTCTAGTAATTTCCAAAAACCTCCGTTTTTCAAAACGGTATAAAACGGAAATGTACAGATGAAAAAACTATCCGTTTGGTACATGTTGACTGCAAGCAAGTCATTGATAAGCGACGGGCGTATTAGACACATAGCCATAATATAGAATATAGAAATAGCTCCGCGGAAATCATGAAATATCGGAAAATCTGTCCAAAAAGGCTGGCATTCAAGCGATAAATCGTGCGCCCCCTGCTGGCACTCAAAGTGTTAAGAGTTTTAAGTTCACTCTCAAACTTCTGAAGGTCATCTTTCATCTTGCGTTCCAGGTTTGTGAATTCATCCGAGCCGAGTTTAACAACCAGTCTGCTGATTTGTTGTACAGAACTTGTAAGTCGCTTTGGATAAAAGCGTTCAGCTAAATGACTAAATGTAAATGACAAAATGTAAATGGTTGGATACAGAATCCACCGTGGTAGATGTAGAACGAGCTGTGCCGTCGTGAGACCTCCGTCTCTGCGTGTCGTGGGCTTCCACCTGGAGTAGTCTGCCATCTTAACGCTGGGCTGACATTAGAAAGCCCATGTGTCTCTCCATTACTTCACGGCGCACCTATGAGAGAATAGGAAAAAAGACACAGGCGGGTCTTCCTACAATTAATCCAAACCTCAGAGAGCTGTGGCCTACTTATTCACTAATTAGTCAGTTTCCACAGTCCTGAGCACACAGCCATGGGGAAGAACAGGGCAATTCCACCACAGGGCATTACACGGAGGAAAATACAACAATATTCTTGTCAACGTAGTCCTTTCATGGTCTTTTTTTAACATATAGGTCACTGGGAAAACGTCCATCGCTCCCGATGGCCGGTCTGGGCCCGGCTAACAACCGTTATTAACTAGGCTGGCTAGTGGGCTCACCCGCATCACCTGTGCAAACTCTGTTCTCAAATCAAATCAGCGCTCCAGGCAAGGGTCAAAATGAGAAATAGAACCACAGGGAAACGGTCCGAGGTCCGACATCGAAAGTCAGGTGTAGTTAACACATTGAGTGCAGACGACGAGATTAGTCGTGCTAACTCGCCCATGCGTTGAGTGCCAATGACGAGTTTTCTCGTCTTTTTCTCGTTTTTGCTTTTATTAGCAATATCCATAAATTTTTCATCCATCCAGCCTGACGTTATCATTGAGAATGGGTCTGAGCTCGAAAAGGGCAAATACCGCCGCCTATCGTCTCCCGGATGGTAATGCACATCATTGGATTGGATTGGCTGGGGTTGTGCATCAGAAAAAAAGTCCGGTCTGGGGTTTTCCCATCTCTGGCAAGCAGTATCGTGTTATCACATTCACTGGCGAGGCTCGGAGCAGCGTCGATTATGTGTTTTGGTGCTATAACATTGGATCAATAAACACGATCAATATTTGGATTGGCGATCAGGAATTGGATTAAAAGCAGAACATTGATGTGAGGTAAGGATTCTATTTTACCAGTATTGGGTTAATAAGATGTTTTTTTCATAGCGATCGCAACGTGTCTGCGTCTGTGTGTATGACATTAGCGCTGACCAGGTCATGGATAATAGATTTTTCAGCCCGCCTCTCTAGTGTGCATAAGTACACATATACTATCGATAATCTAGCGTTTATTTGAAAACTATTCATAAATCAGCAGAAAAATTACAGCATGTTTTGTGTATTCCACCTAACACATTAACTGCCACCCAGTTTGCCCCTCTCATACCACTCTCTGCCACCACTCTAAGCCTATGGAGATGTTCCCCTTCTTTGCAGGGCTATAACTTTTTAAATTGTATTGCTAAATTGACATTACTATGGCCCATTCAACATCGATTATCTATCGTTCAGGATGTAGGAACGTTATACTTTTTCATTCATACGAAAATACCGTCTAGAATATAAATATGTTTTTATCGTTTTCTGCAGGAATTCCTAGAACGCTAGTTATAGGCCTAAACGCACTCGTTAATTTTGAGGAAAAAGTGGAGAACATCCGCAGCTCCTTCTCCCAACCCCCACCCATTCCAAACGCTGAATCGAGAACCTCATCCTTCACTCTGTCATCTTTCTCTCCCATTACAGAAGCCGAGACCCTGACACTGGTAACGTCGAACCGTCCGACTACATGCCAGCTGGACCAGATACCCTCCCCACTCCTCCAGACCATAGCACCGGACATCCTCCCATTCCTAACTGCAACCATCAACTCCTCACTCAACTCGGGGGTGGTCCCTACCTCCCTAAAACAAGCCAGAGTCACGCCCATCATAAAAAAACCAACCCTGAACCCCACCGTCATAGCCAACTATCGTCCTGTCTCTCTTCTCTCCTTCCTTTCTAAAACACTTGAGCGTGCTGTATCCAACCAACTTACTGCTTATCTCTTACAGAATGACCTCCTAGACCCCAATCAGTCTGGCTTCCGGACTGGCCACTCCACAGAAACGGCCCTCATTGCGGTCACAGAGGCACTTCACTTAGCAAAAGCGAAAGGCCTCTCCTCTGTCCTGATTCTCCTAGATCTATCTGCAGCCTTCGACACAGTCAACCATCAGATCCTCCTCGCGGCCCTCGCTGGAATGGGAGTGGCTGGATCTGCGCTGACATGGCTGACATCATACCTCAATGACCGCTCCTACCAAGTGTCATGGAGAGGGACTCTGTCGGCCACCCGCCCCCTCCGGACGGGTGTCCCCCAGGGCTCGGTCCTAGGACCCCTTCTCTTCTACCTCTACACTAAATCACTGGGTAACATTATCACGTCTCATGGCTTCTCATATCATTGTTATGCCGATGATACTCAACTCTTCCTCTCCTTCCCTCCCTCAGATATCCACGTCTCTGAGCGGATCTCGGCCTGTCTGTCCGACATCTCCGCCTGGATGACGACCAACCACCTCAAACTGAACCTAAGCAAAACAGAATTGCTCCACCTGCCGGCCAAATCCTCCCCCCTGACCGACCTCTCCATCACAGTCGAGAATGCAGCTGTGACCGCGTCACCGACCGCCAAGAACCTTGGTGTTGTCCTCGACGACCAGTTAAACTTCTCTGCTCACATCGCAGCGACAACCAGAACCTGCAGATTCCTCCTGAGCAACGTCAGAAGGATACGCCCCTTCCTGACAAAAGAAGCCACCCAACTCCTCGTCCAATCAACAGTCATCTCCCGCCTCGACTACTGCAACGCACTGCTAGCTGGCCTCCCGGCCAATGCCACCAAGCCTCTTCAACTCATTCAAAACGCAGCGGCCCGCCTGATCTCAAACCTACCGAAGTCGGCCCATGTCACCCCACTTCTTAGGGACCTGCACTGGCTCCCCATTGCTGCACGTATCCGCTTCAAGGCCCTCGACCTAGCATACCGTGCGGCAAAGGGAACCGCTCCCGCCTACCTCCGGTCAATGGTCTCTAACTACACACCCTCAAGACCCCTACGCTCTGCATCTTCTGGCCGCCTCAGATCTACTCCTATCCAAGCTCCCGGAGGGTCATCAAAGAGAAGCCGCCTATTCTCAGTCCTTGCCCCACAATGGTGGAATGAACTACCCATCCCAGTTAGGACAGCCGAATCCCGTCCAATCTTTCGCCGTCGACTAAAGACTCACTTCTTCAACCATTATCTGAAATGATAAAAAAAAATAAAAAATCTAACCCCGACTAACCTTACTGTCATGCACTTGTCCTAATAAACTAACCTACACTGTAACACGCAACACTTTGATGAACATTGTTACTCAGCTGATAGAGTTATACCCTTCTTGCTGTCTTGTCGCACAGAACTTGTAAGTCGCTTTGGATAAAAGCGTCAGCTAAATGACTAAATGTAAATGTAATATATATTATCGATTGCAGTTTATTCGCGATACACGCTATATTAAAAAAAATCCAACTGAATACAATCCTAAACGTTATGACTCATCATGCGCGGATGAACGGGGGGGGGGGGCGTCGTTTATAATTCCGTGATCGTCAGTAAATGCTTTATGTAGTATGGGTTGATTTATTGATCAGTTGGTTTGTAAACAAAGAAATGTACAATCGCCTTGAAAATTATGTCAGCGTCCTCTTACCGTTCGCCGATGAGACTGGAGGAAAAAGATCCCACTTATTTGACGTCGATTGACTAGATCCATTTCCGGTTTGTATGGCGCAATAAACGCCCAAATCATATTGATTATTGAGTTATGGCAGCGATCCATATACACGGATGTGTGTCTAGAGTCCCGCAACAATATGTGCCTGCCGGACGGATTTCCCAGATGCACGGAGATCACCAGAGATCCATTTCCGGTTGTAACTCGCCAGATCATCCACCAGGCGGCGGTATTGAAGCGTTGCACGGTTGTGCCGAGTCCCACTGTCTCAGCCGAGGCTGGGTGGCGGAATTATGAATACCATGGCAAAAAAATGAAATATGATCTCAATCACATCGTACGCCGTGGATTGGCGGAATTCGCATGATCAGCAAACCCATCGTAAGCCGTTTATAGCGGTGGATGTGTTAAGAGCTATTATCGCGGAATTTTTCTGGAATTACTAGAACTCTCCAAAACTATACTCGTATTCAAAACGGTATAAACGTTTCGTACATGTTGACTGCAAGCAAGTCATGTTGACTGCAAGCAAGTCATTGATAAGCGAGGGGTGTTTTACACCCATAGCCATAATTTAAGATATAGTTTAAGCCTTCGCAAATTTCCCAGACCTCCCATTGACTTCAGTGCTGGCACTCTAGCCCATATATGGTCAAAGGGGCGTGGCACTCAATGTGTTAAGGGGAAAATACAGTCGACTGTAACAGTAGCAGGAGCGGAGGTGCTGGGATTACCGTCGAGCCGTTGTGAGGGCTGTGTGTGTGTGTGGGTCATGAGCAGATAACAGGGACTCTTAAAGTTATCCGTGAAACGGACAACCACTAGACTGCTTACGCAGATATTTTAGGAGAGGGGAAAAATTTAACAACAGAAAACAACCTTTACAGGTGGAAATCTCAAAGTGAGTAATTAAGAAAATAAATCAAGTCCCAAAAAACAGGACTACTCTCAATAAAGAGGTATAGTATAAAAGTAAATAAGCCACAAGGACACCTCCTAATAAAGGAGTTTATATTGGAAAAAGTAAAACAATAAACCTCCACTAAGGGAGTTTATGTGTAGAATCACGTGAGTAGCCTAAAATAAAAATGACTACCATAAAGCTCAATTCTGAATCAGAGATCAGACTACACCTCAATATAATGAGCGTGACCAAAAGGACAGCCAACAATAGGAAATGAAAAAGCAGTTGACACTGCAATCTCCAAACCTAAATAGACTCCACATGGCCATAGGCACAGCTGCACTGCATCAGGTGCAATCAAGCCCACACACCTGCCGATCCATGAGGCAATTAACCACAGGGAACAGGGATTGACAGCTATCCCTCACAGAGAGGTGAAATAAAGCAAAAATAGACAGCTGTCCCTCACAGAGAGGTGAAATAAGGCAAAAACCATGACTGACCAAAATATCCATTACGATAACTCTAATGACACATGCTGTACCTACTCTCTGCACCACCCACCTACAGTAGTTTCACAGCTGACCTATATGTTTATCCAGCCTAGTATCTGGCACAAGGAAATGTACATTAGAGGAGTGTGTGTTAACAGAGAGTTGTCACGTTCTCTCATTCTTTGTTCTTTAGTTTGTACCAGTAATTCATTGTTAGAGTAGTATTTTGAGTTAAACACAGGTTTTGGTGTCGGTTTGCACATAGGTTGCGTCCCTTTGAGCCATGGTCGTAACAGTTGGGCGCTCGTCCGGGATGAATTTGGAAACAAATACTCCTAGAATTAGTTTGGTGTTTTTTTTGTTTGTTTTGCATGGTGTGTCGTGGTGCTATAGTGTGGGTGATGTTCGTTACATGTTGTGTAACGTGGGGGCTTGAGCCGATCATCAAACAGGTGAGTATGCCGTCTTTTTTTGTAATTTGATGTGACTACTTAATGCTGTTAAAATAGATAGTTTAGTGCACACCACATGTAGGTAGGGACATTATTTTCTGGTTGTTTGTTAGCTTCCTGTGCACCACATACTCCTGGGGCAGTCAGAGAAATGATTAGCACCATCTACTTGTCTTGTACCATACCATATACTTGACGGGTGGATGGTCAATATGATCTTTGGCTGGTAGCAGGTGTGGTTGAAGAGGGTTAGGTCTACAGGGCATTAGCTTAAGGGTAGGTAGGATAGGGGGCCAGAAAACACAGGTAGTGTGGTAGGGCCTGGTTTAGTGTTTTTTAGGGTAGACATGTGGTGGGCCGTTTTGACTGCAGTTTAGATGTAGAAGCGTAAGTAGTCATATCAGGTTATAAGGGGCACCTGTTTGAATTTGTTTGTTGTATTTATTTTGTTTGTTTTGAGTGTTTGAATAGCCTACCTGTTAGCACCTGACCTGCGCGTATGACACATCTATTTATTTCAGGGTGGTTGTTTTTTTTTATTTATTTTTTGCAAACTAGAAAGGTGCGCTCAGTAGAGCACACATTTCCACCGCGTCTCCTTATGGTTATTGGTATTGGCATTAGCATTCTTTATGGTTCTTCAGTGGTTCGTTAGTGGCTCTTTAGTGGTTCTTCAGTGGTTCTTTGTGGTTCTTCAGTGGGTCTCAGGTAATTTGTGTGTATGCTAGGGTGTTTTTGGTGACTCTAAAGTGAGCAGGTTGTGGCGCTGGTGCAGTGAAGATGGCTTCCATTAAGGATTTTGTTGATCGCCCTTCGCATGACATGTTGGAGAAGTTTTCCAAAGAACAGCTTCTGAGAGCTTACTGCCAGTGAGAAACGTTTGAAACCAACTGCCTTGAGTGCTTTGAGGGTTTTGCTCGTTAGGGAGCAGGTGCTTGCGGCGAGGGTGGAGGAGCCTACTTTGTCTGACGCGTCTCCGCTACTATCTGGTGCGGAGGGTGAGTGGAGGCTTAGAGAGTTGGAGTTTAAGGAAAGACAGCTGCTACAAGAGAGTGAGGAGAGGAGAGAGGAGCGTGAGCATGAGCGTGAGCTTAATGAGAGAGAGAGGAAAGAGCGTGAGCTTAAGGAGCGTGAGCATAAGGAGAGGAGAGAGGAGCATGAGCGTGAGCTTAAGGAGAGTGAGCTTAAAGAGAGGAGAGGAGCGTGAGCTTAAGGAGAGAGAGAGGAAAGAGGAGCGTGAGCTTAAGGAGAAACACATGTTGCTGGAGCACGAGCGTGCGCAGAAGGAGCTTGAATTTAAGCATGCTGCCTTGCAGGCGGGGGCTCTGCATTCAGAGTCGCGTTCCGGTTTTGATGTAGGCAAGAATATTAGGATGGTGCCTCCTTTTTTTGAGAAGGATGTGGAAAGGTATTTTCCCCTTTTTGAACGGGTGGCAACCACATTGAAGTGGCCTGATACAGCCTGGACACTGCTGCTGCAGTCAGACAAACTGCCATAAGCCCCGTGTATTGTTTAAAACCATCAATGATGTACTGAATGCACCACTGACTACCTGTGTAGAGGCCTCTCGTGCTGCCTGTGAATGTTTCCTTAACTTCTTTATTGATAAGGTCTCCTCCATTAGGGCTTCTATTTCACCCCCTGTTTATGTTTTGTCCCCAGCCCTGCTGTATTTAACACATTTGTGCCCATGACGCTGTCTTCCTTACAGGAGGTAATTGGCAAAATGAAGCCATCGGGCTCCCCAGATGATGCTGTTCCACCTCAACTCTTTAAGGAAGTCTTCCCAGCTGTTGGGCCTACTGTACTCAACATTATAAATAGCAGCCTGTCCTCTGGTGTGGTCCCGGCACTTTTTAAACATGCGGTTGTGCAGCCCCTGATCAAGAAGCCTGGGCTTGATCCTGCAGCCATGTCAAATTTTAGGCCAATCTCTAAACTGCCATTTTTATCAAAGATCCTTGAGAAAATTGTCTATACTCAGCTAATGATTTTTTTAAATTAGCACAATATTCTCAAGGTTTTCCAATCTGGTTTTAAATCCCTGCACAGCACAGAGTCTGCACTTTTAAGAGTTTTTAATGACATCTTTTTAGCTACTGATTCCAGTGACTGTGTTGTCCTGGTCCTTTTAGACCTGTCGGCCGCATTTGACACAATGGACCATGACATTTTAATTGCCCGCCTTGAACAGCGAATGGTTCAAGTCCTACCTAGCAGATCGATCATTTTGTGTCAAGCTCGAGGACTCTGTGTCCTCTACTGCCCCCCTATTGTACGGTGTACCCCAGGGCTCGATACTTGGCGCCGTCCTGTTCTCTATTTATTTATTGCCCCTTGGTTCCATCCTCAGAAAGCACGGCATTCCTTTTCACTGCTACGCTGTAGTGTTGTCATGATACTGGAATTTTGACTTCGATACGATACCTTGAAAAGTATCGATACTTCGATACCATTTCGATACCAAAAATAAAATAAAATAAAAAATATATATATATTTTTTTTAACAAATTTAGCTTTTGTTGCTGGTTGATTCTCCTCAGCTTCTCTCTGGTACTATAAGATAAGATAAATATAACACTTTTAAAACCCTTTGTTTATCTTTAGATCACACATTTAAAAAGTACTGTTCATCTCACTTCATTTTTATTGCAGATGCAGAACATGGTATTTTCTCAAGCAGACAGATGTAAACACTGTAATCTGTGTTGCATGTACCTGACAAACTGAACTGTTTGTATTACAGTTAGTAACAGTTTTGATTTTTATTTAAAGATAACAGGGCTATATAACTTCACAACAGCAAAATTACTAGTACTAGTACTAGTAGTAAACAATAATTAAAACTTTTTTTGCATTAGTGAAAACACATATTCAAAAGGCAGGGTAAGAAAAAAGTGCAATCTTATGCATTTTCAAGTCAAGTTCTTCTTAGGTAGTGCATTACCTTCTCATACCATTACACATACTAATACCTTCTCATACCTATTAATACCTTCTCATACCACCTTCTCATACCTACTAATACCTTCTCATATTACCAATACCTACTAATACCTTCTCATACCACCTACTAATACCTTCTCATACCTACTCATACCACCTACTAATACCTTCTCATACCACTTTCTCATATCTACTAATACCTTCTCATATTACCAATACCTACTAATACCTTCTCATACCACCTACTAATACCTTCTCATACCTACTAATACCTTCTCATGCCACCTTATCATACCTACTAATACCTTCTCATATTACCAATACCTACTAATACCTTCTCATACCACCTTCTAATACCTTCTCATACCACCTACTAATACCTTCTCATACCACCTTCTAATACCACCTTCTCATACCACCTACTAATACCTTCTCATACCACCTTCTAATACCACCTTCTCATACCTACTCATACCACCTACTAATACCTTCTCATACCACCTTCTCATACCTCCCGGAGTCCTGCTCTCTCGCCCCTCTCGCTACAGCATCCTCCTGACTTTTGCTCTCCGGTGGCCAAGCGTGGTCGCCTGCAGGATCCTGTGCCGGAGTCTCCTACTCTGAATGGATCGGATGCAGAGTCTATGGACACACCTGCTAGCACAGGATTGCTAGCGTTGGATAGCATAGCCAACTTTACCCTTTCCCTCCTCTCTGGTGTTGATGCTACAAGCTTAGCTATCCCTACCCCCTCCGTGGTTAATGCTGCTACCATAGCTAGTGTTTCCCCTGGTGCTAGCAACTCAGCTAAGGCTAGCACAGCTGGCCCCAAGTTCACTAGCTTTCACATCCCCCCTCCAGAGTATATCGTCCTGGGTGACTCTATTGTCAGATATGTTAACATCCCAAATGCCATCTCATACTCTTACTCCGGGGCTAAAATTCTGGATTTAATTCAATTCCTCCCAGGTATTGTTGAACGCAACAAGTCAGCACACACAGTGATTGTCCATGTTGGCACAAATGACATCCGGGGTAAGGGGGGGTCAATCAAGCTAGGCAATGATTATAAGACACTGGGAATGATTATAGAATGCCTGGGGAAAAAATTTATATTCTCTGGTTTACTCCCCACTCTTGACCGAGGCTCCGAAAATTTTAGCCGGACATACAGTGCTGATAGATGGTTATGTGGAATTTGCGATGCTCGTGGTTTTGGTTACGTCAGCAACTTTGATGCATTTTGGAAAAAACCTAGCCTGTACCGTGACAGATTACATCCCAACACCAAGGGAAGAAAAGTCCTAGCTAGCAATTAGGTCTGCCTCAAAGTGATGTCAGGACTATAGGTCTTCTCAGCACCACTCCCTCCACCATGACATGTCACAAGTGCAGCCCCTCCAAGCTGTAACTTACGAAGAGCCTATTACGCAGCTACCTGTAGGCCTACATACATTACAAAGAGACAATTTGATGTACATTAATTATCATTGTGCCCTCTCCTCCCCGCCTCCCGCTCCCATTCCAACAATTGTGGGCTACAGGCCAAGTAAACTGCCGGTGGGCAGGCGATGTAGAGGGGGTCACCTGCACGCACTATCCATAGGTACTCCAGCTAACCCAGAGAATAGCTCCACTATTAAAATGGCCCTCCTCAATCCTCGATCCATAACCAACAAGTCTTTTATTATAAATGACCTTTTTGTCCGGGAAGAGTTAAGCTGTCTATTTCTTGTAGAGACTTGGCAAAGAGATCTGGAACAGACTCATCTCAATGAACTGTAGCTCCATTAGCACTCCACGGCTATCTGGTCGTGGAGGTGGCCTTGCGTTGGTTCATAAAACTTGTATTGCATGTCGGACAGTGAACTCTGAGTCCTTTCAATCCTTTGAACTACAAATCACCATAGTTGGCAGAGCGCATCCATTTCATTGTATTTTAATTTATCGCCCTCCTGGCTCCACTAGTCTTTTTTTAACCGAGTTTACTGAGTTACTTAAATCAGTGATTAAGCTGGACAACGTGCTGGTCACCGGTGATTTTAATTTTCATGTTGATGACGTCACATCAAAGGCTGCATCAGATTTTCTCGCGATTACTGACTCTTTTAATTTTGTTCAGCATATTTCGGGTCCTACTCATGTAGCCGGGCATACTTTAGATTTAGTTTTCTCACATGGGTTAAACATTAAGAATGTCAACCTCCAGGATTTCCATCTGAGTGACCATAAGTGTATACTTTTTGATGTTTGTTTTAACTCTGATGTGCTCCCTCATAACCAGATGACGCACAGACGTATAATTAAGCAAAACTCTGCAGATACATTTTCAACATTTTGACTCTGATGTTCTGTCCAATTGCAATGAGTTAGAGTCCCTTGTGCAGTCTTTTCATGACCAATGTTCCACTATTTTGGACATGGTTGCTCCTTTTAAATCCAGACCTGCCTCCCGTACCAATTCTACTCCCTGGTTCAATGAGTCTATCCGCAGTTTTAGACAGTGTAGAAAGACAGAGCGTTTATGGAAAGCCTCCAAGCTTGAAGTCCACAGGTTACATCTCAAGGAGCTATTGATCCAGTTTAATGACATGATAAGGGATGCAAGAACTGCATATTTTGCTAATCTAATATCATCCAACAAGGGAAACTCAAGGGTTTTGTTTGAAACAATCAATACTATTGTTGCTCCTGTGCCTCCATGTGTACCTGTATATTCTTATACTGACTGTAATAACTTTTTGAATTATTTTGTGGATAAGGTCAGTGGTGTTAGAGCAGGCATCTGCCCCTCATCCCTTTCTGACAGCCTTCCTACCACTGTCTCTCCTCCTCTCACGCTGCTAGACTCGTTCTCTCCAGTCACCTTAGAGCAGGTTTCTATAGTGCTGCACAAAACGAAACCCTCTTTTAATCCCCTTGATGCTGTTCCCTCATCCCTGATTTTAGAGGTCCTTGACTCAATTGGTCCCACAATTCTGTCAATAATTAACCGCTCTCTGGTATCAGGTTCTGTCCCTAGCCTTTTTAAACATGCCATAGTTCAACCTCTTTTAAAAAAGGCTAACCTAGACCCCTCTCTTCCTGAGAATTATAGACCAATCTCCAAACTACCTCTGCTGTCCAAGGTGCTGGAGAAAATTGTGGCTGAGCAGCTTCTCATGGTTCTAGAAACCCATAATCTGCATGACCCATTCCAATCAGGCTTTTGGAAATTTCATTCCACCGAAACAGCCCTTCTTAAGGTTACCAATGACATTGTAATGGCTGCAGATGATGGTAAACACTCACTATTAGTTGTATTGGACCTCAGCGCAGCCTTTGACACGGTTGATCATGTGGTTATGGTGCGTAGGCTCAATGATGTGTTTGGGATCTCTGGGTCAGCACTGAGATGGTTCTCATCTTACCTAGCTGATAGAAGCTTTTCTGTGTCAGTGGGTCGGTTCATGTCGGACTCTACCCCACTGTCCTGTGGGGTTCCGCAGGGTTCTGTGTTAGGGCCAATGCTGTTCTCCCTATATATGTTTCCCCTAAGCCAGATTATTAAAACGTTTTAATGGGATATTTTATCAATTTTATGCGGATGACATCCAATTGTATTGTTCTTTTAAGCCCAGTGAGTGTAATCGTTTTTGCATTATTAATGAATGCATCGATGCCATCAAGAGCTGGATGGCTGATAATTTCCTTCAGCTTAATGCAAGTAAGACAGAAGCCCTCATTATTGCTCCCGACCACATCATCCCCATTATAAAAAATTCTATTGGACCATTGGGTCAGTGTGTCAAACCTCATGTGAGGAACTTAGGTGTAACAAATAGGCGTGCCCACATCACCCCTATTTTATCCACTCTACATTGGCTCCCCATTAATTATCGTGTCCATTTTAAAATTCTTGTTTTAACTTTTAAAGCCCTCCAAGGTAGATCCCCTGTGTACATTTTTAATTTACTGCGCCCCTACTCCCCCAGTCGTGCACTTAGGTCCTCCCACCAAAATCTCCTGGTTGTCCCACGGACCCGGTTAATAACAAAAGGTGACCGGTCCTTCCAATTTATGGCCCCTACCCTTTGGAACACCCTCCCCCTTTCTATGCGTTCACTTGACTCCCTATCCACTTTTAAGGAACAGTTGAAAACGTTTTTATTCAGACAGGCTTTTAAATAATTCCTGGTTGTATACGTTGTTTATTTATTTATAATTGTTGTTTTGTTTTTAGTTGCACTCATATTTAGTTATTTAATTGTAACTGTAACTGAGGGGTACAATTCCCTGACTGTATTGAGAGTATGGTATATTAAACCACTACTTAGTTATGTACTTTAATTACTGGCCATACAGTACATGAATATATATGGTGAACACCCACACAAGAACACGGCATTGACACATAAAGTTCTATTTGGAGGGTATTTATTATTATCAGAGCAAGCAACGTTAGGTTACAGATTGAGAATTATACTCGCGCTTGTAAGGCGAAGAACACACGTAAAGTAAGTCAAGAGCGTAAGTCAATGAGAATAGTAAGATTGGTCTAAACTGACGGCACCTGTGGCATAGCAATTACATAAGGCACACTAGTACCAGCTGGAGACACTGGGGGGTTCCCTCCGGGTGTAAGGCCGGCAGGGTAGAGGAATGTTCGGGTACAAAGTCTGGGTCAACGAGGAATAAAGAGGCTCCAGCTACGGGAGTCGGTACATGTACTCCCTTGATCGGCAGACAAAGCAGCAGTTGTAATCCAAGATGCTCGAATAGCATTGACGACAGCCAGCCAGCCTCCTCCTAGAGGCGGGCTCGAGTGATGCTCCTCACGGGGGGTAGATCCCACACGATAGTGGGGTAGACGGTTCTCTGCTCCAGCAGTCACGGTACCAAAGCAATATAATCCAACCAGAAAAGGTTCTGCATTCGCCGGTGTAGATTCTCCTGTGCACTCTACTTCACATTAAACTAGGTTGAACTTGACGTTATTTCACTAAACTCTGACACTTCTACTATCCTATTCGCACATGTTCTCAGTGCTCTATTTTGACGCAAGGTTGCTCACTTCACTTGATCGTTGACTCGTGGTGAAGGCTTTACTAGTAATGAACGAATTGCTGCTGTTTCCACCTGCGCCGTATTTATACGTAAGGTGAATTATCTAGTGCCAACCTCAGTTCTGTCTCGTATTACTGTGCAAACCTGGACATGTTGAGACATGCCTTGGCATTGCCTTTGAACTTGCCATTGGGGGTATGGTCGTTGGCGCCTAGGGGTCGCTGTCCAATAGGAGAACGAATATTATGGTCTGGTTTGTACCCAGGTAAAGGGATATTCCGTGTATATATACAAAGAATATACAAGGGATATCAAACGATATACAAATATTATACAAGGGATCTCAAGCAATAAATATATATATTCGGTTTAATCTGACCCTTTGTAACAGTAACTATGCCTATGCTTACGATGTGTCAGAATTGTTTTATGTGTAGTGCGTTCATCTCTATGTTGCTATGTTTTACTTCTGTGAAGCACTTTGTGATTTTATCTGAGAAAGGTGCTATACAAATAAAGTTTACTTACTTACTTACTTACCTACTAATACCTTCTCATATTACCAATACCTACTAATACCTTCTCATACCTACTAATACCTTCTCATACCTACTAATACCTTCTCATACCTACTAATACCTTCTCATACCACCTTCTCATACCTACTAATACCTTCTCATATTACCAATACCTACTAATACCTTCTCATACCACCTTCTCATACCTACTAATACCTTCTCATACCACCTTCTAATACCTTCTCATACCTACTAATACCTTCTCATACCACCTTCTAATACCACCTTCTCATACCACCTACTAATACCTTCTCATACCACCTTCTAATACCTTCTCATACCACCTTCTCATACCTACTCATACCACCTACTAATACCTTCTCATACCACCTTCTCATATCTACTAATACCTTCTCATATTACCAATACCTACTAATACCTTCTCATACCACCTACTAATACGGCACGGTGGTGTAGTGGTTAAAACTGTCTCCTCACAGCAAGAAGGTCCAGGGTTCGATTCCCGCTTGGGGACCAGGTTTCCATGATGCCAGTTACCCAGGTGGGGTATCTCCCAGGCCTTTCTGTGTGGAGTTTGCATGTTCTCCCCGTGCTCGCAAGGGTTTCCCCCCCGATAAGATAAACCCAATGGAAAAACATGCACAACAATAGATCGCTAACGCTGTGGTGTCCTTGACGAAGACGGACAGGAGCACTCTGATTGGTCCCCTGGCGCGGCTCACGTTGACGCCTGTCTGCTCCCGGCTGCCCTTGGGGGGGAAGGACGACGGGATGGGTTAATCGCAGATACGAATTGCATGCATGCATCGCATGTGTGCCGATTGATGACCTCTGAGCAGGTCTTAAATTATATTATTATATAATACCTTCTCATACCTACTAATACCTTCTCATACCTACTAATACCTTCTCATACCAACTTCTCATACCTACTAATACCTTCTCATACCACCTTCTAATACCTTCTCATACCACCTTCTCATACCACCTACTAATACCTTCTCATACCACCTTCTAATACCTTCTCATACCACCTTCTCATACCTACTCATACCACCTACTAATACCTTCTAATACATTACCTACTTATACCTTATCATACCTTATTAGGCGAGTCAATCTATGAAAAAAAAGCACTTAACCCAAAAAAATTGATACAAAAGGTTTTTCGATGAATTCCGATAGTATTGGGCGTGCTAAATAACATACTAAAAGTCGACCAAAATCGACCCCCCCCGAAAGCCGCCATTTCCAAGATGGCGTCCCAGATGGCGGTGGAGATATTAAAATGGCTATATCTCAAATTGAGAATATGGTGCAAAGGATTTCTCAACTGATTCTGGTACCTCTGGGCATGTTCACTAACATACTAAAAATCTAGGAAAATACACCTTCCAGAAAGGCTTAATTTTCAAGATGGCGTCCAAAATGGCGGCAGACCAAGCTTAAAATGGCTATATATCTCAATAGAAAAAAATATATAACTATGATTTTTCACTTGATTCTGGTACCTCTAGACATGCTTGTGAACATACTAAAAATCTAGGAAATTCTGCTCTTCCTATTCTGAACTGCAGAGGTTTGAAATGAATGCTGCAAATTGTACTGCACCAAACATGCTTGGTAAGGATATTGATGTGTTGCTGCAGACAATGTAGATCATAATATTCTAACAATTGATGGGAAAGGGACATTTCATGGGATGGGCATGATAGCTGCCTTGACACCAGGACAGAAGACAGACCAAAGGATTCCGAGGTTCAGAATTAATTAACTGAATCTTGTGCAGAGGTCAAAAGTTGTGATAATAGATTATCACTTTGCCAAACACTTTTGCAGAGACACCACATTTAAAGAACTTCCAAGACTCGCAGAATGTAACAAGATGGTTGATCTGCTTTGGGAGTTATCGTTCAATTTCAAACAGCCTGCACCTGGTTGGCAGGGGATGATGCACATTATTCATAAGGGAGATGAACATCCAGGGCAGTCTTCAGTGAGATACTTACCAATGATAGACATGTACTCCGGAGACAAAACATGCATTCTGTCAACACTGGAGTTCATTTGTGGTCTGGCATCCAAACACCACCTTGCCCCAGTAGTTACATTTGACCAACCCCTATATTGGAAAGCAGCAGAGATAATCCTAGATTCACCACAGTGCAGTCACCTCAAGTCCTTTGTCCTGCTCCTAGGAGGATTTCACACATTTATGAATTTGCTAGGAGCAATTGGTACACTGATGGACGGTACAGGACTTAAGGACATTCTAGGGGTAGTCTATGGGGAGAACTCAGTAGCCCATATGATGACAGGCAAATCAGTTCAGAGAGCATTCCGTGGCCATCTTCTGGTTGACAAATGTCTTAACCGCATGATAATATCAGAAATGGTAGATGATAGTCATGAATTTGCAGCAATGGTTGAACAGTATACGGGTGAAATGCCATTGGAAACAGTGTTCACATCAGAGACCCTCATTACAATAAATGAAGAGCTGGGAAAAAGGAAGATGGAACTGTGTGCTAGATCCAAAACTAGTCAGTTGTGGCTAAATTACCAACACATGTTAGAAGTTGCTAGGTCACTGATAACAGCAGATCGCACAGGTTCCTGGCTTTTGCACCTACGCGCTGTTTCTGAATGCATGCCGATATTCGCTGCGGCTGGGCATTACAATTACTTGAAATCGGCACACTTTTATGTCCAAGAGATGAGTCAGCTTCACATCAACCACCCAGATGTCTTCAGACAATTTGAAAAGGGTTTTCATGTTATCCGTCGCAGCAGCCAATCATGGGCAGGCCTCAGCTCAGATCTTGTAATCGAAACAACATTGATGAGGTCATTGAAGACTACAGGAGGGATGACACATGGAAGTGGAATGACCGACAATCAGAGATCCCTTTGGACAATGTCAAAGGGCATAACATCAGAGTATAACACCGCAATGCAGGAGTTCTCAAACCAGACATACACAACATCAGAACAGCACAAGGATTCAACAGAGGCAAGGATGAAAAGGGATGCTGCTGACCTGGAGAAGATCACTTCAAAACTTGCTATATGTTCACCTTTCTCTCCAGACTCTTCTTTAAGGAATGTTGTTACAGGTGTTGTCGCTGAGGATGGAGTGAACGTGCATGATTATGACTGTTGGACGCAACATCATGTACAAAATGATCGGACAGCCGGCATTCACATTTTCATTTAGTAGAAAGGATAAAGCCATAACCCTTGGACAAAAATCGTCTATCAAGGTTGCTCCTGATCGAATCATTGATTCTGCACTTCTTTTTCAACGTTTCCTTATTGTCTCCCAAACTGGAGAGCTGTCATTGGAGGAGGTTATGCGTTACGAACTCAGTCCTTTCCCTCCTGCCCTCTTTGAAGCCGGAAACGTCTTCCGCAAAGCTGATAAACCACAACTAGCGCACGCGATCTGTGATCATGCAAGTGATGCAATCCTAGATTCTGTACCAGAAACGGAGCATTATGTTCTTGATGGTGGTTCACTCCTTCACCGAATACAATGGAAGCACGGACAAAGCTATGGTAAAATTGCACAGTCATATGCAGACTTCACCATCCAACATTATGGCTCAGCTACAACCATTGTGTTTGATGGCTATGAGGATGGGCCATCCATTAAAGACAACACACATCAAAGAAGAGGAAACAATATTCATCCCATTGTCAACTTCACTGCTGAGACAGAGTTATCAGGTAAGAAGGAGGAGTTCCTGTCAAGAGATCTGAATAAACAGAAACTGATCCACATTATAAGTGATGAACTGAAAGAACGGGATTGCACTGTGGTCAATTCACTTGGAGATGCTGATGTAGACATAGTAAGGGCCGCAGTGGGAGCATCTCTTCTTCACACCACGACGCTGATTGGAGAAGATACTGATCTCCTCGTCTTACTTCTTTACTATGCACAGAGAGATAGCAAGGGCCTTTATTTCAGATCAGACAAGTCAAAAGCTGATGGCAGTTTTAAAGTGTACGCCATAAACCATTTGAAAGAAGTACTCGGACAGGATGTGTGTTCTCAGTTGCTGTTCATCCATGCTGTGACTGGCTGTGACACAACTTCCCGGATCTTCGGAGTTGGCAAAAAGACAGCATTCCAAAAACTTGTAAAAGGGGATCCTGTCCTTCAGGCTTGTGCCAATGCATTCACTGTACCAAACCAGACAACAGATGTGATCGATGACCTTGGGTGCCAAGCAATGGCTGTCTTTTTTGGTGGAAAGTGCACAGATTTGCTTGCAAAAATGAGATATAACATTTTCTGCAAGAAGGTTGTCTCAGCTTCATCAACGGTAACGCCTGAACGTCTACCACCAACTGAATCTGCTACCAAATTCCACTGTCGTAGAGCATACTACCAGGTCATGGTCTGGATGGGAACAGATGATGGTATAGATCAGGGGTGGCCAACCCGCGGCTCGCGAGCCGCATGCGGCTCTTTGCCCGTCAATGTGCGGCTCTTCCACCCATACATTTATTTTTTTTTAAATTGTCACTCATTCCATAAGGACGTAGAATAAACATTTACAATTTTTTTTTAAATGGTCCATTTTCATGTTCTTGGTATCTGAATCTAGGGACATATATGGATCAGTGTCATAAATAGTGTGTCTGTTACTAGGCTTGAGAAAATTGTAATGAACGAAAGGAGAATATCAATTCTATTTAAAAAAAAATTTATCTTTGACTGTGAATAACACTATGCTAAAATTCACCAGACCTGAAAAATCTAAGCAAATGAATAAAGGGAAGATGATTAAACAGAAGGTTTTGTAGATACAGTACTGAATTCTGCCATCTTTTTTATAATGTAAATTTCTCCACCATTTTTCATCATATTGCAACACCGTTTTTTGCAAGACAATGTAAATTTCTCCACCATTTTTCATCATATTGCAACACCGTTTTTTGCAAGACGTTCACAGAAAGGTAGAGAAACTAACTGCGTTCTGTTTTATGGCAATAACGTTCAGGTTTGTGGGAGATAATCCGAAAAAATAAGAGAAATTAAAAAGTAAATCCAGAAGTCAGATGATTGACAGGGGCTGGTGTGAGCTGGGTAGGGTAGTTTTTAGAAATTTGAAAGCCCTGAGTCTCTTCCTTCAAAAGACTACACTCACTTTTGGCTGTGCCACTTCCTCCTGTCAATATGCGCCGGTTTCCGACTCAATGCCCTGAGATTTCTATAATCTTATATTTCACTAATAACAGTTAAAATAATTGATAAACAAACGTAATGCTGAAAATATACACTTTTACTGTATATCTCGGGCTTAAGAGGTTAACCCTGTGAGGCCCAAATTAAAAAGAAATTAGCAACTTCAGAGGCCAGAGGGTGGGACATATAAACACATTTACTATAAAATAGCATTGTGAGGCTGAACAACAGGACCAATTGACTATACATGTGCTTAACATTTTTTAAATGGCTAAAAGTGATTTTGTAATTTTGCAACCGTGGGTCTTACAGGGTACTTTTAACCCTGTGAGGCCCAAATAAAAAAGACATTAGCAACTTCAGAGGCCAGAGGGTGAGACCTATAAACACATGATTGGGTGCCGTGACTGAAAAAAAAGGTTGAGAAACGCTGGTATATGGTGTGGCTCTTTGTGGTACCAGTCATTTTTGTGGCTCTTAGTCTCCGACTGGTTGGCCACCCCTGGTATAGATGCTCTAGACTGGGGCTGGAAACTGCAGGACAATAGATTTGTCCCACTCATGTCAACAATGAATGCTGCTCCAGACAGTCTCTTGAAGGTCATTCATTGTAACTGTACCACTGCCTGCAAGACACTTCGCTGCTCATGCAGAAAATATGGACTACCTTGTACTACTGTCTGTGGACCATGTCAACTTCATGAATGTGACAATCCACATAACAAGTTTCTCCCAGAGGATCCTGAAGATGATGATGAGTAGGCCTAAAGACCACAATAAGTGGGTCATTTATTTTGTGTTCAACACCAAAGCCAGCTTTCTAGGTTGAATATAATAACCAATTTAAATTTTAGCCAAAATAAGCTACAGGCAGCCATTTTGAAGATGCAAATGATGCATTCCTAGCAGATATATTTAGCTAGATATTTAGCTATACATTTATTAATGTATAGAGGTGCCAGAATCAGTTTATAAATCCTTTAGAAATGTTTTCCCATTTGAGATACAGGCATTCTAAGCTCCCAGTCGTCATTTTGGACACCATTTTGAAAATTAAGCCTCTTCGGAAGGTGTATTTCCCTAAAACTTTAGTATGTTCCTAAGTATGTCTAGGGGTACTTGGGGTACCAGAATCAAATGACAAAATCATTTATATAATTTTTATATTGACATATATATAGCCATTTTAAGCTTGGCCAGCCGCAATTTTGGACGCCATCTTGAAAATGAAGCCTTTCTGGAAGATGTATTTTCCTAGATTTTTAGTATGTTAGTGAGCATGCCCAGAGGTACCAGAATCAGTTGAGAAATCCTTTGCACCATTTTCTTAATTTGAGATATAGCCATTTTAATCGCCCCGGCGCCATCTGGGACGCCATCTTGGAAATGACAGCTTTCGGAGGGGTCGATTTTGGTCGACTTTTAGTATGTTATTTAGCACGCCCAATACTACCAGAATCCATTGAAAAACCTTTTGTATAAATTTTTTTGGGGTTAAACCATATATTGACTCGCCTATATATAAAGGCCTCAAGTTAAAAAAAAAAAAAAAACTGCAATCTTATGCATTTTCAAGTAGCAGCCAGCAACTAGCAAATGAAACAATATTCTTCTTGAGGTAGGGCATTTAGACAGCAGAATGACTAAAACAATAATTCAAACTTTTTTGCATTAAGCACACATTCAAAAGGCACTAAAGTGCAAGTAAAAAAACAGTGCAATCCTATGCATTTTCAAGTTCAATTCTTCTTAAATAGGTAGTGCACTTATTTAACGGCCTCAGACTAATCACACATAAGGTGCAAGTAGTGTAATAATGTACTAGCCTAAAGTTTCTTTACAACTTTCAGATTTTTTGCTAGGAACACCAGCATGTCAATGTGCTCCTCTGTAAGCCGTGCCCTTCATGGACTGCAAATGAGCCCCGACGTACTAAATACACGTTCTGAAGCTGAGCTTGAAGCAGCGATGCACAAATACTTTTTCGCCAGCTGGGCAAGGTGAGGTAAAGTTCTCTCATGTGTCCTCCACCATGCGAGTGGGTTGTCTCCTGCGCTGAGTTCAGGCATCTTTTCATATATTGTGAACTCGTTTTTTAGTTCAGCCTCTGCGTCCTCTGCATCCTCGCCACCATGTTGACCCTTCTTTTCCCCCTGTATGCTGGTTAACAGTCCCTTCAGATCCGTTCTATTTTTCTTAGCTGGTACTGGTAGTGGTTGCATGGCAGTGGCACATGGAGGAGGAGGAGCGGGTGTTTGTCTTCCTGTTTCAGTGTGAGTGTCCATCAGATTTCGTTTGACCTCGTCTCTTAACATAACAAAACTGTCCTTGAACCTTGGGTCGAGAAACGTGGCTGTGTTCAACACCAACTGCAGAGCCCCGTCGACGTCGTTATATCGTTCGTTGAGATCTGCACCAATATTTTCTTTAAGTTCACATTTGAGGAGGCTGTCACTTTCCTCAATGGTCAAAGTTGAAAGGGCAGGACAGAGGAGAGAGTGGTGTGCTTTTCACCACTAAGGGCATCAGTGAACGAGCTGACAGGGCTCAATATATCTTTTACAGTCTCAAGAATTGTAATGTCTGAATCTTTAGGCATGAGGTGCCATTTCTTCCGATCCGTCGGCTAGAACTGTTCCATAAATCTCGCCACCATTTGAGTCCCAGCGTGTCGGCTCATCATGGATCAGTTTGTGTTCAGGCAGTTGCAACTCTTTTTGTTTCTGCTTCAGCTGTCGGGACATATTTGGTGACCTGCTGAAGGCAGACACTGTCTTTCTCAGCCTCGACAGTGCTGCAGACACACGGCCTATATCCAGGCCCTTGCTAATGGCTAGGTGAAGGTTGTGCCCAAAGCAGGGGACCCATGTGAAGTCCTGCTTAAATGCTTTCTTGTTATTTGAGGCATTATCAGTGGTGATGCCAGCCATATTTGACATGTCCAGCTTCCATGTTTCATGTACCATCTCCTCCAACGCCTCTCTCAAACTGTCCCCTGTGCTCTGAGTGCAGCCCAACACAGCCCAAACACCAGCTCTGCATGTCCCAGGATTCTGTAATAAACTGCAGAGTTACTGCCATGAATGTGGACGTGGCCCTGCTGGTCCACAAGTCAGTGGTGCATGAAAATAAGGGTTTCCCCCTAAGGCTCTCCATGATTTTGTCTTTTGTTTCATTATATAGGGCAGGGATTTCAGTTGACATGAAGTGGTTCCGTGAAGGAAGGGAATACTTGTTATTTAACTGTCCAAGCAGTTGTCTGAACCCAGGTTTCTCAACAGTATAAGTATAGACAGGGACCTGATCCATGCATATGTACTCTGCTACAGCCCTGTTCAGTTTCTTGGCTTCCTTTGAGTTTGCATGATACTTTCTTTGTTGTTCAAGCAATGCTGGTAGGGTAGGCTGCTGTGCTGTTGCTGGTCGATTCTCCCCAGCTTCTCTCTGGTACTATAAGAGAAGAGAAATATAACACTTTTAAAACCTGTTGTTTCTCTCTAAAGAAAGAAATACATAGCAAACGTGACTCAGTTATGCAATAGTGCTGCTGCTTTTTATTTGGTTAAAATATTTTAGTTAATAAGACTAAAATATATGACTACAACAATTTTCATGAGAGAGAGAGAGGGGGGGAGAGAGAGAGAGATTTCTCCGGGGCTGGTAACGTTAACCTCATGTCGAGTGGAGAGAGAGAGAGAGAGATTTCTCCGGGGCTGGTAACGTTAACCTCATGTCGAGTGGAGAGAGAGAGAGAGATTTCTCCGGGGCTGGTAACGTTAACCTCATGTCGAGTGGAGAGAGAGAGAGAGATTTCTCCGGGGCTGGTAACGTTAACCTCATGTCGAGTAGAGAGAGAGAGAGAGATTTCTCCGGGGCTGGTAACGTTAACCTCATGTCGAGTGGAGAGAGAGAGAGAGATTTCTCCGGGGCTGGTAACGTTAACCTCATGTCGAGTGTAGTATTGTATGACCTCGACATAACGTTTAAACGTAATGTTACTCCGTTTCCATGCAGTAATTATAAAGGTAGCCGGCTAGCTAGCATAAGCTAACAGAGGAACGACTAGCAGTAGCTATCTAACGTTAGCTAATAGCTGTAATGTACAACAAATCAGCTGTTGATATTATGCGCCATCAGTAGACAACGTATCATGTATTAAACTAGAGTTAGTGGTTTAATGCTTCAGTCACGAACCTCTTTCATTTCTTTATGGAGATCCGCGTGCCGGTCCTTCAGGTGTTTTGCCATATTTGAGGTGTTTGCACCTTTCGTTGGCACTGCTCTGTAACACCGCTTGCAAATGGGCATTGTGACATCTTTAGCTTTTCCTTCTGTGTTTACTTCAAAACCGAAGTACCTCCAAACAGCACTTCTGCTGTTTTCTTTATCTTTAAGGACAAGTTGTGGAGGCTCTGCATTTGCCATCTTCACTCAGCTAAAATGTTTGTTTACTGAAGACGGCTCTGTGAGGGGGAGGGCTGGAGGGGCAAGCGTGCTCTGAACAGCGTGTCAACAACTTCCGGTAGAACACTCGCCAGCTGGTACCGATACTGCAGAAAGTATCGGTATTTCGGGAAATGAGTATCGAAACTGTTTTAAATATTCAGTATCGATATGTAACACTACTACGCTGATGACAGCCAGATCTATATGCCACTAAAAAAGTCTGGCTCCTTTTCCATAGAGCCGCTGACCAAATGTCTCGATGATATTAAAACCTGGATGGCATTGAATTTTTTTAATTTTAATGACAAAAAGACTGAGGTCATGGTTTTTGGTGGCCCCCTCTGTGACCTCACTGCTAGATCTGGGTTCGCTGGCACAACATGTCAAACCGTTAGTGAAGAACCTAGGTGTAAAAATGGACCCAGACCTTAAATTTGACAGCCAGATCAAGGCCGTGGTCAAATCGAGTTTCTTCCAGTTGAGGCAGCTGGCCAAAATTAAGCCCATCCTACAGGCGCAGCATTTTGAAGCAGTAATCCATGCATTTGTGACTACTAGGCTGGATTACTGCAATGCACTTTATATAGGGGTGAGTGGATCCTCAGTGGCTCGCCTTCAGATGGTGCAGAACGCTGCTGCACGTCTTATAACTGGCACTCGTAAATATGACCACATCTCACCGATTTTATCCTCACTCCACTGGCTCCCCGTGCACTTTAGGATTCATTTTTAAATTCTTTTATTTGCTTTTAAAGCTCTTCATGACCTTGCCCCACACTACCTCTCTAAGCTGTTGCAGGTCTATACACCTTCTCGCACTCTCAGGTCAGCTGACCAGCTGCTCCTAGTAGTGCCTACAACTAGGCGTGAGCTCAGGGGGGGCCGTGCTTTCTCCGTTGTCGCCCCCAAAATGTGGAATGAGCTGCTAATCACTGCCCCGTTTCAAAGGTCTCCTTAAGACCCACCTTTTCTCTCTGGCTTTCGACACCATGCAGCTTGTTGATTTTATGATCTTATTGTCTTACTGTGTTGTTGTTTTATCGTTATGTTACTGTGTCCTTTTCTTTTAACACTTTAATCGCCGGGAATGCCGTAACTCGTCTTTCCCCGCCATGCTCATTGTACCGAAGACGCCGTAACACGTCTTTGATATCAATATTTCAAAAATCTGTGATCGAAATCATATTTCTCCTCCGGGGACCTGAGAT
Source organism: Notolepis coatsorum (assembly GCF_963971535.1). NCBI lineage: Eukaryota > Metazoa > Chordata > Actinopteri > Aulopiformes > Paralepididae > Notolepis > Notolepis coatsorum. The sequence continues at coordinate 105,127,651 of NC_140172.1, read as the reverse complement.
ATACTGCTGAGCTCCACTCAACTGTCTAACGGTTCAAGAGCGCCATCTCGGCCAACAGGAAGTGACGCGCCAAACAGGAAGTGCTCATCCATATTTCGTCCGGGCACTCGCGATCGTTAGCCGGACTCCATCTCGACACACTGGATAATCAATCGCTCGCCCTAACTCAATAAACAACGTTATTGGGACGTATATAGTATTATACAACCTGGAAATGGTTCATCTAGATCAGGGGTAGGCAACCTTAGGCACGCGTGCCTGCATAGGCACGCGGGGGCATTTGCATAGGCACAGGGGGCAGCAGTAAAAAAAAAAAAAAAAAAATATATATACTTTTTATTTTTTTTGCTTTTAAATATTATAGTGAAATATTTTGCACTGTTGTCACATTTATCTTGTCGAAATCCTCCCACAGGTTCTTTTTACTACTACATATTTAATTGAGACCCTTTATTTGTTTATTATTTCAATTTAGCTGGAAATACATTGCTACATCATTCAGTAACATTTGCAGAGCCTTATAACAAAAACATTATTACGGTCACCATTGTGACCAGTGGGATTAATCAACTAATTTTATTATTTATTTTTCTATTTCATTGAACATTAAACATGTTAAAAGCCATATTCTTTACTCAAAATGTGAGTATTACCAAGTCAACTTGTGTTCTTAAAACAATGACAATAAACATAGTTTTATTAGGTTGAAATAATGTGGTTGTGTACTTATTTTTCTGGATTATTATGGATTGAAAACTGAAAACCTTAATGCACAGTAACTGAACTCAATATTTTTAAGTTCTGGTAACTTATTATTATATATTTTTTACAGTGTAGTCTTGCGATCAATCAAAACTTATTTACACGATATACCTCACATTCACCCTCCATTCACATCCTGGTGTTCTCCTGGTGTTCTCAATTAGGCCTGTAGGTGGAGCTATGACAGCCCACGTACAGTACACACACCGATGGTGTGTGATGTGTCCAAAAATGAATGGGCAAATGTGAGTGAAATGGTCGCACTGTATGCAGCTGTTTGTCTGCATTGCATCCCCCCCCCCAACTCAGATTTAGGGTTGATACAACCATCATAATAATATTGTTAATAATAACGATAATGATGTAATAATGTAAAAATTATCATTAAAAATACCTGATTATGAGAAAAAATATTTACGATGCATGGAATATTGTTGAGGCACACTAGTTACAACTATATTTCAAACAGGCACTCCATGTCAAAAAGGTTGCCGACCCCTGATCTAGATCAACATCCCATAATAGCAAAATGTCTACTCCAAGCTGATCGCCCAACGCCGCGAGGAAGGTTGTTAGGGATTTCCTATCCCTCGTGAATTCTTAATTGATATAGTTGTGGACCAGTCGGCCGAAAGACGGGGGCGGAGACAGAGTATTTCTCAAACGGAGCTTTTATTCACAGAGAAGAAGGACAGTTACCCCGCGCGGGCACATCATCTCACAGCACCAGTAGAGGAAGAAAGAAGGCAGAATATCCATATTACATGTCATTTTATACAGAGAGGAGGGGAGGAGTGTGTGTGTGTGTGTGTACTTGGTCAGAAGAAGGGGGGCTAATTGGTTCCAGATGAACTCAGGGAGCCCTAGTCTTGAGAATAACATCTCCATAACTCAAAGGCGTGACAGCTTGTGCGCGTGTGTACGTGAGTGTGTGCACGTGAGTGTGTGTGCGCGTGCATGTACAGGGGGCCCTGTGTAAGGAGCCTCCAGCCAGAGGTCATCAGGTCACGCCACATGCACAAAGGGAGAGACAGAGAGAGCAGGGTGCAGCCTACAGCCTAAGCACAGATATAAGATATTACCAGGCATCAATGAACTAATCTATCAATTCCCCCTTTTGACGTTAAATTAAAACGTCAACACAACAGTTCATTGATCTGTATCCGTCGATTGTCACCTCATTACATGCATCACATCCAATACCAGACGGGATAATCAACACCAGGAGAGGAGAGAGAGAGATATAGAGGGAGGGGGGGGAGCGGGAGAGAGAGAGAGAGAGAAAGAGAGAAACACAATTCTGGCAACTTAACAGAAGACACACGTAACCCCGTCGGACCCCCCTTACTCATTCACCTAACCCAGAGGAACCCCCCCTCTATTACAGTGCACCCCTGGTCCCGTCTTCTAGGGCGTGGGTCTCCTCCTGAGCTGGTTCCCGTTCCAGGGTGCGGTCCCCTAGACAAACGTGCCTCCTCCGGTCCGCTGCGTTCCCAGTGTCTCTGGACTGTCCCCTCCACCTCTCGCCGGCCGGCCCCACCGTCACTCCAACTCAGCTCAGTGTCTCTCCTGCTGTCGCCTCCCCCGTTCTCGTCGTGGATGAACTGCGTGTCGTAGATGATTTGCGGCGGTGCCTGGCTGCTGTCGATGCCTGGCTGCGGTGTTCATCTCCGGCCTCTGCTGCTCAGCTGCCATCTCCTCCGGTCTGCCTCTCATCCTGGCCCGTCTGTCCTTCGTCTCCTCCTGCCTGTCATCCGGTCGTCTGGTGGTCTGGTCACGGACGTCTGAGGGGCTGCTGGTATCTCACCCCTGGTTCAGACGCGCTGCAGACAGCTGGTAGTGAATGTCTGGATCCTCTGCACCGTCTCCTCCTCCGTGTCTCCATTCCTCGTTCCGTCCTCGGTTGCGGCTGGAACACATCAATTCTCACTTTGGAACCTCCATTTGTTAGGGATTTCCTATCCCTCGTGAATTCTTAATTGATATAGTTGTGGACCAGTCGGCCGAAAGACGGGCGGAGACAGAGTATTTCTCAAACGGAGCTTTTATTCACAGAGAAGAAGGACAGTTACCCCGCGCGGGCACATCATCTCACAGCACCAGTAGAGGAAGAAAGAAGGCAGAATATCCATATTACATGTCATTTTATACAGAGAGGAGGGGAGGAGTGTGTGTGTGTGTGTGTGTGTGTGTACTTGGTCAGAAGAAGGGGGGCTAATTGGTTCCAGATGAACTCAGGGAGCCCTAGTCTTGAGAATAACATCTCCATAACTCAAAGGCGTGACAGCTTGTGCGCGTGTGTACGTGAGTGTGTGTGCGTGTGCACGTGAGTGTGTGTGCGCGTGCATGTACAGGGGGCCCTGTGTAAGGAGCCTCCAGCCAGAGGTCATCAGGTCACGCCACATGCACAAAGGGAGAGACAGAGAGAGCAGGGTGCAGCCTACAGCCTAAGCACAGATATAAGATATTACCAGGCATCAATGAACTAATCTATCAAGGTACGGTGAGTTTCAACGTTATTTTCTAACGTCTTCTATACTAACTGATCTGATGATCATATGACCCACCCTAGATGAATGATATAACGTTGCCCACGGAATTATAAACGACCCCCCGCCCATCCGGTCAACATCAGATGATACGTAGTAACGTCTAGAAGTACCTCCAGTTGAAATTTTTTATCTGGCACCGATCGCTATCAAACTCAATATAATGCATTTGGGGCTATAAATCAAGTTCTGGAGAAAGCTGCAGAAAACGATAAAAACATACTTATACTTTAGACCGTATTTTAGTATGAATATGTGAATGAAAAAGTATAACGTTGCTACACCCTGAACAATATATATAGGACATTGAATGGGCCATAATAATGTCAATTTATCAATACAATTTAAAAAGTTATAGCCCTGCAAAGAAGGGGAACTTCTCCATAGACAAATAGAGCTGGCTAGGGATGGTAAATTATGAATTTAACCATGGCGATCAAAGTGTTAAATATATATATATATATATATATTTTTTTTTTAAGTACTCTGATCTATTTAAATTTGTATTGCTGCCTATGTTTACCTATTTTTTTTCTTCTCTGTTTTGCTACTCTTGTTTTTTTTATCTATTTTTAGTGCTGCTTATAGTTTTTTAATATGCTCCCTCTGTACAGCACTTTGTGCCCCTGTGGCTGTTAACACTTTAACTGCCACACACGAGATATCTCGGGTTTATTAATATGTGGTTGAAAGCCACTCACGAGATTTCTCAGATTTTTATTTTTTTTTTGCGATCTGAAATCATATTGCATCACGCGAGCCTACCCGAGTATACACGAGCACCGCCGGCGATCATATGTGGAAAAAAGCGCCCCCTATCGTCTCCCAGATGACATAAGGGATTTTGGAATGGACTCAATGAAAATGGATGGGGAAAATAATCCGGTACTCCACATTTTCCAGTCCACTGATCCAGCCGGGGTTACCACAGTTCATTCTGGAGCCTCTGAGACGCGCGGAATCATGTACTGCACTGTACACACGGTGGATCTATACACTTATCGATTTTTTCGAATGGTGATCAGGAATTGGAATATACCAGTTGGATACCATCTGATGTCAGGTAAGGAATCTATGTTATCAGTGTTAGGATAATCAGACAAATTTTGATTAAGTTATAAGCTGTTTTGTGAAATGGGCTCTTTCGGTTTCACTGTAAAAGTCCAAGAGGAAATCAACGTGGCGATTATCCGCGCGCGGCCCGAATGTGCTTGCATGCACGTATAATATTGATCATCTAGCGTTTATTTGAAAACGATTCATAAATAGGCCGACGAATATCAACGTTGTGGAATATTCCAGTAAAAGACGATTTTCATAGAATGGTCCAGAATGAACTGTTTTTTATCTCAAAACGGGTGCTTTTCTAAATGCTCTGAAACGGAAATGACGCGATAAAAAACCAATCTGCCTTGACAGCACTGACTGGAAAATAGTCTTTGATAAGCGACGGGCAGATTAGACACATAGCTATAATTTAAAACATAGATTTAAAACGATATTAACGTTAACATTGAAGTGGATGGTGGCATCAAGGGGGTAAAAAGAAAACGCGGCGTGGCACTCAAAGTGTTAAAGCGCTTTATAAATAAAGTTGGATTGGATTGTTCTTGTTGGTAGGGCGCAAGAAGCCTATACTGCTCTGTCCCTTGAACAAAGTGCTGACTATGAGCTTGTTAAAGCTTCCATATTGAGGGCTTATGAGTTAGTCCCCGAGGCCTATCGTCAGCGTTTTAGAGGTTATCGCAGGTCGGAGGGACAGTCGTATGTTGAATTTGGAAGAGAGAAGGAGAATCTGTTTGACAGGTGGTGCACCTCTCAGAAAGCAGAGTCAAGAGAGCAGCTTAGACAGTTGATTCTCCTAGAGGAATTTAAAAGATGTGTTCCTGATACCGTTTCCACTCATCTAAACGAGCGTAGGGTATCGAAGATAGGCGACGCTGCTGTCTTCGCTGATGAGTTTGTGTTGACACACAAGTCCGTTTTTGTGGAGGACTACCGTGTTGAGTCCAGGGATAGGCGTCCTGTTCAGGGGGGCCGTTTCCCAAAACCTGTGTCTGCTGGTCAGTTAACTTCACCTCCTAGGCGCGGTGGTTCTGCTGGTGCATTCCCAGAAGGGATTATATGTTTCTACTGTAAAGAGCCTGGTCATATCGTTGCTGGGTGCCCGGTGCTTGAACAGAAAAATGTCAGAACGGTGGCTCTGGTAGAAAGCATATGCAGAACACCTATGCCAACGTTAGAGGGTGATGGGGAAAGTATCAAACGTGTGGACAAAGAGCTTGAGGGTTCCTCAAGATTTATGATGGATGGATTTGTTTCCCTGACTAATGCACTAGAGTCCAAACAGGCTATAACAATTTGGAGAGATACCGGTGCTTTTCAGTCCCTCATTCTGGAGGGGATTTTGCCGTTTTCAGAAAAGTCTTCTTTGCATTCCGGTGTTGTTGTTCGTGGCTTTGGAGGTGGATTTGTGGATGCACCTTTGCATGAGGTCACACTCAATTCTCCCTTAGTATCAGGCAATGTTGTTGTGGGGGTATGTTCTCACATTCCCATAAGAGGGGTGTCCTTCATTCTAGGGAATGATTTGGCTGGTGACAAAGTGTTGGCTACTCCAGTTGTAACTCCCATTCCTGTGGTTTCTGAGGTCCCTAATGAGCTGGCACAGAAACATCCAGGAGTGTTCCCTGTGTGTGCTGTGACACGGGCAATGTCAAAGGACAAAAGTGATGTTGTTGATACTTCGACTTGGGACATTACACTTAGTGACACATTCTTTGTTGAATTGAAAAGTGTACCTGTTGAGAATTTTGGAAAGCACACTGTGGATGTACCTCTGCATAATGATTCTCTTGATTGTGCCTTTGTGTCAGGCCCGGTGGTGAAACCAGAGTTGACATGCGTGCCGGATAGGCATGTGGCAGGAGATGATCTGGCAGCGCAGTGTCTCAAGGTCTTCCCAGCCTGTACGGTGGCTGAGGCCACGAACGAATTGGAGGATGAGTGTGGGAAGGATGCTATGAGAGATGCTGTTGATTCATGTGACACCGTTCTAGTTGAAGAGGCTACAAGGCCTGACTTAGGCTGCCAGCCTTCCCACAGTAGCTCTATTGTCCCTGATGTTTCACTTGTGGGCAGGGATGGTCCCAGTATGTCAGTTGATGATTCTGACATTGATTCACGTGTCCACACTGATTCTCTGCCATGCACTAGGTGTGATAGTCAACCTAGTTACCTGTGTCCTGTGGAGCCTTCGCGACCTGGTCTGATGAGTGGCAGCCATTTTAATCAGGACAATGTTATTTTGTGTGACGCCATTTTAGATGGTGTTCCAGACGCTTTTGTGACTGATGTATTGCCATGTTCCAGGGACGGTGGGGCTGTACCTGAGGCGGTACATCCTACTCTGGATGTTCACGGTTTGCAGTATCCTGAACTGCCAGTGCCAGGTGGGATGGATATGGGCGCTGTGGTGGTATCAGAGATCTATGGTTTTTGTTTTTCTGTGTTCTGTCCTGTTGAGCGCAGTGAGCTTAGTTCTCAAATAGATTTTGGTTTGCAGTCTATTTTTGACAGGTCGGTATCGGTGGAGGGGCCTGTTGAAATGGAGCTCATATATGATAAGGTCTTGGTTTGTCGATGGGGTCTTAAGTCTTACGCCTCAGGGGAGGAGGCGCCTGCCCCACTCCAGCCATATACCGCAGTGGCGGAACCTTTTGTGAGGTCTAGCTTGCCCGAGAGTCGGGACAGGGTTGTTTTTTTGTTTTACACAGCATTGGCAAATGTTCCACAGTGGGGAGCATGCGACACGGTTGGTGGTCGTGTTCGACAGGGGCCGGCCCGTTATCGCTGTTGTGGTAGTGGCCCTGACAACTAATGGGTCACAATATTTTTTGTTTATGGGTTTGATGTGTGATGGTTGCCTCTTGGGCAACCATTTTGGTGGGGGAGGTGTTATGTACCATGAGCTTGATCACTCCTGTGTCACTGGGCATGCAGGTGAGGGCTGCTAATTAGCTAATTACTGCTGATTGGATACCTGCTGGCAGGTTAAAACCAGTCGCTGAGACACACATGCACTCTGTCTGTGGCTAGAGGAGTGTGTGTTAACAGAATTGTCACGTTCTCTCATTCTTTGTTCTTTAGTTTGTACCAGTAATTCATTGTTAGAGTAGTATTTTGAGTTAAACACGGATTTTAGTGTCGGTTTGCACATAGGTTGCGTCCCTTTGAGCCAGGGTCGTAACAGTGGGTATGATCTTTCATTTTATTTCATTGTTGTGTTTTTTCATGGCTTCCACAAGAATTTCAGAAAAGATATGTACAGTAATCAATGACGAGAAACAAATAAAAACATGTTTTTATCCAGTTTGAGTTGTGCCATGAATTACACATAATGTAACATTATCGATAGCTTTCGATGCTATGACGTAGCGTTACCTAGCTGACAATTACACTTTTGAATTGACAAACGTGTGTAATTCATGGCACAATCAAAATGATCTAAATAATTATTTGTCTCTCGCCATTGCCTGTGGTCCCATGTTGGTCCAGCAGAAGGGAAAAGACTTCACCTCTATTAGGTTAAATACATCCCCTTATTATATAAATCATCCTGCACACATTTTCCCCAAGGTCTGTAGTTAACAAGAGGAGATACTTTATATTGAAAAGGACATCACTTCTACTAAAAAGGGAGATAATCTGTACTGAAAAGGACAAAGGGAATTGATCTGTACTAAAAAGGACATCACTCCTACTAAAAACGGAGATCAATGGTCATCCTCCCTCGCACCATGCTGTGTTGAAACACATGTGCGTGCATGTGCTGTGTGCAGTGAGCGGTCCACCCTGCCTAGAACTCTATAGCCTGGGCCAGACATGAAATGCTATAATGCCAAGTCATTAAGGATTTAAAATGTTTCTGCAACACGACACTCCAGCGAGCTCCACGGGATGCCTGTCGGGAAGGCAAGGAATTCCTCAACCGTATCCCCCACAGTTTCTGCTTCCTGCCATGGTCTTACAGGATGTGATGTCGTTTTATTTTTTTTTGCTACAGCCTAATCATGCAGTCTACATTCCACCTGCACAGATGCTGACTATGAAGATTACTATGTTTATCACATTGTCTGACAAATGCATTTACATAAAACATTTTTTGCATGAGGCCTGGACCAAGCCTTGATAATGCATTGTTTAATGCCAGGTGGTCTGTTTTACATGTGAAAGTCTAGTAGGTTCCCTTAACACCTTTGAGACCCCTTTTAAATTACATAGAATCCTTGACAGCCTGACTGTGATGATTGAGCCTCCACCCCCCTCCCCTCTGTTTTTGTCCCTATTTTAACTCGTTTTTTTTCAATTGTTATCGTAGTTATGTTTTAAATTATTATTATTATTATTTTTTATTATATGTATGTTTGTTATCGATCTCCGTGGGTGGGATGGGGAGGGGCTAGGGGATAGGAACGGGAAACGGGGGGGGGGGGGGGGATGTATAAATTAATTTGTATAACTATCTGTACTTTAAATTTTTTTGAAAACTTCCAATAAAGAAAGTTATAAAAAAAATAATAAAGTCTTGTGGCCCAAAATGATGGACAACTCCCTAGCAGTAGCTTGCCAGCCGATGGCCTACCTTGCTAGTTCTCTGTCCACCCTGCTAGAAAAGCCAGCATAGACCAGCATCATTTCTGAGCGTCTGCCCATGCTGCCCACGCCTAAGTCCGCCACTGATAACCAGCATGCATTATACTGGTCTTTGCTGGTATAATAAGCATTATGCTGGTCTTTGTTGGTATAACATGCATTATGCTGGTCTTTGCTGGTATAACATGCATTATGCTGGTCTTTGTTGGTATAACAAGCATTATGCTGGTCTTTGCTGGTATAATAAGCATTATGCTGGTCTTTGTTGGTATAACATGCATTATGCTGGTATTTGCTGGTATAACATGCATTATGTAGGTCTTTGCGGGTATAACCATCATGCATTATGCTGGTCTTTGCTGGTATAACATGCATTATTGAATAGAGGACGCGACCCTGGTCAGACGCCTCTGGTTTTAGCTCCGCAACGATGTACTCACTTTTAGCTATTATGTTTGTTTTTGCTACTTTTTTATTTAAAGCAACACTGGCGGGTACGTCATACGACCGTCAGACACTTATGGACCTGAACCCCGGGCTCAAAGAGGAGTTTGGAGACACTTTTGACCTAGAATGGCCAGCAGAAATCAGACGGGAGAATGGCGGCAAAGAAAAGAACAAAGGCGACGGCAGGAGAAGACACAGAGGGAGACGAGGAGGTATCAGATTGAGACTAAAAAGAGCTGCTTACCGCCCAGCAATTCCATCCATCTTTCTGGCGAATGCCCGTTCGTTGGAGGGTAGGATGGATGATCTGAGAGCGAGGGTCCGGTTCCAACGGGAGATGAGAGACATCAACATTATATGTCTCACAGAGACATGGCTCACGTCGACGACCCCAGACAAAAGCGTCTCTCCCTCGGATGCCTTCACAGTCTTACGTGCAGATCGCAACGCTGGCTCAGGAAAGACCATCGGCGGCGGAGTCTGCCTCATCACGAACAATTCCTGGGTTAATCCCGAGGGGGTGCAGGTCCTCTCAAACTCGTGTTCGCCGGACTTGGAACATCTTTCTATCCTATGTCGTCCGTTTCACCTCCCGAGGGAGTTCACAGCAGTCGTCATGACTGCCGTGTATATTCCCCCACACGCGAATACGGGCAAAGCGCTGGGCGAATTACACGATCATCTCAACAGACACCAGATCAAACACCCAGACGCAGCGATGGTAGTGGCCGGCGATTTCAACCAGGCCAACCTGAAGAAAGTGATGCCGTCCTTTTTCCAGCACATCGCTTGCTCCACCAGAGGGAAGAACACACTCGACCACTGCTATTCCCCGTTCAAAGCGGGTTACAAGGCAGTAGCCGCTCCGCCATTAACGGGGTCCACAAGCTCGAGCGATCATGACTCCATCTTGCTATTTCCGGCATATCAACAGAGATCACGTGACGCCGTCGTGTCACGTGAGACTAAGAAGTGGACCGACGAATCAGAGGCCACGCTCAAGGACGTGCTTGCAGACACGGATTGGGATATGTTTATAGGAAGCGCCAGTGACGTCAGTGAACTAGCAGACATAGTGGTGTGCTACATAACAACAATAGCTGATGGTATTGTCCTCAGGAAAACGGTGCGGATTTTCCCAAACCAGAAACCGTGGGTGGATAGCACTATTAGAGCAGCTCTGAACTCTCGTACCACCGCCTACAACCTGGGTAGAGAGTCAGGAAACATGGAGGAGTATAAGGCTTCAGTCTATACTCTACGCAAAGCAGTCAAACTTGCTAAGAGGACATATGCTGACAAACTGGAGACACAAATGGCACAAAACGACACAAGAGGATTATGGCAGGGACTGAAGTCAATAACTGACTATAAAGTCAGCGCCCCGTCAATGGGGAGCGACGACGCCTCCCTCGCGGACAAGCTCAACACCTTCTACGCTCGGTTTGGTGTAGACAGTGGCGCTGCTGGCTCTCCGGCTAGTGACGTCACTGGCGCGCCGGCTGTTGTGGAGGGGGGGGGGCAACCGCGAGGGGGGGGGACGCTCTCTCGTCGGAACACAGTGTGAGAAGAGCATTTATGCAGGTGAACACCAGGAAGGCTGCTGGCCCAGATGGCATAACAGGACGTATACTCAAGACCTGTGCCAACCAGCTGGCCCCTGTGTTCACCGTCATATTTAATCAATCACTGGCGGAGTCAGTGGTCCCTGCCTGCTTCAAGAGGTCTACCATCATCCCTGTGCCGAAGAAACCCTCCCCAGCATGTCCAAATGACTACAGACCGGTGGCACTCACCTCTGTGGTCATGAAATGTTTCGAGAGGCTGGTCAAGGACCACATTTGTGCCTCCCTCCCCAGTGATATGGACCCTATGCAATTTGCATACAGGACAAACAGGTCCACCGACGACGCGGTCTCCCAGGTACTGCACAGCACCCTCTCGCACCTTGACCGTCAGAAGGGGGGCTATGTGAGACTGTTGTTCATTGACTACAGCTCAGCGTTCAACACCATAGTCCCCACCAGACTGGTGGACAAGCTGATCGAGCTAGGTCTGAGCTCCGCCCTGAGCGCCTGGGTACTGGACTTTCTGAGCGAAAGACCCCAGGCGGTCAGGGTGGGGGGTCAGACCTCCAACACCATCACCCTGAGCATCGGGTCCCCCCAGGGCTGTGTTCTGAGCCCCCTGCTGTACTCACTCTACACACACGACTGTGTGGCCAAGTTCAGCTCCAACTCCATAGTGAAGTTCGCAGATGACACGGTGGTGGTGGGGCTGATCTCGGACAACGACGAGAAGGCCTACCGGGAGGAGGTGGAGGTACTGGAACGCTGGTGCCAGGACAACAGCCTGCTCCTGAACATTGGCAAAACCAAGGAACTGATCGTGGATTATAGGAGAGGACAGCAGGAGACACACACACCACTGGTGATAAACGGGGCTACCGTGGACAGGGTGAGCAGCTTCAAGTACCTGGGGGTCCACATCTCAGAGGACCTGACATGGTCAACACACATAGGCACAGTAGTAAAGAAGGCGAAACAGCGTCTCTACCACCTGAGACAGTTAAGGAAGTTCAGAGTATCGGGGAAGATACTCCAGTCCTTCTACTCAGGAGCTGTAGAGAGCATCCTGACCGGAAACATCACTGCCTGGTATGGAAACAGCACGGCACAGGACAAGAAGGCCCTACAGAAAGTGGTGAGCTCAGCCGAGCGTACCACGGGTATTGCACTACCCCCCCTGCAGGTTCTATACAACAAGAGGTGCAAATCCAGAGCCTGCAGGATAATGAAAGACCCTCACCACCCCAATAACAGCCTGTTTCAGCTGCTGAGGTCAGGCAGACGCCTGCAAATCCCAGCTACTAGGACAGAGCGGCTTAGGCTCAGCTTCTTCCCCCAGGCCATCAGAGCCATGAACAATGTACATTGAGTGCTCAGAACATTGAACTGTCCACACACAAGCACACATGAACACACACACGACACGCACACTGTGCACGCTCACACACGAGCAGCCACTTAACACTTTAACATGAGCGGGCACACACTCATGTCGCACACACGCACACTTATGGCCAAAGGAAAGGACACTTTAAATTAGAATAACAGGAACAGTGTATTGCACTACCAAAGCTAACTAGCATGTCACACATGCGCTGTAAATAACTATGTACAGATACCGAGATGTCACTCCATGTTACCTGCTATCTGTTACTGCACAATGTTGTTTCTTCTTTTGATTCTATTATATGTACCACTGTATTGCACATCGTTGCGGGCAAGACCACCCGCATTTCATTGTATACCTGTATGCCGTGACAATTAAAACTCTTGACTTGACTTGACATTATGTAGGTCTTTGCGGGTATAACCATCATGCATTATGCTGGTCTTTGCTGGTATAACATGCATTATGTAGGTCTTTGCGGGTATAACCATCATGCATTATGCTGGTCTTTGCTGGTATAACATGCATTATGCTGGTATTTGCTGGTATAACATGCATTATGCTGGTCTTTGTTGGTATAACCATCATGCATTTAGCTGGTATAACAAGCATTATACTGGTATTTTTTCTTTTTTGCACAAATGTTTTTTATTTCCCCCTTTTTAACATAAAACTAGACACACAATACATTAACAGTAGAAATCCACAATAAATCACAGGACTATGACCGACATAATAATAACAATAATGACAGTCCATTACTTAAATCAAAATAAATGTAGATTAAAAGATATACACATAATAAATACAATACAATGCTCTTCCTCACTCTTTCCTTCTCCTTCCATAACGAAGTGTTCCAAAAAAAAAAATACTGTATACTATAGCCCAGTGTTTCTCAAAGTGGGGGGCGCGCCCCCCAGGGGGGGCGCAGAGGCATGACAGGGGGGGCCTTGAGATTTATTAAAAAAAATAAATAAATAAAAATAAAATTGGATTACAGAAAATTATCACTAAAGTGCTATCTGTTGCAGCTGCACTGTTCTCCATGAAAATACCATTTCTCAAAATCTGAAAATCATTATTTAATAAAACACAGAAAAGGATCACCAAGTTACTCTGGATAAAAAAAAACTTTACAGACAACATTGAGACAAAGCTTCCTGACACATCTCCATCCAAACTCTTGGAAGAACTCTTTGAAATCTCATCTGATACCACCTAGAGAGCTAGTTTCAGAGTGTGGTGCTGAGTACCAAGTATCTCATCTCATGGCCCACCAAGTATCTCATGATGCAGCAGGGCCAATTTGAAAGGTCACGATATTGGTGTTATTTCAATAAATTTAAACATGGCCCATTTCATGACTATTTTGTTGGGGCGAGGGGGGGGGGGGGGGGGGGGCCAAAATATTTCCATCCCTGTGTGTGTGTGATGTCGTCTCCCTGTCTGGTTGTTATGTTTGATTATGTTTTCTGTCTAGTTGGTGTATTCCTAGTGTGTTTACCAGATGTTGTCTGTTTGCATTATTGCCTGGTCTCGCCAGCTGTCAGTCGTTACAATCAGTGGTAGTATTTAAGGTCTGCTTGTTACTGACTTCCTTGTGGCGTCATTGTCTCAGTATCCTCCTAGTCCTCAGTGTCATCCTGCTCGCCGTCTCTCCTGTGTTCCCCCGTGCCTTGCTGTTTGTAATTTGCGCTTGTGAGTACTTAGTCTTTTGTTTTGTTATTGTTTATTTTCCTTGTTTTACAACTCTGTCGTCCTGCTCGGCTTACGGTTTATGTTCTCGTTGGTAACGTACTGTCGTGTCAGTAAAGTCTGTGTACACGTATCCTGCCGTCTCTGCCTCTTCCATTCCGTTCTCTTGCTGCAAACTGTGTTTCACCTACTCCCATCGTATCAGGGGGCCTGACAGAAAAAGTTTGAGAAGCACTGTAGTATAGCCTATCCTACACGCAGGTTCTTCAAGTAGGCCTCGGCGTCTTCAGGCGAGGAGAGATGAACCCTCACTCCGTCTTTATCGATGATGGAAAGCTTTGCAGGATACCATAGTGTAGGTTTGAGACCTTTCCCATAAAGTAGGGACATCACAGACTTGTAATGGGAACGTAGAATCACAACTTCGCGGCAGTAATCCTCGTAGAAATAGACTGGTTGCCCGTGTATTTCAGACTATCTTTCTTCTTCCGTCCCTCCCGAATAATTATTTCTTTTATTCCAATTTGACGTAGGCTAGCAATAACTACTCTAGGTTTGTTGTTGCTGTTGCTTCGGGTCCCAATTCTGTAGAATTGATCCACTCCCAGTCTTTCTCTGGTCTGCATCCCCTTAACAATTGTATGTATTGAGCTGTACTGTACTGTACCCATTCTGCAATCTGTTAATAAAGTTTTCAATCAATCAATCAATCAACGTGAGTTATAGCCACAAATACATATATTAGATCATCAAATGTAGTTTGATACCGATTGACATCAGATAAAAAATTTCAATTGTACAAGGTCCTAATCGTCATGCCTCATCATCTGCTGGTGACCGGAGGGGGGTTTAATAAGTCCGTGGCCGACGTTAAATGATTCATGTACTATGGGTGATAGGTTGATCGGAGCAGTGTGTATGTTTAATAATAATCAAACACGCTGAAACTCACCGCGGCTTCCTCTGACCGTTGGGTGATCAGCGTGGAGCAGAAAGATCGCTATTATGGGATGTTGTTATATGCGATCCATTTCCAGGTTGTATACTACTATATACGTCCAAATCATGTTTATCGAGTTATTGGCAACGGATCGCTATCCAGTGTATCAAGCTGGAGTCCCGCTAACGATAGCGAGTGGCCGGACGGAATATGGGTGAGCACCACTTCCGGCGCGTCACTTCCGGTTTTGGCGATTCGCCGATCGGCCACCAGATGGCGGTCTTGAACCGTTGGAGAGTTGAGAGGAGATCAACAGCAAGTCTCAAGTCTCCGTGGGTGAAATATGATTGCCATGACAGATTTTTTAAATATTGATCTCAAAGATGCAGTACGACGTCATTGGCAGATTAAGCATGGCGAGCAATGACGTCTAAAGTCGTCCTTGGCGATTAAAGGGTTAATAATAGTCAAATAAACTAAACTAAATAACAAGCATTGATGATGTAATGAGTGTTGTTGCTAATCATTGACATAATGCTAGCCTGTAATAATCCCCCCCAGAAAAATCCACTTTGCATTTATATATATATATATAAAAAGGTTTTTTTTACAATAATTTGTGATGCCATCACAAACACTAGCATTTAAAGGGTACAAATTGTAAAATTCCTGCACCAGAATGGTGGGGGACCCCCAGACCCCCCGCTTAAAAAGTGGCCTGACTGGGGCTATATTTCGCACTAGACATCCTGGCCTGAATGATTTCCCCAGTCCGGCCCTGGGGCAAGCTATTGCAGATGTTAGGATAGGAGGTTAACTCCAAATGAGTGCTAACGACGATGGCGTTGAGATGGCAGCTGAAGTGGCGCCACTAAACGTTTAATTTACATCCCGTGTTATCCCGTGTTGCTGTAACGGGAGCTGTAGATAATGGCTCCCGAGGGCGACCGCTGCGGCTGCAGTCTGGCTGGTGGCCGTGGTGAAGGCTCTGTTTGCACTATGGCTGAAACACAATTATTACTCCAACAGCTGCGGGACAATGGCACCCTGGTAACCCCTTTTTTATTACTATATTAACTTAATAAAACCAGAAATGACCACTGCAAATTAATTGCATAGTCAACTAGAAAGGTGAGCTCAGTAGAGCGCACATCTCCACCAGGCGGCACACACCTGACACACAGACAGACAAGCACACAAAAACACTGCTCTCCTTATAACAGACACACCGCAATGGACCGCTCTCCATTATAGTTATTCGAATTAGCATGCAATCGCTAGATGGTAATAGGAAGGGTGATAGGAAGCACAGGAAGGATGATAGGAAGCACAGGAAGGATGATAGGAAGCACAGGAAGGGTGATAGGAAGCACAGGAAGGATGATAGGAAGCACAGGAAGGATGATAGGAAGCACAGGAAGGGTGATAGGAAGCATATGAAGGATGATAGGAAGCATGTTAGGAAGGATAGCAAACATGTTAAAAACAGGCTCCAAGCACAAGGGGGCGGGGCTTCTTCAATTGGACAATGATGGTAATTAATTCATGCATAAATGTATTAATGCATAGGTATGGCAACAACAATGGGTTCACTATGGCATTTCCATGTTTGTAAACAGGAGCCAGAGAGCTTATTCTGTGAGGCTCTGAGCCGAAAATCTGTGCAGTACCGCCCTCTTGTGTTCAAAAGGTGTATAACCATATCCTGAATATCTAAGTCATTGAAATGAAATACTGTCGCAATACGATTACAATCGGTCATTGACTGGAGTCACGTCCCTGCAGATCCGCCTGCCAAGTTCCATCCATCATGGCCTTGTAGTCGGCCAGACAGACAGACACACACGCAACCAAACGCATAATCCCCAAAGGCTTCACCTGGTGAAGATAAATACTCGACTCTCGTAAAATACACAGCACATCATTTCCAAACTCCAGCCATGCTACTCAACCTGTCTAACCTGTGTTAGACTAGAATGATTATTCCCAAATCCAAAAAGTGTTATTATTATTATTTTCTTCTTGGCACGGCTTAAGCCCTAGCCCTAAAATTAGCTACTAAAGTGACAGTGGAAACACAGCCTTGGATACAGTGGCCTCTGGGGTAAAAATAGCGCAGAGGGAAGCCTGCGCTCCTAGAGCAGATATATAGGACATGCCTGCTTTAAACTGTAAAGTAACTGAGAGGGACCCCACGGAGCACACAGGCCGACTGACAGAAGCGGGGCTGGGCAACAGGTGAGTGCATCTCAATCCGCCTGCCTGAGTTCACTTCCATCCAGTCACTTTCATAATAACTCAACGTTGAAAGAGTGTTGCTCGGGGCGCGATGCGGTCGTCATAATCCAGTCCTGTTCGATGGCCCTCACGCAGGGGCCGAGGAGAACGGGCTGCACCTTTGATTTACATCTCGAAAAGCGTTGGATCGAGGAGGGAGAAAAAGGAGCCGACCCCAGTCGTGCCACACTGCAGAAGTCGTTTGTCATTTTGATTCAGATTCGAAAGGTTCTGGGCTTCGGGTTCCCAAACGCAGCTTAGTGTTAAAGATTGCCTCTGGCCATCGGATGAAGATGGTACAGATGGTTCCTGAGATGGTTCCTACGAACTATGGATCGGGACCTGGGTGTGTCGCTTGTGGGCAGTTTCATTTGGGCTGAAAAAGGTTAATATACAGGTGCAGCTCAATAAATTAGAATATCGTGGAAAAGTCTATATATTTTGCTCTATTGATGCAGTAATCTGTGCAAAATGCGCCCCAACCAAGTACTGGGTGAACATATACATGAACATACTTTTCAGAAGGCCAACGTTTCTATATTAATTATTATTTCTTATTATCTTTTGTCTTATGTAATAATATTTAATATTTATTTAATATTATTCAAACTTTCTCGGATACAGAATTTTGGGCTGTGTAAGCCATAATCATCTAAATTAAAATAAATAAAGGCTTGCAATATTTCACTTTGTGTGTAATGAGTCTATAATCGAGCGTTTTCGCTTTCTGAATTGAAATAACGTGTCCACGACGACATTGTAATTTATTGCCCTGCACCTGTATTGGGTTTGGTACAGTGTGTGCTCGTGAAACAATTAAGGGAAGGGAAGAGATTAGACATTTTGTGAAACAAAATGCAAGGCAGCTTTTAGATTGACTGCATGCTGGATTTGTTTTAAAGGGGAACTATCTTATAAATGGCCTTTTTCAGTGTTTAGCATTGTTTCCTAGCTATGTGGACTTATATTAATATGATCTATGTCTCTAATTCTCATATTGGCGCATTCTTCCAATTCTCCTCTCACAATATTCACCCTCACTGAACTGAGTCATCTGAAAATGTGCTGATTTGTGATGTCAGAGAGACTCAGCTGCATGATAATGTGGCAGGGTTAGGGTTACAGTGGTTGGAGCCCAGCCTCAAAACGGCTTAAGATCTTGAGGTAGAAAAATGCTGTTTTTGAGTACTTGATTAGAAATACAAAACAATGCATTTAAAAAAAAAATTACAGAGGTGTTCCATAAACTCACAGGAATTGTGTAAAAGTGCAATAGTGAAAGAAATAGTCAAATAGTTTCCCTTTAAACCTCTTCAGCCCCTGGCCACGTATTCAGTACATGTTGTCCGGCCCTGTGGCCCGGGATCATTAGCTCATCTGGGGGAGAGAACAGCCCTGGAGGCGGTGTGGGGTTTCCACCCACCCATCGCTGCAGAACAGCTGCAGACAGAGCCCGTTTGGGTCGCTCACAGTTGTCCCTGTCTGTGTTGGACTACGAAGATGTAATTTACAGACATGAGGCGGCTTCCACTCTTATGCCCCTCTCATTATTCCGGGCCATTCAGGGCATTAGATTTATCACCTGTGATGGTCACGGTCACCGTTGTGACCGGTATACTGCCCTGCAGAGGAGAACCGCAGTAACAGTGAGAGAAAAATGGCTTTAAAGTTCTTTGACTATCCAGCCAAACGTGTTGTTGGTTAGAGTAGTGGTAGTGCACTGATTGAACATGTATCAATGAAGTAATATTTGTGCATAAAAAACCATGACCACAAATTTGACCCATGACCCCAAAAATGCAGATCCTTCACTCCGAGTGCCGTAACTACTACGTTTTTCAGCATAACAAAAAATATTTGGACTATTTGAATATTTTGTAATTGTATTTAATAACTTTGTTTCTGTTTTGTTCATGAATCTCTAGCTAGCTCGACCTAGGGTTATGTTAGCTAGCTTAGCACCAGTGTGTTTATAGACATTTGAATGATCGTGAAGTCACAAAGGATACAGCCTTCAGGGAGCAGGTGTACAGTGTCCCCCCCCCCCCTACCCAACCCCCCCCCCCCCCCACCTCCAATGTACAGCCCCCACCCACCCACCCAACCTCCAGTTTCTACGTCAAATGTATATACACTCTTTTTCTGGTCACTTTTTGTATCACCAACAGTACTGTATTTGCAAATCTGGTATGTCATAAATGTATAGATGTAGCAGTACTGTCTATCTGTATGTCATATATGTTATGATGAATTGAAAATGGGGGACCCTGATGTAAACAAGATGAAAGTCTTTCTCTGGTCTGCATCCCCTTAACAATTGTATGTATTGAGCTGTACTGTACTGTACCCATTCTGCAATCTGTTAATAAACTTTTCAATCAATCAATCAATCAAGGCTACGTTAATGGGTTAACCAGTCAATCATTTGTATTAATGTGTGAGGGGTGTGCACTAGTCATCAGCTAACATTAGCTTGCTGGCTTGAGCTATAGGGTAACATTAGCTTTGATTGATTGATTGAAAACTGTATTAACAGATTGCAGAATGGGTACAATACAGTACGGCTCAATACAAACAACTGCTAAGAGGATGAAGATCAGAAAATACTTTTGTCTTGTTTACATCAGGGTCCTCCATTTGCAATGCATCAAGACATTTAGAGACATACAAATATACAGTACTATGTAAGAAAGAGAGAGGACGTCATAAAAAATTGAAATCAGAAGGGGAAGAAAATGTACATTAGGGGGGGGGGGGGGGTGATTTTGACATTTACCAGGGCCAGTTTCTAATTGCAGCCACCCGTAGCTCTTTGAAGGAGGGTAGGGATGCACATTCCTTTACGGCTGTGGGTAGGGCGTTCCACATTGATGTGGCATAATTGTGAAACGTGTTTAGTCCCTTGTTTGAGCCCATTCTGGGTTTAACATGATTTGTGGAGCTCCCTCTGGTGTTGTGATCGTGGTATTCACTGACCTTTGGGAAGTATTTTGACATGTACATGGGTACCTTGGTCGTGTAGTCTATCTTGTAGACCAGGCCCATTGCAAGTTGCTGTACTCTGTTGTCTACTCTAAGCCATCCTAGGTTGTCAAAGTGGGCAGGGGTGAGGTGGGTTCTAGGAGTCAGGTCAAGCAGTAGCCTGACCAGTTTGTTTTGTGATGTTTGTTTTCAGGGCCTTTGAGGTGCTTTGGTACCATGGGGTGCAAGCATAGTCGTAGACACCTTGAAAGAGTGCTCCTGTTAGCTCGCTTAGCACCGGACACCGGTGTGTTTAACTGGAGGTTCAGCGCATGCAGGTCTGGCTGAATGGTTGGGTGTGAAGATAGATGTGTGAGATGAGGTAGAGCGGTGATCAATGAGCGTGAAGTAAGGGCTGGTAGAATCCAGATAGAATTCTGAATGATGCAGACCACAGTAGCTGCAGCCGATTTATGGGGGAAACAGATAGTTTTGAGTGTGATTTTGTAGTTAATGCAATTCTTTATACCCGTTTTCTTTCAAAGGGAGCAAGGTTTAACTCTGAAACTTTGTCACAAGATAAAACAGATATTGAGAAGTTCAATTTCACTCATAGACATTTTTAATTACTTTAATGATCTCACTTCTCTACTGGAGAGGACAACTGGACTCTATGGTACACAAGCCAATGATTGGCTCACACTCAAAACACTTGGGAAATCTGCTTTTAGCGTCTATGTTCCCCGGGTCCTATGTTCCCCAGGTCCTATGTTCCCCAGGTCCTATGTTCCCCGGGTCCCATGTTCCCCAGGTCCTATGTTCCCCGGGTCCTATGTACCCTGGGTCCTATGTTCCCCGGGTCCTATGTTCCCTGGGTCCTATGTTCCCCGGGTCCTATGTTCCCCAGGTCCCATGTTCCCCAGGTCCTATGTTCCCCAGGTCCTATGTTCCCTGGGTCCTATGTTCCCCAGGTCCTATGTTCCCCAGGTCCTATGTTCCCCCTATGTTCCCCGGGTCCTATGTTCCCCAGGTCCTATGTTCCCTGGGTCATATGTTCCCCGGGTGGGGTTAGATAGTCAGACCACCAGCCCTGATTCTAAACTCTAACCTTAACCAACTTCGAAAGAGGGCCTAAGCTTAACCAGTTCGAAACAAGGCGGACATTAATAATTAATAAAATAATAAAAATGTATAAAATGTTCAATCAATCAATCGGGGAACATAGGACCCGGGGAACATATGGGATGACCCCCTCCTGACATGTGGAACATCATACAACAAACTCTAAAACTCAATATTCTATCCTTAGTTTAAATCCTTAATTACCAATCAAACCACCATAACCTGCAGTTGTTTCAATTGATTGTGTATACTCTGTTGTGTTTAGCATTTTTTTTTAATATATTTACAGGGTATCCGTGGGGTATTAAAAAGTCTTAAATTCATAATTCTTAGTTTAAGGCCTTAAAACGTATTAAAAATTCTTAATTTAATTTGCACATGTATTACATTTTGGGGGAGATGAAATAATATTAAATCTATGAAATGTTTTTGTATTCAAGTTTTTTTTTGCGGGAGCATCTGGTGAGAGCTTGTATGAAACGTGCAAGAATATAGCAACAATTAAATGTCAGAGGTTGTAATTTTTTTTTTTATAATAATAATGAAAAAAAAACGTTTCTATCAAGTAGCCTACCTGGAAGGCCCTGTATATCTAATGTAACATATCGTGTTGGACTATTTGACAGTGGCTATATATCACGTTGAGTATTTGATGCATAGGATTGATTTCATGATTAGGTGACCATTGGCAAGCTGTAAAATAACATTGGCAACTCACTAGATATAATATTGCAGACGGATGTAGCCGTAGCGCTCTCTCTCTCTCTCTCTCTCTCTCTCTGACACACCAGCCTAAACGTAAGCTTTATTTTATTCCCAGGAGTGTGTCGCTATGTTTTAATTTAAAAAAAAAAAATTTGCTAGTATGGTTGTGAAATTTGCATTACATTTTGCTTTAAGTGGTATTAAACAGTCTTACGTTTAACTTGTTTAAACTTGCAGATTTATTGTATTTTTTTATGTATTTACTGTGTATTGTGCTCAAAACGAGGGCTTGCCCTCAATGAATTCTCCACCTGAAATAAAGATTGTATGAAAGAAAGAAAGAAAGAAAGAAAGAAAGAAAGAAAGAAAGAAAGAAGGAAAGAGAAAGAAAGAAAGAAAGAAAGAAAGAAAGTGTATTGAGGGACGTAACAACTCAACAGTCATTATATGGGACAGGAGTGGACACAGGTGTGCTCTATCATGTCCTCGTTGACATGTATGCAGTGGCGGCTGGTGAATTCTTCTCCAGGGGGGGGCGCTATACCAAACATTTTGCAAACATGTACCAAGGCACTCATTGGCGAATATTTAAGTAGGTAGAGTACAACTATCACCATTGCCATCAATCAATATATGATCACAGTCAGTCAAATGCAGCCACGTTTACAATAGCCCTACACAAACACGCACATCTGTCTCTCTCTCTCTCGCTCTCTCTCTCTCTCTCTCTCTCTCTCTCTCTCACTCCGCTGCTGACCAAATTTTTAGGTGAAGCACAAATTATTATATTATATATTAAATTATATTTTTTAAACATCCCCAACGCTGCAACACCCCCATTCCTCCCAGGTGTCAGGCTCCTCATTCGCTTCCATTCATTTTGGGGACCATGTTTAAATATCCTTCTGAAGTATAAACAAACTATACTGCTGTGACGA
The DNA here is from genome assembly GCF_963971535.1 of Notolepis coatsorum. Lineage (NCBI taxonomy): Eukaryota > Metazoa > Chordata > Actinopteri > Aulopiformes > Paralepididae > Notolepis > Notolepis coatsorum. The sequence continues at coordinate 105,104,642 of NC_140172.1, read as the reverse complement.
TTTCAATAAAACAGACCATTCTGAGTCAATGGTATGCAGTGGCGTTGCGCAATATGTCGGGGCCCCCCCGCAGGGCAGACCACTCCCCTAAATCAAACCAAGCAGACCATGTACAGTATACAGTGGCTCGGTGGCCCGATCAAACCAAGCAGACCATGTACAGTATACAGTGGCTCGGCGGCCACTGATCAAACCAAGCAGACCATGTACAGTATACAGTGGCTCAGCGGCCCGATAAAACCAAGCAGACCATGTACAGTATACAGTGGCTCGGCGGCCACTGATCAAACCAAGCAGACCATGTACAGTATACAGTGGCTCGGCGGCCCGATCAAACCAAGCAGACCATGTACAGTATACAGTGGCTCGGCGGCCCCTGATCTAACCAAGCAGACCATGTACAGTATACAGTGGCTCGGCGGCCCCTGATCTAACCAAGCAGACCATGTACAGTATACAGTGGCTCGGCGGCCCCTGATCTAACCAAGCAGACCATGTACAGTATACAGTGGCTCGGCGGCCCCTGATCTAACCATTGTACCAAGCAGACCATGTACAGTATACAGTGGCTCGGCGGCCCGATCAAACCAAGCAGACCATGTACAGTATACAGTGGCTCGGCGGCCCGATCAAACCAAGCAGACCATGTACAGTATACAGTGGCTCGGCGGCCCCTGATCTAACCAAGCAGACCATGTACAGTATACAGTGGCTCGGCGGCCCGATCAAACCAAGCAGACCATGTACAGTATGGCTCGGGCCCATCAAAAAAGAACACAGTATGCTATGACTGGCCCCTGTAAATGTCCTAACACAACCCCCTCAATGTACAGTAAATGACCAAGTATGGTTTTGTCAATAATCCAATGTACAGTTTTGTTTGTACAGTGTCCCCCACCCACCCCTCCTACCCAACCCCCCCCCCCCCCCCCCCCCCCCCCCACTCCTTCCTCGGACATTTACAGGGGCCAGTTTCGAGTTGCAGTCTCCCTTAGGTGTTTTTTGAGAGTGTTTTTGAAAGTGGGTAGTGATTCACATTCCTTTACAGCTTTGGGTAGGGCGTTCCACATTGATGTGGCATAATTGTGAAACGTGTTTAGTCCCTTGTTTGAGCCGAATCTGGGTTTAACATGATTTGTGGAGCTCCCTCTGGTGTTGTGATCGTGGTATTCACTGACCTTTGGGAAGTATTTTGACATGTACATGGGTACCTTGGTCGTGTAGTGTATCTTGTAGACCAGGCCCATTGCAAGTTGCTGTACTCTGTTGTCTACTCTAAGCCATCCTAGGTTGTCAAAGTGGGCAGGGGTGAGGTGGGTTCTAGGAGTAAGGTCAAGCAGTAGTCTGACCAGTTTGTTTTGAGATGTTTGTAATTTTGTTTTTAGCGCCTTTGAGGTGCTTTGGTACCATGAGGTGCAAGCATAGTCGTAGTACCCTTGAATGAGTGCTCCTGCTAGAGTCTTCAGGGTATTCTTGTTTACCAGTGAGGAGATCCGGTACAAGAATCGAGTTCGTTTGTTGACTTTTTTTATTACATTGGATGCCATTTTGTCACAGGAAAGATTTGCCTCTAGGATGGAACCCAGGTAGGTAATATCTTCTTTCCTTGTGACAATATTGTCACCCACTGTAACTGAGAAGCCGTCGGTCTTGCTGAGTTTGTTATTTGAACCGAAGAGAATGGACTCTGTTTTGCCCATGTGTAATGATAGTTTGTTATCAGCGAGCCATATGCAGATTTTGCCTAGTTCTGAGCTGAGGGTTTTTTCAACCTGTAACTTGTTCTTGTCAGAGACCAGCAGGGCTGAGTCGTCCGCAAACAGGAACAAGTTGCAGTCACAACGTTACATAACGTTAGCTAGCAAGCAAGTCGACAATATCTCCTTCCTCCATTGCAACGCTATCTACAGTACTAGAGAATTCAAAGTGCCCGCGAGGCGATGGCGTTGTTGTTGTTGTTGTTGTCACGTTCAGCTTTTATCGCAGGTGTATATATATATCATCAAACGATGCACAATAAGTTCATGAACAATAACAAAACACTCCACCCTGGGCCTGATAGCTGCGGTGGTAGCCCTTTAGCTACGTTAGCTCCAACAAGTTATCTTCTTAAACTGAGATAAAAATTATTTTGTAAACAAGCTGCAGAGCCGCAGTACGGCAAAAGAGAAACCATTATCTGATTGGATCACAAGGATGTCAATCATTCTAGCTGCAGAGCCGCAGAGCAGCAAAAGAGAAACCATTATCTGATTGGATCACAAGGCTGTCAATCATTCAATCCCCCATTCAATGGCAAGAGTTGAACTGCACAGACCGTGCTTAGATGACGTTAATAGCCTATTTTTTATTGGCTATTATTTATTTAATCCTGGGTCAACCTGTGCAGCCATCTGCACGAATATTTACTGCAGTCATTACTGCAATGCAGGCCTGCTCAGAGCTGGCAATTTTGGCAATTTTTGAAGAAAGAAAAATTCACTGGCATTTTTTTTACAGAGGAAAACATTTCTAATAAAAAAAATAAAAATAATAAAAAGAAAAAAGATTTTTTTTTTTTTTTAATAATTATGAATTATGAGTGAATTTGTGTTTCACGTGTTGTCATAGAGAAACCTCCACTGATGTGAACTAAAGAGTACAAGGTTTACACAACAGCTCCCACCCGCTGTTTTATTGTATTTGTACCGGTACTACCTGCTGTCAGCTGTTTATCTCTCTCTGTGAGCTTGATTAGCTAGCGTTAGCTCACGTTAGCTAGCGTTAGCTCCGCGGCTAATATTACCTTACCCTGAACTAAATCAATGACTAGGTTCTAAAGCATTCAAGTAGTTTTCACTGCACATAGAAGTAGCCAAACAGCGGGAGCATTTTGGGAGCATATGACCAAAACCCAGGCAATTTCGAGCCCTTAAGGAATCAAATAAGTCTGCCATGGCTACATGCTAACACTAACGTTGTTTTGAAAACCTGGCAGCGATAAGGGAATCGAAAGTCACGCGAGGCACGCGATTCCAGGCATTGGACAATTAGGAACCGGTTCCCATCCCTAGGTATATGTAACATGTACAACCTTTGCACACACATGATGCACACAGCTGTCTGACAGAGGCCTACCTTGGGGTTGACCTTTGCTTCAACGACACCATAAAACACATACATACTTACTAACGACTCTGACATGTGACATTATCGTCATCACTTAACCAGGCATCCTGACACACAGCGTGTCTTTTTCGGAGCTGAAGATGTGGACGTCAAGGAAGGAAGATTGCATCGACACAGAATGGTATAAAGAAAGGAAGAAGCTATACAAATAAATAAAGGCTCCGCTACATGCACCCTTAGTTTTGCCCACATGGTACCTACTTGCCAGTAATATAAATAATACCCTCAGTAGTGCAAGAAATAACTTCATAGGGAATTTTTCACCTGAATGTGGGTGTTTCAAATCTGTACATTTAAAGCGCTACATCTGTAATTCCCATCTGGAAAATCCTCCCAATTCCCCACACAAGCGCTTCTGGTCGGGTATGACCAGTGCTGTGAAATCCATAAAAGGCTAGGGTCTGATTTCCAAAGCATAAAATGCGAACGACGCAAATGTAAAACTGTGCCAAAAAAGTGACCTTGCTTGAAGAAATGTAGTTTTTTGTTGTTGCCGTTTTCTCTCGTCTGCCATGCTTAAACTAGGTGTAGTTGCCTCTAACAGCCACAGGGTGGCAATCTTCCACAGTGCAGCTTTAAAATCATGTTGTTGTTGTCATAGATAAAGAGTCTACTCTAGTCTATGGGCCAGTTACTTGAATGTCAAACACTCAACGTGTAAATGAGGGAAACCTCAGTTGCCTTTCGAGTTTAAATGAAGATTTGAAGACAGCCGTTTATATGAGGCTTCAGCTTTCACAGGGTGGTGACTGTATGGCCTGGTTTAAAGTTTGAAGTTGAAGTTATTTTGGATATGCCGGCGTCATTCATCAGGAGCGAGACAGGCTCAGTCTTAAGTCTTAAGTATAACGGCGGGATCAGAATACACAATACTGTTGTCCTCCGCGGTGGTCGCCATGGTAGGTTAGGTTAGGTTACCATAACATCATCAAAGCTGCGTCATCATGGCCGGGGGGGGGAGCGGGACAGATTGCTGCATGCCTTCTTGGCATGACGTTCGCCAGGGATTGGGGAGGAGGGGTTTGGTTTGGCTCCTCGTTTTTTCTGCCCAAAGTCAAAGAACACGTCGCAGCAATTGTCGCAGTAGGAAAAGAAAGGAAAAAAAGGTAAAGAGATTTCTAAAAAACACGCTAAAGTTTCTGTCAGGGTGTCGTGGGGCGTCCCAGATGCCACGTTGCTGTTTGATTGTGTCACACTACAAGAGGGAAAGATGCCTGTTTGTGTTTTATTGCCCATATTTATTGTAACGTATAATATAACTGATAGGGCGTACAGACCCTCATCTGCACCTTTGCTTACACTGTTTACTTTCTCATATGCGTATATTCAAATGTTATTATATTGTTTACACTGTTTATTTGTATCTTTACTATAATTTTGTTGCCTATATTTATGTCTTTCTACTATTACCCTGCCCATACCTGTACCTCCCCTCCCCCATGCTGCTATGACGCCTGAATTTCCCCAAGTGGATCAATGAAGGAATATCTTATCTCATCTTATCTTATGTTCATAATTGGGTATGATGGAAATGTGTCGACCTTCACTAAATCTATCTGAATTTGTACCGTCTGACCCTGGCATTATGGACCTGAATTAAGCCTTTAAGACAGTCTTTAACCTCTTAACAGGCACTGGCAATTTTTTTACTTGAACTTGAGGACTGGATACTTTATTTGCAAAGCTTAGCTTTATACTTTATACTTATAGCTAATGAAATAGAGTAACAGAGGTCTGAAATTGAGTTGTACTCACATTTTTCTGTAGTGGTTGCAAGATTCCATATTCCAATATTCCAGCATAGAGGTATAAGCTGGAAAACACCGGTTCCATAGACGTCTCATGTAGTACAGGTCCAAATTGTTTCCCTTAATCGCGTACCCCCCCCCCCCCACGTGGGATATCTTTGGAAATCTTTGGAAACCTACACACTACAACGCTGGTACAATGCAATCATTTTCGCCATCAGTGGATGATTAGCAGTTCTGGAGCGTCTGGAGTCCGCAGTGGTCATCTGACGCACGGTGCGTAAAAAGACGCTCGCCTGACATATATCATCTAACTTGAGAACCGAGGCACGGATTTGGACGAATGAGGTGGCGTTCGAATGGCACCAAATAGATCTTTCGAACGGTATGTTTGGCGAAAAATGCAGCCCGAGCCACTAGACCATAGGTGTCAAACTCACGGCCCGCCACGTCATTTGATGTGGCCCCCCAAGAGCACAGGTAAAAAAAAAAATTTTTTTTTACATTAATATTGGGTTAAAAAATAGCAGTGTTAAAATAATTGTGGGTTAATGCGTTAATAAAGCTTTAACTTTGACAGCCTTAGTTATTACACATTCTTACACATACATGTATGTTGAACATCTGAGGTATTGATGAAATAACCAGTGCAAAAAAAGCACTTACTCCTCAGACATTATTTGACAATTTTACAGCCCAAAATACAAAAAAGATCCAGGCGAAATAGGTAACAAAGGGTTGAAGAAATATTGTCTGAACTGTCAGATGCAAACTGGCTGTGTGACATAACCAAGCATCTCGCTCAATTGAATAAGAAGCTGTAGGGACGCAAACAAGTCCCAACCAAAACTTGACCAATATAGTTGTGAACTGAGACAACCCTTATTTTGTTATTTTTGAGTACAGTTACAGTTGTGTGTTCATGCAGACACATAATAGCATTTTCATTACGAATTGAAAATGGGGGACCCTGATGTAAACAAGTCGAAAGTCTTTCTCTGGTCTGCATCCCCTTAATAATTGTTTGTATTGAGCTGTACTGTACTGTACCCATTCTGCAATCTGTTAATTAAAGTTAATTAAACTATCTTCCATTAGTTGGATGTATGGCCTCTGCAAGGTTGTGTGCAGCCATTTGTTTTTGTAACATCTGCTACATCTGTCCCACGTGTTCTTTGCAGCTCACAGTAGGGGTGGACGGTATGGTCTAAAATTTATATCACGGTATAATTTGAAGCATAGACGGTAACGGTATATATCACGGTATCATCGTTTTTGATAATTTTTTTTTTAATTTTATATAATTTATTTTTTATTTTTTATAAAATATATATATTATATAATTAGACTTGTACTTGTATTATCTGCGAGACATCGCCACCACGCAACAAGCTCCACTGTCTGTGTGTACTCTAGTAGCCTCCAGCTACGGCCAGGAATCTCCGGAGCTGCACCTGGACCTATACTCGAGTAGCCTCGAGCAGAGCTACGGCCAGGATTCACCGGCGCTGCACCTGGACCCTATTGTATTGGTATAACGTTAGCAAGCCCTCAGCTCGAATACGCATCTAATCAGTGTTATAAGACATTGATATCGGGAGCTATCTGTAGCTACTGCTAGCCGGATATATAACGTTAATACAACGCATCAGTGAATTATTTAGTTCAATGGGACATTTCGTTTTGAACGGTGAACTAACTTGCGTTAACGTGAGCTAACAGGTAGCACACACGTCTCTAGTACTAGACTTTGTGGAGCGTTTGTTGATGTCAGGAGCTATCGGTAGCTGGCCGACTAGATACCGTTCGGTTAGACAATGCCCCATCATGTATTAAACTAAAAGTGAATAGTTGACTGGGTCATTTTGTAACGGTAGCTAAGCTAACGTTAGCTCAGGGAGATGCCGCCGTCCTCCCGACAGCTCCCGTGTCCCGTCCCACTAGACTACTAGACCCGTGTTTACATGCGTGCGGTAGGGGCTGGCACGCCCACTGCGCGAAGCCTCCTAAATAACTTTTTCCAGTTCGCACATATCTATTATCTATGACTAATTCTATCTATTTTTAGGGGCAAATGCGAGTGAAATAGTCGCGCTGTGGTTACATGACGTCATTGCTATTTTAGAGCTGCACTACCGGTTACACGGTATAGTCAAAATCCATACCGTAGAGCAAATTCATACAGTTTATACCGTATACCGTTTATACCGTCCACCCCTAGCTCACAGTTGTTAGTTCTGCCCCTCTTGACTGTGACAAAAAGGTTTTGAACAAACTTAATGTCATAGCTTGTATTTGATGATATTCTTCTTTGTTATTTACTTGAATGGTTTGATCATTGATTGATGGAGTAATATGGGGTTCTGATAAACTAAAATTATTTGTTAAAATAACATAAGCTAACATATATTTTTACATTTATGCAAATGCATATGCAATATGTATAACTTGAATAAGTAATAAATACAGAAACAACATGTTTAACAATATGTAAATGAGTAGCTACATTTATTTTACATTACATTAACATTTATACAGTCTTTGGCCCTTTGAGGGCAACCATAATGCTGATATGGCCCTCTGTGAAAATGTGTTTGACACCCCTGCACTAGACACTCGCAAAGTGCCGTGACTTGCGTGCATGGGCATGAGGGCCCGATTTCAGGCCGGTGCAAAAGACAGCCTTTAACACATTGGGTGCCACGCCCCTTCCGGGAAGCATCTGGCCTTGCCGTCCATTAACCCCATGTAAACGCTCACCTTGTTTGTAGAGCTAAACCTATATTTTATATTATAGCTATGGATCTAATAACACCGTTGATTGTTAGTGAGTTGCTTCTGGTCAACGTGCAAAAAACATAATTTTTTCATCCGTACATTTCCGTTTTATACCGTTTTGAATATGAATATAGTTCGGGTGCTTTTGAGTAATTCCAGGAAAAAGACGCGAAAATAGCGTTTTAGTGGAATCCACTTATCACGTTGTAATTTTTCGCCTGATTATTGAATCTTCCTGAAATCAACGCTAGATTATCATTATTATGTCTCCTCGTGCATACATGAAATGGGCCCTGGAGCGCGGCGCCCCCCCCCCCCCCCCCCCCCCCCCCCCCGCCTGCACCCAAAGGTACACAGCCACACACAGCACACACAGACAGCTTCAATCGCAGGAGAAAGAAATATCAGATCAGCGCAAGATTGGATATATAGAGTCCTTACCTGGTCTCTGATGTAATGCAAAAAATTTTATCGTTTGCGATCCTGTCTCCGACGTTGTTGGGCATTGCACATCAACGGGCAGGCGGGGTCAGTTGTCCAAGCCATCTCTACAAGCGCATGTTTTTCCGGAGTGTTTAGGACCCGCTCCCACGTCGCAGCTCGGTAGAGAAAATAAACGACATTGTTTCTAATGGAGTGCAATAGCGGCCGAATGCGTTAGAGGGCGGTATAAGACCGTCTGCCAGCTCAGACACACTCAGAACACTATGCACAAGGTGCCCCGCTGAATTATGAATGGCATTAGCGAATAAAATAAATACAGTGAGAAAAACGTAGATCTACATTTCCGGCACTCAACCGTCGGGCGACAGAAACGTAGTTCTACGTTAACGGCACCCAAAGGGTTAAGACTAGGGATGTCCGATATTATCGGCCTACCGATATTATCGGCCGATATTGGCATTAAAATGTGATATCGGAAAATATCGGTATCGGTTTAAATTTTTTTTTTTTTTCTATAACCTTTATTTACCCAGGCAAGCAAGTAAGAACAAATTCTGATTTTATTTATTGTCAAAAGTATGTATAATGTTGTGTTAATTCCACAACAAGATATATGTAATGTTAATTACCTGAAATTATTCCGTTTTTTGGGGGGGAAACCCTGCATATATCGGTATCGGTTGATATCGGTATCGGAAATTAAGAGTTGGACAATATCGGTATATCGGTATCGGTAAAAAAGCCAATATCGAGCATCCCTAGTTAAGACAGTCTTTAAGACAGCCCTTCAGGTCTAATGCACGGGTCCTCACATGACATGTTGTCTATTTTGATGAACATTGTTACTCAGCTGATAGAGTTGTGCCCTTCCTGATGACTTGTCGTACAGAACTTGTAAGTCGCTTTGGATAAAAGCGTTCAGCTAAATGACTAAATGTAAATGTAATGAGCCTGGGTTCAGGATGACAGATAAAATGTTACTCTATTTGGCTCCTTGGGTTGAACATTGTTAAGTAATAAAAGCTGTATAATTTAACCTCAATTTAATAAGGTTGCAGAGGCATAGTGTTTAAACATAAAACACTATTTCAATGTAATTTCCAATTAAAAGGAGCTTTCAGGTTTGGCGTTATACTTAATCCATGTCTATAAAAAACACTCTTTTCAGTTCATAAATGGAGATGATTAACTACTGTAGACAAAACAGTGTGTTTCACCATAAATATTATCATACGTGGAGGGGGTATGACTGGACACACATGAGACATTTTCTGCTTAGGCCTACTGTGTTCAGCCCTAAAATTCTAATGCATAATGCTACAGTTGATGATTGTATAGCCATATATTGAATGAAACGGCTAATTATGAGGTGTCTGTAGACATAATGCATTATTCTACCTAAGAATCACAATAGGAAGCCAATGAAACTATAATTTTTTTACGTGAATTTGCACAATCCCTGGAGATTTCTATGTCAGAAGTAAGGTTTCTTCTCTACAAGGTGAAATACTTTGCAAGTGAAAAGGTTTCTGTGTTGCTGATGTGCAGGTTTCTGTGTTGCTGATGTGCAGGTTTCTGTGTTGCTGATGTGCAGGTTTCTGTGTTGCTGATGTGCAGTTTTCTGTGTTGCTGATGTGCCTTTTCAAGCATATCCATGGCGCCCCAGCGCTCTACATTGGCACAGCGTGCGCAGTCTAGGGTGCATTCACTTTGTCAGTCCGGGGGCCTGCTAGCAATTGAAATGGGTGAAACATAGATAAGGCCGCCATGCATACCATGGTTTTTAAGTACAGAATTGGTACTAGGGATGCCCAATCACGTTTTTTGCCACCGATACCGATCATCGATCGTCTATGAGCCATATCGGCCTATACACTGCCGATACCGATCGTTTTTGGTTTTATAAAAAAAAAGAAAATTTTTAAATATATAATTTTTTTTTAATAAAATTTATATATTATATAATTATACTTGTAGTTGTATTATCTGCGAGACATCGCCACCACGCAACAAGTCAAAATGCTCGCTATCTGCAAACAGCTCCACTGTCTGTGTGTATACTCTGCTTTGGTCAAATCACATTCAGTATGCCCTCAGCGTCCCCAGTCAGAGCGATAGTTCAACTTGACTAACAGGGTCTGAAACGTATAAGATGTTTGCAGTGTTCAGTTATGAATGATGATAGCTAATTAGCCAACAGCTGCAAAAATGAATCATGTCAATTATGTTATAAGACATTGATATCAGGAGCTATCTGTAGCTACTGCTAGCCGGCTAGATAACGTTAGACAACGCCTCATGTATTAAACTAAAGTGAACTATTTAGTTTACTGGATAATTTCGTTTAAACAGTGAGCTAACGTGAGCTAACGTTAGCTACCTAGCTAACGGAGGTCTCACTATTGCCGGAGCATTTGTTGATATCAGGAGCTATCAGTAGCTAGCCAGATAGATAACGTTAGACAATGTCTCATGTATTAAACTAAAAGTGAATAGTTGACTGGGTCATTTTGTTTAAACAGTAACGTTAGCTAGTAGGTAGCTAATGTTAGCTCACAAATGTCTCATGCACTAGACTATTGCCGGAGCTTGTTGACATGACAGGTCTGGGAGGGGGACGGGCAGTGCGCTGCAGCAGCAGCAGCTGTGTGCGCCTGAGAGAGAAGTCAGCGAGTGAGAACTCAGCTGAGAATTTGATCATGTTTTTCTATTGGTTTTCACAATCGGCGAAAATAAAGCATTATCGGAATTCACCGATCTCATATTTATACTGAATATCAGCCGATACCGATCGCTGGCCGATCGATCGGGGGCATCCCTAATTGGCATCCCAAACATTGTACATATGTCTAAACTGAACACTGTGACCTCTTTTTTTACTTCTAATTTTTACTATGTTTTTATTTCATACTTACCTTGTCATGCACAGTCTCTGGAGCGCAACAGTAAGAAGCATTTTGTACAAAAGTATTCTGTACTTCTGTATGACAACTATTAAAGAAACTTGAAACTTGAAACTTGGTACTTTGTAAATTATTTATAAAATGGACAGTACTATGGTAATACTAAAAGTGCCATCAAACTGCCATGATACTTTTGTTGCAATATTATGATGGACAATATTAACCTATTGCTCGCCAATGACGTGTTACCACGTCATTCTCCGCCATGCGTAATCTGCCAATGACGGGTTACGGCGTCATTGATATCAATATTTCAAATTTTCATCATGGTATTCATATGTCACCCACGGAGTCTTGGCTGGTGCTGTATGACTCCGCTCAACTCTGCAACGGTTCAATACTGCCACCTGGTGGCCGATCGACGAGTTGCCAAACCGGAAGTGGCCGAACGTGCTCGGTCCGTCCCCTATTTTCATCCGGCCACTCGCTTATCGTCCCGAGGCTCAATACACACACCGTCGGTATGGATCTTTGCCATAACTCAATAATCAACATGTTTTGGACGCGTATTAGTAATATACAAACCGGAAATGGATCGCATCGATCAACATCCCATAATAGCGATCTTTTTGCTCCAGTGTGATCGCCCAACGGTAAGAGGAGACTGACGTGAGTTTCAGCGTTTTTCTTTACCATTTTCGATACAAACTGCGCTGATCAATATATCACCCATAGTCCCATACTACATGAATCATTTAACGTCGGTCATTGAATTATAAACGACCCCCCCCCCCCCTCCGGTCACCAGCAGATGGTCAGTCATGACGTTTAGGACCATGTCAAGTTGAAATTTTTAATATAACGTTGATCGGTATCAAACTGCATTTGATCATCTAATATATGCATTTATGGCTATATCTCACGTTCTATGAAATACAGCAGAAAACGATAAAAACATATTTATACTCTAGACGGTATTTTAGTATGAATGTGTGAATGAAAAAGTTAAATGTTCCTACATCCTGAACGATAGATAATTGATGTTGAATGGGCCATAGTAATGTCAATTTAGCAATACAATTTAAAAAGTGATATCCCTGCAAAGAAGGTGAACATCTCCATAGACAAATAGCGCTGGCAGAGAGGCTACAAGGATGGATATAAGCTCCGGCAGAGAATGGGTTAATGGACAATAAATTACCTTCAGAAGGAAAATGGGCCAAAATCCATGTGGATAAGTGGCTTCCTATAGAGAACAACAATGCTGGATGGAAAAATAACAGGCTATAACAACTAGAGCAAACTCCTCTCTCTCTCTCTCTCTCTCTCTCTCTCTCTCTCTCTCTCTCTCTCTCTCTCTCTCTCTATTGATCTATCTATATTTCCAGAGCTAAAGATTCCTCCCAAGTAGTTAGGAACAATTTGTAGTAAAACAAATCAATGGAGATTTACTGAAATGAAAGCTGTAGTTTTAGGCCACGTCGGATCTCCTCAGTAAACAACCTACAGTAGCCTGTTACTGTATTGCTCACTGTGTGTATTCATCATTATTCATGTGTTCATTGTCTGTCCATCAGAAGCTGGCAGGATGCTGTCTGACAAAACAGAGGAGAAGGTGTACGAAAGTTGCGAGCTGAAGGACCAATGGGAGAGGAAGACTCAGGGGTTCTACAGCAGAGGGGAGCAGGACAAGGAGAGGAAAGGGAAGAGTGCTCTGAATGGGTAAGAAGAAGAATCAATCAATCAGTGTCATGAAACATGTCCTGTGAGTTTTGTAATATTTGAAGAACCTTTGATTTATCGTCCGATTTGTGTTATTCCATGTACATGTTGTGCGTTTGTAGTGGTCAACTTGAGTGGGATTTTCAGGGTATGTTTCTGGTAGGTATTTAAGCATTAAATCACGTGCAGGAGTGTGTTATACTCATTAGATCACGCCTAGGGGTGGTTGTTAGCCCCGACGCGCAGCGGAGGTGTGATCTAATGAGTATAACACACGACTTCAAGTGATTTAATGCTTTTATACAATGACCCAATTCACCCAACCTTCCAAAACCATCCACAGAGAAAGTAGATCCAATAGTAGATCCAATGGCCTGACCACATTTTTTTTTTATCTGCTGCCATTTTGTTTAAAAAAAAGGTCTACGATGTTTCTTTTGTTTCACAATGGGTCAATTACATAATCCAACATATGTGTAACGAACTAATGTAGCCGGTTTCAGGCCTACTCCTCTGTCGAACGTGTATGTGAAGTGAACACAGGCCGTGATCAATCCATTTCAGTCTTTATTTTACCCTGGGAGCAAAACAGACAAGACAGTGTTATATCTTGTCCACAAGATGGCGCCCACAGCTCACAGGCTCCTCAACACCCAGTATAGACTGCCATTTTTTATCAAACATTGAAATAACACATTTATAATGAAACAATACAATAAGATAATACAAAATAAACAATAGGATTCATTCATTTACCTGGGAGCAAAACAGACAAGACAGTGTTATATCTTGTCCACAAGATGGCGCCCACAGCTCACAGGCTGCAATGGGGAAATAGTCACAGTTTCAGGTCGAGGCCTACACAACTCTGCTCGTCCATACTACTAGTCCATTTAACATGTGTTCACACAAAAGATCGTCACCACGGTTAAATTTCTTTACAACAAGTGCACAACTGCTCATCATTAACGTAGATATTATTATACATAACTGGTTCATTGCCCGAAACCTTATTTACAACATTTAAACCATCATAACGTTCTTTTAGACCAGAGATACATTTACAGACACTGAGCAGAGATCTTACCTCTTCAACACCCAGTAGAGACTGAGCGTGAAGAGGGACGCACAAAAGGAAATACGTCACTTCGGGAGGAAGTGACAACGCAACGATTTCAAAATAAACGACTTTGAGAATAAAATAATAATAATTGAATTAAAATAAAACGTGAGGGATTATTTGTGGAATACATAACAGTATATTATATATACCTGCTACATTCACCCCCCCTGAATTCCACTAAAATCCTGAACCGACAGGACACACTAACGGGGACCTCCAACACTACGTCAGAACCGGCACGGGTCTACATGAAGAAACATATCTTCAACATCAGCTAGAAGCTACCTGTCAAACAGGTTCAGAGAAAACAAAAGGTTGATCAGTCCTCTGTTCCTCCTAGAATCGCTTGGTGCCTTATACACCAAACCTATACCCGGCCTACTTGAGTCCCATATCTTACTTGTGAGCACATGCAGTAACACTACTTACAGTGACACATTGCAAGACAAAAGTGTACATAGACTAAACAAATATGCACTAACTGCAGCAACTACAGTACACTGCCCATTGACCTTACATAACATCGGTTCCTACGGTGTGAGCTAACTGCAGCCGCTACAGTACACTGCCCTGCAAAAGCTAACCGCAGTTACTACAGTACACTGCCCATTGACCTTACATAACATCGGTTCCTACGGTGTGAGCTAACTGCAGCAACTACGGTACACTGCCCTGCAACCTAAACACTTAGATACAAACACAGGACGTGAAAATCAAGGAGACGTGAAATAAAATAAAATAATTGAGCTCTGCACAAAGCACAGAGTTCCCGTGACATGACAGAGAGTTCCCGACTCTGTATGATGCAGGGCTCCAAGGCTCTGCACAATGCAGAGAGTTCCAGTGACACGGCAATAAAGTTCCAGGCTCTTCTCACTGCCATATGACTATACTACTGCAACTGTTGTCAAACAGTTAGCCAAATAATAATCAATAATCCCATATTCCCAATTATACTATTTACATGTATTTAAACCAATATCAGAAAAATTATGAACTCCCCTCTACGACATTGGAATCCATCTTCTCTTTTTTCAAATGCTTCAGCATCTTCAACAAAAACAGAAAAACAAAAACTGAGCACCAGTTATTTTCAATAACTCAACTGTCCTCTAGAACAGAGACAGAAAAATGGACATTCACTGGACATCCTCTCTTTTCCAGAAAGAACACAATGTCCTTGCAACTGTGACATCCTCTTTTTTTCAGAAAGAACACAATGTCCTTGCAACTGTGACACAGTCACTCACAGATATATAATAATAATAATAATAATAATAATAATAATAATAATAATAATAATAATAATAATAATAATAAACAAGAAGATAAAAGATCTCACTATTCAGATTCACATTTGAATTTCATACTGACTAAATTTCTTTTCATATATATAATAATTTTTTTATTGACAAACACTATTACACCCCTTTGTAATGGTGCTATATCAAAGCTGCTATATAAATGCAGCCATTGACCATTTGATCTGCCCCTCCCCCCACAGCCTGTTCAAGGAGTGGCAGGTCCGCCTGGCCATGAGGAACGGCGTGGCGGTGAACGCGGAGAAGAAGAAGGACATCTCCCACTTCAGGAAGTACATCGCCATCGAGGGCGCGGAGGTGGATGTCGATGTGGAGAAGCTGATGGAGCGCTTCAAGATCCTACCGCCTCCCAAACCCACCAGGGCCATCGCTGATTCTCCTCCGACTCCCAGGAAGAAACCTGCCGCTCCCAAACCGGCCGCTCCCAAACCTGCCGCTCCCAAAGCTGCTGCTCCGAAGGCTGCCGCTCCCAAAACTGCCGCGCCCAAACCTGCCGCTCCCAAAGCAGCTGCTCCCCAAGCTGCCGCTGCTCCCCAAGCGGCCGCTCCCAAATCTGCTTCTCAACCAAGGTACGTAAATAGAAGAATGTATTGTCAATATCAGGAAGAACAGAGGTCACAGGGGCTGACCCTCACATGAACCCATGTCTACGGGCAGTAGCATATATTTCATATTTTATAAATCAAATCAAATCAAATGTATTTGTAAAGCCCAAAATCACAAGGTAAGGCCCCTGTCACAATAAATCAAGAACCCCCCCCCCCCCCCCCCATACAATCCAAATAAAAAAAATCCACTTTTGTGCCAGGCAGACTCTGACCTGACTGCTGCTGTGACCTCACCAGTGATGCCACTAACGCGTTACTAAGTAACGCGTTATTGTAATCTGATTACTTTTCCCCGAAAATAGTAATCTAACGCGTTAATCTTTACAAGCCAGTAATCTGATTGCAGTTACTATTTCGTTACTATCTCATCATAATGCAGGCGGAATGCAGTATTTTCTTTCGTTTTCGACAGTCAAATATACTTTTGGAGAGCTTTTCCTTGTATTGGGGAGTGACGTCACAGCACGCAACCTCGCATGTTGAGCCATGCTGGTGGGCGCGGCTGTTATTGTTATTATCAGGCTGACCAAAACATAGCGAGCTAGCAGGGAGACGCTCGCGCTGGTAACGCTTTCTTGCACTGGAAGTTCACTAGTCTACTTAACGTTTGTGTCAGCTAAGCCGGGTGAAAAAAACATTCACTTTGCGGAGGAAACAAAATACTGTCTACCGCATATGGAATATACAGCACAGCACGACCATCGACTTCTACAGGACTCGGAGCTGCACCAGCCAAACAGTATGTTCCACCTTTGAGTTAAACATCTTTTGCATTGCACTATTCATGAACATGGAACACCATACTGCAGTATGTAGGTTGTCAGTAGCAGAAGGAACAGACTTTCTGACAAGAGGTTTGAGAAGATTCTGTTACTGAGATATAATCACTGGTTTACTCACCCCTCTCCCCTGTTTCACTAGTGTAAGATCCTGATCAAACTGGCCAGTATCACGTCTTCGTCTGTTTGGCTCTCCATCCAATTCCTCTGCGTTGTGTACTTTTAATGGTCCTGACGTCTCCGATACCGGTTGATAAGATCCTTATCTCCCCCGTTAGTGCAATCCATAAACCATCCTAATTCTCCACCTCCGTAAGAATTTGACACTTCGACACCGTGAGATACCTTATGAGGAAAAGCGTTGTTTTATTGCTATAAACAGAACCTCATAATCAGATGTCGTCAGATGTTATCAAATTGTATCGTCCTTGAAGAGTCTATTCTAATGATCTTTCGTGTGTTCGTCTATCGTCCTTTTGTTATTCAGTCCAATAGTGTTCAGGCCTGTTTGTTAGCCTGAACCCTCCTCGTGTTAGCCGAAGCTAATGATGTCGTGGCATTCTTCCTCCCCCCCCCCCCCCCCCCCTCTCTCGTGATAAGAGGAGAGAGAGTCCTCTGTGTGATCTCAGTCCTACTCGCTCTCGGTCAGATTCTAGTCTGCCTTACACCCGGAAACACCGTTCGACTCATAGATGTTCGTCGTCGCAACGACGGCCCCGCCTTCTGGTTGTCATGCGACGTGTTGTCATGACAACTGCTAACCTTTCACACATTAAACGTTTCATTCACTGTTGCATTAAAATAAACCCCTCTCCCTCGCTCTGGGCCTACAGTACACTCTTATCAGTTTGTTCCTGCAAGGAATGCAAAACATTGGGCTGGCTGCTAAACATTCTGCAGTGCTGGCTACTGCCTCTTCTTCTATCACCGTTTTCTAAAGCGAACCATGCACATTTCGTTACCACCGTTTTAGCTGTGGTCATCTCTCCCCAATCTATACATCACATACATTGAAAAAGCACCCCAAATCCTTCATTCCCCCCTTTGATTCTTAATCAACCTTCAGAATCATAAATCATTATTTGTGCACAAGAAACGAAGACGGCCCACGGTCAAACCAGTGATCTTGCTGCCTGATGTCTGTTTGCGCCCCCCTTCGTGCACAAAGGGAACCGAAACCGACCACCAAAACCAACAACATCCAACGACTCATCACAATTGGAGCTCCTCTGTCTGCTCCCAATAATTCTATCCTGTTGTTTCACCGTTTTCCCTCTTATCAACCTTCTATATATATATATATATCCTTCTATACATATATCTTCTATATGAATCCTCCATTTATATCTCATACTCCTATCAATGAACACCGGACTTCTCGCTGTTGTCTCGTCTCTCGATCTCCTGATTGACTCTGAAAGGAAGTCCCTGTTTTGTCCATGATTCACCGCCCGTGCTCTGTTGTTTCAAAATGCTCTCTAAACAGCGTCTCCGCAGGGAAACCCCCTCCGATGTCCGCCTCGTTCTCCCCTGGGCAACACCGCCTGCGACCGCTGGACTCCACCTCGTCGGCCGTCTCCGCCCCGTTGGCCGTCTCCGCCCCGTCGGTCATCTTGGTTGAGGCTCATCTCCACCGCCGTCGGCCCTCTCCAGACTCTGAAAGCAGAAACACCACGCCGGCAGTTTTTCTGTACACTCGACCCTGTGTTTTCTATTAGTCTACCGTGGCTTTGGGCCTGCAGCTCGTTCTCTCTATATTTTTTCCTCTGCAAGCCCCTGCCATGGCCACGCCCTTTCAGACTGTTGGACGGTGTGAGTGTCCTACAGCCCATGGCGCTATTTGTTCTCCATTAGTCCCCCACCTTCTCAACACCCATATCTAATCCTACAGGGCTGTTCCCTGTTTTGTTGTCTTCCGGCGTGACACCAGCAGCTAAACGATACCCACTCGGCGCTCTACGTTTGTCCCACGGGTGACCCCCAGCGCGCGCGCCAGTTCTTTCTGGTGACGTGTCCCCTCAAGACTCTGCCTATTTATTAGGTGTGAGAAGGCCCCACTGGAGATCGAACTCCCTCTTATTTCATAATTAAACTTATTTAATAAACCGCATCTCATCTCTCTCTGCAATTCTTATTTAACCCATTCAATAATAAACTATTCAATTAACCTGTATATCAATATTATTATTATGATAATAACATACAACCGAGCATCGCTCTAACATACAACAGAGCAGGTTGGTTCCCTGCCCCTAACTCACATACGTACTCGTACTATCATCTAACATACAACAGAGCTGTCCGTCGCTCTATACCCTACGGGGCTGTCTACCGTCGCCCTGGAGCTGTCACGTCGCTCTATACCCTACGGGGCTGTCTACCGTCGCCCTGGAGCTGTCCCGTCGCTCTATACCCTACGGGGCTGTCTACCGTCGCCCTGGAGCTGTCACGTCGCTCTATATACCCTACGGGGCTGTCTACCGTCGCCCTGGAGCTGTCCCGTCGCTCTATACCACACTTTGAGTTCCTTTACAAAGTTCTCACATACACCACCGTGTATACACACAAGCAGTTGGTAATTTTGAAAAAATTTAACTCCTTAATTAACTTAAACTCTAAATATTCCCCTATGGGTAATGGAAACTCCCCAGCACTACCCCCCCCCCTCCGCAATTAAACTCCTTAATTGAATTAAACTCTAAATATTCCCCTATGGGTAATGGAAACTCCCGAGCACTACCCCCCCCCCCCCCCTCCGCCACTAGGTGGCGACCTACTCCTCCTCCATTTGCTTGTATTATCCCACTGCCCCCCTAGATGGCGGCCAAAACTCAGTCTAGAGGATTGTAGGTGACGTGTCACTTCCTGATTCTAAACCCCTCGTGGCTCTGTGGCCATTTTGATTCGGTGCAAATGGCTACTCTCTCAACAAATGAACGCTGCCCTTCCTTCCAAGGCCTAAAAACACAGCTGTTTTTCCTCTCTTTCCTATCCATTATCAGGGGACGCTTTCTCAGACTAATACTCTTGCCTGATCGGACATAATACACACTGGTACAATCTCCTTTCGACTTTCCTTCTGTTATGAAAACAGTCCCGCCATCAACAATTTTTCGATCTGATTCAGCACCCCCCCCTCTCCTCATCTCTCTCATTATGGCTCCTTCTGCCCTATTTTGCTTTCTTTCGTCATCTATGACTGTTTTGGTTCCCTTTCAGATAACACCTTCGATTTTCAAAACAAAACTGTGCCGCTCTGCTGTTATTCAAACACACTATTACAGCTGGCATTCTCTCTGTGTCAAACTAAATATGTTTACGTTTACGTATGCACTATCTGTTTGTTTTTATTTGGCTTAAAAGATCAAAACAACCGTGTGCACAGTGAACTCACATTTTTGATCGGAGCGCTGTTTCCCCTACAGCGCTGGTTCGCCTCCTGACCGCTCGACTCGCCGCTCTCTCCCAGGGCTGGCCGGCCTTGCTTCGATCATGATTCTCCCACACATTGATGACTGTTGTCCACTGTCGCCCCATTATTGAAAAAGTCTTTTTCCGTTGTTCTTATCTCTCGGCAACCAACTGCTCCCGTTGTTTTAATCTCTTGCAAATCCGGCTGTCATCGGCACCAACTGTAAGATCCTGATCAAACTGGCCAGTATCACGTCTTCGTCTGTTTGGCTCTCCATCCAATTCCTCTGCGTTGTGTACTTTTAATGGTCCTGACGTCTCTGATACCGGTTGATAAGATCCTTATCTCCCCCGTTAGTGCAATCCATAAACCATCCTAATTCTCCACCTCCGTAAGAATTCGACACTTCGACACCGTGAGATACCTTATGAGGAAAAGCGTTGTTTTATTGCTATAAACAGAACCTCATAATCAGATGTTGTCAGATGTTATCAAATTGTATCGTCCTTGAAGAGTCTATTCTAATGATCTTTCGGTGTGTTCGTCTATCGTCCTTTTGTTATTCAGTCCAATAGTGTTCAGGCCTGTTTGTTAGCCTGAACCCTCCTCGTGTTAGCCGAAGCTAATGATGTCGTGGCATTCTTCCTCCCCCCCCCCCCCCCCCTCTCTCGTGATAAGAGGAGAGAGAGTCCTCTGTGTGATCTCAGTCCTACTCGCTCTCTGTCAGATTCTAGTCTGCCTTACACCCGGAAACACCGTTCGACTCATAGATGTTCGTCGTCGCAACGACGGCCCCGCCTTCTGGTTGTCATGCGACGTGTTGTCATGACAACTGCTAACCTTTCACACATTAAACGTTTCATTCACTGTTGCATTAAAATAAACCCCTCTCCCTCGCTCTGGGCCTACAGTACACTCTTATCAGTTTGTTCCTGCAAGGAATGCAAAACATTGGGCTGGCTGCTAAACATTCTGCAGTGCTGGCTACTGCCTCTTCTTCTATCACCGTTTTCTAAAGCGAACCATGCACATTTCGTTACCACCGTTTTAGCTGTGGTCATCTCTCCCCAATCTATACATCACATACATTGAAAAAGCACCCCAAATCCTTCACTAGGAACATTAGAACCATATCTGAATGGGGCAGGCCTCAAAGGTAGGCTACATATCAGCCTACATGTGGTGTTATTGACCATTTATCTTTTGTGAAATCTATAGATCTATAGGTTTAGGTTAGGTTTAGGTTTACTTTATTTGTTCAAGGGGGATAGTGTACATTAATAAAACATTTTACAAATGTAAATGCACCCAATTTTAGCCAAAAGGCTAATTTCCATTGGTAGTCCCCCTGCCAGAAGGTACAGGCTAAAATCCTGTGTAAAAAAAAGGGTTAGCAATAAAAACAGAATAAAATCAAGATAAATACATTAGAATAAAAACACAACAAAAGCACATAGTGTTATGGTTTGTAACCGACCCCAATCGCACAACACAAGACAGGTATGATGGTTTGCCAAGAAACAGATATTTATTGAACAACAGGGAAATACAGGGAAAAGGGCACTGTCCCTTTAAGGGAGAATCACAAATACAGGAATATAATATGAGGGGAAGGAAGGTGCCTTTAAGAGGCGGGCAGGAAAAAGGGAACACTAAGGGAAAGTAAGGGAACGCCTAAGGGAAGGTTAAGGGAACTAGAGACTAGGTAAACCAGGGACAAGGAGAACTAGGGAGAGAGGACTAGGGACTAGGAGAGCTAGGGAACAGGAGAAACGGGGACTAGGGGAACTAGGGACAAGGAACTAGGTGGAACTAGAAGGGGAGAACTTGGGACCAGGAACTAGGTGGAACTAGAAAGGGGAGAACTAGGGAACAGGAACTAGGTGGAACTAGAAGGGGAGAACTTGGGACCAGGAACTAGGTGGAACTAGAAAGGGGAGAACTAGGGAACAGGAACTAGGTGGAACTAGAAAGGGGAGAGCTAGGGAACAGGAACTAGGTGGAACAGAGGGGAGAACTTGGGACCAGGAACTAGGTGGAACTAGAAAGGGGAGAACTAGGGAACTGAGGGGACTGAGGCCCGCGGAGGCGGGCTGGGAAACAGGGAGGAACTGGGAGGACTGGTGGAAATCATCTGGGCCGCTCTGCAGGACAGAGGAGATAGTTAATGCACAAAAGGGGAAAAAACAGAGCAGGTGCAGAACAGTCCAAATAACAAAGTGAACAAAGTAATAATATCTTCGTGTGACAAACACACAGGGGGAAATGTAAAGTCCAAAAATACTATTCTAAGTGAGAACCAAAAACAGAGGCAATACGCTGGGAGAGTGACATCACAATCTAAACTCACCCTGGCGTATGCGTAATGGTACAGGAAACGCAGCGGGAAGGGGGCAAGGGGCATTACGCTGAGTGAGTGACATCACAATCAAAACTCACCCAGGCGTATGCGTAAAGGTACAGGGGCAGCAGCGGGAACGGGGGCAAGGGCACTACGCTGAGTGAGTGACATCACAATCAAAACTCACCCAGGCGTATGCGTAAAGGTACAGGGGCAGCAGCGGGAACGGGGGCAAGGGCACTACGCTGAGTGAGTGACATCACAATCAAAACTCACCCAGGCGTATGCGTAAAGGTACAGGGGCAGCAGCGGGAACGAGGGCATCGCCACCGGGTGGCTGGCAGTCCGAGCCGAGGAACAGAGCGCTGGAACAGCGGCGGTGACGAGGGCATCGTCCACCGGGTAGCCGCTGTCGGAGCCGAGGATCAGAGTGCTGGAACAGTGGCGGTGACGAGGGCATCGTCCACCGGGTAGCCGCTGTCGGAGCCGAGGAACAGAGTGCGCGCCACACCTTGGTGTGCGCGTCGGAACAGGGAGCTGGAACAGTGGCGGTGGCGAGGATGTCGTCCACCGGGTAGCCACTGTCGGAGCGAGGAACAGAGTGCGCGCCACACCTTGGTGTGCGCGTCGGAACAGTGGCGGTGGCGAGAGCGTCGTCCACTGGGTAGCCGCTGTCGGAGCCGAGGAACAGAGTGCGCGCCACACCTTGGTGTGCGCGTCGGAACAGTGGCGGTGGCGAGAGCGTCGTCCACCGGGTAGCCGCTGTCGGAGCCGAGGAACAGAGTGCGCGCCACACCTTGGTGTGCGCGTCGGGACAGTGGCGGTGGCGAGAGCGTCGTCCACCGGGTAGCCGCTGTCGGAACCGAGAGACGCCACGGGGTGCGTCTGCGAGGAGGAGTGTGCCAAGCTCGAGGGTCCGGGAGATGCGCGTCAGAGCGCTGGAACGGAGGAGCGTGCCAAGCTCGAGGGTCCGGGAGATGCGCGTCAGTGCGCTGGAACGGAGGAGCGTGCCAAGCTCGAGGGTCCGGGAGATGCGCGTCAGTGCGCTGGAACGGAGGAGCGTGCCAAGCTCGAGGGTCCGGGAGATGCGCGTCAGAGCGCTGGAACGGAGGAGCGTGCCAAGCTCGAGGGTCCGGGAGATGCGCGTCAGAGCGCTGGAACGGAGGAGCGTGCCAAGCTCGAGGGTCCGGGAGATGCGCGTCAGTGCGCTGGAACGGAGGAGCGTGCCAAGCTCGAGGGTCCGGGAGATGCGCGTCAGAGCGCTGGAACGGAGGAGCGTGCCAAGCTCGAGGGTCCGGGAGATGCGCGTCAGAGCGCTGGAACGGAGGAGCGTGCCAAGCTCGAGGGTCCGGGAGATGCGCGTCAGTGCGCTGGAACGGAGGAGCGTGCCAAGCTCGAGGGTCCGGGAGATGCGCGTTGGTCTAGATGTGCGTCAGGACGAACAGCTGCGCTGGGGTCTGCAGTGGAACGCTGAGGTGCCTCCCGTGGAAGTTACAGGGAGCGCAGAACAGTCTCCTCCACAGGCTACGGCGACAGCAGACGAAGGCTGGAGCAAACATCTCAAGGCTGGAGAGGTCCATCTTACAGCATTGGTAGACCAGAGGATCTCCCGAAAAGAGTCTAGATGTTAGGAATATGACTCGGCATGAATACAACACGACCCCACGCCAAAACGAGGGGAAGCGCCCTGGTATTTAAAGCCCACAGGGGGACTAATTAGCCTGCCACCACAGGTGCGAGAGATAATAGAATATCAAACAGGTGTGGCCACTAAGGGTAAGGAACGAGAGGGTGGGGGCTAGAGAGAGTGAGTAGGGAATTCCTAACAGTAGGCTTAAAGAAGACAGAGAATAGGGAATTCCTAACAGTAGGCTTAAAGAAGACAGAGAAAAGGTAGTGAGCAGCGGGCAAAACCTCACAGTATCCCCCCCTCCAACGGGAGCCACCCGGCGACCCAAAACAAATACAGACAGAGTGGCAGGGGGCAAAACAAGAGGTACTGGCCAAGCCAGCAGGGGAAGCCACCACAAGAGTGGGGCTAGCAAAAGAAACAGGGTCGCCGAGGGGTAACTAGGGTAGCAGAGGGGCAACTGGGGGAACTGGTCTAGAGGAACTGGTCTAGAGGAACTGGGTCTAGAGAACTAGTCTAGAGGAACTGGTCTAGAGAACTGGTCTAGAGAACTGGTCTAGAGAACTGGGCTAGAGAACCGGGCTAGAGAACTGGTCTAGAGAACTGAGGGGCAAGCAGGGTAGCAAAGGGGTAACCATGGTAGCACCGGGAAAGGGCTAGCAGAGGGAAGGTTAGCTGCCAGGGCACTGATAGCTACAGGGCCTATGCTAGCTGTACTGCTACATCAACATAGAGGCTGCGCAAGCTGCCGGAGCCAGGCTAGCAGAGGGAAAGGGTAGCTGCCAGGGCACTGATAGCTACAGGGCCTATGCTAGCTGTACTGCTACATCAACATAGAGGCTGCGCTAGCTGCCGGAGCTAGGCTGGCAGACAGGGCTGGACCAGCATGAGAGCACAAGCTAGCTGGAAGGACAGTCCTAGCTGTGTGAGAAAAACTGACCTTGCTAGCTGAAAGGGCAGTCCTAGCAGTGGGATAAACTACACAAAAAAAGTGGAGGCCAAGCAGAGGGACCGGGTTAGCTGCTTGGGCCTGGCTAGCTACAGGGCCTATGCCAGCTGCAAGGCTGCATTAACATAGAGGCTGTGCTAACAGCCGGGGCCAAGCTAGCAGACCGGGGCCATGCAGAGGGAAACTGGGTTAGCCGCCAGGGCATGGCTAGCTACAGGGCCTATGCCAGCAGCAAGGGCTGCATAAACATAGAGGCTGTGTTAGCAGCCGGGGCTAAGCTAGCAGACAGGGGCTCTGCTGAGGGACTGGGTTAGCTGCCAGGGCATGGCTAGCTACAGGGGGGTCAAACAGGGCAAAACGGGAAGCAAACAGGGGAGCTAACCGGGGAGACTAACAAGCTAAACAGGGGAGTAACAGGCTAACAAGGGAGCTAGAGGGAACAAGAAAAAAAAAAGGCAAACTCAACATACACCGTCTGTGCTGGCTGGGGTCGTCGATTTGGTGGGGTCGTACTGTTATGGTTTGTAACCGACCCCAATCGCACAACACAAGACAGGTATGATGGTTTGCCAAGAAACAGATATTTATTGAACAACAGGGAAATACAGGGAAAAGGGCACTGTCCCTTTAAGGGAGAATCACAAATACAGGAATATAATATGAGGGGAAGGAAGGTGCCTTTAAGAGGCGGGCAGGAAAAAGGGAACACTAAGGGAAAGTAAGGGAATGCCTAAGGGAAGGTTAAGGGAACTAGAGACTAGGTAAACCAGGGACAAGGAGAACTAGGGAGAGAGGACTAGGGACTAGGAGAGCTAGGGAACAGGAGAAACGGGGACTAGGGGAACTAGGGACAAGGAACTAGGTGGAACTAGAAGGGGAGAACTTGGGACCAGGAACTAGGTGGAACTAGAAAGGGGAGAACTAGGGAACAGGAACTAGGTGGAACTAGAAGGGGAGAACTTGGGACCAGGAACTAGGTGGAACTAGAAAGGGGAGAACTAGGGAACAGGAACTAGGTGGAACTAGAAAGGGGAGAGCTAGGGAACAGGAACTAGGTGGAACAGAGGGGAGAACTTGGGACCAGGAACTAGGTGGAACTAGAAAGGGGAGAACTAGGGAACTGAGGGGACTGAGGCCCGCGGAGGCGGGCTGGGAAACAGGGAGGAACTGGGAGGACTGGTGGAAATCATCTGGGCCGCTCTGCAGGACAGAGGAGATAGTTAATGCACAAAAGGGGAAAAAACAGAGCAGGTGCAGAACAGTCCAAATAACAAAGTGAACAAAGTAATAATATCTTCGTGTGACAAACACACAGGGGGAAATGTAAAGTCCAAAAATACTATTCTAAGTGAGAACCAAAAACAGAGGCAATACGCTGGGAGAGTGACATCACAATCTAAACTCACCCTGGCGTATGCGTAATGGTACAGGAAACGCAGCGGGAAGGGGGCAAGGGGCATTACGCTGAGTGAGTGACATCACAATCAAAACTCACCCAGGCGTATGCGTAAAGGTACAGGGGCAGCAGCGGGAACGGGGGCAAGGGCACTACGCTGAGTGAGTGACATCACAATCAAAACTCACCCAGGCGTATGCGTAAAGGTACAGGGGCAGCAGCGGGAACGGGGGCAAGGGCACTACGCTGAGTGAGTGACATCACAATCAAAACTCACCTAGGCGTATGCGTAAAGGTACAGGGGCAGCAGCGGGAACGAGGGCATCGCCACCGGGTGGCTGGCAGTCCGAGCCGAGGAACAGAGCGCTGGAACAGCGGCGGTGACGAGGGCATCGTCCACCGGGTAGCCGCTGTCGGAGCCGAGGATCAGAGTGCTGGAACAGTGGCGGTGACGAGGGCATCGTCCACCGGGTAGCCGCTGTCGGAGCCGAGGAACAGAGTGCGCGCCACACCTTGGTGTGCGCGTCGGAACAGGGAGCTGGAACAGTGGCGGTGGCGAGGATGTCGTCCACCGGGTAGCCACTGTCGGAGCGAGGAACAGAGTGCGCGCCACACCTTGGTGTGCGCGTCGGAACAGTGGCGGTGGCGAGAGCGTCGTCCACCGGGTAGCCGCTGTCGGAGCCGAGGAACAGAGTGCGCGCCACACCTTGGTGTGCGCGTCGGAACAGTGGCGGTGGCGAGAGCGTCGTCCACCGGGTAGCCGCTGTCGGAGCCGAGGAACAGAGTGCGCGCCACACCTTGGTGTGCGCGTCGGGACAGTGGCGGTGGCGAGAGCGTCGTCCACCGGGTAGCCGCTGTCGGAACCGAGAGACGCCACGGGGTGCGTCTGCGAGGAGGAGTGTGCCAAGCTCGAGGGTCCGGGAGATGCGCGTCAGAGCGCTGGAACGGAGGAGCGTGCCAAGCTCGAGGGTCCGGGAGATGCGCGTCAGTGCGCTGGAACGGAGGAGCGTGCCAAGCTCGAGGGTCCGGGAGATGCGCGTCAGTGCGCTGGAACGGAGGAGCGTGCCAAGCTCGAGGGTCCGGGAGATGCGCGTCAGAGCGCTGGAACGGAGGAGCGTGCCAAGCTCGAGGGTCCGGGAGATGCGCGTCAGAGCGCTGGAACGGAGGAGCGTGCCAAGCTCGAGGGTCCGGGAGATGCGCGTCAGTGCGCTGGAACGGAGGAGCGTGCCAAGCTCGAGGGTCCGGGAGATGCGCGTCAGAGCGCTGGAACGGAGGAGCGTGCCAAGCTCGAGGGTCCGGGAGATGCGCGTCAGAGCGCTGGAACGGAGGAGCGTGCCAAGCTCGAGGGTCCGGGAGATGCGCGTCAGTGCGCTGGAACGGAGGAGCGTGCCAAGCTCGAGGGTCCGGGAGATGCGCGTTGGTCTAGATGTGCGTCAGGACGAACAGCTGCGCTGGGGTCTGCAGTGGAACGCTGAGGTGCCTCCCGTGGAAGTTACAGGGAGCGCAGAACAGTCTCCTCCACAGGCTACGGCGACAGCAGACGAAGGCTGGAGCAAACATCTCAAGGCTGGAGAGGTCCATCTTACAGCATTGGTAGACCAGAGGATCTCCCGAAAAGAGTCTAGATGTTAGGAATATGACTCGGCATGAATACAACACGACCCCACGCCAAAACGAGGGGAAGCGCCCTGGTATTTAAAGCCCACAGGGGGACTAATTAGCCTGCCACCACAGGTGCGAGAGATAATAGAATATCAAACAGGTGTGGCCACTAAGGGTAAGGAACGAGAGGGTGGGGGCTAGAGAGAGTGAGTAGGGAATTCCTAACAGTAGGCTTAAAGAAGACAGAGAATAGGGAATTCCTAACAGTAGGCTTAAAGAAGACAGAGAAAAGGTAGTGAGCAGCGGGCAAAACCTCACACATAGTAGGGATACAGGTCACAATACAGTCATGGACACAAGGACAGAGCACATCATGACATATTAAGAGACCCAGACATAGACAGACGCACCATATCCATATCCACACACACATATACGTATACAGACACCTCAGTGTCTAGATATAGATATAGATAGGCCTACCTGCCCTATTAGTACATTTTACTCAAACTGAGTACATTTTACAAATTTTTTTTGTCATTCTTATGTTGTGGCAGCAGCAGGGGGGACGACTTCGTAACCTAGTTACTTTCAAAGTAACTAAGTTACTCTGATAATCAAGTAATCAGTAAAGTAACTAAGATTACTTTTTAAAGGAGTAATCAGTAATCAGTAATCAGATTACTTTTACAAGTAATCTGTGGCATCACTGGACCTCACTGTCACCTCCATTTATATTGTAAACACTGAATCGGAACGTGCAATGTTACTCACTGTGCCTTGTATATATTATATTTATCTATTTGTACCTTATTCTTTAGCACTCGCTTGTATTTAAATTGTAAAGAAAATAAATGTAAGTATTGTGTGATTTTGTGTGAAGGGCAGACTAGCAAAGTAAGATTTTCATTGTATGGCAAACGGCAAACTGTTTAACTGTGGCATATGACAATAAATAATCTTGAAATATGCTACACTCGCCTTTGGTACCATCCTGTGCCTATTCCTATATAGCTAAAAGACTGTACACTGTGTAAGAATAATAATAATAACAATAAACGTTGTCCCCAAGGGGAAAATTACTAGCAATATCAGTGTTGCATCAGTCTGTGATAACAGTGTAAACAAAAGAGAAAAAAAAGATATATACAATCATTCATACAGTTAGTAAAAAGGACATCAGACAAATAATGACAATGCATAGAGACCAGTGTTGGGACTAACGTGTTACAAAGTAACGCGTTACAGTAACGAAGTTACTTTTGGCGATAACTAGTACTCTAACGCATTACTTTTGAAATTCAGTAACGCCGTAGCGTTACTGAATGGTTCGTTACTGCGTTATTTGCGTTATATACGGCGTAGATTGATAGCGAGCGGTAGTGATTATTATTATTATTATTATTATTATTATTATTATTATTATTATTATTATTATTATTATCCTCATATCCTGTCTGCCTGGCTGCGGGGAACGCTATGCTGGGGGCGTGTTTTGTTTACTATTCCTGATCCTGACTGATAATGGCAGTGCCCAGGCAGCTACTCGCGTATTTCTCTTTTGTCGAGCGAAAAGAAAATAACGTTTTAGTTATGTCATTTGTGTTTTGGCTCAAAGATACTGGAGTCTAACGTTAACTACCAGGACTCATCCAAATCCACTCGCCACCCGCGTAGAATGATACGAGGCGACACACAGCAAATGGGACGGAAAACTTTTTCTAACTACTTGGAGAGAGAATATACAGTACAACATGGAAATGAGATAAAGAAAATGTTTAAGGGGCTGCAGGACTAACTTTACATCTCGACAGACACTGGTGAGTGCAGTGATGTGAATGTAAGTGAATGGAAACTCAAGTTGATCAACGGATTTTGACTACAAATCTGCCAGGGAATCTCATCAATACTAATCAAACAATATAAATATAGTCCTTTCATGCACAATTGATATCCTAACTATTCTAACGTTGCAATGCACGATTGATATCTTAAACAACGTTGCAAGACGGTTATAATGAAACGCTCCGGTGACAGATATCAAGGCTGTTCCTTCAAGCACTTATTTTCAACCTAGAACCTAGAACGTGCATGCGCTCAACCTAAACGTGCAAGCGCTCAACCTAAACGTGCCTGCGCTCAACCTCCCCGAGCAATTAGGCACGGTGCATTTCTTATTACGTCGGGACATTTGTGTTTGTGTCAGATTTGTGTTTGTATCTCTAGACCACATTGCTTAGCAGAGTTCAGTGATGTGAATGGAAACTGTCAAGTTGATCAACCGATTTTGAGTATCTGTATCTGCATGGGAGCAAATTTTTTTTCTTCTTCAAGTAACTAAATAGTTACTTTTCACAGTAACGCATTACTTTTGGGTGTAAGTAACTAGTAAAGTAACGGAGTTACTTTTGAAATGAGTAACTAGTAAAGTAACTGAGTTACTATTTTTCAGTAACTAGCACAACACTGATAGAGACATACAACCATAATTCATAAGTAGGTCAACTCATTTCAAAAGGCCACCTGGAGTCCCTCTCTGCTTCCTGTTCCTAAGACTCGTCTGCTTGTCTTCTGCTCCTCTCACGCTTTGTTTCCACTCTTTGCGATCCGGTCCTCTCCTCGTCTTCTTCTCTCTGACCTCTCCTCGTTTCTGCCCAGTCCCAGTAAGGGGGACGCGGACCTCCTGAAGATGAGCTGGGACGAGGCGTGGAAGTGCCTGAAACCCGCCGGGCAGCAGCAGCAGGCCGGGCAGACGGACGCCAAGGCCTACAAGCCCATGGGCTACGACCTGGAGGCCCACTGGGGTTCCGCTGCCACTGAATGGATGCAGTCCTGGAAACAGGTAGGGGGGATTTTTAAATGTTTTAAATGTTTTAAATGATTTTTAAATGTTACTTGTCCTTTCGGACAAGTTATGTTTTTGTAGTTTTTGTAGTTTTTTAGAGAGAGAGAGAGAGAGAGAGAGAGAGAGAGAGAAAGAGAGAAAGAGAGAGAGAGAGGAGGAATGGGAGATAGATGGGGGAAGACATCGGCAAAGATCACCGGGTCCGGGAGTCGAACCCGGGTCGGCCGTGTTGCACCGTAGTGCTGTATGCAGTGCGCCACTCGGGTTGCCCCGGTAGGGGGGATTTTTATACAGAAGATAATTCTTCTCCATCATTATCACCATCATAGCTAGCCTGGCCCTGCTAAGTTATTACCAATACCAGTCAAATTCATATTGTTATTGAAACTGATATTGCTGACGCTTTTATCCAAAGCGACTTACAGGAAGGGCACAACTCTTTCAGCTGAGTAACAATGTTCATCAAACAGTGTTGAAACGTGGGTGCTGCCGTGTTGAGTGCATAGTAGTAGAGACCGTGGTAAGACAATATCATATTTTTAAAAACGCTCACAATGGTACGACTCCATGAGTAATAACTCTGACATTGGCTGCCGCTTACATTTTGTGTTCACAACAAGCCAGCGTGTGACATGACTAGAGCTGCCGCGGTATTGATATTTTCCTTACCGCACGAATTTGCGAAATATTTCCTACCGCCGCGGTAATTACCGCACAGTGCGCACAAAAAAAAATAAAAGTTTGAATGCATTTTTTTTTTTTTTAGTAGTCTACTCTTATAGCCTGCCTCTAGTCTAATGGCGCTTTTCCACTGCATAGTACCTACTCGACTCGACCCGCTTTAGGCACCTGGTACTTCGTTCCTTTTCCACTGCAGCCAGGTACTACTCCGTGTGGGGAATCGGGGATGCAGGCGGGGCCGCTCGGTGTACACTGAAAGCTCCGTGGGCATAGATGTCCGAGGGCTTGCAGCAAGCCAGAGTTTAACACAGTTTCAATCAATCAATCAATCAATCAATCAATCAATCAATAACAACATTAACCAGACTCTCGTTGCGTCTATTCTGCCAAAGCTAACGTTACCTCTCATTGTGTATTCTACCAAGCAAACCCGGGTTTAACGTTACCTCTCGTGTATATCGGCTGACGGTAGTATTAACAACAACAAACTTAACACATCAGCGATCTTGTTGTGACACTAAACTCTCCGCTCGGTGGTAAATTGGGTTGATGTCGGTTTTGTTTCATCAATAAATAAGGCAGAATACACAGTGAATCCATTCTTTTTTGTTTATTGCTTGGTTCTGTCGCAAACAAATCCTGAACGAAATGCATCCTTAGCGAGGCAGTAAAGATGGCGGCGCCGGCGTTCTGTTTTTGTTCAGACTGAGGCTACAAAGTGTGACGCGTCTCTCTTCTGACCAGTCAGTGGTCTGCAATGTTTCCATGACTTTTCTGGTACCACTTCTACCCAATAGGGTCGCTTGGAACCGAGTAGGGTATATCTGCAGAGCCGCAAGCCGCAAGCCAACTTTATTATTATGATAAAAAACAGCGGTGACGCGGTATTCAGCCTAACTCTGCGGTGAGCGTGATGCAACAGCGATACCGCGGTAATGCGGTTATCGCGGCAGCTCTAGACATGACCATAGAAAGCAGAGACACTTACAGAGGCAGAGCTAAAGGTGCTATAGATAACGTTCGGCCACTAGATGTCGCACTAGAGCACCAGCATGTCATGTATACAATCAGGTGCATTCCATGTAAACAACAACATTCATTTTGGACCTGTAACATTTTCTTAGATGATACATTCATTACTCATAATTTTATTGGGGGAAAGGCAATCATTTTATTACGCACTTTCTAAAAACTCTGTGGATGTATTTAAAATAGCACCTTTACAGTTTTTCTCAATTGCTTAAACACATTATTATCAGACACAACGTGCACAACCTGAAACTCATTTGCCAACTGCTAAACCAATTCTGCTAAACTCCAAACACATTTTCTGCTTTAGACTCAGATTCACATTCCAAGCAGGGCCGCGGGAAGTCAGTCAGAGTTGGGGGTGCGGTCGGAGTCGGAGATAAATAATATAATAACGTCATATTAACACTTTGATCGCCATGGGTTAAATTCATAATTTACCATCCCTAGCCAGCTCTATTTGTCTATGGAGAAGTTCCCCTTCTTTGCAGGGCTATAACTTTTTAAATTCTATTGCTAGATTGCCATTATTATGGCCCATTCAATGTCCTATATCCATTGTTCAGGGTGTAGCAACAATATACTTTTTCATTCACATATTCATACTAAAATATGGTCTAAAGTATAAGTATGTTTTATCGTTTTCTGCAGCTTTCTCCAGAACTTGATTTATAGCTCCAAATGCATTATATTGATGATAAAATACAGTTTGATAGCAATCGGCGCGAGATAAAACATTTCAACTGGACGTGGTTCTAGAAGTTACTACGTATCATCTGATATTGACCGGATGGGTGAGGGGGCGTTTATAATTCCGTGGGCAACATTATACCATTCGTCTAGTGTGGGTCATATGGTCATCAGAGCAGTTTATATGGAATACGTTAGAAAATAACGCTGGATCTTACCGTATGTTCCTCGCGCCGTTGGACGATCAGCGTGGAGTAGACCGTTTTCGATTATGGGATGTTTATCCTGATGAACCATTTCAAGGTTGTATAATACTATATACGTCCAAATAACGTTGTTTATTGAGTTAGGGCGAGCGATTGATCATCCAGTGTGTTGAGATGGAGTCCGGCTACCGATCGCGAGTGCCCGGACGACGGATGGATGAGCACTTCCTGTTTGGCGCGCCGGTCGCCGATCGGCCACCAGATGGCGCTCTCGAACCGTTAGACAGTTGAGTGGAGCTCACCAGTACATCTCATGGCTCCGGAGGAGAAATATGATTTCGATCACAGATTTTTGAATTATTGATATCAAAGACGAGTTACGGCGTCTTCGGCAGAATGAGCATGGCTAGGAATGACGTCTAAACACGTCATCGGCGATTAAAGTGTTAAATGCATGCGCGAAGCGCATCATTTGTGATTTTCCATTAATTTTAAAGATCAATATTAGTAGTGTCTACCTCTGCCGTCCCCCGTTCCGAGGTAGACGGTGGACGGGTCTGTTGAGGAGCTGAGGCGCGCGCCTCTCTCCCCTTCCCGTCGACCAAGAGGGAATACCTGTAGTCCCCAGGGCTCTGTCCCGACCGGTGTCCGGATCCCCCCCGAAAGGATGGGTGAGCCGGGGCCGGGGAAGACTTAACGAGAACCATAAAACCTGAGCGCGGGGTGGCTCCGGCCCCTTGCGCGCCGCCGCGGTTTCCAACTCCCCTCTCCCTCACGTAGTAGGCGTCGCCGATGTGTGTGTGACTGTCTGTGCGTCAGACTCAGATCAGATACACAGAAAATATCATTAAATAGTGGATTTCAACCATTTAAAAAAAAACATGTTTTAGACTGCTTACACTAAAATGCTAACTAAAAAAATAAAAGTTTTGTATACATTTTTAGTAAATCTTTTGACGCTGCTTGCAGGCAGTTACAACTCCCCGCCAGCAGGAGTATATCTACGCACAGCTCGAAGCATGCGTAGCTGGCGCCCGGTGGTAGAATATGAATTTATTACAACGCGGAAATAAGCTTCTGTGCATTCGTTTTTCAACACTGGCGTGTTCTGTATGGTGCAAGGTGCAAGGTGCAAGGTTAAGATAATCATTAAAGACTCCAGTCACCCGAACAACTGCCTCTTTGAACTGCTGCGGTCAGGCAAGCGATACCGGAGTCTCAAGGCGAGCACAGAAAGACTCAGAAGAAGCTTCTATCCCCAGGCCATCAGGCTGCTAAACAATGAACACTACACAACAACAACCACCAAACGCACATAGTACACACATCCACACGCACACACTCACTTTAAACAAACACACTGTAGCACCCACTCCACACACTTTATAGCACACACCCACTTTAAACAAACACACTGTAGCACCCACTCCCCACACTTTATATTTATTGATGAAGGATTGCACTACAACTCGTACACCTTACTGTAAATTGTACCTAAATTGTACCTCATCCCATTTCTGCTTTGCACTATATAGTACTGTACATTAGTACACTGCATAGTATTGTATATTATATGGTAACTCAGTTACGTCTATTCTGCATCGAACATTGTACATATGTCTATACTGAACACTGTGACCTCATTTTCTACTTCTAAATTACATGCTATACTATGTTATTTGATACTATCTTGTCTAGCCCAGTCTCTGGAGCGTAACAGTAAGAAGCATTTTGTATGAAAGTATTCTGTACTTCTGTATGACAACTATTAAAGAAACTTGAAACTTGTATGGCCTGTAATTCATTATAGTTCATTGTAAAATAGCAACAGTAGTGTAATTATGGTCAAAACCCTATAAATAGCATTTGGAATAATAGGTCTTTCTCTCCGAATGAATGCAGCATGGTTTATATATAGCGTTATCGGAATATCCTTCCAATAAATTTCAAATATACGGAGTGTACTGACTGCGCGTAACTCAACTCGTTATTATTTTGCGCATAGATTGCAGAAATACGGGAACGTTTTGATTATATTTTAAAGGCTTTGCCATTGTTAAACGAAACAAGTGGAATTTCGAAGCTGTAAGCAGAATACAAGTCATATGAACACACCCACGATATAGTGTTCTTCCCCCTTCTAAAAAGAATAAAAAACGCATTGCAACGAGAACAGAGGTTATTTGTTGAGTGTAGTATGTGTATACAAAACCCTTGCAATAAATGTGTCTTAAATGAATGAAAAGCATACATGCTCTGGATACAGAGCATATTGTGGGTGATATGACTTGTATTCTGCTTACAGAATTCCACTTATTTAGTTTTACAATGTCAAAGCCTTTTAAATATAAATCAAAACGTTCCCGTATTTCTGCAATCTATGCGCAAAATAATAACGAGTTGAGTTCTAACAAAGAACGTATTACATGCTGGGTAGGCTGATAGAGTAAACTATGATATGAATATGAATATGATATGATATAAGGTATACTGGTCCGTCCGCGAGGATAGCGAGGAGTCGGATAGCCATTAAATGCCATTTGAGAATATAGGCTATTAATGCAAAGCGACGCCCTATAGCCTATACATGTTATTTAATGTTTTCATAAGTGTAAAGATACAACAGCTAGATTAATGATCAAGTTAGTTTCTGTTGTGCAGGGTTCGCAGGGCTGTGCCATGTGCTATTATATATGCGCAAGTTAGGTTGCATAATGTAGGCTATGGCTGCTATTATATGTAATTCATATAGGCTACCTAATACCGACAACAAAATAGATTGTACCATATGCCTCTACAAATCATATTATACCCGGTAGCCAATCGAACTACACGAATAAAGGCATTCATATTCCAGCATGGTTATAATAATGACCAGTGATGCCACAGATTACTTGTAAAAGTAATCTGATTACTGATTACTCCTTTAAAAAGTAATCTAAGTTACTTTACTGATTACTTGATTATCAGAGTAACTTAGTTACTTTGAAAGTAACTAGGTTACGAAGTTGTCGTCGTTCCCCCAACAGTTTTTTTTTAAACGCTTTATTGAAAGTGCATAAATTGTTTTTAACTTGTTTCTCTGCACATAACGTAAATTGTTAAACTAGTGCTTCAGCTTCTGTACCATCAAGTATGCTCACAGCATTAGAGCAGCCAGCCAGTGGTTTTACAAAACCAGTGTATCACATCTAACAAATGCAGGCTGAACTATTATTTCAATTATATCAACTGTAACTATTAAATTGTTTTTATAAATGTCTCTCTATAAACATACAATCAGTCTCTCTTTAACATGTAAATTAACTGTAAATCTGGCAAATAAGAGCTTTTGCTCTGCCACCATCAACCCTCCTGTACCTAGTCGAAGCGTCGGCTAGTGTTGTGATTCCAGATGCTTTCAATGCAATTGGATGTGCTGTTTTTAGCGGTAGACAGTATTTTGTTTCCTCCGCCGTGAAGTAGTGACTGAGGCTACGTTTAGACGAGCGTTTTGGGGTGGAATTCTGAACAGAAACCGCAAAAGTCATCTTGCGGTTTCACTTTTAATTTTGCCAAGTGTTTTGGGGTGGAATTCTCCGACTACGGAGCCCTGCTGTCACACGATTGGTGCATATGTCACATGACGTGCTGTGAAGACCCGCCCTACTCTGCCTCTGATTCGCAGACTGTGGATGGGGAATGTGATTGGACCAAAGCAGAGTCACTCAGACAGAGGGACCAGTCACGCCGCGGGACACATTCTTGTATTTAACCCTTTCACTGCCACACCACGTCACTCCCAAAAGAAAAACAGCTCAAAATTTATTTTTGACTGTCGAAAACGAAATAAAATACTGCATTCCGCCTGCATTATGAATTTATGATGAGATAGTAACGAAATAGTAATGCACAGCCACTTGGACAAGTAACTGCAATCAGATTACTGGCTTTTAAAGATTAACGCGTTAGATTACTATTTTCGGGGGAAAGTAATCAGATTACAATAACGCATTACTTAGTAACGCGTTACTGGCATCACTGATAATGACACACCAACGCCAAACAGTGGTTAACGAACAGTCTTTATTAGTATTTTGAGCTGTCCAGGCAGAATTGCAGCAATGGTCTTAGGGAGCCGTTGATATCTGACATCACCATGTACAAGTCCACCAGCCTTTTATTTATCCCATAACACGGGTTGTGTCTTCTTAGTTCGACAGCGCCTCAGTGAACAATCTCTCGCGGAGTTTCTCATAGTTCGCTCGGGTTAGTCCATTATTTCACATCCCATGGGGGGTGTTTCATTACCATATATGGATAATCATGCACGAGCATTGACGGTAGAACAAAGAGACACGGAGTGTGCGTAGGACCTGTGTACGCACGGTTGCTAAATCCCAATATTTCTGTGCTTCTAAACACATTCTAAATTCTGTGCTTACGTACGAAAATACAACACTTTCTAAGAATTGTTGATAAATGAGGGCCCTGGTTTTTTGGA
The DNA here is from genome assembly GCF_963971535.1 of Notolepis coatsorum. Taxonomy (NCBI): domain Eukaryota; kingdom Metazoa; phylum Chordata; class Actinopteri; order Aulopiformes; family Paralepididae; genus Notolepis; species Notolepis coatsorum. The sequence goes on along the minus strand of NC_140172.1, from coordinate 105,066,783 downwards.
GAAAAATGGATGGTGGCCACATTGAAGAGAGAGGTGAGCAGCAAGGCAGAGGAGTGAGAGAGGAAGAGGAAAGGGACAAGGAGGAGGTGGAGAAGGAGGAGGGGGACAGGATGCAGACTAGTTGTTTTGTTTATTGCCTATTTTCTGTTATCTCTTTAATTTCATACCATTTTGGATAAATAAATACACTGTATACACAGTAAAATAGTGTGTGTTGTTTTCTATTTGAGTATACGTGAGAACATTATATGGTAATATTTTACAGAACCAAGCATTTCACTGTAATGTACATGTACTTTATACGTGACAAATACAGTAAAACAAAACTTGAAACTTGAAACATCCAACAGGTGGAAGTGTAACACTGAACATGCAAAGGCATAATTCTACTGATAAAGCATTCATATAGTGTTTTCCATTCATACTATAGTGTTTTCCATTTTGCACACCAGTGTTCAATGAGTGCTTAGAATGTCTACTCATATGATGTATGTGTTTGTCATTTGAAAAGAAAATACCATTTAGTGAAGAGCAGGGGTTGGTGATTTCAAAGCTGGTTGCACTGTGTTTTAATGACGCCACGTGCACGCGCACTCCCGGGCGCGCGCGCATAAATGTTCCCTCGCGTGCGCACAGACTAAAGACGATGCATAATTGCCTCTAGGAATGGAATGTAACACATTTCATTCACAAGTTTTGTGTGAATGTATATGAGAACGTATTTGAACACACCTGACGACCTGAGCTATTGTTATGCAAAGTAGCCAGGTGGGTACTTGGCCAGTTGGCGCATCAGTCGAGTGCAGCGCATTCTTGTGTGCACATCCGCGCGTGTGCGTGCTTCTGCTCACAGAGCCGGTCGCTCGGCGTGCAACCCCGTCCCATGAGCAACGCACCCCTGGTGAAGAGTTTAAGAGTTTAAGCAATTGAGAAGAACTGTAATGCATGTAAAAAGGAAACGATAAATGTTACACCAAAGTGCAATGATACTTTTATTATTGTCAGGCGAAGGAGCCGGCCCAGATGGAGGTGTCTAAAGAGAACCAGACGCAGTGGGACGTCCTGTCGAAGGGGAAGTTCTGGAGGAGGTACGAGGCGGAGATAGATGACTTCTCCCTGCCCACGTGGGCCGGCACCTGGAAGATGATGAACTTCGCACTGCGACAGGAGCAGAGCGACTGGGACCGCAGCTGGCCCGACCACCAGCGAGACGCCAGCGACAAGACGCCCAGACTGCAGCATCTGGAACAACAGGTAGCTGTTGTCAATATTGTTGCTGTTATTCTCATGACAGTGAGGATTATCATCATAATTATCGACCTTATCAACATTATTACCATTATTACATTATCATCATCATCATCTTCTTCAATACCACCATGGCCATTGTTATTCTCATTATCATGGACATCAACATGATCATCAATATCATAACCATTAATTATCATTATCATTAACATCAACAGCATCATTAATATATAACCTCTCATTATCATTAACATCAACACCATCAATATAACCATTTATTCTCTTCCTCATTAACAAAGAGCATCATTAATATATAACCATTCATTCTCTTCCTCATTAACATAAACAGCATCATTAGTATATAACCATTCATTCTCTTCCTCATTAACATCAACAGGATCATTAATATCATAATTATTCATTATCATTATGATTAACATCAACAGCAGCATTCATATCATAACCATTATTTTCATAATCATTAACTCATTCTGCTCCAATCACGGAAAAAGTCGGGTTAACTCGGCAACCGCTCAGCGCCAATCACGAGAAAAGTCGGGTTTTAATCGTTATTTCTTTTATTAGCTATATTAGCTATAGCTGCCCCCCCCCCCCGCCCTTCATATGCAATGCCGGACAATGTGGGATGGACCTCCACGAGCAGTATTTGGAATGGCGATCAGATAATTGGATTATTTCTTTTGCATTACATCAGAGACCAGGTAAGGACTCTATATATCTAATCTTGCGTTGATCTGATATTTCTTTCTACCGCGATCGAAGCTGTCTGTGCTGTTTACCGTTGGGTGCAGGAGGTGGGGGGGGGGGGGGGTGGAGCGCCGCGCTACGAGGGCCATTTCATGTATGCACGAGGAGACATAATAAGGATAATCTAGCGTTGATTTCAGGAAGATTCAATAAAGAAAAATTACAACGTGTTTAGTGTATTCCACTAAAACGCTATTGCCGCGTCTTTTCCTGGGATTACTAAGAATCACCAAAACTATACTCATATTCAAAATGGTATAAAACGGAAATGTACGGATGAAAAAACAATCTGTTTTGTGCATGTTGACTGGAAGCAACTCACTGACAATCGACGGGTGTATTAGACCCATAGCTATAATATAAGACAGGGGTGGGCAACTTTGTATATGGTGAGCCACTAAATTTCCACACTCAATCTGGGGGGCCGCAGTGTTTATCGGCAGTCCCGCTAGTAGTACCCCATCACTCAAATAGCCCATAATAGTTACAGATATCTCCGTGTTTCGATTCCACCCGTTGTATATCCGTGGCAAGTTGTTTTGGCTTTTATTCCATATTAATAACCTATTCAAGGTCGCCGAGCAGCACTGCAGATTTACCCTACTCTTTGAATTCACCAACGTGCATTACCGGCCAGATCCTCTTAGGGGCGCTGTCGCGATAATGGAGTGTGCCCTGTGGCTGAATGGTGAACAATTTTTTTTGACTTTCAATGGAGTTTTCCGTTAGCTCGATTCTGGATCTGCAGCCTGTAGCTTGGATTACGTTTTGCATTGCAGATTTCACTATGAGTCTTTGAAAATGAGAAAATTAGTCTTTGATAAGTGACGGGCAGATTAGACACAGCCATAATTTAAAACATAGATTAGGCGATATTAACGTTAACATTGGAGTGGATTTGGGCATTCAAGGGGGTAAAAAGGAAAACACGGACTGGCTCTCAAAGTGTTAATGAGACACTTGTGGTCTCTCCTGTTGGCGCACAATAGAAGGAACGTCAACTTCAATGTTTGTGCATGCGATCTGCATCAGATGAAATAACTAGGGATGTCCCGATCCGATCACGTGATCGGGATCGGGGCCGATCACGTGATTTTCCGAAGATCGGGATCGACAATTTTTTTTTTTTTTTTTTATTATTTTTTTTATTAATTTTTTCAACATACATGACCATGTTCACGTCTTAAACTCATACTGAGGCCTTTATCCCAATTTATCACATTACATTCACCCTGAATGTTGACGTTATCCAGGTGAAAAGTTAACTTCATTCAAGCGAGGCATTGCAATCCTTGACATAAATCATTTGATGTATAATTAAATCAAAGGAAATGCGTTTGGGTCTGAGAGTGTGGCTGGTCTGCCGTTCTGCAGCTGGATACTATTGGTTTGTTTTGGCAAAATTCTTCTGCTCTGTGTGACAATAAATAAATGAATGATGATATGCAATTTAAAACCAAAACTAAGGCCTCAGTATGAGTTTAAGACGTGAACATAGTCATGTTTGTTGAATACATTTAATTTTTTTGATCGGATCGGGAAATATCGGTATCGGTAGATACTCAAAATCACATGATCGGGATCGGATCGGGAGCAAAAAAACGTGATCGGGACATCCCTAGAAATAACTAGGGTTTTTGTGTGCGTACTTCTGCTCAGAAAAGTGCTGGGACGGCGTGGTACCGCGTGGCATGACCACTGCACCCCTGATTATTAGTGACCCACAATAGATGGAAATTATGGTAGCGAACTTACCTGATGTATAATGCAGTGCAACATTGGACACTCAACGCCACTCTGCCTTAGAAGCCTGGCGAATCCTGTGTGTTTTCCTTTCATTGCCGGTGCTCCATCGGTAACTACAGCGGACAGTTTATCAAACCCCCCATATTGCTGCACGGCACTTTCAACAGCGTTGAATATGTCCTCACTAGGGCTGACCCCTATTAGTCAAATAGTCTACTAATCGATCGAAAGGAGCCATAGTCGACTGCCAACTGTTCTTAGTCGAATGCAAATTATTATAATTTTTTTTAATCTTATAATTTTTTTAAATTTTTTAAATTGGCCTGGGGCCGCATGGAGTGTCGCTGAGGGCCGCATGCGGCCTGCGGGCCACCAGTTGCCCCTCCCTGATATAAGATATATTTTAAGCACTCGCAAATGTCGCAGTCTCCCCATTGATTAAAGCGATGGCGCTCTAGCGCCCCCTGGCGCCCAACCCCTGGCGCAGATTGAGTTAACATCAACAGCATCATTAACACATTAACTGCCACGCTTATATCCATCAATGTTTGATCACTGCCACCAGTCTAAGTCTATGTAGATGTTTACCTTCTTTGCAGGGCTATAACTTTTTAAATTGTATTGCTAAATTGACATTACTATGGCCCATTCAACATCGATTATCTATCGTTCAGGATGTAGGAACGTTTTACTTTTTCATTCACACATTCATACGAAAATACCGTCTAGAGTATAAATATGTTTTTATTGTTTTCTGCAGTAATTCCTAGAACGTGAGATATAGGCATAAATGCATATATTAGATTATCAAATGCCGTTTGATACCGATCCACGCTATATTAAAAATTTCAACTGTACATGATCCTAAACGTTATGACTGATCATGCGCAGGTGAACGGGGGGGGGGGGGGGGTTGTTTATAATTCCGTGATCGTCGTAAAATGCTTCATGTAGTATGGGTGATATATAGATCAGAGCAGTTTGCATCGATAATAATAAACAAAAACACTGAAAGTAGGTGTTTAGCGTGGCGATCATAGTAGCTTTTTTGTTTAGCTTGCTTTTCTTTCAACTTGTTGTGAACATTAAGTACACCTTCAGGGGTGAGCAGTGAGGTGGACGCTGGCAGTTTTGACTTCAACCGACGCCCCATCAGCATCTGGGCAGGTGACAGGCCCACACCTTCCAGTGGTGTATTTCTGTATTCCAGAAGCGCTATGTAAGGGTCACCAGACTTTTTGAGCATCCTTTTAACAGTTTGCACAGCTTTTTCTGCCTGTCCATTTGACTGAGCATAGTGTGGACTTGAGGTGACATGACTGAACTCCCAGCTCTCTGCAAAGCTCTTGAATTCTGCACTGGCGTACTGAGGGGCATTGTCACTGACCAGAATATCTGGAATCCCATGCCTGGCAAATATGGACTTCATGGCAGTTATAACACCCTTACTGGTGGTGTCGGTCAGCCTCATTATCTCTGTGTACTTTGAGAAGTAGTCGACACATAGCAGATATTCTGAGCCCTTGCTATGAAACATGTCGGTGCCAACCTTCTCCCATGGTCTATTTGGCAGTGGATGTGAGATCAGTGGCTCTTTTTGATTGCTGCTTCTGTGCTCATTGCAGACAGCACACTGTGCTACAACTAGTTCAATTTGTGCAGACATGCCTGGCCAATAAAGCACATCTCTGGCCCTTTCTTTACATTTGACCACTCCCAAGTGTGACTCGTGTATCTTGTCCAGCATCTGTGCTCTCAGTTGCTGTGGTACAATGAGTTTCTCTGATTTGAACAGTAGACCTGAGGCAAAACTGATCTCCTCTCTGAATGTCCAAAACGGCTGCACCTTATCTGACACAGCAGACCTGTCCTTAGGCCATCCGTGCATTGTCATGTTCTTTAGTTCCTGCAGTACTGGGTCTTGTGCAGTTGCATTCCTGAACATCTCCTGCTTTTCCTCTGATATGGGCAACTGTGGTGTGATCCAGTTCACATGCAGTTCCTCTTCCAGAAGATCCTCTTTCTGCTCACGTAGATAAGCACGGCTCAATGCATCTGCAATGTGAAGCTCCTTTCCTGGCTTGTATGATACTGCAATGTTGTACTTTTGAAGCCGCAGCAGCATTCTTTGCAGTCTCAGGGGAGCCTGATGCAGTGGCTTCTTGAAAATGCTTTCTAGAGGCTTGTGATCGCTTTCGACCTTGACCTCTCTGCCATATAGATATTGATGGAACTTCTCACATCCATACACTATGGCTAGCAGCTCCTTCTCGATCTGCGCGTACCTGCATTGACAATCTGTGAGCGCCCTTGAGCCGTATGCCACAGGTCGTTCATCCTGCAGTATCACAGCCCCGATGCCCTCCGAGCTGGCATCCACAGACAGCGTCACAGCCTTGTTTACATCATAGTATTTCAGAGTGGGAGCTCCTGTGATCAGCTGCTTCAGCTTTTCAAAGCTCTGACGTTGAGGTTCCTCCCAGTGCCATTCTGTTTCTCCCTGCAACAGCGTCCTTAGAGGTGCAGAGATTTCAGTAACACAAACGTGTTACTCACTTTTATGGCTTCGTCTCCCGCCACATGTAGGAATGTCGCGCACTGCACTGTTTCTGACTTCTCTGCTACTCCCGTAGCGACACAGAAAAGCTCATAACGCTGCAGCCACGTTCGCCAATTCTCCGCGAGATTCCCCTCCAGACTCAAATTCGGCGGTGGCTTAAAGTGTGCCATTCTTGCCGAGTTTCCCGAGTTTCTTCTGACACCATGTGATGTTTGTCTGTTATGAAATAACTTGACAGGACGACCAGATTTAGTCTAACATCGACTCCCTCATTTAATGTCTCTTCTCCAGCTTCATGCATATACCGAAAGCAGTCTCTCGTCCCACATCCGGGTTACTCCCAGTACGGGTACCCGCATAGCTCAATACACTACAGTCACGGCAGCCTCCTCTTACCGTTGGGCGATGATACTGGAGCAAACAGATCCCAGTTATTTGATGGGGATCGAGGCGATCCATTTCCGGTTTGTATAATACTAATACACGCCCAAATCATGTGGATTATTGAGTTATGGCAGCGATCCATATCCACGGAGTCCTGGGATGATATGCGAGTGGCCCGACGGATTTAGGAGACGCACCGATATCCAACCGGCATATCCGGTTTGGCAACTCGCCGATCATCCACCAGGTGGCAGTATTGCAGCGTTGCAGAGTTGTGCTGAGTCCCACAGCATCAGACAAGGCTCCGTGAGTGAAATATGAATACCATGGCGAAAATATGAAATATGATCAAAATAACGTTGTACGCCGTGATCTGGCAGAATTCGCATGAACTTGAAACCCGTTGTACGACGTTTTTGGCGCAGAAAGTGTTAATATCATAACCATTCATTATCATTATCATTATTATCAACAGCATCATTCATATCATATCCATTACTTATCATAACCATTAACATCAACAGTATCATTAATATCATAAACATTAATTATCATTATCATGAACATCAACAGCATCATTAATATCATAACCACTCATCAGTATTATGAACATCAACAGCATCATTAATATCATAACAATTAATTATCATAATCATTAACATCAACAGCATCATTCATATCATAACCATTATTAGGGATGTCCCGATCCGATCATGTGATCGGGATCGGGGGCCGATCACGTGATTTTCAGAAGAACATTTTTTTTTTAGTTCGACAAACATGACCATATTTACGTCTTAAACTCATACTGAGGCCTTAGTTTTGGTTTTAAAGGGGCTATGTATTAAACGGCCAATATGCGTCATACACGTCGATACACGTCATACGGCCGCTGGGTAGCGCACAGTGATGCGATTGGCTCTGTGGTTGGAGCTAATGCCCGCCCCCATTCTACCTAGACTGACTGTACACAGCGAAACCATTTCCTCATACTCACCGAGAGCCGAGAGGGAGAGAAAGGAAGAGAGAGGGAGAGAGATAGAGAGCACTTGGGGGGGGGGGGGGGGGTGGGGACCTGCAGCGCGCCACACACACGCAAACGGGAGATTGAATGAAAGAAAAAAAAAACCACAAGCTGCTCTCTCTCTCTCTCTCTCTCTCTCTCTCTCTCTCCTACCCTCTCTCGCTCTCTCTCTCTCTCTCTCTCTCCCCCCCCCTCCCTCCCTCCCTCCCTCTACCAGTGCAGACTGTGTGGCACTGTCACTCAAAGTGCTTATGGGCGGAGCCAGGCCATAACAGCCTGATTTCTTGAGGCTGAAAAATTATGGTTTTGAGTACTTGATTAGAAATATAAAACAATGCATTTTTTAGACTAACAGGAATTGTGTAAAGTTGCCCAAATAGTGCTAGGAATAGCAATACATAGCCCCTTTAAATTGCATATCATCATTCATTTATTTATTGTCACACAGAGCAGAAGAATTTTGCCAAAACAAACGCATTTCCTTTGATTTAATTATACATCAAATGATTTATGTCGAGGATGAGGGACATCCACTAGTTGCAGAACTTGCAGTCACCTGATTTTTACAGACGATGGCGCCATTGCTCTCATGAAGCAGCAGGTTGGAGGCGGAGTTTTTAGATTACTCCGGTTGCAATGCCTCGCTTGAATGAAGTTAACTTTTCACCTGGATAACGTCAACATTCAGGGTGAATGTAATGTGAGAAATTGGAATGTGAGATTTTTTTGATCGGGAAAGATCAGTATCGGTAGATATTCAAAATCACATGATCGGGATCGGATCGGGAGCAATTTTTTTTTATCGGGACATCCCTAACCATTATTCTCATCATCATCATGTTCTCTACAGGATCAGCCCTCAGAATGGGCAGACTCTTGGAAATCATCTAAATCTGAGATCCAACGCCAGGACGACACAAAGCAGGAGTCCGTGAAGATGGAGATCCCAAACGTCTTCCTCCCCGGCTGGAACGAGTCCTGGATGTCCTCCCGGGTTCCCGTGGAGAACAGTGAAGAGTGCCTGAAGAACTGGCAGTCCTCCTGGGGTTACTGCCAGGAGCACAGGTGGGTTGGCAGAAAGTTGGCAGATTGGTTAACAGGGCATGAACTCAGGTATGCAGTGGTGGGCATACGCGGTCAAACAACGTTTAGGCTTCGTCACTGAATACTTAAGTACTGTTTTTGGGGATTTGTACTTGTCCAACTATTTTAATTCGTATATTTGTTTTGAAGTAACAAGGGTCTATGGTTCTTATATAAAGAACCAGCTAATTCTACTCTGCGTTGTGTCTGTCCGTTCTACTCTTTCCCTTGTACTTGCAAAGGCCAGGAAATGGCCTTGTAACGACGGCGGAGCAGGAGGATGAAAATGAAGACGAAGAGAGTTTGCTAAAATCCACTTTTTATTTCACAAGCAAAAGTGAAATAACAAAAAGGCTTGAATTCAAAAACGTGCAATGAAACAATAGATTCCCGAGACTATGCCCTCAGACCTTTGTTTCAGACTAATTCACTACAATTAAAGTATCTCTTCTCGTCTCCTCGCAATTCGATGGTTCCTTCTCAGCTCGTCGTCATCCGCGTCCAGTAGGGGGTAGGGGAAAAAACATGTGTCTGTTGTTTCTGTTCGTGTTCGTTCTCCCTCTGCTCTCTCAAACTGCTAGTTTTAACGCTTTTACTCCTCCCCTTCTGACCATGCTAGTCTTACGTCAGATGGGAGGCCCTCTTAAGAAGAGAGAGCGATGCCGATTGGTTGAGACCCTAAAGCGGCCATTTTGAGACTCGTCTAAAACCGGATACTACCTTATGAGGGCATATCTTTGCTTAGATGTACATAGACTGTTTCTTGATTAGAGAATTCTTTAGTTTAACGTTTAAATGTATCTGGCATTTAGATTTATCAAGTTATCAATCAAAAGTAATGTTTATTTTGCTTAAACATCTAAGTTAGTCTTTCTGCTAGAGAGTTAAACCTATTTTAAACCCTATATCTTGAATAATGGCCTGTTTAGTCTTAATTTGATCCGTTTAGTATTGTAACCAGATTGATTTCTATATCTTTGAAGCTAGGGATACTTTGTAAAACTGAATACCTGTTTTTACTAACTGATTTAGACTTATCACCAAATTAGTGTATTCTTATTAATTTGGATGCAGTGGCTCTCTCCCCTGCCAAACAGGAGAGGCCGGTGCTACCTGACACCTCCTTTGAAGCTCGGTGTGACTATCTACAACCCCCAAAACTGGGTGACCGTCCTGCGTTTCTATAGACAGCTGCCGTTTGTAAAGTATAACTGCCAGCGTCTGCTGCCAGCTTCTATTCAGCGTCCTGTTTTGGTAAACAGTTCTTTTGTTCTAATTTCAATAGCTGGCCGATCACCCTGATCCTGTCTTGGGGGTTGCAGAGGGGAGAGCAAATAGTGCCTACTATAGTCAGTCACTGTACTTGTGGTATTCTAAAAATGGTGTGTGTACTGGTCCCACCATTTTAGCATCGTCCCGTAGCGATACCTGCTCCAAGGGAAATACATTATGCGTTTGAGCTTGGGAAAATCTACTACAGTTTCTCTGGCCGAACTAACGTTAACGTTATTAATCCTGCTGCCGCAATTTATTTAAAAACAGCCAATCAAATCCCCATCAATGGAAAATGAACCCGCCCATACCCATGCTGATTGGTCCTTGTGCAAGAAAGCGGGGATCTTTGATTAAACACTTGCTATCAGAAGAATAGACAGTCAGAAAAAAAGTTTTTACTTTTACTTTTTAGTACTTAAGTACATTTAAAAGTATAAACTTTTAGACTTTTACTCAAGTTTGTTTTTAGCCAGATACTCTGGGCGGGATCCACAAAGAATGGATTGCACGGTGCTAATTGCACCCTTACTTACAATTCATTATGAATTGAAAATGGGGGACCTTGATGTAAACAAGACGAAAGTATTTCTCTGGTCTGCATCCCCTTAACAATTGAGCCGTACTGTATTGTACCCATTCTGCGATCTGTTAATACAATTTTCAATCAATCAATCACCGCGCAACAAAGGTTGGAGATCAAGGTTTTAAACTGACCTGGCTATGACCTATCACAAAACCTACCAGAAACCTAAATAGCCCAGTTAATTCCTCACTAGTTCATACCTTGGGGATGCACGCCACGCAGACTTGCCAGAAATGCTCAGAAACCAGACTGATTGGCCTCAAACAGCGGAAAATTGGGTAAATGGAAAAATGGAACAATCTGCTTCATAGGTCACTGCCAATGCTCAATGCCCATGTGCCCTTCCAGATTGATTGGCCAGCCATACTGAGGAGAAAATCTATCTATTCTATACAATATAGTCCTCAACATGTACAGTCTATAAACATGTAGTCTACAATAAGCATCTACAAAAATCGCTCTTAGATTTGACAGGAGAGGAAACCTGACTACAGTGAATGCGGTTTGGTGATAAATACAATGTGATAAATAATAATAATAATAACTTTATTTGTATAGCAAATTTTTTTTTTATTATAATTTTTTTTTAAGATACATTTTTTAGCGTTTATCGCTTTTTTCTACTGGGCAGTCCAGTAGAGAGAGAGAGAGAGAGGAAGAGCGGGAGACAGAGTTGGGGGAAGACATTCGGCAAATGACGCCGGGTCCGGGAATCGAACCTGTGCCGGCCGTGCCGCGACGCAGCACGTTACATGGTTCGCCACTTGGGCGCCCCTGTATAGCACTTTTCATACAGAAATTACAGTTCAAAATGCTTCACAGCAGTAAAAGATACAGGCATAAGCGAACATAAAAAAGATAGAGAGGTAGCAAGGTAAGGTAAATCACAGTGTTTCACATTAGGGTCTAGCGTCCCAATAGGCCTCTCTGTTTACGGTTTCATTCAGTAATACAAATAATAAAATAGAATAGACAGTAAAAAAGTGCGGTTTGATTCAGTAAAAAAATAGGCTAAAAATAAAATAGAACGGACAGTAAAAAGTGTGATAAAATAGTTCAATACAAATATAACAACAGAGCAGTGCATCGCTCTTCATTACAAAGTTCTAACATACAGCAGAGCAGTTCAAGTCAAGTCAAGAGTTTAATTTGTCACGGCATACAAGTATACAATGAAATGCGGGTGGTCTTGCCCGCAACGATGTGCAATACAGTAGTACAACATATAATGGAATCCAATAAACAATAAACAACATTGTGCAATAAACAGGTAACATAGTGGGACATCACGGTATTTGTACATAGTTATTTACAGAGCATGAAGGACATGCTAGGTCCCTTGGTAGTGCAATACACTGTTACTATACTATTTTTAAAGTGACCTTTCCTTTGTGGCCATAAGTGTGGGCGTGTGCAGCATGAGTGAGTGCTTTCTCATGTTAAAGTGGCTGCTAACTGTTAAAGTCGCTCTTAACAGTTTCTTTACAAAGTGATGATCCATTAGTGGCACTGAATCACAGTTTCGGAGACCCGCCCTCACATCTTTGTTCTCCCTCTGTACACAGACGGTGCAAGGAGGCCTCCCTGGAGTCCAGACACCGCCACGTTGACATGCTCGCGAGAAGGCGCAGGAGCAAGAACCTCCGCCTTGCCTCTGGCCTGGACGAGGAGGTCCCCGGTGGCACAGAGTGGCAGCAGTCCTGGAGAGCTCCAAAAGCCCCAAAGGAGGACACCAAACACGGGCAGGTGTTGGAGGTGGGAGAGCAACACAAGATGCAAGACAAGAAGGAGAACCACAGCACGGAGGAACATCTACAGTTCCACCCGCTCAACGCCTCCTACTCCACCTGGAAGGAGTCCTGGATGGTCTCTAAGGCTCATAGAGCTGAAGGAGGCGATCTCTGGAAGCGCTCCTGGAAGCTCCGTGTCTCTGAGACCCAGGAGGGGGAACAGGGAGGAGGCCGGGCGGAGGTGGTGTATTTCTCAACAGAGCACAAGACTGAGAGATACATGGGAGTGAAGCATGTGGAAGACTCTGTGGAACAAAACCAATGGTCCGACAGCTGGAAAACTACCAAGAGTGCAGAGAATCCAGTCCAATCCAATCCACTTGAGGAGGAGGAAGACGGGAAGATGGTCGATCCGGAACTGAGGGCGATGGACTGGAGCAAGTCATGGAGGTTCCTCAATCCGGACGTTGGACGCTAGAGAGAAATGAAGCCGGAAGAAATGAAATGGCATTAAATATCAAGTTGACATCACTCTATTTAGTCGATTAGACCAGGGGTTCCCAAACTTTTCAGGCCAGGGCCCAGAAAATAAGGCGTCAGAGAGCCGCGGCCCAATGCACATCGTCTGGCTTTTTCTTTTTTTTTTTTGTCAGGCGACCGATTTTTTAAGCCAAATATCACTTCAATCCTATTAAGTTAGTTCAAGTTAGTTATTCATTTATATGTGCTATTTATGAGAGGGCTAACTTGTTGCAAAATAATAATGATAATAATAATAGCCTCATTAAAATACTATTGTTGCTTCGGTTGTTTTCAGCGTTTTATGTGCATAATCTGTTATTTAGTTTGAAATGTTCGTTGAAATAAGTAGATTTTTCGTTTTTGTTTATTTATTAAGTTAATATAAAACCATATAGTCACATTTTAGAATACAATAGAATAGAATGTTAGAATACAACTAGAAACACTGTCCTGGCCTGCTTCTAAGTTCAGTGGCCTGACAAAAAAATAATAATACATTTTTTTTTATCATCTCGCGGCCCACCCGTGGCTGCTCGCGGCCCACCTTTGGGTCGCGACCCCGACTTTGGGAACCACTGATCTATACAACCCCCAAAACTGGGTGACCGTCCTGCGTTTCTATAGACAGCTGCCGTTTGTAAAGTATAACTGCCAGCGTCTGCTGCCAGCTTCTATTCAGCGTCCTGTTTTGGTAAACAGTTCTTTTGTTCTAATTTCAATAGCTGGCCGATCACCCTGATCCTGTCTTGGGGGTTGCAGAGGGGAGAGCAAATAGTGCCTACTATAGTCAGTCACTGTACTTGTGGTATTCTAAAAATGGTGTGTGTACTGGTCCCACCATTTTAGCATCGTCCCGTAGCGATACCTGCTCCAAGGGAAATACATTATGCGTTTGAGCTTGGGAAAATCTATTACAGATCCCCGGTTGGGGATTATACATCCCCATATTCCTGTTAGTATTTTCTCAATCAAACTGTTCGTACATCGTACAGATACCCTAACCTTTTAACCGTTAGCAAAATCACATAAAAACCAACCATTTAAAGAATCTCTAAAACACAGTTCATTTCTGTTAGTACCAAACCCATTCAACACCCTCGTTATTTCACTCTTACACATTTATCAGTTATTAGAAGTTGACATCCGTCTAGGTCCGTTTCTTTATACAAAAAGAACATTGTACCATTTATCAGCTTTTCTGTTTATTCCACTATACTTATGTGTATTTTAACCAAACATGTCTATATTGTGTGTCTGACTCTGAAAGAAAAGATTATTGCACCGCACAAAAAGATCTAAACATTTCTAAGAAAGGAGAGAGCTCAAAATCAAAAATCAAAAAATATATACATGCTCTCTCCATGGATCACTTATGATCCTAATTATCATTAGCTTTTCCTCACTTTTTCCTATGTATACCTCCGAGGTTTCCTAATAACTCGTTGCGGCCGAGGATCTCCTTCCGGGCTTGTGCTAATCACGGTTCCCCCCGGTCCTTTTGGTACACCATCAAAGTCCACAGAAGAGAAATTATTATGTTCCAATTCATAATTTTATCCTCTGTCTGGCTCCTGTAGGAATCCCTCATCCCCTACCGGTGGACAATCGTGTTGCCCTCTGTCTGGCTCCCCATAATCGTCCGCATCTTCTCCTTCGTTTAGGAGTTGCGCCACCCCCATTTCTTGCTCAAGGGCCAGTGGTTCAGATTCCAATTCTTGGCCAATATCTACAGATTTTACACAATGCGAAATATGATACCACATAGGTGACCCTTCAACCTGTAAAGCCCTTTCGGTGGCTCGGACGACTTTGTATGGCCCTTCTCGTCGCAATCCATACCATTTACGTCTAAATACTTTAACATAAACGTGATCGCCCGGTAGGATCTGAGGTGTACTTGGCCTACTCACCTCCTCCCCGGTTGGGAGGCCCTCTTAAGAAGAGAGAGCGATGCCGATTGGTTGAGACCCTAAAGCGGCCATTTTGAGACTCGTCTAAAACCGGATACTACCTTATGAGGGCATATCTTTGCTTAGATGTACATAGACTGTTTCTTGATTAGAGAATTCTTTAGTTTAACGTTTAAATGTATCTGGCATTTAGATTTATCAAGTTATCAATCAAAAGTAATGCTTATTTTGCTTAAACATCTAAGTTAGTCTTTCTGCTAGACAGTTAAACCTATTTTAAACCCTATATCTTGAATAATGGCCTGTTTAGTCTTAATTTGATCCGTTTAGTATTGTAACCAGATTGATTTCTATATCTTTGAAGCTAGGGATACTTTGTAAAACTGAATACCTGTTTTTACTAACTGATTTAGACTTATCACCAAATTAGTGTATTCTTATTAATTTGGATGCAGTGGCTCTCTCCCCTGCCAAACAGGAGAGGCCGGTGCTACCTGACACCTCCTTTGAAGCTCGGTGTGACTATCTATACCAGGGGTTCCCAAACTTTTCAGGCCAGGGCCCAGAAAATAAGGCATCAGAGAGCCGCGGCCCAATGCACATCGTCGGGCTTTTTTTTTTTTTTTTTTTCAGGCGACCGATTTTTTAAGCCAAATATCACTTCAATCCTATTAAGTTAGTTCAAGTTAGTTATTCATTTATATGTGCTATTTATGAGAGGGCTAACTTGTTGCAAAATAATAATGATAATAATAATAGCCTCATTAAAATACTATTGTTGCTTCGGTTGTTTTCAGCGTTTTATGTGCATAATCTGTTATTTAGTTTGAAATGTTCATTGAAATAAGTAGATTTTTCGTTTTTGTTTATTTATTAAGTTAATATAAAACCATATAGTCACATTTTAGAATACAATAGAATAGAATGTTAGAATACAACTAGAAACACTGTCCTGGCCTGCTTCTAAGTTCAGTGGCCTGACAAAAAAAATTATATTTTTTTTTTATTTTTTATTTTTAATCATCTCGCGGCCCACCCGTGGCTGCTCGCGGCCCACCTTTGGGTCGCGACCCCGACTTTGGGAACCACTGGATTAGACCAAACAATTTGAAATAAAAAACACATGCAAAAAGGTTACCTGGTCTTTTTATTTGAATCGACTAAATATGAGTGATGTAAACTTGAAATGTTATATTCGTTCTCTCCTGTTTAATTGATTCAACTCGTAGTTAGTTCTTACTGCAGTTATTCAACAACAAAAAATTGTCAATGCAAAACAGGTACTTGAAAATATAAACTGAGACAATTTATGATTTGTCATAGTGCAGGAATAGAGAAAGGTGAATGAATGGATAGATTATATCAGATTAGATTAGATTAGTGAACGTAAAACAGACTCAACCTAGAACACTGGTAGGACTTTATCCTGGATATGATGTGATGTATGTAATGCATTGTGCCGTAGACTTGGGTGAGTACCTAGACGGGTTTCTTGTCAGATGCTCCTGGTCAGAACAACGGGGCAGACTACAATATATTTGCATTTGTTAGCCATGCTAGCGATCTAAACAATCAATCCATGCTAGCGATCTAAACAGTTTGAAACAACTTTTAAATCAGTGGAGTGCCATGGTTTCTCCATAGATCTCCATCATACTTAAGTCAGTGAAGTGTCATGGTTTCTCTATAGAGCTCCATTATACATTTAAGTCAGTGGAGTGCCATGGTTTCTCCATAGATCTCCATCATACTTAAGTCAGTGGAGTGCCATGGTTTCACCATAGAGCTCCATTATACTTTTAAGTCAGTGAAGTGTCATGGTTTCTCCATAGAGCTCCATTATACATTTAAGTCAGGGGAGTACCATGGTTTCTCCATAGAGCTCCATTATACATTTAAGTCAGGGGAGTGCCATTGTTTCTCCATAGGGCCCTGTAGTATCTTTTTCTTGTAGGGAGTAGGCAAGTCACATGATTCAGTGGGTGTTGCTGATTGGCTCGTACACATTGTGTTTACAAACAAGAAACCCATCTACACATAGGAACCTAGCTTAGATGGAGTGCAGAGCATGGGTCTGTCAATGAGGTCATCACAGTTTTGCTTTGAGTTAGGCCCACGACGACCAATCAAACTGCACAGAATGCCTTCCGGTATTACACAAAACCCACTTAAAGCACCTTACAACAAACAAACGGAAGAAACATGTATAGGTTCAGCAATATAAAAAGGATTAGAATCCAGACTCCGTTAATCTCAACGCTGTGTTGAATTGCTTGTGTCTATTTAGATTATCTATATTCTATTTGGAGTGTTCTTCAGCGAATCGTGTTTTAGAAAAATGCTTCTAATGTTATTTTGAAATTGTGCAATATTAAATACTGTCATGAAGTAAGTGTCCTTTTCTCTTTTCGATAACCACAAACCATTCTCTCAACGTTTACTGTGCATTTAAGTCAGTGGCGGCTGGTGAAAATTATTATAGGTGGGGCGGTGCCATATCAATGAGTTTCAGTAACTGCAGTATATAACCAGACCTGGTGCCATATCAATGAGTTTCAGTAACTGCAGTATATAACCAGACCTGGTGCCATATCAATGAGTTTCAGTAACTGCAGTATATAACCACACCTGCAAACTGACAAGAGGTGAAGAAGGTGACATGTTTGTAAACCAAAGCCCTGTAGGGGTGTGTGGGCATTGTCCCCCAGAAGAAAATCGTTGTGATTCTAACATGTAAACGAGCACTCAGAGAAGAAAATAAAGGGAAAAGACAACCCGTATCCGGGTCTGACAGCACTACTACCACATTGGTAGCACTTTATAATAATACCCTGTTATAATACATTTATAAGGTATTTGTAGATAATGAACTAATCATGAACAAACCATTTATATGATTTTTAAATCATTTATAGCTATATTTGTATAACATTTACAAATTATTTATAACGCTATAGTGGATAATGAACTAATCACTAACAAAACCATTTACAACTGATTAGTACATCATTTGTAAATGTACTAGTTTAAAATTCAATCTGTTGGTAACTTTTTTCCAAATGATCAACCTTATTTGTTAATTATTAGTGCAACATTTAATAGTGTAGTAACACATTTGTAGATGCTTTGAAAAATGGATATGAAAAAACTACTATACCTCCATTTATTTGTTCATGTTCAACAAATGATTTGTTAGACATTCATAAAAGATCTATAAATCATTTGCAGATGCTATTGTGTGCCCTAATCTAAAGTGAACACTATTCATCATGTGTAATACAGTTTGTTCATTATTTGTTGACTTTCAACTCACCTGTTATGAACGATCTGGCTTTTATGAATACACGAGGCAAAGACCAGACTTGTCTTTTCATGTTTAACAAATGATTTGTTGCGGCTAGGTGGTGCAGTGGGCAAGGCACTCACCACCAATGCTGGAGACGCTGGGTTCGCGTGTTCGAATCCAGCTCTCCAAATTTTTTTCAGTTTGGCTGGTCGTCCGTACTAATACAATTGGCAGTATTAGAGGGTGGGAAAGCTGATGGGTCGGTCCTGGGCGTTGTAAACAGAAAAATACTCCTACAGTTCGGTCGGGGCGCCTGCTCAGCGAAGGAAGGATCTGGAGGGAGGTAGTGTGACCTTCCACACGTTACACTCTCCCAGTGAGAATCTGAGCTGCCAGGCTAGCTGCCGGCTGGCTGCGCATGTGTCGGAGGATAGCATGTGATAGTCTCCGGCCTCTCGGACCAACAGTAGGGGGGGTGCGCAACAACCAGGAAGGGAGTTGGGAATTGGCATAACGACTAAAAAATCAGAAAAAAATTCGGGAAAAATCGGAAAAAGAGGAGGGGGAAAAGATAATAAAAGAATAAAAAATAAATTATTTGTTAGACATTCATGAAACATCTATAAATCATTTGCAGATGCTATTGTGTGCCCTAATCTAATGTGAACACTATTCATCATTAACAAATGTGTAATACAGTTTCAGTTTGTTCATTATTTGTTGACTTTTAACTCACCAACATTATGAACGATCTGGCTTTTATGAATACAGACACGAGGCAAAGACCAGACTTGTCTTTTCATGTTTAACAAATGATTTGTTAGACATTCATTAAACATCTATAAATCATTTGCAGATGCTATTCTGTGCCCTAATCTAAAGTGAACACTATTCATCATTAACAAATGTGTAATACTTCATTATTTGTTTACTTTTTCATCACGTTATAAATGTTCTAGACAGCTTTCATATCCACCCTTCTTTGTGACAGTGACAGAATTAGGACTATAGATAAATGCAATTGTATTAACAAAAACAATGCAACAACCAATAAACATCCATGGGTTATAATAAAAAAAGAAAAAGACTCTCTTCAAGACCTCAGCCAACAGCACAGGAAAGGGAGAAGTTTCCTTGCCTTTTTTAATTCTTCGACCTCAGCCGACAGCACAGGGTGATCTTTAAAGGAACACACCAACATTTTGGGAAGAGAGACAAGAAGAGAGAGACAAGAAGATAGATACCAGTTTCCTCGCTGTGTGTTCGTTCAGTAGAAAGCTATCCGGCTGCATGTTAGCCTAGCTTAGCACAATGAATGGAAACGGACATGACCAGTTTTCCTTCGGAGAGGTGTTAGTTGTTCAATGCTTAGGCTAACCGGCTATGTCCGCTTCCATTCATTGTGCTAAGCTAGGCTAACGTGCAGCCAGATAGCTTTCTACTGAACGCACAAAGAGAAACTGGTATCTATCTTCTTGTCTCTCTCTGGAGAAGACGATAAGCGAATTTCCCAAAATGTTGGCGTGTTCCTTTTAATTGCCATAACATAACATAACTACTCAAACTACAAACGTTGTAACATAGAATTCCACCCACTCCTGTACTTTATTTCCTTTTCAGGAATGGGAGAAGTTTCCTTGCCTTTTTTAATTATTCGACCTCAGCCGACAGCACAGGGTCATCTTTAATGACATTCGCACAGTGCAATGCAAATGTCTGCAGCTTTTGCTGCCTCGAATATTGCTTCAGTAGTTCACCATATCTATCTGGTGAGGCAATGGCCAGCTCTGGTATTGTTGCACTCGTCACTATTGTGTTTCTATCCACCCCGACATGGTTATAGGACATGGCGAGATTCGTCCTTCTCCTGTAGTGCTGCAGGACCTTCTGGTACCTCTTGACCACCTGGTCTGGATGTACTGCTACAATGGAAAAGATAAATGAAGTATAGAACAGCTAGTTCCAACCATACATTGAGATTGGCCAAGAGGCATTCTAAGCTGTGCCAATATGATTAAACAGACCATAACTCTTCCAGAATTAACTGGAATGTCAATTGATGGGAACATAGGATAGCATCTCTCAATCTCTGACTCCACTTTCCTGTCTGTCTCCATTCATATGTTGCACATGTGCTGGCAGGGGTCAATCATATCTCTGTTGTCACTGTATTAAATAGCATTGCATTGTATGTCATTTGAAAGCCAGTTAATTTCCCTTAACAATGATGTCCCATCCATAAGGATCATGCATTTCTGGGATGAGATGTGTGTGTGTGTGTGTGTGTGTGTGTGTGTGTGTGTGTGTGTGTGTGCTTACTCATACTCATCCCACAAATGCATGATCCGTACGGATGGAACATCATTGTAAAGGGAAATGAACAGGCTTCAATTATATAAGGTACAATGCTATTTAATACAGTGACAACAGAGATATGGTCAACCAAACACAAAGCTCCAACCTTTTTTGATGAGTTTACAACACAGCATTAGCAATAGCTGGACGTTCTAAACCAAAAACAGCATGGATTGAGCTGAAATGGATATATCCATGAATCAACATTCTGGATAATTAGGCAATACGAATCTATGTCCATAATTCCAAATGAACCCTTTTAAACAGTAATACAAGCCCAGTTTTTGTAATCACAGCTCCCAGACACATAATTTCCACAGCCCATATTTACCTCTGCGTCCGTCGTTTTTTCCCTCCCCTCTGGTCTTATCTTTTTTCCCCTTCCTCCTCTTCTGCTTCTTGTTTTTCTTGTTTTTCTTGTGTTTCTTCCTCTCATCCTCAGATGATGAGGACGAGGAAGAAGATGATGAGGAGGAGGAGGCTGAGGAATCCCTGAATGACTCCGATGAGTCTTCCAGGTCCATCGCGGCCTCCTCCACTGCCTTGACACTGCTTTTTTTCTTGTCTAATGCAGAACAAAAATAAAGACAGACATACTGTAAACATTTTGTAGACACAGTACACGAAAGAGCGAGCATAGTTGTGGCTGTAAATTGTGTGTTGCCATGACCCGATGCTGTCCATGACCCGATGAAGACCGTGTTATTGCTTTTGTTTACTTTGAAATGTAATAATACTACAGCGTGATATCCCTAATTAATACTTCTTGAAGTTCAAATACCATATAAAATGTAAATTGTTTCTACAGTAGCATTATGTTGAACTAAGGCATTGAAGTTTGTATGGAGCCATTAACACTTTGATTGCCCAAGGTTAAATTCATGATATACCATCCCTTGCCAGCTCTATTTAACATGGAGAAGTTCCCCTTCTTTGCAGGGCTATAACTTTTTAAATTCTATTGCTAGATTGCCATTATTAGGGCCCATTCAATGTCCTATATGTATTGTTCATGGTGTAGCAACGTTAAACTTTTTCATTTACATATTCATACTAAAATATGGTCTAAAGTATAAGTATGTTTTCATCTCTTTCTGCAGCTTTCTCCAGAACGTGATTTATAGCCCCAAATGCATTATATTGATGATCAAATACAGTTTGGTAGCGATCGGTGCCAGATGAAAAATTTCAAATGGACGTGCTTCTAGAAGTTTCTACGTATCATCTGATGATGACCGGATGGGCGGGGGATCGTTTATAATTCTGTGGGCAACGTTATACCATTCATCTAATGTGGGTCATATGTTCATCATAGCAGTTTATATCGAACACGGTAATACTACACGCTAAAACTCACTCCAGTCTCCTCGGGCCGTTGGGCGATCAGCGTGGAGTAGACAGTTTTCGATTATGGGATGTTGAAATCCCAGATCTATTTCCAGGTTGTATAATAGTATATACGTCCAAATCATGTTGTTTTTTCGAGTTATTTCCACCGATCGATGTTCACTGTGTGAAGACAGAGTCTCTCTAACATTAGCGAGTGCCCGGACCACATATGGAGTGAGTCCTGCCGGGTCAAAGGTTGACATCCGGTTTCGATCTGCCGATCGGCCACCAGATGGCGCTCTTGAACCGCTAGAGGGTTGAGAGGAGATCAGCACTGTGTGTCAAGGCTCCGGAACGAAAATATGATTTCGATCACAGATTTTTGAAATATTCATATCAAAGACGAGTTACGGCGTCCTCGGCAACTTGAGCATGGCGGGGAATGACGAGTTCCGGCGTTTTCGGCAGTTAAAGTGTTAATACTGTATGTCTGTGTGTGTTTATGTCGCTTCTTAGACTATATAAAAGTTACCACTAGGTGGCAGAGTAGATTCGTATTGGATGTGAAATCTAGAAGCATAGAGCAACAGGTCTAATCATGCATGGTGAAATTCCACTGAACTTTATGAAAATTTGTTTTTTATATAATTTTTAATCTGGTATCTATCATTTATATAATCCTGTTTACAAACGGACACTGTAGCGCAACCTATGGACGAATCGTGGTCAAAACGTACTGGGTTGCCCTGCCCATGCTACACCCCTCCATCAAGGTTTGTGAAAATCGGTCATGTAGTGTTCGCATAATTCTGCACCGCCATAGACCAGTCACCACTCCATATCCTTTAATGTTTACTGTTAGGCCTACTGTTTTCCTCCATTATTATACTGTAAATATGTTATTGTTGTTGCTCTCCATGTAAAGCGTCTTTAAGAAAGTCTACCTTGAAAAACGCTGTTATAATTAAGCAATTGAATAAGTCAAATTGAGTTGCTTATCTGTGCCCCCTGAATAATATTTGATGCATGATGTCACCCCATGTTTGTCTCATGACAGAGGGTTTACGTAAACCGCTATTGAATAATATGTTATTTATTTAATATAAATGTTGCTTAATGTGTTACTTACGTTTGGCCAATTCGGTCAATAGGGAGTCCCTCTCTTTTGTCAATTTGTCCCTCTCTTTTGACAACTTCCCCAGCTGTGTGCGGAATTTTATTGCAGACAGCCCAGCTGTGGGGCACGGTTGTATAGCGTTACCTGAAACGACACAGAAAACAACCAGTGGCAGCTAGTTAACAAAAAGTGATTGTTATTATAAGTTGTTATAACGCTAGTGTAGCTATAGCTAACAATAACTACATACCATACTGTTGTGAAGGGCCAGATTAAACCGAATATATATATTTATTTATATATATATATTTAATTGTATTTGTATATTCTCTAATATTCCCTGATATCCCTTGTATATTCCTTGTACAATATGCATCGAATATCCATTCTAGCCTACTGAACATCCCATAATAGTCTCCATTCTACTATTGGTCGAGACCTTGGTGCCAGGCTGCCATACCCCTCAGACCCAGTTCAAACGTACCGCTCCACATGTACGAACAAGTCCTAGTTCCGCGTAGGAATCTGGCTACCGCACCACTAATGGGACTATTTGTTCATAGTGCGTATATATACTGCGCTACTAAAGTAGGACTTTCTTTTCAGTCCAGTTTCTTACCCTCCAATAGAGTCACAGACGTAAAGCCTCCCCGCGACGCCACGTGTGGGAGTAAGGCCAAGTTCGCCTACCATCGGTATTGAGACATCGTGTATATTAATATTTGAATAGTCATATTTGGCACTATATCGTCGAGTTGGACGTAGTCTATTAAGCTAATAATAGTCTGTTAATATATAGTGCTTCGTGCGGTGAGAATACTACCGTAGTCAGTACCCCATCGTTTCGGGCAGAGAACTGGCTGCTTACCCAGGGTGGTTGACCCCATGTGAAGCTGCACCCGAGGAGCCCCAGAGCCGACGAGCGAGTGGACCTGTATACCGGATTATTCTACCGACGACAGCCCGCCTTCCCAGGCACGGATTATGCTTTGTATACTTTGATTATTCCATGGATAAAGACCCCCGACACTGCCGTGTGTTGGAACCCCCCCCCTGGAGAGGACGCAAGGTGAGGAGACGCTCTGCAAGACGAGGTCGCTTCACGTCTCTCCCCCGTGGACCGGAGAGAGCCGGCCCACAAAGAGTCCACCTGCTTTCATCTGTGGTCCAAGGATCGCCGGCGCATTGAACGGCACTACAGTGGGTTCACCTGGGATACCCTTGGCCGGACGAGGCAGCCGGATTCTACCCCCCCCCCCCCCTCCTACTCCTGTCGGCTTACAAGCGACCGGATTAACCCCCTCTAGTGTATCTAGTATATAATCATTAAAGTATCATTGCTGTTATTCCTTAACTATTCCAGGTCGTATATTTACCACCTGCGCCTTCAGAGATTGGACATTCTCTATTGATATACCGACGAATACTCTTTGCCATAAAAGTGCATACTATTTCAATTCATAAATGTAATTAAGTGATTAAGTACTTACATTTACATTTACATTTAGTCATTTAGCTGACGCTTTTATCCAAAGCGACTTACAAGTTCTGTACGACAAGCCATCAGGAAGAGCACAACTCTATCAGCTGAGTAACAATGTTCATCAAAGTGTTGAGTGCTACAGTGTAGGTTAGTTTATTAGGACAAGTGCATGACAGTATGGTTAGTTAGGGTTAGATTTTTTTATTTTTTTTTTAATTCAGATAATGGTTGAAGAAGTGCGTCTTTAGTCGACGGCGAAAGATTGGACGTGTTTCGGCTGTCCTAACTGGGGTGGGTAGTTCATTCCACCATTGTGGGGCAAGGACTGAGAATAGGCGACTTCTCTTTGATGACCCTCCCGGAGCTTGGATAGGAGCAGGTCTGAGGCGGCCAGAAGATGCAGAGCGTAGGGGTCTTGAGGGTGTGTAGTTAGAGACCATTGACCGGAGGTAGGCGGGAGCAGTTCCCTTTGCCGCACGGTATGCTAGGTCGAGGGCCTTGAAGCGGATTCGTGCAGCAATGGGGAGCCAGTGCAGGTCCCTAAGAAGTGGGGTGACATGGGCCGACTTCGGTAGGTTTGAGATCAGGCGGGCCGCTGCGTTCTGAATGAGTTGAAGAGGCTTAGTGGCAGTGGCCGGGAGGCCAGCGAGCAGTGCGTTGCAGTAGTCGAGGCGGGAGATGACTGTTGATTGGACAGTCATCGCTGTGTAGAAATAAAGACCTGTTTCGACTTCGTACATTTGTGTTGGATCCGTTTCATCTACGTGAGAGTGTTTATGATAATATATTTATGCCGTGTACTGGGTGGCCGAATATTAAGTACAAAGGTAGTGGTAGTAAGTATCATATCTAGTAATACAGTCAGGGAATTGTACCCCTCAGTTACAATTGGTCCTTCGAGCCGGATGGTAATTAGTGTAATATTAATATAGTGTTATTAATATTGAAATGGCCTATGATGAACACTCCACGAAACGATCCTCCTAACCAACGCCCGCAGCGCGAACGACGGCTCCCTCAGTACTTAGAGGCTTACGCTGTCAGTCAACAACCTAGTCTTCTACTAACAGTAAACGCGGTAAAACTAGAAAGTAAAAGTATGTCTAACCCCAACGCCCAGACTACCCCGACCATAGAGGCCCCTACGGGCTCTAATGTAACTGACCAAGTTCACGGTGGGGACCAGTGGGAACCAGACATGACTTCACACCCCGCCAGTACTGAAGAAGTAGTCCCCGATGAGTCCCGGGAGGAATACAACGCTACCGAGAGAGAACTCGGCACGGAAGAAGACGGGGAGAGCACCGTGGAGATAGAACTCCAAGGCTCCGCAAGGAGTACCCCGAGGGAAGGCTCCCCTATACAACCGCCTTCTCCCAGCGAGGCAGAGAGGACCCTACAGCAGGCCTTCCTCATCAGCCTGAACGCCGCTGCTGAACGCGACCGACTGCAGATCTAGCAGCGAAGCGAACACGAGCAGATACGTCTAGAAATAAGACGCATTCAGATGGAAGAGAATGTGGCCCGAGAACGAGCCGGTGCTCAACGGGACGCAGCGCGCGACAGACAGCAGTCGCAACTAATAGAACAGCTGATCAGACGGACAACACCCTCTCCCTCCGCCAGAGGCTCCAGGAACTCGTCTAGACACACCTCCAGGGCGGCATCCCCTAGCCGAGTAAACAACCCTGAACTTGACCAACAGACGAGGTCTATACCCCCCACAGACCACCTCCCCCCACCGGTCCAAGCGAGACCTAGCAACCGGGAAGGAGCAGCATATCCTGTGGAGAGGCTAAACCAGAGACTACAAGCACTGGATGACCTAACTGAAGACGAAGAGGAAGAGGAGGAGAACCACGCCCGAAGACAGCACAGTACTCTACCGGACCAGGAGGTCCGGTACAGCCCAGGCTATACTCCCGCGGAGCTGCGCTACAGACCCCCGACTCTATACACGGGTGAGCACGACGCACGACCCGCACCGAGGAACAGCACCTGGACAAGCGGGCCATGGTACACTGCCGGTACCAGCCCATACCAAGGAGCGGGAGGAGACTCGCCTAGGAGGCCTCTCCCCCAACGCTCGCCGATGTATCCACAGTCAGCGTCATACATTGGCACGCCTATGGTACCCGACTTCACCCAAGAGAACCGGGCCCAGTATACAGAACTCCGCATGTGTCTGGAGACCATGTTGGTGGATGTATTGGATGAACGCCACAAATACGCCATCCTACTGCAGCACTTAAAGGTGCCCCGCGCACATAATATAGCGCTCGCCTACGCGACTTCCACCACCCCATACACAGCAGCGCTGGTAGCATTGGACCAGAGGTATGGGCGCATATGGGATTACGTGATCCAGGAGATCCGACACATCGACCGCTTACCCCCAGCAATAGACAATCGAGCACTGGACGACCTGTCCATCAGAGTGCAGTCCCTGGTAGGGATGTTGGGAGCGCAAAGAGAGAAGGGGAAGTATGAACTTTACGCCAACTCAAATGTGGAAAGGATTCTGGAGAAGCTGCCGCCCGCTCGTCAGGAGCGCTTTAGGCGGCAGAGGGACCACAGAAACCCGAATGGCCCCGAACCGAACCTCCTCGATCTAGCAGACTTCCTGGCGAGAGAAGTCAGCAGCCTACGGCTAGATACATTCGGACGGAGCACCCCTGGCTCCAGAGAAGGAACCAGACGACTAAATGATGGAAGAAGATCGGTGACTGTGATGCACCAATCGGAGTCAGTACCGAGCAGCAGGAGCCACAGTACCCCCTCCAGAACGGAGAAGTGGAAGATAGTGTGCCCCTACTGTGAGAAAGAACACTGGCTAGCGCAATGTGACTCCTTCCCCAAGCTGAACGCGGAGGAAGCAGGTCAATGGATAAAGTCCAACAAGCGCTGTTTTCGCTGTGCGCGCTCACACATGGCAGCCGAATGCCGCTTAAAGAAAAGGTGCACCAAGTGCGATGGAGCCCATCTGGACATACTTCACGACAGTAACAGACGGCGCCCTTCACCTGCACCATCCAGCCGCAAAGCGAGCGTCATGTACATCGATCCCGCCAGCAGCAGTGGAGCCCGAGTACTCCTAAAAGTAGTGCGTGTGACACTAAGCTACCAGAATAAAGTCCTGGACACTTACGCCGTCCTCGATGACGGGTCAGAGAAGACCCTGCTGCTCGCCTCCGCTGCGGCCCAGCTAGGGCTGCGGGGAAGCGAAACCCAAATGACAATTCGGACAATAAGATGAGATTTGAAGACGATAAAGGGCGAGAATGTCTCATTCTCTATCGCAGCAAGCGGCCAGCCTGAGCGACGGTACCAGATTGCAGACGCTTTCACCAGCCAAGAAATAGGACTGTCGCGGTACACATACCCCGTCGCCAAGCTGATGGAGAAATATGCACATCTGCGCAAGTTACCGATCCCGCTCATAGACAATGCTATGCCGACCCTGTTGATAGGCTCCGACCATGCAGACCTCATTGTCCCGATAGACCGGGTTCATACCGGACCCCGAGGCTGTCCTGCAGCAGTCGAGACCCGTTTGGGATGGACTCTCCAAGGCCCGCTCGCCAAATCTCTCAACCGAAGTACAGCCACTAGATGTCTCCACTCCCGAGTCACAGAGGGAGAAACCGCACTCCTGCAACACGTAGAGCGGCTATGGACCCTAGAACAAATGCCCTTTAAGAACGGAAAGAAAGACATTCGCTCTAAAGATGACATTTACGCAATTCACCTCCTCGAGACAGGGACCAAGAGAGTCCCGGTCAACGGCGTGTTGAGATACGCCACGCCACTCCTGCGGCGAGAAGGAATGCCTACTTTCCACGCCAAGACAGACGCCACAGAACGGTACCTGCTGAACACGGAGCGGCGCTTAGCCAAGAACCCCGCCCAAGAGAGTGTATACCGCGCTGAGATTGAGAAGCTCATCACAGCGGGACACGTCACAAAGATGGACATTAAAGAGGCTGACCAGACCACTGAATCGTGGTACGTGCCCCACCACAAGGTCCATCACAACGGTAAAGACCGCATAGTATTTAACTGCAGCTACCAGATCGGATCCCAAAATCTGAATAAAGAGTTACTGCCCGGTCCCACACTCGGCCCCTCCCTACTCGGCGTTCTACTCCGCTTCCGCCAGGAAAAGGTGGCCATCAGCGGGGACATTAAAGGAATGTTCCTGCAGGTGAGATTAGTAGAGGCGGACAAGCCCCTGTTACGGTTCCTATGGAGAGAGAAGCCAGGAGATGAGCACCCAGCCATCTACCAATGGGAAGTCCTCCCCTTCGGAACGACGTGCAGCCCCTGCTGTGCGACATTTGCACTACAGAAACATGTAGCAGAGGACCCAGCAGCGGACGAGGAGGTCCGACACAGCGTAAAGAACAGCTTCTACGTAGACAACTGTCTACAAAGCCTTTCAACCCAGGAAGAAGCCGAGGCTCTCCTGATTAAACTCCGCGCCTCATTGATCAAAGGCGGCTTTGATCTCAGGCAGTGGGCCAGCAGCGATCCGCAAGTACTGCGCAGCCTCTCCTCCGAGGACAAGGCAGCCAGCAGCGAGACCTGGATGGCTACAATCCCGGGAGAAGCCCAGGAGATGACCCTGGGATTGGTGTGGCGATTCAAAACAGATTCGCTTCACTACAGACACAAGCCCCTGACTACGGAGCAGGGAAGGCCGGCGGCGGCGCCGACCACCAGACGGAGTGTGTACACAACACTCGCCCGACAATATGACCCGCTAGGATGTATTCTACCGTACACCACCAGGGCAAAAATGATTGTACGAGCATTGTGGGACAAGGACCAGGGCTGGGACGACCCCATTCCCGCACACCTTGCATCCACCTGGAGAGAGTGGGAGATGGAGCTCCACTCACTCCCAGGCGTTAATATGCGCCGAAGCTACTTCCCACCCACGGTGAGGCCAGAGACATGTAAAATGGACTTACACGTCTTCAGTGACGCCTCAGAGGTCGCATACGGATCAGTAGCCTACTTGCGGGCCCAAGACCAGGGGGGAGAGATCTACACAGCATTTGTCCTCGCCCGCTCGAGAATAGCCCCACGCAAGCAACAATCTATCCCACGTCTAGAGCTCTGCACAGCCCTAGCCGGAGCGCACCTAGCCACGCTCATCCAACGTGAGCTCACCATACCGGTGTCTAGAACAATCCTGTGGTCAGATTCCACAACGGTACTCGCCTGGATCAAATCGGACTCATGCAAGTACAAAGTCTTCGTGGGAGTCAGAGTCACCGAGATTCAAGACCTAACCGAAGAGTTAACCGGAGAAACAGAGTGGCGCTACGTTGATACAAAACAGAACCCAGCTGACGTCATCACCCGGGGGATGCCCCTGGATGACCTCACCCGTCGCAATGTCTACAGTGACGGCCCCGCATTCCTAAGACTCCCGGAAGGACAGTGGCCCATGCCTATCCCGAGGGAAGCAAGTCCAGAGGAGGTGGAAATTAAGAAGTCTGTGTTCTGTGGATTGAGCACCGTAGCCTCCACCGACCCTAACATAAACGATTGCACGTCCATAGAGAGTGCACAACAAAGAACATTCCTGCGGTACCACCCGGAGTGCAAGTCCCCCGCTGATATGTCAGCAGCTAACTACGAGGAAGCAGAATTGCTTCTACTGCAGCGAGCCCAGAGAGACTCGTTCCCCGATGAATTGGCCTGTCTACAGGGAGGAAAGCCCGTCCCATCCGACAGCAGATTAATTCACCTGGCCCCCGAGAGCGACGCTCATACCCTCATCAGAGTGGGTGGTCGCCTACGCAGAGCCCCCAATCTACCGGATGACATTAAATACCCGATCGTATTGAACAGCCGACACAAGGTCACAGAGCTGATTATAAAGAAATACGATGAGGATGTACATCACGCAGGAGCAGAAAGAGTCTTCGCGGAAATCAGACGTCGTTACTGGATCCTACAAGGAAGAGAGGCGGTACGACGCTTCCAACGAACATGTCTAGACTGCCGCAAGTGGCGCGCGCAGCCCAGCATACCAAGGATGGCTGACCTTCCTCCATGTCGCCTCCGAATCGGTGACAAGCCATTCCACTCAACGGGTATGGACTGCTTTGGCCCGCTGCACATAAAGAAAGGAAGAGGAACCGAGAAGCGGTGGGGTATTGTATTCAAATGCATGACCACCAGAGCGATACACATCGAGCTTCTCCCGACCATGAGCACAGACTCATTCCTTATGGCCTTCCGTAGATTCACATCACGGAAGGGAAGACCGTCTACCCTATTGTCCGATCATGGGACAAACTTCAAAGGCGGCGAAAGAGAGCTGAGAGAGAGCTTCCAAGCTATGGGCCCAGAACTTAAGACCCACCTCGCTCCAGCACAGGTTGATTTCCAATTCAACCCCCCAAACGCACCCCACTTCGGTGGCACTTGGGAACGAGAAGTGCGCTCCATAAAGACAGCCCTGTACGCAGTACTTGGGGCCCAGACTGTGGCGGAAGAAGTCCTACTGACAGTCCTCACGGAGATTGAGGGAGTACTTAACTCGAAGCCCCTCGGATATGTCTCCAGTGATGTGGCGGATATCGACCCAGTTACCCCCAACACACTCCTGATGGGGCGGCTAGATCCTGCATTACCACAGACAATGTACCGGCCTGAAGAAGCGAACGGCCGACGAATGTGGAGGTACAGCCAAGTATTAGCCGACAAGTTTTGGAACAGTTTCCTACTGCACTACCTACCGTCTCTACAGACCCGCCAGAAGTGGGTAAAGGAGAGAGACAATTTGACAGAAGGAACAGTCGTCATGATTATTGATCAATCACTGCCCAGAGCTATGTGGCCGGCCGGCCGCGTAAGCAAAGTGATCACCGGTGCCGACGGCAAGGTCCGAGCAGCTGAAGTGCTCGTCCAGGGTCGCACTTACACCCGTCCCGTGGCAAGGCTCATAGAACTGCCTCGACTCCCAGACACAATCGATGATGACCATGACCCTACAACCCTATGACTTTGTGAAGTTGACTGACCCCTACAGCAAACCCTTATGTGTAAATAGACAACGCGATTAATCTGTCTCTGTTTAACTGATTAGGTCTGGGACCTATTCAGGGGGTGGCTGTTGTGAAGGGCCAGATTAAACCGAATATATATATTTATTTATATATATATATTTAATTGTATTTGTATATTCTCTAATATTCCCTGATATCCCTTGTATATTCCTTGTACAATATGCATTGAATATCCATTCTAGCCTACTGAACATCCCATAATAGTCTCCATTCTACTATTGGTCGAGACCTTGGTGCCAGGCTGCCATACCCCTCAGACCCAGTTCAAACGTACCGCTCGACATGTACGAACAAGTCCTAGTTCCGCGTAGGAATTTGGCTACCGCACCACTAATGGGACTATTTGTTCATAGTGCGTATATATACTGCGCTACTAAAGTAGGACTTCCTTTTCAGTCCAGTTTCTTACCCTCCAATAGAGTCACAGACGTAAAGCCTCCCCGCGACGCCACGTGTGGGAGTAAGGCCAAGTTCGCCTACCATCGGTATTGAGACATCGTGTATATTAATATTTGAATAGTCATATTTGGCACTATATCGTCGAGTTGGACGTAGTCTATTAAGCTAATAATAGTCTGTTAATATATAGTGCTTCGTGCGGTGAGAATACTACCGTAGTCAGTACCCCATCGTTTCGGGCAGAGAACTGGCTGCTTACCCAGGGTGGTTGACCCTATGTGAAGCTGCACCCGAGGAGCCCCAGAGCCGACGAGCGAGTGGACCTGTATACCGGATTATTCTACCGACGACAGCCCGCCTTCCCAGGCACGGATTATGCTTTGGATACTTTGATTATTCCATGGATAAAGACCCCCGACACTGCCGTGTGTTGGAACCCCCCCCCCTGGAGAGGACGCAAGGTGAGGAGACGCTCTGCAAGACGAGGTCTCTTCACGTCTCTCCCCCGTGGACCGGAGAGAGCCGGCCCACAAAGAGTCCACCTGCTTTCATCTGTGGTCCAAGGATCGCCGGCGCATTGAACGGCACTACAGTGGGTTCACCTGGGATACCCTTGGCCGGACGAGGCAGCTGGATTCTACCCCCCCCCCCCCCTCCTACTCCTGTCGGCTTACAAGCGACCGGATTAACCCCCTCTAGTGTATCCAGCCTATAATCATTAAAGTATCATTGCTGTTATTCCTTAACTATTCCAGGTCGTATATTTACCACCTGCGCCTTCAGAGATTGGACATTCTCTATTGATATACCGACGAATACTCCTTGCCATAAAAGTGCATACTATTTCAATTCATAAATGTAATTAAGTGATTAAGTGTTTATTCTACACACCATCGCTGTGTAGGAAATAAAGACCTGTTTCTAATTCGTACATTTGTGTTGGATCCGTTTCATCTACGTGAGAGTGTTCATGATAATATATTTATGCCGTGTACTGGGTGGCCGAATATTAAGTACAAAGGTAGTGGTAGTAAGTATCATATCTAGTAATACAGTCAGGGAATTGTACCCCTCAGATACAATTGGTCCTTCGAGCCGGATGGTAATTAGTGTAATATTAATATAGTGTTATTAATATTGAAATGGCCTATGATGAACACTCCACGAAACGATCCTCCTAACCAACGCCCGCAGCGCGAACGACGGCTCCCTCAGTACTTAGAGGCTTACGCTGTCAGTCAACAACCTAGTCTTCTACTAACAGTAAACGCGGTAAAACTAGAAAGTAAAAGTATGTCTAACCCCAACGCCCAGACTACCCCGACCATAGAGGCCCCTACGGGCTCTAATGTAACTGACCAAGTTCACGGTGGGGACCAGTGGGAACCAGACATGACTTCACACCCCGCCAGTACTGAAGAAGTAGTCCCCGATGAGTCCCGGGAGGAATACAACGCTACCGAGAGAGAACTCGGCACGGAAGAAGACGGGGAGAGCACCGTGGAGATAGAGCTCCAAGGCTCCGCAAGGAGTACCCCGAGGGAAGGCTCCCCTATACAACCGCCTTCTCCCAGCGAGGCAGAGAGGACCCTACAGCAGGCATTCCTCGTCAGCCTGAAAGCCTCTACTGAACGCGATAGACTCCAGGGTGAACGCGATCGATTGCAGCTACAGCAACGGAGCGAAGAAGAGCACATACGCCTGGAAATAAGACGCATTCAGATGGAAGAGAATGTGGCCCGAGACCGAGCAGACAGCCAGCGAGCAGCTGCTGGTGCTCTATGGGACGCAGAGCGCGACAGACAGCAAGCGCAACTAATAGAACAGCTGATCAGACGGACAACACCCTCTCCCTCCGCCAGAGGCTCCAGGAACTCGTCTAGACACACCTCCAGGGCGGCATCCCCTAGCCGAGTAAACAACCCTGAACTTGACCAACAGACGAGGTCTATACCCCCCACAGACCACCTCCCCCCACCGGTCCAAGCGAGACCTAGCAACCGGGAAGGAGCAGCATATCCTGTGGAGAGGCTAAACCAGAGACTACAAGCACTGGATGACCTAACTGAAGACGAAGAGGAAGAGGAGGAGAACCACGCCCGAAGACAGCACAGTACTCTACCGGACCAGGAGGTCCGGTACAGCCCAGGCTATACTCCCGCGGAGCTGCGCTACAGACCCCCGACTCTATACACGGGTGAGCACGACGCACGACCCGCACCGAGGAACAGCACCTGGACAAGCGGGCCATGGTACACTGCCGGTACCAGCCCATACCAAGGAGCGGGAGGAGACTCGCCTAGGAGGCCTCTCCCCCAACGCTCGCCGATGTATCCACAGTCAGCGTCATACATTGGCACGCCTATGGTACCCGACTTCACCCAAGAGAACCGGGCCCAGTATACAGAACTCCGCATGTGTCTGGAGACCATGTTGGTGGATGTATTGGATGAACGCCACAAATACGCCATCCTACTGCAGCACTTAAAGGTGCCCCGCGCACATAATATAGCGCTCGCCTACGCGACTTCCACCACCCCATACACAGCAGCGCTGGTAGCATTGGACCAGAGGTATGGGCGCATATGGGATTACGTGATCCAGGAGATCCGACACATCGACCGCTTACCCCCAGCAATAGACAATCGAGCACTGGACGACCTGTCCATCAGAGTGCAGTCCCTGGTAGGGATGTTGGGAGCGCAAAGAGAGAAGGGGAAGTATGAACTTTACGCCAACTCAAATGTGGAAAGGATTCTGGAGAAGCTGCCGCCCGCTCGTCAGGAGCGCTTTAGGCGGCAGAGGGACCACAGAAACCCGAATGGCCCCGAACCGAACCTCCTCGATCTAGCAGACTTCCTGGCGAGAGAAGTCAGCAGCCTACGGCTAGATACATTCGGACGGAGCACCCCTGGCTCCAGAGAAGGAACCAGACGACTAAATGATGGAAGAAGATCGGTGACTGTGATGCACCAATCGGAGTCAGTACCGAGCAGCAGGAGCCACAGTACCCCCTCCAGAACGGAGAAGTGGAAGATAGTGTGCCCCTACTGTGAGAAAGAACACTGGCTAGCGCAATGTGACTCCTTCCCCAAGCTGAACGCGGAGGAAGCAGGTCAATGGATAAAGTCCAACAAGCGCTGTTTTCGCTGTGCGCGCTCACACATGGCAGCCGAATGCCGCTTAAAGAAAAGGTGCACCAAGTGCGATGGAGCCCATCTGGACATACTTCACGACAGTAACAGACGGCGCCCTTCACCTGCACCATCCAGCCGCAAAGCGAGCGTCATGTACATCGATCCCGCCAGCAGCAGTGGAGCCCGAGTACTCCTAAAAGTAGTGCGTGTGACACTAAGCTACCAGAATAAAGTCCTGGACACTTACGCCGTCCTCGATGACGGGTCAGAGAAGACCCTGCTGCTCGCCTCCGCTGCGGCCCAGCTAGGGCTGCGGGGAAGCGAAACCCAAATGACAATTCGGACAATAAGATGAGATTTGAAGACGATAAAGGGCGAGAATGTCTCATTCTCTATCGCAGCAAGCGGCCAGCCTGAGCGACGGTACCAGATTGCAGACGCTTTCACCAGCCAAGAAATAGGACTGTCGCGGTACACATACCCCGTCGCCAAGCTGATGGAGAAATATGCACATCTGCGCAAGTTACCGATCCCGCTCATAGACAATGCTATGCCGACCCTGTTGATAGGCTCCGACCATGCAGACCTCATTGTCCCGATAGACCGGGTTCATACCGGACCCCGAGGCTGTCCTGCAGCAGTCGAGACCCGTTTGGGATGGACTCTCCAAGGCCCGCTCGCCAAATCTCTCAACCGAAGTACAGCCACTAGATGTCTCCACTCCCGAGTCACAGAGGGAGAAACCGCACTCCTGCAACACGTAGAGCGGCTATGGACCCTAGAACAAATGCCCTTTAAGAACGGAAAGAAAGACATTCGCTCTAAAGATGACATTTACGCAATTCACCTCCTCGAGACAGGGACCAAGAGAGTCCCGGTCAACGGCGTGTTGAGATACGCCACGCCACTCCTGCGGCGAGAAGGAATGCCTACTTTCCACGCCAAGACAGACGCCACAGAACGGTACCTGCTGAACACGGAGCGGCGCTTAGCCAAGAACCCCGCCCAAGAGAGTGTATACCGCGCTGAGATTGAGAAGCTCATCACAGCGGGACACGTCACAAAGATGGACATTAAAGAGGCTGACCAGACCACTGAATCGTGGTACGTGCCCCACCACAAGGTCCATCACAACGGTAAAGACCGCATAGTATTTAACTGCAGCTACCAGATCGGATCCCAAAATCTGAATAAAGAGTTACTGCCCGGTCCCACACTCGGCCCCTCCCTACTCGGCGTTCTACTCCGCTTCCGCCAGGAAAAGGTGGCCATCAGCGGGGACATTAAAGGAATGTTCCTGCAGGTGAGATTAGTAGAGGCGGACAAGCCCCTGTTACGGTTCCTATGGAGAGAGAAGCCAGGAGATGAGCACCCAGCCATCTACCAATGGGAAGTCCTCCCCTTCGGAACGACGTGCAGCCCCTGCTGTGCGACATTTGCACTACAGAAACATGTAGCAGAGGACCCAGCAGCGGACGAGGAGGTCCGACACAGCGTAAAGAACAGCTTCTACGTAGACAACTGTCTACAAAGCCTTTCAACCCAGGAAGAAGCCGAGGCTCTCCTGATTAAACTCCGCGCCTCATTGATCAAAGGCGGCTTTGATCTCAGGCAGTGGGCCAGCAGCGATCCGCAAGTACTGCGCAGCCTCTCCTCCGAGGACAAGGCAGCCAGCAGCGAGACCTGGATGGCTACAATCCCGGGAGAAGCCCAGGAGATGACCCTGGGATTGGTGTGGCGATTCAAAACAGATTCGCTTCACTACAGACACAAGCCCCTGACTACGGAGCAGGGAAGGCCGGCGGCGGCGCCGACCACCAGACGGAGTGTGTACACAACACTCGCCCGACAATATGACCCGCTAGGATGTATTCTACCGTACACCACCAGGGCAAAAATGATTGTACGAGCATTGTGGGACAAGGACCAGGGCTGGGACGACCCCATTCCCGCACACCTTGCATCCACCTGGAGAGAGTGGGAGATGGAGCTCCACTCACTCCCAGGCGTTAATATGCGCCGAAGCTACTTCCCACCCACGGTGAGGCCAGAGACATGTAAAATGGACTTACACGTCTTCAGTGACGCCTCAGAGGTCGCATACGGATCAGTAGCCTACTTGCGGGCCCAAGACCAGGGGGGAGAGATCTACACAGCATTTGTCCTCGCCCGCTCGAGAATAGCCCCACGCAAGCAACAATCTATCCCACGTCTAGAGCTCTGCACAGCCCTAGCCGGAGCGCACCTAGCCACGCTCATCCAACGTGAGCTCACCATACCGGTGTCTAGAACAATCCTGTGGTCAGATTCCACAACGGTACTCGCCTGGATCAAATCGGACTCATGCAAGTACAAAGTCTTCGTGGGAGTCAGAGTCACCGAGATTCAAGACCTAACCGAAGAGTTAACCGGAGAAACAGAGTGGCGCTACGTTGATACAAAACAGAACCCAGCTGACGTCATCACCCGGGGGATGCCCCTGGATGACCTCACCCGTCGCAATGTCTACAGTGACGGCCCCGCATTCCTAAGACTCCCGGAAGGACAGTGGCCCATGCCTATCCCGAGGGAAGCAAGTCCAGAGGAGGTGGAAATTAAGAAGTCTGTGTTCTGTGGATTGAGCACCGTAGCCTCCACCGACCCTAACATAAACGATTGCACGTCCATAGAGAGTGCACAACAAAGAACATTCCTGCGGTACCACCCGGAGTGCAAGTCCCCCGCTGATATGTCAGCAGCTAACTACGAGGAAGCAGAATTGCTTCTACTGCAGCGAGCCCAGAGAGACTCGTTCCCCGATGAATTGGCCTGTCTACAGGGAGGAAAGCCCGTCCCATCCGACAGCAGATTAATTCACCTGGCCCCCGAGAGCGACGCTCATACCCTCATCAGAGTGGGTGGTCGCCTACGCAGAGCCCCCAATCTACCGGATGACATTAAATACCCGATCGTATTGAACAGCCGACACAAGGTCACAGAGCTGATTATAAAGAAATACGATGAGGATGTACATCACGCAGGAGCAGAAAGAGTCTTCGCGGAAATCAGACGTCGTTACTGGATCCTACAAGGAAGAGAGGCGGTACGACGCTTCCAACGAACATGTCTAGACTGCCGCAAGTGGCGCGCGCAGCCCAGCATACCAAGGATGGCTGACCTTCCTCCATGTCGCCTCCGAATCGGTGACAAGCCATTCCACTCAACGGGTATGGACTGCTTTGGCCCGCTGCACATAAAGAAAGGAAGAGGAACCGAGAAGCGGTGGGGTATTGTATTCAAATGCATGACCACCAGAGCGATACACATCGAGCTTCTCCCGACCATGAGCACAGACTCATTCCTTATGGCCTTCCGTAGATTCACATCACGGAAGGGAAGACCGTCTACCCTATTGTCCGATCATGGGACAAACTTCAAAGGCGGCGAAAGAGAGCTGAGAGAGAGCTTCCAAGCTATGGGCCCAGAACTTAAGACCCACCTCGCTCCAGCACAGGTTGATTTCCAATTCAACCCCCCAAACGCACCCCACTTCGGTGGCACTTGGGAACGAGAAGTGCGCTCCATAAAGACAGCCCTGTACGCAGTACTTGGGGCCCAGACTGTGGCGGAAGAAGTCCTACTGACAGTCCTCACGGAGATTGAGGGAGTACTTAACTCGAAGCCCCTCGGATATGTCTCCAGTGATGTGGCGGATATCGACCCAGTTACCCCCAACACACTCCTGATGGGGCGGCTAGATCCTGCATTACCACAGACAATGTACCGGCCTGAAGAAGCGAACGGCCGACGAATGTGGAGGTACAGCCAAGTATTAGCCGACAAGTTTTGGAACAGTTTCCTACTGCACTACCTACCGTCTCTACAGACCCGCCAGAAGTGGGTAAAGGAGAGAGACAATTTGACAGAAGGAACAGTCGTCATGATTATTGATCAATCACTGCCCAGAGCTATGTGGCCGGCCGGCCGCGTAAGCAAAGTGATCACCGGTGCCGACGGCAAGGTCCGAGCAGCTGAAGTGCTCGTCCAGGGTCGCACTTACACCCGTCCCGTGGCAAGGCTCATAGAACTGCCTCGACTCCCAGACACAATCGATGATGACCATGACCCTACAACCCTATGACTTTGTGAAGTTGACTGACCCCTACAGCAAACCCTTATGTGTAAATAGACAACGCGATTAATCTGTCTCTGTTTAACTGATTAGGTCTGGGACCTATTCAGGGGGTGGCTGTTGTGAAGGGCCAGATTAAACCGAATATATATATTTATTTATATATATATATTTAATTGTATTTGTATATTCTCTAATATTCCCTGATATCCCTTGTATATTCCTTGTACAATATGCATTGAATATCCATTCTAGCCTACTGAACATCCCATAATAGTCTCCATTCTACTATTGGTCGAGACCTTGGTGCCAGGCTGCCATACCCCTCAGACCCAGTTCAAACGTACCGCTCGACATGTACGAACAAGTCCTAGTTCCGCGTAGGAATTTGGCTACCGCACCACTAATGGGACTATTTGTTCATAGTGCGTATATATACTGCGCTACTAAAGTAGGACTTCCTTTTCAGTCCAGTTTCTTACCCTCCAATAGAGTCACAGACGTAAAGCCTCCCCGCGACGCCACGTGTGGGAGTAAGGCCAAGTTCGCCTACCATCGGTATTGAGACATCGTGTATATTAATATTTGAATAGTCATATTTGGCACTATATCGTCGAGTTGGACGTAGTCTATTAAGCTAATAATAGTCTGTTAATATATAGTGCTTCGTGCGGTGAGAATACTACCGTAGTCAGTACCCCATCGTTTCGGGCAGAGAACTGGCTGCTTACCCAGGGTGGTTGACCCTATGTGAAGCTGCACCCGAGGAGCCCCAGAGCCGACGAGCGAGTGGACCTGTATACCGGATTATTCTACCGACGACAGCCCGCCTTCCCAGGCACGGATTATGCTTTGGATACTTTGATTATTCCATGGATAAAGACCCCCGACACTGCCGTGTGTTGGAACCCCCCCCCCTGGAGAGGACGCAAGGTGAGGAGACGCTCTGCAAGACGAGGTCTCTTCACGTCTCTCCCCCGTGGACCGGAGAGAGCCGGCCCACAAAGAGTCCACCTGCTTTCATCTGTGGTCCAAGGATCGCCGGCGCATTGAACGGCACTACAGTGGGTTCACCTGGGATACCCTTGGCCGGACGAGGCAGCTGGATTCTACCCCCCCCCCCCCCTCCTACTCCTGTCGGCTTACAAGCGACCGGATTAACCCCCTCTAGTGTATCCAGCCTATAATCATTAAAGTATCATTGCTGTTATTCCTTAACTATTCCAGGTCGTATATTTACCACCTGCGCCTTCAGAGATTGGACATTCTCTATTGATATACCGACGAATACTCCTTGCCATAAAAGTGCATACTATTTCAATTCATAAATGTAATTAAGTGATTAAGTGTTTATTCTACACACCATCGCTGTGTAGGAAATAAAGACCTGTTTCTAATTCGTACATTTGTGTTGGATCCGTTTCATCTACGTGAGAGTGTTCATGATAATATATTTATGCCGTGTACTGGGTGGCCGAATATTAAGTACAAAGGTAGTGGTAGTAAGTATCATATCTAGTAATACAGTCAGGGAATTGTACCCCTCAGATACAACTAAGATAAAATATAATACAATGCTAAGCTTAAGAATGAAAGGTAATGAGTCCTATATACAATACTATACAATATACAGTTGTGCTATATATAACTATACTATACTAACTATACTATACTATACAAAAACATACAGTTATGTTGTATTGTGTCACAGCGGTGCGACCAAGGCCGTCCCAATCCAAGGCTCCTTCTCTCTCTCTCATTCTGACATCATTCTACAGTGCCCACTGGGAAAGTGCCCTTGTGCAAGGGATGAAACACAAACTGATCTCTGACCTGTTTTAAGGAATACACACACACACACACACATATCCCTGTCTTTCTTTTAGCCTGTATAATTATCTTAAGGGTCATTTGTTTGTCAGGTTACTAGACTGTCAGCAGGGCCGTAGCCAGGGTTTAGAAATTAGGGAGGTCCATTTATTTCTTTGGCCCAGACCGGCCCACTATAATCGGTCGGACACCACCCGCCAGTACACCATCCTTGCGGTCCCCTTAAATATGCGTACCTACTGTACTATTCCCCCAAACCACTACAAAGCTGGGTAGTAAGTGCCATGGACCAGTGTACTCACTCGCTCTTGGCTGAATCTTGTTTTGGGTGGTGATGTAAAAACACCTGCATCATAGCAGGCTCAGGACGGGCAAAGTAGTCTATAGCCTGTTCATCCCTGTCTCTCTCCTCCACAACCTGGCTTGACTAGACATAAGGAGAGAGAGATGATTACAATTAACTGGTACATTCAGGTCCAGAATTGTTGGAATTCCCTGACAAAGATGTGCAAAAAGCTGTACAATTTAAACAATACCATACTGGTAATGAGCAAATAGTTGTTTATTCAATGAATGCATGGAGCTGTTCCATCTTATTTCACTTGATACTAACTACTCAGTTCATACAAATTTCAAGTATTCAAATATCAATGATGAATATTGCATAAGGATTACACAGTTAATAGATCACCTTCTTGTTTTATATTCATGTTCAGAGGGGAGTAATAGTTAGATATTTGTATGTGATTTATATAGCAATTAAATCAATGGTGTGTTTGTTTGGGGAGTTTGACCTACAGTTAATGTGCCTACCACGTGAAGGTGCATGATCAATGGACAGCACAAAAACAATTTGTGTAGGTGGAGACTAGAGCTACCACAGATAGTAATAAGTTATTAAGAGTAAGTAATCCATACCATATATATCCTAATAGTTACCTTATTACCATACTTGGCTGAAAATAAACTTTGCTGCCTGTTGTGAATGTGTTTTTCCCTGTAGGCTAATACATAAGTAGGCATACATTTTTGCAGTTGAGCAAAAATTTGCAGTTGAGTAGGCTATATGTGCTGTGTTTTTATGTCTTCCATTGAGGACCACCTTGGAAATAAGTGTTTTAATTAATGCTTTTAGGTGATATCCCCAGGAATACAAATTGGTCAAGATGTGTTTTTAATTTCCAAATAAATCTAATCAAATAAAAAAAAGCAGTTTTTGCAGTTGAGCTACAGGTGTTGTATATTATACAGCCTTTTCATGCATCTTTATCAAGGGAACCCTTATCCTAATGATTTAAAAAATAATATTATGATGATACGATATGGACCTAGTAGTTGGGTCATCTGTGGCACTTCGTTTCTCAATGGATTTGTCATCTAGGAGGGTTAATAAACTAATTTAGCTGGGGTGTATTTTTTAAAAAGCCCCCTCTCAGTCATGTACCAGCCAGCCCCCTCTCAGTCATGTACCACAGCCCCATCTCAGTCATGTACCACAGCCCCCTCTCAGTCATGTACCACAGCCCCATCTGAGTCATGTACCACAGCCCCCTCTCATTCATGTACCAGCCCCCTCTCAGTCATGTACCACAGCCCCATCTCAGTCATGTACCAGCCCCCTCTCAGTCATGTACCACAGCCCCATCTCAGTCATGTACCAGCCCCCTCTCAGTCATGTACTACAGCCCCCTCTCAGTCATGTACCAGCCCCCTCTCAGTCATGTACCACAGCCCCATCTCCGTCATGTACCAGCCCCCTCTCAGTCATGTACCACAGCCCCCTCTCAGTCATGTACCACAGCCCCATCTCAGTCATGTACCAGCCCCCTCTCAGTCATGTACCAGCCCCCCTCTCAGTCATGTATACCAGCCCACCTCTCAGTCATGTACCAGCCCCCTCTCAGTCATGTACCAGCCCCCTCTCAGTCATGTACCAGCCAGCCCCCTCTCAGTCATGTACCAGCCTCCTCTCAGTCATGTACCAGCCCTCCTCTCAGTCATGTATACCAGCCCCCTCTCAGTCATGTACCAGCCCCCTCTCAGTCATGTATACCAGCCCCCTCTCAGTCATGTACCAGCTCCCTCTCAGTCATGTACCACAGCCTCCTCTCAGTCATGTACCACAGCCCCATCTCAGTCATGTACCACAGCCCCATCTCAGTCCTGTACCACAGCCCCATCTCAGTCATGTACCAGCCTCCTCTCAGTCATGTATACCAGCCCCCTCTCAGTCCTGTATACCAGCCCCCTCTCCGTCATGTACCAGCCCCCTCTCAGTCATGTACCAGCCCCCTCTCAGTCATCTACCAGCCCCCTCTCAGTCATGTACCACAGCCCCATCTCAGTCATGTACCACAGCCCCATCTCAGTCATGTACCAGTCTCCTCTCAGTCATGTACCTGCACGACTGGCGGGGGGGTGCTTAGTAAGAGATGTGATTGGGCCAGCCCAGTGTCAGTCAGTACCAATGGGCCGCTGTCCAGACCTCGGTGACCTCATAGCTGGCTACGGCCATGACTGTCAGGTGTCTGTCACATAGACACAACACCCTGTCACACAGACACACACACTCACAGTTATACTTGGAGATACACATGCAGACAGACAAAGACACACAAATACACTGGGACACACACACACACACACACACACACACACACACACACACATGTACGAACATACAGACACAGATAAATACACTTTGGTACAGACACATACACCTGCAGGCTTGCACACAAATATACTTAGCCACCTGTGCAGACACACACGCACACACACACACACACACACACACACACACACACACACACACACACACACACACACACACACACACAAAGGAACAAGAACTCATGCACACTCACACAGGCATACATGCACACAGTGCCGTCTGGGAGAAATGCGAGGCCCAGTGCAAGATTTCAACGCGAGCCCCCCCCCCCCCTAAAGGTTTAAAAAAATATATAAAATAAAAAATATTTAATTTATAATTTATTTGTATTTTTATTAATTAATAAAAGAAAATATATATATATTTGTGCATACAGTCAACGTATTCTTAAATAATAGCGCTGCCCGAGGCTGGGCATATGATACAGTCAACGTATTCTTAAATAATAGCGCTGCCCGAGGCTGGGCATATGATACAGTCAACGTATTCTTAAATAATAGCGCTGCCCGAGGCTTAGTGGCAATGCACCTGTACAGTCGTACACCTGGCAGTAACAGGGAAAATGCATAAAACACCCCTGGAACCTGATAAACAAGCTTAAAGCCAGGTTAAT
This sequence comes from Notolepis coatsorum, assembly GCF_963971535.1. Taxonomy (NCBI): domain Eukaryota; kingdom Metazoa; phylum Chordata; class Actinopteri; order Aulopiformes; family Paralepididae; genus Notolepis; species Notolepis coatsorum. The sequence goes on along the minus strand of NC_140172.1, from coordinate 105,022,534 downwards.
TTTTCAAGCACGACATGCAGATTTGCAGTTTTGCCTTATTTGAATGGAACTCTATAAGCTTAGTACACACGTCACAAACTGCACGAGCACAGTGTGAAATGTTCCCAGAGAGCAACTTGTAAAGCTGCAGTGATCATGTTGAGCAGTAATGTCCAGGCAGCAGAACAGTGCATAGCATTACTGCACATTCGTGTACCAGCCCCCTCTCAGTCATGTACCACAGCCCCATCTGAGTCATGTACCAGCCCCCTCTCAGTCATGTACCACAGCCCCATCTGAGTCATGTACCACAGCCCCCTCTCAGTCATGTACCAGCCCCCTATCAGTCATGTACCACAGCCCCATCTGAGTCATGTACCACAGCCCCCTCTCAGTCATGTACCACAGCCCCCTCTCAGTCATGTACCACAGCCCCATCTGAGTCATGTACCACAGCCCCCTCTCAGTCATGTACCACAGCCCCCTCTCAGTCATGTACCACAGCCCCATCTGAGTCATGTACCACAGTCCCCTCTCAGTCATGTACCACAGCCCCCTCTCAGTCATGTACCACAGCCCCCTCTCAGTCATGTACCACAGCCTATTGATGCACTTTTTTTTCTTTTTACATGTTTTGGCCTTAAATAGTTTCAAAATATCAGTCATTTCTGAAAATAAGTTACAAAAGTTAAAAAATAAATGCATTTTGGAAAATAGCTCTTTATTTGATTATCATAAAAAAGTGTTTTCTATACAGAGATATCGGCATTGGTAAATATGGGTATCGGCCAGAACAGCAATATTAATATCGGTTATCGGTATCGGCCACAATTTTCACATCGGTGCATCACTACCACAGCCCCATCTCAGTCATGTACCACAGCCCCATCTCAGTCATGTACCAGCCAGCCCCATCTCAGTCATGTACCAGCCCCCCTCTCAGTCATGTATACCAGCCCCCCTCTCAGTCATGTACCAGCCCCCTCTCAGTCATGTACCAGCCCCCTCTCAGTCATGTACCAGCCAGCCCCCTCTCAGTCATGTACCAGCCAGCCCCCTCTCAGTCATGTACCAGCCTCCTCTCAGTCATGTATACCAGCCCCCTCTCAGTCATCTACCAGCCCCCTCTCAGTCAAGTACCAGCCCCCTCTCAGTCCTGTATACCAGCCCCCTCTCAGTCCTGTACCACAGCCCCATCTCAGTCATGTACCAGCCCCCTCTCAGTCATGTACCACAGCCCCATCTCAGTCATGTACCAGCCCCCTCTCAGTCATGTACCACAGCCCCATCTCAGTCATGTACCAGCCCCCTCTCAGTCCTGTATACCAGCCCCCTCTCCGTCATGTACCAGCCCCCTCTCAGTCATATACCAGCCCCCTCTCAGTCATCTACCAGCCCCCTCTCAGTCATGTACCACAGCCCCATCTCAGTCATGTACCACAGCCCCATCTCAGTTATGTACCAGCCAGCCCCATCTCAGTCATGTACCAGCCCCCCTCTCAGTCATGTATACCAGCCCCCCTCTCAGTCATGTACCAGCCCCCTCTCAGTCATGTACCAGCCCCCTCTCAGTCATGTACCAGCCAGCCCCCTCTCAGTCATGTACCAGCCAGCCCCCTCTCAGTCATGTACCAGCCTCCTCTCAGTCATGTATACCAGCCCCCTCTCAGTCATCTACCAGCCCCCTCTCAGTCAAGTACCAGCCCCCTCTCAGTCCTGTATACCAGCCCCCTCTCAGTCCTGTACCACAGCCCCATCTCAGTCATGTACCAGCCCCCTCTCAGTCATGTACCACAGCCCCATCTCAGTCATGTACCAGCCCCCTCTCAGTCATGTACCACAGCCCCATCTCAGTCATGTACCAGCCCCCTCTCAGTCCTGTATACCAGCCCCCTCTCCGTCATGTACCAGCCCCCTCTCAGTCATGTACCAGCCCCCTCTCAGTCATCTACCAGCCCCCTCTCAGTCATGTACCACAGCCCCATCTCAGTCATGTACCACAGCCCCATCTCAGTCATGTACCAGCCAGCCCCATCTCAGTCATGTACCAGCCCCCCTCGCAGTCATGTATACCAGCCCTCCTCTCAGTCATGTACCAGCCAGCCCCCTCTGTCATGTACCAGCCCCCTCTCAGTCATGTATACCAGCCCCCCTCTCAGTCATGTACCAGCCAGCCCCCTCTGTCATGTACCAGCCCCCTCTCAGTCATGTATACCAGCCCCCCTCTCAGTCATGTACCAGCCAGCCCCCTCTCAGTCATGTACCAGCCTCCTCTCAGTCATGTATACCAGCCCCCTCTCAGTCATGTACCAGCTCCCTCTCAGTCATGTACCAGCCCCCTCTCAGTCATGTACCAGCTCCATCTCAGTCCTGTACCACAGCCCCATCTCAGTCATGTACCAGCCTCCTCTCAGTCATGTATACCAGCCCCCTCTCAGTCCTGTATACCAGCCCCCTCTCCGTCATGTACCAGCCCCCTCTCAGTCCTGTATACCAGCCCCCTCTCAGTCATGTACCAGCCCCCTCTCAGTCATCTACCAGCCCCCTCTCAGTCATGTACCACAGCCCCATCTCAGTCATGTACCACAGCCCCATCTCAGTCATGTACCATAGCCCCATCTCAGTCATGTACCAGTCTCCTCTCAGTCATGTACCTGCACGACTGGCGGGGGGGTGCTTAGTAAGAGATGTGATTGGGCCAGCCCAGTGTCAGTCAGTACCAATGGGCCGCTGTCCCAGCCTAGTAGTGGGCCGGTCGTTGACCAAAAGAAAATATATATATATATATTTAATAAATAATACTTTTTTTATAGTTACAAATAGTTACCGAGGTCCAGACCTCGGTGACCTCATAGCTGGCTACGGCCATGACTGTCAGGTGTCTGTCACATAGACACAACACCCTGTCACACAGACACACACACTCACAGTTATACTTGGAGATACACATGCAGACAGACAAAGACACACAAATACACTGGGACACACACACACACACACACACACATGTACGAACATACAGACACAGATAAATACACTTTGGTACAGACACATACACCTGCAGGCTTGCACACAAATATACTTAGCCACCTGTGCAGACACACATGCACACACACACACACACACACACACACACACACACACACACACACACACACACACACACACACACACACACACACACACACACACACAAAGGAACAAGAACTCATGCACACTCACACAGGCATACATGCACACAGTGCCGTCTGGGAGAAATGCGAGGCCCAGTGCAAGATTTCAACGCGAGCCCCCCCCCCCCCTAAAGGTTTAAAAAAATATATAAAATAAAAAATATTTAATTTATAATTTATTTGTATTTTTATTAATTAATAAAAGAAAATATATATATATTTGTGCATACAGTCAACGTATTCTTAAATAATAGCGCTGCCCGAGGCTGGGCATATGATACAGTCAACGTATTCTTAAATAATAGCGCTGCCCGAGGCTGGGCATATGATACAGTCAACGTATTCTTAAATAATAGCGCTGCCCGAGGCTTAGTGGCAATGCACCTGTACAGTCGTACACCTGGCAGTAACAGGGAAAATGCATAAAACACCCCTGGAACCTGATAAACAAGCTTAAAGCCAGGTTAATTTTTCAAGCACGACATGCAGATTTGCAGTTTTGCCTTATTTGAATGGAACTCTATAAGCTTAGTACACACGTCACAAACTGCACGAGCACAGTGTGAAATGTTCCCAGAGAGCAACTTGTAAAGCTGCAGTGATCATGTTGAGCAGTAATGTCCAGGCAGCAGAACAGTGCATAGCATTACTGCACATTCGTGTACCAGCCCCCTCTCAGTCATGTACCACAGCCCCATCTGAGTCATGTACCAGCCCCCTCTCAGTCATGTACCACAGCCCCATCTGAGTCATGTACCACAGCCCCCTCTCAGTCATGTACCACAGCCCCCTCTCAGTCATGTACCACAGCCTATGGATGCACTTTTTTTTCTTTTTACATGTTTTGGCCTTAAATAGTTTCAAAATATCAGTCATTTCTGAAAATAAGTTACAAAAGTAAAAAAATAAATGCATTTTGGAAAATAGCTCTTTATTTGATTATCATAAAAAAGTGTTTTCTATACAGAGATATCGGCATCGGTAAATATGGGTATCGGCCAGAACAGCAATATTAATATCGGTTATCGGAATCGGCCACAATTTTCACATCGGTGCATCACTACCACAGCCCCATCTCAGTCATGTACCACAGCCCCATCTCAGTCATGTACCAGCCAGCCCCATCTCAGTCATGTACCAGCCCCCCTCTCAGTCATGTATACCAGCCCCCCTCTCAGTCATGTACCAGCCCCCTCTCAGTCATGTACCACAGCCCCATCTCAGTCATGTACCAGCCAGCCCCATCTCAGTCATGTACCAGCCCCCCTCTCAGTCATGTATACCAGCCCCACTCTCAGTCATGTACCAGCCCCCTCTCAGTCATGTACCAGCCCCCTCTCAGTCATGTACCAGCCAGCCCCCTCTCAGTCATGTACCAGCCCGCTCTCAGTCATGTACCAGCCAGCCCCCTCTCAGTCATGTACCAGCCTCCTCTCAGTCATGTATACCAACCCCCTCTCAGTCATCTACCAGCCCCCTCTCAGTCAAGTACCAGCGTCCTATCAGTCATGTATACCAGCCCCCTCTCAGTCCTGTATACCAGCCCCCTCTCAGTCATGTACCAGCCCCCTCTCAGTCATGTACCAGCCTCCTCTCAGTCATGTATACCAGCCCCCTCTCAGTCCTGTATACCAGCCCCCTCTCAGTCATGTACCAGCCAGCCCCCTCTCAGTCATGTACCAGCCCGCTCTCAGTCATGTACCAGCCAGCCCCCTCTCAGTCATGTACCAGCCTCCTCTCAGTCATGTATACCAACCCCCTCTCAGTCATCTACCAGCCCCCTCTCAGTCAAGTACCAGCCTCCTATCAGTCATGTATACCAGCCCCCTCTCAGTCCTGTATACCAGCCCCCTCTCAGTCATGTACCAGCCCCCTCTCAGTCATGTACCAGCCTCCTCTCAGTCATGTATACCAGCCCCCTCTCAGTCCTGTATACCAGCCCCCTCTCAGTCATGTACCAGCCCCCTCTCAGTCATGTACCACAGCCTCCTCTCAGTCATGTATACCAGCCCCCTCAGTCCTGTACCACAGCCCCATCTCAGTCATGTACCAGCCCCCTCTCAGTCATGTATACCAGCCCCCCTCTCAGTCATGTATACCAGCCCCCTCTCAGTCCTGTATACCAGCCCCCTCTCCGTCATGTACCAGCCCCCTCTCAGTCATGTATACCAGCCCCCTCTCAGTCCTGTATACCAGCCCCCTCTCAGTCATGTACCACAGCCCCCTCTCAGTCATGTACCAGCCCCCTCTCCGTCATGTACCAGCCCCCTCTCAGTCATGTACCAGCCCCCTCTCAGTCATGTACCACAGCCCCCTCTCAGTCATCTACCAGCCCCCTCTCAGTCATGTACCACAGCCTCCTCTCAGTCATGTACTACAGCCCCCTCTCAGTCATGTACCACAGCCCCCTCTCAGTCATGTACCACAGCCCCATCTCAGTCATGTACCACAGCCCCATCTCAGTCATGTACCACAGCCCCATCTCAGTCATGTACCACAGCCCAGTGTCAGTCAGTACCAATGGGCCGCTGTCCCAGCCTAGTAGTGGGCCGGTCGTTGACAAAAAAATATATATATATATATATATATATATTTTTTTTTAATAAATATATATATATTTTTTATAGTTACAAATAGTTACCGAGGTCCAGACCTCGGTGACCTCATAGCTGGCTACGGCCATGACTGTCAGGTGTCTGTCACATAGACACAACACCCTGTCACACAGACACACACACTCACAGTTATACTTGGAGATACACATGCAGACAGACAAGGACACACAAATACACTGGGACACACACACACACATGTACGAACATACAGACACAGATAAATACACTTTGGTACAGACACATACACCTGCAGGCTTGCACACAAATATACTTACTTAGTCACCAGTGCAGACACACACACACACACACACACACACACGCACACACACACACACACACACACACACACACACACACACACACACACACACACACACACACACACACAAGGAACAAGAACTCATGCACACTCACACAGGCATGCATGCACACAGTGCCGTCTGGGAGAAATGCGAGGCCCAGTGCGAGATTTCAACGCGAGCCCCCCCCCTAAAGGTTTAAAAAAATATATAAAATAAAAAATATTTAATTTATAATTTATTTGTATTTTTATTAATTAATAAAAAATATATATATATTTGTGCATACAGTCAACATATTCTTAAATAATAGCGCTGCCCGAGGCTGGGCATATGATACAGTCAACGTATTCTTAAATAATAGCGCTGCCCGAGGCTTAGTGGCAATGCACCTGTACAGTCATACACCTGGCAGTAACAGGGAAAATGCATAAAACACCCCTGGAACCTGATAAACAAGCTTAAAGCCACGTTAATTTTTTAAGCACGACATGCAGATTTGCAGTTTTGCCTTATTTGAATCGAACTCTATAAGCTTAGTACACACGTCACAAACTGCACGAGCACAGTGTGAAATGTTCCCAGAGAGCAACTTGTAAAGCTGGAGTGATCATGTTGAGCAGTAATGTCCAGGCAGCAGAACAGTGCATAGCATTACTGCACATTCAATATTGATACCGGAGCAGACCCTGTTGCATGATGCAACACACCGAGTGAGAGAGAGAGACAGAGAGAGTGATAGTTTTTTAGTTCATTGATGTCGAATCAGTTCATAATGTCTGGTAATATCTTATGTATATTATGCCTAATGGGGCCTAGCGTCTGTGTGTCTGCCTTCTCCCTCCCTGCATGTGGCGTGACCTGCTGACCTCGTGGCTGTCTCCTTCCACACACACCCATTAACACACAGGGCTCCCTGTACATCCTGATCACGCGCCTCACACACACATCCTCCTCTTCCGACGCGCACACGCACACACACTCACGTACACATGCGCACACATCTCCCCCACCCAGCTGTCAGGGCCGTGATTTGTTGGGATGTTGTTCGAGACTAGGGGTCTCTCCTGGTCTACATCTGGAACCCATTAGGCCCTCTTCTGAAACAAGCACACACACCGACTAGCACACACCACACACACACATACATACACACACACACAGATACAGATACACACATACACCCCTCCCTTCTCTCCTCTGTCCAAGAGGGTATAAAATGTCATGTGATGATGTATTCTTTCTTCTACTGGTGCGAGGAGCTGAGCCTGTGCGGGCTGCAGGAGAGTTCTCTTCTCTGTGTGACCAACAAATAAAAGCTCCATTTGAAATACTCTGTCGTTCCGTGAATCTTTGGTCGACTGGTCCATGACCATATCAATTCAAGAACTCACAAGGGACAGGTTATCCCTTTCAAATGGAGGTTCCAGTGAGAATTGATGTGGGCCAGCCGCAACCAAGGACGGAACGAGGAATGGAGACATGGAGGAGAAGACGGTGCAGAAGATCCAGACATTCACACCAGCTGTCTGCAGCGCGTCTGAACCAGAGGTACCAGCAGCAGCCCCTCAGACGTCCGTGACGAGACCACCAGACGACCCTCGACAATGACAGGCAGGAGGAGACGGAGGACAGGCCAGGATGAAGAGAGGCAGACCGGAGGAGATGACAGCTGAGCAGCAGAGGCCGGAGACCGCAGATCATAGGCACCGCAGATCATCTACGACATGCAGATCATCCACGATGAGAACGGGGGAAGCGGCAGCAGGAGAGACACTGAGCTGAGCTGGAGTGACGGTGGGCTAGCTGGCGAGAGGTGGAGGGGACAGTCCAGAGACACGAGGAGGCAGCAGACCAGAGGAGACACTTTTGTCTAGGGGGCCGCACCCTGGGACGGGGACCAACTCAGGAAGGGGCCCTTGCCCTCTAGAAGACGGGGCTGACCCAGGATGGGCGGTGTACTGTAACAGAGGGAAGGTAGCGCCCTGATGGACGTTGCGTGTGCCTGAGTAAGGGGGGTCCCACAGGGGTTACGTGTGTCGTCTGGAAAAGTTGCAAATCTGTGTTTCTCTCTTTCTCTCTCTCTCTCTCCTGCTCCCCCCCCCTCCCTCTGTCTCTCTCTCTCCTCTCCTGATGTTGTTATCCCGTCTGGTATTAGATGTGATGCATGTAATGAGGTGACAATCGACGGGTACAGATCCATCAATGAACTGTTGTGTTGACGTATTGATTTAACATCAAAAGGGGGGTTGATAGTTTTTTAGTTCATTGATGTCAAATCAGTTCATAATGTCTGGTAATATTTTATGTATAATATGCCTAATGGGGCCTAGCGTCTGTGTGTCTGCCTTCTCCCTCCCTGCATGTGGCGTGACCTGCTGACCTCGTGGCTGTCTCCTTCCACACACACCCATTAACACACAGGGCTCCCTGTACATCCTGATCACGCGCCTCACACACACATCCTCCTCTTCCGACGCGCACACGCACACACACTCACGTACACACGCGCACACATCTCCCCCACCCAGCTGTCAGGGCCGTGATTTGTTGGGATGTTGTTCGAGACTAGGGGTCTCTCCTGGTCTACATCTGGAACCCATTAGCCCCCCTTCTGAAACAAGCACACACACCGACTAGCACACACACACACCACACACACACATACATACACACACAGATACAGATACACACATACACCCCTCCCTTCTCTCCTCTGTCCAAGAGGGTATAAAATGTCATGTGATGATGTATTCTTTCTTCTACTGGTGCGAGGAGCTGAGCCCGTGCGGGCTGCAGGAGAGTTCTCTTCTCTGTGTGACCAACAAATAAAAGCTCCGTTTGAAATACTCTGTCGTTCCGCGAATCTTTGGTCGACTGGTCCATGACCATATCAATTCAAGAACTCACGAGGGACAGGTTATCCTTTCAAGAGCGCGAGAGAGAGCGCGAGAGAGCATGCGAGAGAGTGAGAGAGAGAGAGCAAGAGAGAGAGAGCACGAGAGAGAGAGAGAGTGAGAGAGAGAGACAGACAGAGAGAGATCCACGGCGGGAACAGAATAGATTGCATTAAAAACTCACCCTAATGTAGAATCAGGTCCAAGAAGAAGGAGACCACCGTGGAGATGACAAAGTTCACCAGTCCCATGATATTGTCCCCCCCGTTGGGATGAACTTGGGAGTCTGTTCCTAGTTTATCTGCCACACGTTAGCACTCGATAACGTAGCTAACGCTAGTGTGTGTGTGTGTCTGTGTGTGTCTGTGTGTGTCTGTGTGTGTGTATGTGTGTGTGTGTGTGTGTGTTAGAGTGCATCAATAACGCTTTTTCCGTGTCAATACCGATTCAGATTCCTGTACTCGACCCAATAACTTTTTTTACTTTCTTTGCACACATTCATTTAGTTTGACAGTTATTGAGAGTAAATTAGTTTGAATATGGGTCATCTGGGACATTGAATCCTTGTGTTAATTACAGCTCAGTGAAATGATAAGGTAACAGTTCCCTATAAGACAAGGTGTTGATTTGTTCATCTAGATCAGGGGTCCCCAACCTTTTTTGAACCAAGATCTACTTTTTAATTTACCACCTACCCGAGAGCTACCAGCCAAAATTGTATATTGTAAGCCGTCATTTGAGGCTTTATAAAAGCAGCATAATGAACACAAATCTGTCAGTGCCGAGTCCGACCTCATCTTAAATAACAAACAGCATTGCTTGTTGTAGTTAACAAGGAGAGGCAGAGTTGATTTTGCAAAAAAAAAAAATTTTTTTTTTTTTTTATCTAATTTTATTAATCGAGATCTACTTGAAACCAGCCCGCGATCTACCTGTCGATCGCGATCGACTGGTTGGGCACCACTGATCTAGATCATTTCATGCAGCTGTAATTAACACAACGCAAGGATTCAATGTCCCCGATGACATCACTGGTGGCCATATTCAAACGCAATTACTCTCAATAACTGTCAAACTAAATGAATGCGTGCAAAACTGTTTAGAGCTTTTGGACGTGTGTGAGATTATGTTTGAAATAAATAGTTTGGTTTGTGATCTGTGAACCATTTGTCCAACCATTATGCTATGTATATATCAAATCATCAAATCAAATGTATTTGTATAGCCCGAGATCACATGGATTGATTGATTGATTGAAAACGTTATTAACAGATTGCAGAATGGGTACAATACAGTGCAGCTCAATACACACAATTGTTAACACTTTGATTGCCTAAGGCTAAATTCATGATATACCATCCGTTGCCAGCTCTATTTAACATGGAGAAGTTCCCCTTCTTTGCAGGGCTATAACTTTTTAAATTCTATTGCTAGATTGCCATTATTAGGGCCCATTCAAGGTCCTATATGTATTGTTCATGGTGTAGCAACGTTAAACTTTTTCATTCACATATTCATACTAAAATATGGTCTAAGGTATAAGTATGTTTTCATCTCTTTCTGCAGCTTTCTCCAGAACGTGATTTATAGCCCCAAATGCATTATATTGATGATGAAATACAGTTTGATAGCAATCGGCGCGATATAAAAAATTCCAACTGAACGTACTTCTGGAAGTGACTACACGTCATCTGATGTTGACCGGATGGGCGAGGGGGCGTTTATAATTCCGTGGGCAGCGTTATACCATTCATCTAATGTGGGTCATATGTTCATCAGATCAGTTAGTATCGAACACGGTAATATTACACGCTAAAACTCACCCCAGTCTCCTCTGGCCGTTGGGCGATCAGCGTGGGGTAGACAGTTTTCCATTATGGGATGTCGAAATACCCGGTCCATTTCCAGGTTGTATAATAGTATATACGTCCAAATCATGTTGTTTATCGAGTTATTGGCAACAGATCGCTATGTATTGTGTCGAGCTCGAGTCCCGGGACCTATAACGAGTGCCCGGAAGTAATATGGGTGATCACCACTTCATCCACATGACTTCCTGTTTGGCGCTTCTGCCGATCGGCCACCAGATGGCGCTCTTGAACCGCTAGAGGATTGAGAGGAGCTCAGAACTGTGTGTGAAGGCTGCAGAGGGGAAATATGATTTCGATCACAGATTTTTGAAATATTGATATTAAAGACGAGTTAGGGCGTCCTCTGCAACTTGAGCATGGCTAGGAAAGACGCCTAAACACGTTTTCGGCACTTAAAGTGTTAAGGGGATGCAGACCAGAGAAAGACTTTCGTCTTGTTGATAGTTTTTTAGTTCATTGATGTCGAATCAGTTCATAATGTCTGGTAATATCTTATGTATAATATGCCTAATGGGGCCTAGCGTCTGTGTGTCTGCCTTCTCCCTCCCTGCATGTGGCGTGACCTGCTGACCTCGTGGCTGTCTCCTTCCACACACACCCATTAACACACAGGGCTCCCTGTACATCCTGATCACGCGCCTCACACACACATCCTCCTCTTCCGACGCGCACACGCACACACACTCACGTACACACGCGCACACATCTCCCCCACCCAGCTGTCAGGGCGGTGATTTGTTGGGATGTTGTTCGAGACTAGGGGTCTCTCCTGGTCTACATCTGGAACCCATTAGCCCCCCTTCTGAAACAAGCACACACACCGACTAGCACACACACACACCACACACACACATACATACACACACAGATACACACATACACCCCTCCCTTCTCTCCTCTGTCCAAGAGGGTATAAAATGTCATGTGATGATGTATTCTTTCTTCTACTGGTGCGAGGAGCTGAGCCCGTGCGGGCTGCAGGAGAGTTCTCTTCTCTGTGTGACCAACAAATAAAAGCTCCGTTTGAAATACTCTGTCGTTCCGCGAATCTTTGGTCGACTGGTCCATGACCATATCAATTCAAGAACTCACGAGGGACAGGTTATCCCTTTCAAGAGCGCGAGAGAGAGCGCGAGAGAGCATGCGAGAGAGTGAGAGAGAGAGAGCAAGAGAGAGAGAGCACGAGAGAGAGAGAGAGTGAGAGAGAGAGACAGACAGAGAGAGATCCACGGCGGGAACAGAATAGATTGCATTAAAAACTCACCCTAATGCAGAATCAGGTCCAAGAAGAAGGAGACCACCGTGGAGATGACAAAGTTCACCAGTCCCATGATATTGTCCCCCCCGTTGGGATGAACTTGGGAGTCTGTTCCTAGTTTATCTGCCACACGTTAGCACTCGATAACGTAGCTAACGCTAGTGTGTGTGTGTGTATGTGTGTGTGTGTGTGTTAGAGTGCATCAATAACGCTTTTTCCGTGTCAATACCGATTCAGATTCCTGTACTCGACCCCATAACCTTTTTTACTTTCTTTGCACACATTCATTTAGTTTGAGAGTTATTGAGAGTAAATTAGTTTGAATATGGGTCATCTGGGACATTGAATCCTTGTGTTAATTACAGCTCAGTGAAATGATAAGGTAACAGTTCCCTATAAGACAAGGTGTTGATTTGTTCATCTAGATCATTTCATGCAGCTGTAATTAACACAACGCAAGGATTCAATGTCCCCGATGACATCACTGGTGGCCATATTCAAACGCAATTACTCTCAATAACTGTCAAACTAAATGAATGCGTGCAAAACTGTTTAGAGCTTTTGGACGTGTGTGAGATTATGTTTGAAATAAATAGTTTGGTTTGTGATCTGTGAACCATTTGTCCAACCATTATGCTATGTATATATCAAATCATCAAATCAAATGTATTTGTATAGCCCGAGATCACATGGATTGATTGATTGATTGAAAACGTTATTAACAGATTGCAGAATGGGTACAATACAGTGCAGCTCAATACACACAATTGTTAACACTTTGATTGCCTGGGCGGCTAGGTGGTGTAGTGGGCAAGGCACTCGCCACCAGTGTGGAGACGCTAGGATTCGCGTGTTCGAATCCAGCTCTCCACATTGTTTTCAGTTTAGCTGGTCGTCCGCAGTAATACACATTGGCCGTATTACGGGGAGGGAAAACTGAAGGGTGGGGATCGAACGTTGTGAACAAGCGACTCCTACAAGTCGGTTGGTGCGCCTGTGCAGTAGAATCAGGAAGTGTCGGGGGCAGCGTGAGCCTCCCACGCGTTACTCCTCGACACTGAGAGATCGAGCTGCGCAGGTGAAAAGATGCGACTGCTGTTACCTCAAGTACCGGAGGGGACTTGTGCTATGTATGACTTAGTCCACATTGCAGCCGGCTTGTGGGAGGCAAGAAACAGTGTTCGTGACAGGGGAGGGTTGAATTGGATGATACCAGCTCTATTTAACATGGAGAAGTTCCCCTTCTTTGCAGGGCTATAACTTTTTAAATTCTATTGCTAGATTGCCATTATTAGGGCCCATTCAAGGTCCTATATGTATTGTTCATGGTGTAGCAACGTTAAACTTTTTCATTCACATATTCATACTAAAATATGGTCTAAGGTATAAGTATGTTTTCATCTCTTTCTGCAGCTTTCTCCAGAACGTGATTTATAGCCCCAAATGCATTATATTGATGATGAAATACAGTTTGATAGCAATCGGCGCGATATAAAAAATTCCAACTGAACGTACTTCTGGAAGTGACTACACGTCATCTGATGTTGACCGGATGGGCGAGGGGGCGTTTATAATTCCGTGGGCAGCGTTATACCATTCATCTAATGTGGGTCATATGTTCATCAGATCAGTTAGTATCGAACACGGTAATATTACACGCTAAAACTCACCCCAGTCTCCTCTGGCCGTTGGGCGATCAGCGTGGGGTAGACAGTTTTTCCATTATGGGATGTCGAAATACCCGGTCCATTTCCAGGTTGTATAATAGTATATACGTCCAAATCATGTTGTTTATCGAGTTATTGGCAACGGATCGCTATGTATTGTGTCGAGCTCGAGTCCCTTGGGTAAGAGGATGGGGGGGGAAACACTGTACAACTGTACAAGCAAAACTGTACATTGGAATATTGACAACCATACTAGGTAATTTACTGTACATTGGAGGGGGTTGGGGGTGGGAAACACTGTACAACTGTACAAGCAAAACTGTAAGCCACTAAATAAAGGCTTTTTAAAAAATTGTAGAGCTGCCTTGGATCTCAACCTTTCTTTTATAAGCGAATCCTACCCCGGATTTAATCCAAAGAGCACCTACCTGAAACAAAATAAGAACGCTGAAGCCCTCTCCATTTCCTCTGTTTTGTTCAAATTCAAGTACACGGGGTAAGCTTTTTGGAGAGGTGCTCCACCTGGCTAGGTGTAGTGCGTAATTTTTATATCATTTACTAAACTCAACTCTTGGATTCAACTATGGAACCCAATGGATTTTCTTATTCTAACGAGGATGGAAAACGGATCATCATAAGCTCTTCATTACTTGATGGAGCACAAGCTGACACCTCAATGAACTCTGATCCGACTTGAAATACCTTAAGGAGAAAGACATTAAATTGGACCTTAATTCTATCACGTTATCCGATTACTGGAGAAAAGGATACATTCCACGGGGCCTAAGAATCAAGAAATTCCCTTCATTTGGATCAAAGGACAATACTGATTCCCACAGATTGTTCAGCATGAAATTGAGGAAATGAACAAGAAGGTGGATACACTGAACAAAGACCTGGAAAAGGCTCCACTTGAAATCAAATTAACAGAACATTTGAACAAATTTGCAATGACACTCAAACAAGATAAGCTCCGGAAATTCCAGCGGGATGAAAACGATTTTAAAGAGAACAATGTTTACTCATGGCACAGACCAGGGGCTGCCAACCCATGGCATAGACGCAAGGCTCAACACTTCCATGAACCCAAGCGCACACGTCCCCGCACTGTCTCCTTCAACTTCACCAGTGAAGAAGAAGACTCTGATGCCCCACGAAGGAACCCCGGAGTGAATTTTTTAGGAGAAGACCAATCTCTAACGAGCCAAGACAAGGACACACGGACACCCCACAAGGAAAACAGAGGAAGAGGACGAGGAGGGGGAGAAAGAAACCTGCATCGCAAATATCACACACGGAGCCAACAGAGGTAGTGATCAACTTGTCAGACGTACAGCTTACTGATGCGCAGAACAAGGTATTATCCAAGGGTCTCTCCTTCTCCCCTACCAATCTTCCCAATGACTTTGAATTAAAAACAGACTTGTTTCGTTTTTATAGGAATCTACACATTAAGGCATGGTATAAGCAGAATCCACAGTGTGTTTACCCCAGTTAGTCAAAATATTATTACTCCTTGTACTCCTTTTAAGCCTAAATCATATTTGTGTCCAGTAGTACAGAATACTACGTTGAGCACATTCGAGAAAAAAGTTAATTATGAAGTAAAGAAATTAACTAATAGCAAGACACATAATTTGACTAAAAACGAACGAGATGCCCTCAAAGAACTCTCAGATAATAGAAATATTGTCATTAAGAGAGCCGACAAGGGAGGAGCCATAGTAGTTTGGGGTGTAGAACAATACGTTAAAGAGGCGTCCCGACAACTTCAGGACACTACTTTTTATCTCCCTCTTACTTCTAACCCGTCAACTATATTAGCAGAAGAACTTAAAGACTTGCTAGTTAGGTCGAAAGAAGATAACCTTATCTCTAACCAAGAATTTAAGTTCTTATACAATGATAACCCTCGTATGGCCTCCTTCTATTTATTGCCTAAGATACATAAAAACCTTACTGAACCACCAGGGAGACCAGTGATTTCAGGGAACGATAGCCTAACTGAACCTATATCTAAATACGTAGATTTTTCTATTAAACCACTACTTCCAACTCTTCCAGCTGATTTACAGGACACTACAGATGTTCTCAATAAAATCAAAGAGCAAGGTAATATTGGACCAGGCACTTACTTGGCGACAATGGATGTAGAAGCCCTTTACACCAGTATTGCCCATGACCAAGGCATGACAGCCATGAGACATTTTTTAGATACTCGCACTGACTCACAGGACCCCCCTACAGATTTTTTGGTCGAACTAACTAAATTTACTTTACTTAACAATGTGTTTTTATTTCAGGACAAAATGTGTCGACAGGTAAAAGGCTGTGCTATGGGTGCATGTTTTAGCCCTTCATATGCAGGCTTGTTTATGGGAAAATGGGAGGAGGACTATGTGTTCAACACTCAAAAACGTATTTAAAGATAAGATCATCTGGTGGGCCAGATATATAGATGACATCATTATGTGGTGGAAATGCACTATTGATGAATTGAAAGCTTTTCATAGTTATTTGAACAACACTAACCCAAATATAAAACTGTCTCTAGATTTGAGTCCTGATAAGATCCATTTTCTGGACTTAGAAATCACAAAAGATTTGAATGGTGACCTACATACGTCATTGTACAGGAAGTTAACGCATAAAAATACTATTTTACATGCAGAGAGCTTCCACCCCTCTACTTTGATCAACAATGTTCCGTACGGCCAATTTAAAAGAGTACGTAGAATCTGTGACAGTGAGGCTGATTTTAGAGAAAAGAGCGGAGAAATGTATGATCGCTTTAGAGAACGTGGCTATACACATAATACTCTTAAAACAGCTATATCTGAAGCCGCTACTGTAGAACGCGACTCCCTCTTAAAAAGAAAGACACTGAAAGAGAAAACCGATAGGGTGTTGTGGTAACCTTGACTTCATAATTTCATGATTTCATAATCAAAAATGTTAGATTAACCCAGAAAACTGAAAGTATCTGTAGTGATGGTAAATAGTTCATCACACATAGACTCTCAGAGTGATGGAACAAGCAGGAACACAGGTCACAGGAAACATAATTGCATTATATTAGTTTAGAATGAAAAACAATATTGGAATAATAACAAGATTATAGTAACAAATTAGAAAATAACTTACAAAGAAGAATACCATTTTTAGGAATGTCAAAACTGGAAGTAATAAAGCCATTTCCTTCAAATCACAGTTATATTATAAAGATTCAGTCTGGTAAATAAAGGTTGGTGCTGCTCCTATGATGTTTGATATCAGCCTAGAAGCAATGACTGTACTGGGGTGATATTAGAGATCTATAGGTCATTGCATGAACCATATGTGTGGGAAAGTCAAAAATGGTGCATGAAGGAATGTTAACATGATTGATTCATTCAAAGGAGGCCACAGTCCAAACCCCCCCTCTGGCCAAAAAGGAGGGGGCTACCCATGGCTGTTACAGACACATACGACCAGGAGACACCAAATGAGGACTGCCTGTGTTTAGATACTGGTGATTGGTGGAACTAGGTTAAGAAAAGTGAGGTCATGAAATCTATAAATATTGGAACAATAAGAATAGAGAGGCAGGCCAGCTCAGGACACCCGCCACACACCGTTACCCAGGGGGTCTGAGTTTGGTCTCCACCACCACCACGACCATGGTCTACTTTGTCCCTATGTGAGTAGAAACTGTATATGGAATAATGTGATAACTAGAGTAAGATGCCTATCTTAGGCCCAGGTTTTATCATGTGGTGACAAAGAGTACTATGGTCTTATTTCATTAACATAACATGACTAATATTTATGTACAATACTGTCTTTTGATGTAAAAAGCCAACGAGGGCTATTGTGATTTACCTGCATCAAATCCTTTTGTACAATCATGTATTATGTTTGAAGTGTCCTGTATGTAACCAATGCATTATTCCACTCGGCCCACGCTGCAATTAAATGAATATTGGACCATAGCTGCTGGTTGTCTGGCTGTACACACTTATTCTCTACTGGCTAAATTTGGGAGCCCAGATGAGGACCATTGTTTCTATCACACTGTGATCTTTCCCTTCCTCTAGTTAGCAACCTCACTACTGTGCTGTAATTAATGGATATTCATATATGAATATACAACAGTTAGTGCCGTTTTTAAGACCCGTTCTGATTTGTTCACATAATGAGCATGCAGAAAAAGAACCGGGAAGTTGGAAATTTGCAGTACAGAGTGAGAGGCTGTCTGGAGGATGAGAGAGACATGGGGTGAATAGGAATATTGATGGTCGTGTATAGCCACAGTAGGGCCCAGGGTGGATATGTGTATTGTTTGCTTACAGGACTGGTGGTGATGTTAGATTAGGATGTCCAAAACTGAACCTGCTTATTTTGAGTTGTATTACAGTGAATGCGAGCAGCGTGTTTGTGCAATGTCGTTGTGAGCAGGAGGATGAAACTTGCGAATTTTTTTTTTTATTATATAAGAGCGGCAGCCGACGAAGAGTTATTAGTCATATTTGAGGGGACCGGCGTAGGAGCAGTAGAACGGAGATTAGTCACAGATAGCGGGAAGTGGGACTGTGCGTGACGTAGTGGTTCATTAGAGGGTAAGGTAAAGAGTTTAATGGGAAAACCGTGGTGTAGCACAGGGGTAGCCTGGTTCCACGAAGAGAACAGAGAATGGAGTGTAGGGTACTGAGAACCGTGGTGTAGCACAGGGGTAGCCTGGTTCCACGAAGAGAACAGAGAATGGAGTGTAGGGTACTGAGAACCGTGGTGTAGTACAGGAAATCCTGATTCCGCGAAGAGAAAAGAGTGATGAGGAATCCTTAGTTAGGAGGCGACGTGCAGGAGCGGCCTGAGTGAGGGAAAGTAGACAAGCTAGGGCTGATGGTTAGGGGCGCATTTTGGAAAAAAGTGATGAGGAATCTCTAGTTAGGAGGCGATGTGCGGGAGCGGCCTAAGTGAGGGACAGTGTACGAAGCAAGGGTTTAGTTTAGGTAAAATATTTAAGGAAAGAATGTAGTGTAGTGTATGTTCAGTGATCATTTTTTAGATGAGAAGTCGGCTTACACAAGAATCCAAGGTTGATAGCGTTGCGCCATGTAATCGATGTCTCGGTTTGTTTGTATTTGTGTATTTGTGTAGAATGTATGTGATCAGTAGCAAGCTTGACGAAGGTTGTTACGTTGTGACGTGGATCGGATCAATACTAGTCTGGAGCGAATCAATTGGAGGTTGGAGCTAACTAGTTTAGCTCGGTGGAGGAGATGCGGTATTCTAGAGGTGTTAGAGCGACGATGTGAAAAAATTTACGAAACGCTGTGTGAGCGGTTGTTGTTAGGAAGCGAGTCGTGGCGTTCGTTGAGGTGATTGGTGTCATTTTAGTGGTTGTATATGGTGCGGTAGAAATTGTGTACAAGAGTAACGTGAATGACAGAAGTCGCAGGATGATGACGTCATGGTTAGTCATGGTGAATGAAAGAAGTCGCATGATGATGACGTCGTGGTGTTGGATGGGGAGTGTGTAGCGTTCACGGCGCGTGCGACCAGGCAGAGAGAAGGGTAGGAGAAATGATTAATGTTGATCTGTGTAACGGCGTTGATATATGAGAATGTTTTTAAATTCTTTTACAATAGTTTGTTCTTTTAAAGTGGGTATTTAGACATGTGTAAATTGTTTATTGTTAAATTGGTACTGGGCGGAGTGAATGAATGTACGGATCTTGAACGTGGCATAACTTGGGGCTTCCGGGATCGCATGGAACCTCGCGTGGAAGCTGGCTAGGCTATTAGCTTGCATGCGGCTGTTTTGTGAGTTTGCGGGCGACATATGGGATGATTAGAGTATGAGAAATGGTGTTTTGGGAGTAGTATTGGACGCGGTAGGATGTCGTGCCATTTTTATGAATGTCGTGGCAAATTTTGGTTGTCGTTGCAACGTTATGGTGACGCTACTGCGCATGTGCGGATCGCTGTTTCGTTTATTTTCGCTCGGGGGACGTGGTAAGTGTGGATATTTTTGCTTTATGTTATATAAATGACCTGGGAGTGGTTCTGTTTGTGGTTGTTATTGCTATGTGTACGCAGGGGTAGGTTGTGTTGTTGTCTTTGATACATAGGGGTATATTTTTAACCAGGGGGGAATGAGAGTAATAGATTAAAAATAGTACAGTGGAAAACATGGAATTGTTCACCCGTTTTAAATACATCATAACTTTTATTGGATACATGATACACAGATAAACGGTAGTTTGGGGGAAATAATTGAAATGGGAAAAATGTTCTACAAAGTAGAATGCAGTAGGATCGGTTTGTCACGTGTGTATGGTAGGAGGAAGAAGGAGAACTAACCACTAAAATGTTTTTATGAAATGAGTGATGCTTGTAGTTGATGGACGTTGCCGGTAATAGGTAAACATTTCACAAAACTAACCTTATCAGTGGCTATTTATTGAGAAGGGAAATACTGTGTGCACTGCACAAAACAAGTGTGTACATGTGTGATGTTGTAGATTATGGGAGATAGTCATTGGGGAGGAAATCAATTTGGGGTTTATACTGCAAAACATTGCAGTGAGTCTATATTAAGGGAATGATTTCGTTTGCCTGTGACCAAGTTAGACACACAATTTAACTACTCTGGGTCAATGTATCATTTAAAAATGGGAACAAAATATATACATTAAGTCTGTGGGATATGCTTAGGTGGTAATTTTATTACTTAGATGATGTTGTGTTAAAAAAGTAATTGTTTTGATCTGGGTGACATGTACAATTGTGAGCTTAGAATAATGATGTTGTGTTTGACTGGAGTTTAAAATATGGATTGATAAAATGAAAATGCTTGTATAGGATATACATTGATGTTAAGATGTCAGATTTTGGTACACTGTTGGAATAATGTTGCTGCAAATCTTTAGATGTGGACTTGTTGATATATGTATTTTGTTGCATTGCTATGTTGAAATACTGTTAGAATGTTATATCTTTATTGATTGCAGAATTCTTGGGTCACAGTGGGATAATAGTGACAGGGGGTTTGTTTAGTAGCTGTTTTGATGTAAGATTGTGTTTTAGCAGTTATTATAAATGATTTGTGTGTGTAATGACTAACCTTTTGTTGAATTTCAGGAGGGTCGATGGGTGGTAAAGCAATTTAGGGAAGGTCACGGAAACTCATAAAGAGTGACCCGGGCTATCTTTACTAAGCAGTAAACGGCCCGAGGGGGGCCAAGCAGGGAGTGAGACTGGACGCAACAGGAGATAGGTCACAGAGGTGAAGATAGGAGTGTACAGTTGTACAGCTGCAAACAGGGAGACGGAATGGAGCTAGGCAGTTAGAAGCAGGGGAAGTAGAGGTCAGAGGTGAAGATGCAGAAGACAGTTGTAAATAAATGACAGTTATTTTTACGACGGGGGAGAGGTTGAGACAGGAAGCGGCTAATTTAAGAAAAGAGGGTAGGAGACTGTTGAATAGGAGCCAGATCAGATGAGGTTATTTACATTTGATTAGGGCGGCCTGTTTGATTGAAGGAATAACCTGGAGATATCACCAGTTCTAGCAGGCTGGGGTGTCTACAGGTTGAAAAAGAGGTTCTGCTAGACCTTTTTGAGTGCAGAGATTGAGACGAGATGGTATTAGCCTGATAATGAGTGTAGCCTGATGGAAGAGCAGAAGAGGGAGAAGCAAACTAACCTTTGTTTGTCAAGAATGTGAAAAGATTAACGAGTGTGGTGGAAGTATATGTTTATAGTATGAAGGATGAGGTTGAAATGATCTGTGTGGCTGAGAATGAGAGAGGATGTTGGTTATTTTGTGTGGTTGAGAGATTATTTTGTATAGAAGGGATTTTGATGCAGGAGTGAAGGAGTGAGCGATGTCATTTTTTTATTTCAGTTCGTATCATTTAAATGAGAGTTTGTTTTGGTTAAGGTAACAGCCTGTGCTCAGGATGTGTGGATGATGTTGAATTGTGAGGTTTGATTGGCTTTGGATTTTATTTCTTTTCTAAGAACTCTGATGTTCAGGATTGAATGGGTTGTGACAATGAGGAATTGGAAGAAAGTGTTTATTTTATGTCATATTATTTTAGGTTTGATTTTTGTATGTATGAGTGAGCGTGAATGTACATTTTTAAATTTATTTTCTAAGTGTTTTGATAACCAGTAGGGGTGATTGTGCTGACTTAAGAGGTGTCGAGTCTCAGGGACAGGATGCGGTTCCAATTGAGAGTGTGTGTGAGAATTGATGATGAGATGTTGAATGGATGGTTTTGGAAGACCTGGTTGTTATTTTATTTCATTGATTTGCTGTTTTAGGTATGGATGGTGATTTTTTTTTATGTAAAAATTGCAAGGCATGTGGTTGGTAGTCTCGCATGTAGAAATTGCAAGGCATGTGGTCGGAGGATGTGTTATATTTGAATATTTGGTTAATTGTTTGATTTTTTTTTTCTCTTTTTCTTCCCAAATGTTTTTTTATGATCTGGGGAGAGGACTGTTGGAAGGAGAGATGCATTGGATCAAATAAATGACAGTTAAGTAGTGCCACCACGATCTGCATATGGAATTAATGGCTTCCCTTATTGAGTATGTTGACATATTGTGTAAAA
The DNA here is from genome assembly GCF_963971535.1 of Notolepis coatsorum. NCBI lineage: Eukaryota > Metazoa > Chordata > Actinopteri > Aulopiformes > Paralepididae > Notolepis > Notolepis coatsorum. Next base: position 105,000,169 of record NC_140172.1, on the reverse strand, counting down.
AGTTTGCTCTGTGCTTGTGTCTTCCACAGCTCAGAAAAAGGGAGGGGGAAGGCAGATCGACGATGGGGGACACATGAATACATTTCATTAGAAGCAGTGACGTAGGATTTCATTTTTCCCTGTTACTCTGCAGTCCAATGAAGGTGAGAGAATTCTTGTAACACAGAGACCCCTGCCTGTACAAACCCCATGCGGGTGGGGCCAGGTTGTAAAAACTGAACAGATGTGGTTTGGAGGAACTTCCACGCTGTAATCGTCTGACGACGGGTTGTCATGAGATAATCAATGGCTGGACCTGGGATGACCTGGCCTGGGGGGGGCGGGGCCAGTCTGAAGACTGAGCTGACAGTGTGTAAACAAGGTTCTCTGGGGAGTTGTGGTTGGACTGCGGGGACAGGATCGAGACTGGATAGGTACTGATGGGCTTTGTCTTGTGCACATTGATTTGGTAAAATGCGCAGGCAAAGGGCGGATAAATTACACAACGCAGGGTCAGATATAGATGCATTCACATAAGTAAGGATATGGCCAGGGTGAGGAGAATGGGTAAAAGAAAATTTTCGTTGAAATTCTGCTTTCCTCTGCCAAAACTGAGCTGAGGGAACAAGAAGTGACAAGTTTATGACCGTTATGTGTCATAAAAGGGGGGAGGATAGGTGGGAAGCAATTAATTAAATGTGCAGACGTGATTGTACTATCTTAAAGAGAAAATTAGCAGGAAGAAGGGATTATTTCAGAGAATGAATGTAAAATGGAAAATTGTGATACTAATGGATCTTGTCTCCCCAGATCATGTAAACGGATACTGTAATTTAAAAAAAATTGTGATTGATTAGACTTTAAATGTGTAATGTTTAGATTAAATTGTTTTAATTGTTTTTAGCATATTCAACGTGCCCAGAGGACGAGGCCTGATGAAAGAGTGGTAAACACTGTTTCATTTAAGGCAGAGTAGGTTAATTGGGGTTCTGGATGAATGGGTCATTTGGATTCCCCGGGAGGGGCCATAGTCAGGGGAAATGTGGGAAAGAAAAGAAGAAGACAAGAAGGCAAAAATTGATGAGATGGACCAAAGAAGAATGGAAAAAATTGAGAAGAAAAATTGAGAAAAATTCAAATTTTTATGATTTTTGTTATTATGTTAAATTGTATGGCTAGTATGTATAGAAATTAAGTCAAGATAATTGTAATATGACATTAGTAAAATGTCAAAGGGAGGAGCTGTGGTAACCTTGACTTCATAATTTCATGATTTCATAATCAAAAATGTTAGATTAACCCAGAAAACTGAAAGTATCTGTAGTGATGGTAAATAGTTCATCACACATAGACTCTCAGAGTGATGGAACAAGCAGCCATTCCAAACCCCCCCAGGAAACCAAACACCTAGACATGTGACAGTTGAGCACAGCAAGGAGAGACCAAACAGCGGAAATGCCTCTGTAAGAATGTGGTTGCAATAATAGATTCAGAAAATACAAAGTGCCAGTTTGGTAGATGGGGTTTTTGGGATGGCTCTTGTGAATTGAATAGTATTAACCTAAGACGCACTGACTATACTGGGTTAATATTATATCAACACAAACACTATTAAGGCAGAAGTCACCAGACCTCATCAGTTGAACACCACCAGGCGACACCTCATGACGACATTGTTTACTCAGTCACACACCACAGAAAAACGGTGACCTAAAGACAGCTGCGCTAACCAAGATTAGAGGTCACCGGAAACATAATTGCATTATATTAGTTTAGAATGAAAAACAATATTGGAATAATAACAAGATTATAGTAACAAATTAGAAAATAACTTACAAAGAAGAATACCATTTTTAGGAATGTCAAAACTGGAAGTAATAAAGCCATTTCCTTCAAATCACAGTTATATTATAAAGATTCAGTCTGGTAAATAAAGGTTGGTGCTGCTCCTATGATGTTTGATATCAGCCTAGAAGCAATGACTGTACTGGGGTGATATTAGAGATCTATAGGTCATTGCATGAACCATATGTGTGGGAAAGTCAAAAATGGTGCATGAAGGAATGTTAACATGATTGATTCATTCAAAGGAGGCCACAGTCCAAACCCCCCCTCTGGCCAAAAAGGAGGGGGCTACCCATGGCTGTTACAGACACATACGACCAGGAGACACCAAATGAGGACTGCCTGTGTTTAGATACTGGTGATTGGTGGAACTAGGTTAAGAAAAGTGAGGTCATGAAATCTATAAATATTGGAACAATAAGAATAGAGAGGCAGGCCAGCTCAGGACCCGCCACACACCGTTACCCAGGGGGTCTGAGTTTGGTCTCCACCACCACCACGACCATGGTCTACTTTGTCCCTATGTGAGTAGAAACTGTATATGGAATAATGTGATAACTAGAGTAAAATGCCTATCTTAGGCCCAGGTTTTATCATGTGGTGACAAAGAGTACTATGGTCTTATTTCATTAACATAACATGACTAAAATGTATGTACAATACTGTCTTTTGATGTAAAAAGCCAACGAGGGCTATTGTGATTTACCTGCATCAAATCCTTTTGTACAATCATGTATTATGTTTGAAGTGTCCTGTGTGTAACCAATGCATTATTCCAATCTCGGCCCACGCTGCAATTAAATGAATATTGGACCATAGCTGCTGGTTGTCTGGCTGTATACACTTATTCTCTACTGGCTAAATTTGGGAGCTCAGATGAGGACCATGTTTTCTATCACACTGTGATCTTTCCCTTCCTCTAGTTAGCAACCTCACTACTGTGCTGTAATTAATGGATATTCATATATGAATATACAACAGTGTTTTTCTCTACCACTTATAGTACTAAAGCCCTTGCTGTTCGCAATATAATTAAAAAGAATTGGAGCTTGATCCAATGTGATGAGGCCCTGTCTTATTCCCTGACCCGCCCCTCTGTACATTTAGGAGAGCTCCCAATCTCGGAGATAAATTAGTACGAAGCCATCTACCGGCAGATGTCAAATCTACATGGTTACCAAAGCCTCCTATAGGAACGTATAGATGTGGTCACTGCAAACAATGTGATGTGGTGATAAGATCAAAAGGTTTTACCCACCCAGTTACAAAACAGACATATACTTCTAACAGCTTTATTAATTGTCAAACGACACATGTTATTTATATACTGTCTTGTTCCAAATGTGACTCTTTTTATGTTGGTCGTACAAAACGCCGCCTACTTGATCGACTGGCAGATCATAAATATGCTATCAAAACTAACAACATGGATTATGAAATGGCTAAACATATTCATGAAGTTCACCATAGTACCTCTGCTTTATTTACAGCTATCGGAATTGACAGTGTTCCACTCACGTCTAGAGGAGGTAATAGACAAAGAATTCTAAACCAGAAAGAAAGTCTCTGGATCGATAGACTACAGGCCACCTCACTCCCAGGTTTAAATGATTCCATAGACATGGTATCATTTTTATAGGCCAGTAGATCACTTTATTTATTTATTGTATTTATACATTGTTATTTATTGTATTTTGATAGACTACAGGCCACCTCTTTGCAGGTTTAAATGACTCTACGGACATACTGTCACTTTTATAGGCTAAGTAGATTACATTATAGTATTATTATTTTTTGTCTTGCATTACTCAATGCTCTTACATTGTTGTTTTTTGATAATTGTTGGTAATTGTTTATATTATTATTGATCTATTCTATGTTTGTTTTGACTCATTTCTTTATGTTGTTATAATATTTTGAGTTTGTGTGTATATATACTTATATAATATACAAATTTGTTTTTCTATTTAGTATTATTGTATATTTCTTCAACTCAAGTTGAGAATGTTGCTTTGCCTTCATTTAATTGGGACCAGCTGTCCCCCATTGTAATTAGTCACTCCCTGAGTTATGTTTTTTTCTTTTTTCCTCTATTTAGTCACAGTATTGTTTTTGTCACAGCAACACCTGAAGAAGGCCATGTAGGCCGAAACATGTCGGATTTAAAAAAAAAGATGTTTCTAAATAATGTAAGCCACTAAATAAAGGCTTTTAAAAAAATTGTAGAGCTGCCTTGGATCTCAACCTTTCTTTTATAAGCAAAACTGTACATTGGAATATTGACAACCATTCTAGGTAATTTACATTGGAGGGGGTTGGGGGGGGGGACACTGTACAAACAAGCAAAACTGTACATTGGAATATTGACAACCATTCTAGGTAATTTACATTGGAGGGGGTTGGGGGGGGGGGGGACACTGTACAAACAAGCAAAACTGTACATTGGAATATTGACAACCATTCTAGGTAATTTACATTGGAGGGGGTTGGGGGGGGGGGGGCACTGTACAAACAAGCAAAACTGTACATTGGAATATTGACAACCATTCTAGGTAATTTACATTGGAGGGGGTTGGGGGGGGGGGGGGAACACTGTACAAACAAGCAAAACTGTACATTGGAATATTGACAAAACCATACTAGGTAAAATTACTGTACATTGGAGGGGGTTGGGTTAGGACATTTACAGGGGCCAGTTTCGAATTGCAGTCTCCCGTAGGTGTTCTTTGAGAGTGGTTTTGAAAGTGGGTAGTGATCCACATTCCTTTACAGCTTTGGGTAGGGCGTTCCACATTGATGTGGCATAATTGCGAAACATGTTTAGTCCCTTGTTTGAGCCGAATCTGGGTTTAACATGATTTGTGGAGCTCCCTCTGGTGTGGAATTGCCCCCATGGGCTGTACAAGTCAAGAAGAAACATCACAATAGATCCAGAACAAAAAACACCATCAAATCCAAATATGCAACACCCCCAGACTTTCTCCAATGAAGATGAGGAACGACTCACTAGAACCTAGCAATAGGAAGAAAAGAAGCACCAAAGGAGAGAAAGCTCAGATGGGCTGTTCAGAGGGGGATCCCCATCAGGATGTCGGTGATATTAAAGTGTTGCTGTGGATGATAGATGGATGGAGAATAGAACAGGCCAATACTTGGTATGTATGTATATACATGTAATGAAACACATATACATACATGGTAGCAATAGTATCTAAAGTACATAAGACATTTTTATTTAAATAAATAGAGCTAAGAACAACAGCAGAAAAGCATAGGAAATCAAGCGCTGGTATGAAAATAAGATAAAGGCTAAAAGTCAAGGCTCTGAGCTCAAAGTCATAGAGTCGTATTCCCCAGGGGGCAGGAGAACCAGGAGAACCAGGAGAACCAAGAGAACCAGGAGAACCAAGAGAACCAGGAGAACCAAGAGAACCAGGAGAACCACACTCCTCAGGGGGCCGGAGAACCAGGAGAACCAGGAGAACCACACTCCTCAGGGGGCAGGAGAACCAGGAGAACCTCCTCCTCCTCCTCCTCCTCCTCCAGGGGTCACTGCAGGGCGCCACGGGGAGCAGCGTACTGGCTCATGTTAGGCAGGCCATGCATTATGCAGCAGCTTAGGCCTCTGCGCCGGATCTTCATGTCCTCGGCTACAGTCCACCTGTCGCTGCTCTGGTCGTAGCGCTCCACCTTGGAGATGGTGTTGACGCCATTGAAGCCTCCGACCACGAAGAGCAGGTCGTCCAACACCCCAATGCCAAAGCAGCTGCGGGGGGTTAGCATGTCAGGCAGGGTGCACCAGCAGTCAGCCAACGGGCTGTAGGCCTCCGCGCTACGCAGGTCGTTTTCACCGTCAAACCCTCCCACCTGAGGACAGGACACATGAGAGGAATGTTTTAGTATGTGGTTAAGGCAGGCAGGCAGGCAGACACTGTATTAATCCACTTAGGGAAATGAGGGCATCACAGCAGCATTGAAAGTCAAATGATACATATCTATAAAAATATCTAGTATAAAGCATTTGTCTCTGTGTGCACCTACCACATAGACTTGTCCTCCGTACGCAGCCACTCCCACTCCGGCACGCCTGCTGCTCATGGGGGCGATCAGAGTCCACTGGTCGGTGTCTGGGCTGTAGCACTCAGCTGTGAGCAGACGCTCTGCATCGTTGAGGCCACCACAGATGTAAACCTGTAATAGTCAAGTCAAGTCAAGAGTTTTATTTGTCACGGCATACAGTGATGTACCTGAACACGTTCGTATTTTGGGCGAACGTGAACTGAACGTACTGATTATCCGCTAAATGAACGTTATTGAGAACGCGTTCATTATCAGAGCTGTATAACGGCGTTCAAACGTGCGTTCATTCTCAGCACTCTATTATAACGGCGTTCAAAGGTGTGCCAGATTTCATATGCATTTCAGCCGAAAACCCAGTTAAAACACACCGTAAACAGGCTACAAAAGTATGCGGAAAACCACCCGATCTGGCAACGTGCCTGTCACCCCCTGGCTACGTCATCAGACTCATCACAACAAACAGACCAGACCGGAACAGCGGAATCTGCAAGCAGAAGCCGAGAGCTCCAGCAGCAGGTCGAGAGCAGCACTTGCTCAGAGTCAGACCCTACCTCTATGACGTCGGCGTATGAGCATTTAAAAGAGTTTAACGTTAAAGTCAGTACAGGGGCGGATTTAGGATTGTAGGAGATCCGGGGCTTAGCCCAGATGGGCCCCCCCTTTTTTTTTTTTTTTTTTTCATTTTTTTTTTTTTCATTTTTTTTTTCATTTTTTTTTTTTTTTTGGGCAGGCAAGGGGTGGTCTGGAGGGGGTCCGGCACAACCCCCTCCACGACAGATTTTTTTTTTATTTAATAAACCTGTACGTGCAATTTCCTGCAATATAGAGCCTTCAATCTTGACCAATAAAGCTGCTCTTTTCACTATAAAACTCAGTTTATATATTGGGGGGGGATATATCATATTTTTCATATAATCAAAAAGTGGTGGAGCAAGATCATACCTTTGCTCCCCCAAGTTCAATAGTGGGAGAGCTGAGATGCTCCGAATGCTCTTATGGCCAGGCGTCTATGATTCACTGATACAAAGTAAAATAGTGCAGTGCAATAAAATAGTTAGTCAAATAGAATAAAATAATGCAATAGTGCATTGCAATAAAATAGTTATCATCGTATTTTTTCGGGAGGCCGGTAAGGAGTGCATTACAGTAGTCGAGTTGGCTTGAGATAAAGGCATGGATCTGGTTTTCAGCGTCCTTTTGATTTATAAATGGCCGTACTTTAGCTATGTTTCTAAGGTGGAAGAATTAAGTTTTTGTCAACTTGTTGATTGTGATTTAAAGCTTAGGTCTGAGTCTACCATAACACCAAGACTTAACTCACTCAAATACAGTTAGCAGCTGGATAGACCACAGATGGAAATTAGCTTCTGCTAAATCTGGTGCAAACATATTTTCATGTAACAATGATGAATTGTAAAAAAAAAAAAAAAAAAAAAAAAAATTTAAATAGATTCGGGGCTTTTCAGAATACATCCGGGGCTTGAGCCCAGGTAGCCACCCACTAGCTCCGCCCCTGACTCAGACGGAAAAAATCTAACGTTTGTCTGTAAACTTTGTCCACCCGGTTTGAAGAAGCAAGTCCGCACATCGACAATGTCAACAGCAAACCTTAAAGTTTAAACGGCACATTGAGAATAAGCAAACGTCCTGTTTTTGTTTTCATAATAAAGACAATTCAAGCAAAGTTTTTCCTCATGTTTTTGAAAATATACTGTAGAGATGAAAGCTGCAGCTGCTACTAGTGTGGACTGAATGGGCGACAGCAAAGCGCTATGGAAATGCATTGATTGATTGATTGATTGAAAACTTTATTAACAGATTGCAGAATGGGTACAATACAGTACACAATTGTTAAGAGGATGCAGACCAGAGAAAGACTTTCGTATTGTTTACACCAGGTCCCCCATTTTCAATTCATCAGGACATATATGACAAATGAAAAATGAAAATGCCAGTATTCCGACTGCTGTCTGTGGTTCAATAATTTTTACAAATAATAGCTCGCAGCCAGCAACGTATTGAAAAAAGAACTATAAAAATGTTTAAAAAAAGAACTATAAACTATAAATTAGTTCTTTTTTGAAACCATAAACTTTAGTTCAAATTTTTGAATTATGAACTATGAACTGAACTAGTTCATTTAAAAAATTGTGAACTGTGAACTGAACTAGTTCATGTAGAAAGTGAACTTTCCCAACACTGACGGCATACAAGTATACAATGAAATGCGGGGGGTCTTGCCCGCAATGATTGTGCATAATACAATAGTAATATAGTAATAACAATAGTAATATATAATAAGAATCCAATAGAACGACATTGTGCAATAAAACAGGTAAACAAAGTAGGGCATATCGGTATATGTACATGAGTTATTTACAGAGCATGGTAGGACATGCTAGGTCCTGTGCTAGTGCAATACACTGTTAGCTACGGATGAGGCACTGGGTCTTTATGTACACTGCTATACAATGCTATACAATCTCAAGTTATACTATACTATTCTTGAAGTGACCTTTCCTTTTGTAAAGTGACCATAAGTGTGAGCGTGTGCAGCATGAGTGTGTGTGTGCTCATGTTAAAGTGGCTGCTAGTGTGTGAGCGTGTACAGTGTGTGTGTTGTGTGTGTGTTCATGTGTGCTTGTGTGTGGAGAGTTCAGTGTTCAAGGCTCTGATGACCTGGGGGAAGAAGCTGAGCCGAAGTCTCTCTGTCCTAGTTGCTGGTGTTCTCAGGCGTTTGCCTGACCGCAGCAGCTTGAACAGGCTGTAGTTGAGGTGGTGAGGGTCTTTCATTATTCTGCAGGCTCTGGATTTGCACCTCTTGTTGTATAGGACCTGCAGGGGTGGTAGTGCAATACCCGTGGTACGCTCGGCTGAGCGCACCACTCTCTGTAGGGCCTTCTTGTCCTGTGCCGTGCTGTTTCCATACCAGGCAGTGATGTTTCCAGTCAAGATGCTTCGCCTTTTTTACGACTGAGTCTATGTGTGTTGTCCATGTCAGATCCTCTGAGATGTGGACCCCCAGGTACTTGAAGCTGCTCACCCTGTCCACGGTAGCCCCGTTTATCCTCAGTGGTGTGTGTCCCCTGCTGTCTCCTCCTAAAATCCACGATCAGCTCCTTGGTTTTACCAATGTTCAGGAGCAGGCTGTTGTCCTGGCACCAGCGTTCCAGTACCTCAACCTCCTCCCGGTAGGCCTTCTCGTCGGTGTCAGTTAAGTATGCGTCCTGTTATTCCATCTGGGCCAGCAGCCTTTCTGGTGTTACCCTGCATAAATGCTCTTCTCACACTGTGTTCTGTCAATGAGAGAGCGTCCCCGCCCCCCGCGGATGACCCCCCCCCCCTCCACAACAGCCGGCGCGCCAGTGACGTCACTAGCCGTTGAGCTAGCGGCGCCACTGTTTGCACCAAACCGTGCGTAGAAGGAGTTGAGTTTGTCCGCGAGAGAGGCGTCGTCGCTCCCCATTGAGGGGGCGCTGACTTTGTAGTCAGTTATCATCCTCAGTCCCCTCCATAAGCCTCTTGTGTCATTCTGTGCCATTTGCGCCTCCATTTTGTCAGCATACGTCCTTTTGGCAAGTTTAACAGCCTTGCGCAGAGTGTAGACTGTTGTCTTGTACTCTTCCATGTTTCCTGTATTTCTGCCCAGGTTGTAAGCAGTGGTGCGAGTTTTCAGAGCTGCTCTGATAGTACTGTCCACCCACGGTTTCTGGTTTGGGAACACCCTCGCCTTCTTTGTGGGGACGATACTATCAGCTAAGGTTGCTATGAAGCTAACAACAGTGTCTGCGAACTCGCTGACATCACTGGCGCTTTCTTGAAACATTCCCCAGTCTACGTCCTCGAGAGCGTCCTGAAGCGTGGCCACTGATTGGTCGGACCATCTCTTTACCTCACGTGACACGACGCCGTCACGTGATCTCTGTCTGTAAGCAGGGATCAGGAAAATGGAGTCATGATCAGATGTGCTTGTAGCTCCCGCTAATGTCGGAGTTGGTACCGCTTTATAGCCGGCTCTGAACGGGGTGTAGCAGTGGTCGAACGTATTCCCTCCTCTGGTGAAGCAGGCGATGTGCTGAAAAAAGGATGGCATCACTTTCTTCAGATTTGCCTGGTTGAAATCGCCGGCAATGACCATGGCTGCGTCCGGGTGTTTTATCTGGTGGATGTTGAGATGCGCCTGTAGCTCCGCCAGGGCCCTGGCGGTGTTTGCTTGGGGAGGGATGTACACCGCAGTCATGATGATCGCGGTAAACTCTCGGGGAAGGTGGAACGGGCGACATTGAATGGAGAGATGTTCCATGTCCGGGGAGCATGAACGGGAGAGTATCTTTATCTCCTTTGGGCTTACCCAGCCGTTGTTGGTCAGGAGACATACACCCCCGCCGATGCTCTTACCGGAGGCTTCTGTACGGTCCGCTCAGAAGACGGTGAAGGAGTCCGAGGGAGAGACGCTGTGGTCCGGAGTTGCTGGTTTCAGCCATGTCTCCGTGAAGCATATGATGTTACAGTCCCTCACCTCTCGCTGGAATCGGACCCTCGCCTGTAAAGCGGCCATCTTACCCTCTAGCGAACGTGCATTCGCCAGAAAGATGGATGGGATCGCCGGACGGTAAGCAGATCTTTTTAACCTTAATCTGATTCCGCCTCTCCTTCCCCTGTGTTTCTTCCTGCCGCCGCCTTTGTCTCTGTCCCGCCTGATCTCCGGTGGCCAATCTTGGCATAAAGTGTCTCTAAACTCCTCTTTAAGTCCGGAGTTAAGGTCAATAAGTGACTGGCGGTCGTATGACGTCCCCGCCAGTGTTGTTTCCATGAAAAAAAGTAGTAAAAATAAACATAATGACTAAAAGTAAGCACAATCGTTGCGGAAATATAAGAAAGATAAGATAATAAGAAAGAATATTCTAATTTAGTTTATATATTCCATTTGATTTCATTCTACTTTAATTGTCTGTTAATGTTGATGCACCAAAGGACCCAGACACATATTTTGTATGTGCAAGCTCACTTGGCAATAAAGACATTTATGATTTATGATCTAATGTTCCTTGTGTTCATCTACCACCCTGTGTCTCTCAGTTCCACCCACCTTGCCATGGAGGGCTGCTGCGCCGGCGTCGGTCCTGCGCTCCAGCATGGGTGAGATCACTGTCCACTGGTTTGTTTCAGGCTCGTAGCGCTCAGCGGTGTTCAGTCGCACGTGTCCGTCAGACCCTCCCATGGCGTAGATACAGCCGTCCAATGCGACCACGCTGACATAACAGCGGCGTGAGTGCATGGGAGCTGCCTGCAGCCAGCTGCGAGTGACAGGGTTGAACCTGCGCACACTGCTGAAATACTCTACGCCGTTTTTGCCGCCGACGCAGTAGACCAGACCGTGGAGATAAGCAGTGCCGTGGTAGGCCTGGGGTCTATCCGCCTCAACGCTCACATCCGTCCATCCACCGGCTCGGATATCGTAAGCCTCCATGACAATACTGTCATGTCTCCAGCCTCCGATGGCCAATAGGACCTCCTGGGGCAGGCGTGGGCGGGTCAGGGGGTTTGGGAGCCTGTCGGAGCCAGGGGGGTTCAGGACGCTGAGGATGAGGTCCCTGCAGTCTTGGCTGTCCCTCACCACAGGGTTCTTCAGGACATTGTTCCCTAAGTAGTCAGGCCTCATCAAGCCCATGCGAACCTGGGAAGAGACAAGCAAGTACAACTTAGACAGCGGTTGTAGACGGTTTCACTGGAATTCTGTTGCTAGGGAACGGTTTGGACCCAAATGTTTGAGAACCACTGTACTAGGGAACCGTTTAAGATCTGGGGTTGGTCGCTTTAAAGCATCATTAAAGAAGTGGGGCCTGGCAGACAGCGCTGCATGTGAGTGTGGAGACCCTGAGCAGACTGTTGACCACATCCTGACCATCTGCCCCCTATACAAACCACCCTCGGAAGCCAGCCTCTTTGATGTGGGACCAGAGTTAAGGGCATGGCTACAAGATACGGAGTTGGACCTCTGACGTTACACGAAAGAAGAAGAAGGGAACCTAGTGTTGTTTTAATGCAATGCACAGTAATACAATTAGTTACCTTGGGCAGCAGCAAAGGGATGTGTGTTTTACGCTCCTCACAGGAGTGGTCGATCCAACGGAGGATGGCCTCAAACACCGTCTCCTCGTTCTTCACGTTCAGATCATCCCTCTCGATGATGTCCACCAGTTGCTGCAGGGACAGTTCCACAAACTCCTGTGAGACGCGCAGCATCTCCTCAAAGTGGCACATGATGAAGAGATGGGCCTTGCGCCTCAGGTCAGGGCAGTAGTAGATGTCCGCGAACGTCCAGATGCCGACACAGTTTTCCAGAGACAGCTGGCCTTCTAGGAAGTCAGAGCACACTCCTACTATGCCAGTGACGAGAAGCTGGTCTGCAGCCACCAGAAGCTCTTCCACGTTCTCTGCTGTCACTGGTACAAAGTGTGTGTAGGCGTACTCTATGATGAGCTGCATCATAGCCGCGGACACCCCAGGGATAGTGTAGACTAGTTTCTCTGAGTCGCTCCAGCGAGTGAAGAGGGTTCTGTGGGACACAGAGTATAGAGATATCTGATGAGTAAACAGTAAGCAACATTCTGTCCTGTGTAGTAATATATTTTCACTGTAGAAGTATAGGGTCTTAGCACAGTAGAAGTATAATATATTTTCACTGTAGAAGTATAGGGTCTTAGCACAGTAGAAGTATAATATATTTTCACAGTAGAAGTACAGTATAGTATCTTTTACAGTAGATGTACAGTATAGTATATTTTTACGGTAGACATACAGTATATTATCTGTTTACAGTAGAAGTACAGTATAGTATCTTTTTACAGTAGACGTAGAGTATAGTATCGTTTTACAGTAGACGTACAGTATAGTATCTTTTTACAGTAGACGTACAGTATAGTATCTTTTTACTAACCAAGCTAACCTGAACCAAGCTAACCTGAACCAAGCTAACCTGAACCAAGCTAAACTTACCTGAAATAGGCACTGCAGCCACATAGGATGACCTTGTGGGCGTTAAACTCAGTGCTGTTGACTTTAATAACCACATCACAGAACCTTCCATCCAGACGCAGCTCATTAAGGATTGTACAGGACATTGTTTCCTTTTCCATGTGGGGATTTTAAATTGTATCTACAGGCTATATTCAAGCTTACAGACAAGTAGCCAGACACAACAAGTGATATCTTAACTTGTCTTCTGATATCTGAGATCTTCTGAGAGAATTGTTGAATAGATACACAAATGTTCTAGAATGTTGTATTATGACATCATACTGTGACATCACAACAGAACATCATACTGTGACATCATACTGTGACATCATACTGTGACATCACAACGGAACATCATACTATGACATCATACTGTGACATCACAACGAACATCATACTGTGACATCACAATGGAACATCATACTGTGACATCATACTGTGACATCACAACGGAACATATTTGAGTTCCATTTGAATAATATAAATAATATGTATGATATAATATAATGTAATGTTATATATTATAATATAATGTAATATAATAATAAAGTATAATATATTTAGCTCCCATTTGAATAATATAGATATTATGTCTAAAAACATGACATTCTTTAGAAGTCTTAAAATATATATTTTTTACTTTAAATTAAAATAAATGTAAAATAATAACGTTATTTATATCATTCATACAGATTGCAGCTCAAAGTGCTTTACACAAAAAACAAAACAATTTATTATTTCTGTTATTGTCCTGTGATTTATCATTGATTATTACTGTTACTGTATTGTTTGTCTTGTTTCATGTTAAAAAAAGGAAAATAAAAAACATTTGTTCAAAAAATAAAATAAAATAAAATAAAATAAAAGGATACATTTTTTTTATTATAATTACAATCACTCCATAACTAAGGATGGAAATTATAAGACATGCAAATTATAAAAACAGTAATAAAACAACTAGATAAGATAGTAAAAATAGCTAAATAAGATAAACAGTAAGACAATAACATAAGACAATAAAATAATTACAAATAAAATAATAATAAAGACCGAAAAATTAAATAGTTAAAATAATAAAATAGCAACATTAGATAGTAAACAATAAGAAAACATGTAATAACACTAAAATAAGACATTAAAAAAGAACAAATAAAATTATTTAAAAAAATACATAAAACAATTATAACAATGATAATAAAATATTTAAGTAAAAATGATAGAAATAAAGAAAAATAAAACAATAAAATAGATAAATGAATAAAAATTCATTTAAAAGCCTAATGACCTGCAGGAGAGAGTTCCACAGTTTTGGGGCGTAGCAGCTGAAAGCAGTGATCACAGCATGTCACGGCACCACTTGTAACTCTGCTGTGGACACTGAGCACACGGCTCTATAGCAGACACAGGGCTAAACAGAGGGAGGCTGCTGATGCCAGTGGGTGGTGGTGATGGTGATGATGACGAAAAAGAAGAAACTATGAAAATCACTTTCTTCTTCTTCATCATCATCATCATCATCATCATCATCATCATCATCATCATCATCATCATATTATTATTATTAGGCTATTATTATTGTTGTTGTTTTTGTTGGACAAAAGTATTAAATAGTTTAGGTCACAGTAAACTTCTGTCTTTTCTACCGTATTGGTAATAGTGCAAATAGTTATTTATTCAATCAGTGCATGAAGCGGTTCCATCGTCATGTCTTTATTTGTAGCACACATTGCTACATTGTCATGCAGCGAACACACACATGTGAGATGGGCGACACACATAGGAACACACATGCATTTTTTGGGGTCGCCGATTAAAGGTCCTCTCTGCGCTTCACCCATCCTGTTGTCCTCCCCCCCCCAGGGGCAGCCAGGAGCAGATTAAATGTCCTCTCTGCGCTTCACCCATCCTGTTGTCCTCCCCCCCCCCCAGGGGCAGCCAGGAGCAGATTAAAGGTCCTCTCTGCGCTTCACCCATCCTGTTGTCCCCCCCCCCCCAGGGGCAGCCAGGAGCAGATTAAAGGTCCTCTCTGCGCTTCACCCATCCTGTTGTCCCCCCCCCCCCAGGGGCAGCCAGGAGCAGATTAAAGGTCCTCTCTGCGCTTCACCCATCCTGTTGTCCCCCCCCCCCCCCCAGGGGCAGCCAGGAGCAGATTAAAGGTCCTCTCTGCGCTTCACCCATCCTGTTGTCCCCCCCCCCCCCCCAGGGGCAGCCAGGAGCAGATTAAAGGTCCTCTCTGCGCTTCACCCATCCTGTTGTCCTCCCCCCCCCCCCCCCCCCAGGGGCAGCCAGGAGCAGATTAAATGTCCTCTCTGCGCTTCACCCATCCTGTTGTCCCCCCCCCAGGGGCAGCCAGGAGCAGATTAAAGGTCCTCTCTGCGCTTCACCCATCCTGTTGTCCCCCCCCCCCCCCCCCCAGGGGCAGCCAGGAGCAGATTAAAGGTCCTCTCTGCGCTTCACCCATCCTGTTGTCCTCCCCCCCCCCAGGGGCAGCCAGGAGCAGATTAAAGGTCCTCTCTGCGCTTCACCCATCCTGTTGTCCTCCCCCCCAGGGGCAGCCAGGAGCAGATTAAAGGTCCTCTCTGCGCTTCACCCATCCTGTTGCCCCCCCCCCAGGGGCAGCCAGGAGCAGATTAAAGGTCCTCTCTGCGCTTCACCCATCCTGTTGTCCCCCCCCCCCCCAGGGGCAGCCAGGAGCAGATTAAAGGTCCTCTCTGCGCTTCACCCATCCTGTTGTCCTCCCCCCCCCAGGGGCAGCCAGGAGCAGATTAAAGGTCCTCTCTGCGCTTCACCCATCCTGTTGTCCTCCCCCCCCCAGGGGCAGCCAGGAGCAGATTAAAGGTCCTCTCTGCGCTTCACCCATCCTGTTGTCCCCCCCCCCCCCCCCCAGGGGCAGCCAGGAGCAGATTAAAGGTCCTCTCTGCGCTTCACCCATCCTGTTGTCCTCCCCCCCAGGGGCAGCCAGGAGCAGACAGCAGACCCGGGGACCAATCCAAGTGCTCCTGTCCGTCTCTGCCAGGGACACAACAGCGTTGCAGATCTGTTCTGCGTGTTTTTCCATTGGGTTTATCTCTTTTCCTTGGGGGGAAACCCTTGCGAGCATGGGGGAGAACATGCAAACTCCACACAGAAAGGCCCGGGAGATACCCCACCTGGGTACCTGGCAACCCAGCAACCTGGTCCCCAAGTGGGACTCGAACCCAGGACCTTCTTGCTGCGAGACAACACTGTTAACCAGTGTTAACAACTGCACCACCGTGGTGCTGTGATACTAACTATTCACTTCAGACAGATTTCAAATATCCAAATATATGAATATTGCATATAGGGTTTACAATAGATCACCTTTTTGGTCTATTTGAGATATAGGGTTGAGATAGGTCAATTACAAAAACAGCTGGCAGTGTCCTTGTTGCCTAGTAACAAGTACAGTGTAGATACTGTACTGAAGACACATATATGTATCACGGTTGTGTTTGGAACCCAATTTTCAGACAAGGCGAAACGGCAGACAGGTTTAAACCCAATATGGGTATATTTAATAGAATGGTCAATGTCCAGGCGGTCAGGTGGCGTAGCGGAGATTGCGTTCGTCACCAACACCGGAGACGCTGGATTCGCCTGTTCGAATCCAGCTCACAGCTCCGGCGTTGTCACCAGCTTGGCTGGCCGTTTACACTAATACAATTGGCTGTATTAGAGGGTGGGAAAGCTGGCGGGGTGGGTCCGGGTCGTTGTAAACAGCGACTCCTACAGTTCGGTCGGGGCGCCTGCTCAGCGCGGATAGGATCTAAGGGGGGTAGTGTGATCCTTCCACACGTTACACCCTCTCAGTGAGAGTCCGCGCTGCCAGGTGAAAAGAAGCGGTTGATTGGCTACACGTGTCGGAGGAAGCATGTGATAGCCTCCACTCTCCCAGACCGACTGTGGGGGGTAAGTGCGCAGCGACCAGGAAGGGGATTGGGAATAAAAAAAATCAAAAAAAAGAATGGTCAATGTCCAGGCAGGGGTCGATACACAGGGGTGATACTCATAGTGTCCAGGCTGTGCGTGGGGGCAAGAGAGTCAGACAGACGGGGTCAGAGCAGGGACAGGGATAGTCAGCCGGGCAGGTGTCAGATCAGTTCCTTGTGAGCCAGGCCAGTGTCTCCAGGTCTTCACCGAGCAGGCTGAGGAGAGAGGACGAGAGTACAGAGTTAGACATGGTCAAAGAACATGAGATCCAGGCGAACAACTAGAAGCATCAGAAGAGAGAATACGAGCAAAGTAACACGACTAACTGGTAACAAGAGTTTACCATCTGACAGCTTCTCCACGTCTGGGGCAGGGTTATATACCCTGATGTACTCTGCCCACAGACCTCAGATCAGCTGCCTCGCTGAACACCACAGCTGCACCTACTTGACCATAATGAGAGCGGGAGAAGGGGGAAGAGAGACAGAGAGAGAGAGGAAGGAGCAGTGCCAGGCAGGAACCATGACGACATAGGACAGACCTTTCAGGAGTCTTCAGATTTTGCAGTTGGGGAGATGTTGAGCCAAATCAGATCTCAGAACAGTTCTCCCAAAAAATAACAAATGAATAGAAGATACGGACCAGCTAGCCTAGCTGTTGGCCAAAAACACCTCTCCCAGAGTTTTAAGCTAGTGGTCCGTATCTGCTTTCATTCATTTGTGTGTGTGTGTGTGTGTGTGTGTGTGTGTGTGTGTGTGTGTGTGTGTGTGTGTGGGTGGTCTGGGTGTTCCCAATTTTGAATGGGCATATATTGCTACACGGCTCTCCCATCTGTTGAATATGCTGAACAGTGACGACCAGTATGTGAGACCGCTCGCTCGTTCTTCTCGTTTCTTGGACCTAAAAGGCGTAAGGTCCCCCTGGCGCGTGGTTCGGACCCTAACTTCCTAGGCTTCAAGAGAAAGCCGAATGGAAAGCTGGACAGTCGCTCTCCTGGCTTCGGTGTGTGGTCAGACTGGCCGGACCTTAATGACATGTGTTGCTGGGCTGATGTTACCCTGGAGTGGGTGGGGTCTAACTCTGACCCCAGTATCTCAGTCAGAGCATCTATGTCTGGGTGTGGAATGGATCACCAACTTCCACTGACTAATGCCCGAGGTCGCCTCCTGTGGGCACAACAACAAAGACAGCGGGAACAATGGACTGAGTTGAGACTGCGTGTCTCCCTGCTGCGGACCATTCTGTCTCTCACTCTGTGTTAAAATGTTTTACCATAGATGAGTGCATTGTTATCTTTACTCTGAAAGCGAGATTACAGGTCCTACCATCTAAACTGAATCTCTCCATCTGGTTTCCAGGCAGTCATGCTCCTCACTGTATTCATCATGGCAATGACCAAATAGCTGAAACCATATCCCACATCTTAAATGGTTGCCATGTATACAGGGGCCTCTACATAAGTAGGCATGACAGAATAGTGGATTTGATAGCGAAAGATATCTCTTCAATTTTTAGGTCTTCCATCACGCTGTTTAAGCATTCTACTGTGAAGCCAAGCATGTTCAACCTGTGCAATCATGATTCTGTGTTCTCTAATATTACAGCTAACACCCCTGATGTATTTGTGGTAAATGAACACCTTAGGGAGGTGTCCATTCTTGAGGTTGGCTGTACTTTTGATTACAGCTTAGAAGAAGCCTTCCTAACCAAAATGCTGAAATACCAACAGCTACAGCAGACCATCTCACAGCTAGGCTACAGATGTAAACTCCTAGTTTTTATGTTTGGCAGCCTAGGGCATGTGCAAAGTTGTTTGTGAGGGGCCTACAAATAGTCGGTCTCCCCAAAAGGAAGGCCAAGCAGTTAGCCAGGTACTGCTCAGTATCAGCAATTATAGGAAGCCGCTCAATTTGGAGGAGACGCTGTTACCTTTTCCCATGATTCTGCCGTCCATGCACCTTGTACCTGACTGTTCTTCATAATTTTCTGATTGCACTCGCAGTGTTTATGTCCTTTGTATGAGGCCTCCTTGTACTTCTGTTCATGTGGACATAAATAAACATTTCAAATGTGTGTGTCTGTGTGTGTGTGAGTGTGAGTGTGAGTGTGTGTGTGTGTGTGTGTGTGTGCGTGCGTGTGCGCGTGTGTGTGTATGTGGGGGACCCTGATGTAAACAAGACGAAAGTCTTTCTCTGGTCTGCATCCCCTTAACAATTGTGTGTATTGAGCCGTACTTGTACCCATTCTGCAATCTGTTAATAAAGTTTTCATTCATTCATTCATTCATTCATTCATTCATTCATTCACTCATTCATTCATTCATTCATTCATTCATTCATTCATTCATTCATTCATTCATTCATTCATTCATTCATGTGTGTGTGTGTGTGTGTGTGTGTGTGTGTGTGTAGGACAGGGTGGAGGACGTGAGGCCAGCATGGGAGAGAGAGAAACAGTGGCTGGACCAGGAAGAGAGACAGCTGGTCAGTGCATCCTACGTCCTGCATTACAACCCTCCAATCAAACGATACGATTCAACCTGTTTCTGTTAAGCCTTAAGGTCCCCCTATAGGGGGACCCTGCTTTTCTTTATCATAAATTGATCAATAGAGACCGTATTAGATCCCCAATTATCATACCATGGGGTATCATTGGAAAGCCACGCTCATTGGCTACAACCCTGTGCAAAGACTTTCGAGATTGCCGAATGATTGACGGAGCTAGAACCCCGGGAGTCGGGGGTGGTAATGTGTATACTTTGGGGCACGCCTCACATATCAGCATGTAACTCGAGAACCGCTGAACGGTTTTGTCACCTGAAAGGGCAATCGACAGGCAACAAATAGGGCTTTAATTCTATCTATATATTGTATTAACACACCCGAGCCACTAGAGGTCGGCAAAGTGGCATCGCAAATCGTCCTCATGAGGTCCCAGATGTGGGCCCTTGGATGTTAACACTTTGGGTGCCGGCCAAAAATCCGGAAAATGACTGTGGGTTGCCAGGATTCCTGGGCGATTCTAGCATATCTCATGATCTTAGCGGAGCTATTTCTATATTTTATATTATAACTATGGGGAAATGGTTGGGCTCATTTGAAGACGACAAGTTGATGTACACAATGCAAAAAACCGTTTGTTTCTGCATGTCTTCGTTCGTTCACAATTACAAGTTAAAAAACTTCAACAAAAGATAAAAGTAGAGGTAAATTATTTAGAACAGGAGTTACAGGCACTTTTATGAACGGTGTGCCGATAATAGGTACTGAACGTGTTATAAAGCAATTTAGACTGGGATGGATGGATGGATGGTTTGATTGATTGATTGTTTGACAGATTGTTTTATTGGTTTGATTGATAGAATGTTTTATTGTTTTGTTGATCGTTTGATTCATAGATTGATTTGTTTGATTGATTGATTAATTTGTTGGTCGTTTGATTGATAGAATGTTTGATTGTTTTGTTGGTCGTTTGATTCATAGATTGATTTGTTTGATTGATTGATTTGTTGGTCGTTTGATTGATAGAATGTTTGATTGTTTTGTTGGTCGTTTGCTTGATAGAATGTTTGATTGTTTTGTTGATCGTTTGATTCATAGATTGATTTGTTTGATTGATTGATTACTTTGTTGGTCGTTTGATTGATAGAATGTTTGATTGTTTTGTTGGTCGTTTGATTCATAGATTGATTTGTTTGATTGATTGATTAATTTGTTGGTCGTTTGATTGATAGAATGTTTGATTGTTTTGTTGGTCGTTTGATTCATAGATTGATTTGTTTGATTGATTGATTGATTTGTTGGTCGTTTGATTGATAGAATGTTTGATTGTTTTGTTGGTCGTTTGATTCATAGATTGTTTGATTGATTGATTGATTGGTTTGATTGATTGATTGTTTTGTTGGTCGTTTGCTTGATAGAATGTTTGATTGTTTTGTTGATCGTTTGATTCATAGATTGATTTGTTTGATTGATTTATTGATTTGTTGGTCGTTTGATTGATAGAATGTTTGATTGTTTTGTTGGTCGTTTGATTCATAGATTGTTTGATTGATTGATTGGTTTGATTGATTGATTGTTTTGTTGGTCGTTTGCTTGATAGAATGTTTGATTGTTTTGTTGATCGTTTGATTCATAGATTGATTTGTTTGATTGATTGATTGATTTGTTGGTCGTTTGATTGATAGAATGTTTGATTGTTTTATTGATTGTTTGATTCATAGATTGTTT
This sequence comes from Notolepis coatsorum, assembly GCF_963971535.1. Taxonomy (NCBI): domain Eukaryota; kingdom Metazoa; phylum Chordata; class Actinopteri; order Aulopiformes; family Paralepididae; genus Notolepis; species Notolepis coatsorum. The sequence continues at coordinate 104,979,065 of NC_140172.1, read as the reverse complement.
GATTGATTGATTGATTGACAGTCCGACTGACTGACAAACTTGAAATGCAGTAATACTATTATATCGATCAGGTGAGAATATATTGTATTGATCAGGTTAGTAGATATTGTACCGATCAGGTATTATAGATCATGTGCATGCAATAAACTAAACAAAAAAACATTTTGACTGTTTCTCATTCATGTACTGTGCATAATCTGCTCCTGTGTTGTAGACACTGTGTTGCTCTGTACCTACCTGTTTTCCAATTTATTCGTCCATACATGATAAACACATTCATAAAGTAATAATATCTTGTATTGATAATATATCAATTAGTTTCACCTGGAAATACTACTACCTCATCAACCACCATGCCTGGCGCTAATGAACAAGTAAGTTATAACTACTGGTGTAGGTCCAGAAAACATTATTATAAAATACAGAATACTTTACAATGCAGAAAACTTGAAACTTTGATGCCATGAAAATTTTTATTGTAAAATATGTTCAATAAACTGGGTGACAAGTCATCAGTACCAACCATTGTTGCTGTGCATTATATGCTGGTAACATTCACAGTATAGGATTATGGTAATTTACCAATACAATACCTTATAAAAAGTGAACACTGGAGGATAATCAACCATTGTTTCAGTGCATTTAGGAGTTTGTTGGTAACATTCACAGTATAGGATTATGGTAATTTACCAATACAATACCTTATAAAAAGTGAACACTGGAGGATAATCAAACATTGTTTCAGTGCATTTAGGAGTTTGTTGGTAACATTCACAGTATAGGATTATGGTAATTTACCAATACAATACCTTATAAAAAGTGAACACTGGAGGATAATCAACCATTGTTTCAGTGCATTTAGGAGTTTGTTGGTAACATTCACAGTATAGGATTATGGTAATTTACCAAGACAATACCTTATAAAAAGTGAACACTGGCTGATGATAACCAACCATTGTGTCAGTGCATTTAGGAGTTTGTTGGTAACATTCACAGTATAGGATTATGGTAATTTACCAAGACAATACCTTATAAAAAGTAAACACTGGCTGATGATAACCAACCATTGTGTCAGTGCATTTAGGAGTTTGTTGGTAACATTCACAGTATAGGATTATGGTAATTTACCAAGACAATACCTTATAAAAAGTGAACACTGGCTGATGATAACCAACCATTGTGTCAGTGCATTTAGGAGTTTGTTGGTAACATTCACAGTATAGGATTATGGTAATTTACCAAGACAATACCTTATAAAAAGTGAACACTGGAGGATAACCAACCATTGTTTCAGTGCATTTAGAAGTTTGCTGGTAACATTCACGTCACATGAACTACAGGGCATATCTTACTTGGTCTCTCGCATCGATGACTGCATTGTCCATTGATAAATGGATGAAGCGCCAGATGATCTGTGGACCAAAAAATATCCAATACATGCTTCCAAAGTATATAAATAATAGGCCAATGGACTGCATTAGAAAAGTGTGGTATGTTACCTACAGTATATACTTTTATAAACTGGGTGACTGTCAGCAACCATTGGTTCTGTGCAAACGGTAAAAATGAGGGGGGGAAAAGATAAAAAAAAAACTATATACACACACAATGCAAATTATGAATGGAGTCGATACAGCTAGATCGCTAACATAACGTCTCATCTGCAAGTGGTCCAAACATGCCTATGCAATATCGACAACTGTGGCCCAAATACATGTGTTCAACGCATTTGTCTTGTACAGAAAACAGTGCAACTACCCATACACTATACTATACTATACTACAATATACTATACTATACTATACTACACTACACTATACTATACTACACTCAGCTAGCTATACTATGTACCGGTACACATGGTTCTGTCTGTATCACACAATGATGGATTATTTAGAAGTAATCTGTACTTCTGTGTGCCGGATTATTTAGAAGTAGTCTGTACTTCAACTATGACAACTAATAAAGAAACTATTTAGAGAAATCCCTCTTTGTGTGGTACAGAGTGAAGCATTTGTCACGATGCAGGGGGACTTTGCACGATGTGCAAAAATATCTGGTCTCACTCCTGATGCCACGCCTACTGCAGACACGACATTTCCTACACGGTAGCTTTTTCTTGGGGGTGGCTTTGTATGCAACCATTACATGCTTCACAAAGCCACCCACTAATCTGCTCTGCGGATATATATTGCACTTAATGTTGTGTGTGTGTGTGCGTGTGCGTGGGGGGGGGGGGTGCAAGGAGACTGTTATTTAAAAATTTAGCTGAGTTTAGTGCACATATGGCCCTGGGATAGAAACTAAACTTCAGTCTGTTAGTCCGGGTGGGCATGACGCTGAAACGCCTGCCCGAGCGCAGCCGCACGAGGTGCTTTTTGCCCGGGTGGTGTGGGTCCTTCAGTATTTTTACTGCTTTTTTGAGGCAGCGGGAGTTGTATAGTCCCTCCAGTGAGGGGAGGGGGCAGCCGATGATCTTCTGGGCCGAATTGACGACCCTCTGGAGCGCCTTCCTCTCTGCGGCTGTGCAGCTGAGGAACCACACATTTATGCAGTAGGTGAGGATGCTTTCCACGGATCAGCGGTAAAAAGACACAAGCAGGTCTTGTCTGAGGTGGTAGTTTCTTAGTACTCTCAGGAAGTAGAGTCTCTGCTGTGCCTTTTTTACTATCGCCGTGGTGTTAATTCTCCAGGTCAGGTCATCCTCCAGGTGGACACCCAGGAACTTGATGACCGAGACTCTCTCCACACATCCCCCGTCGATATACAGGGGCTGTATGTCAGTCTTCTTCCTCCTGTAGTCCACGATCATCTCCTGGGTCTTTAGCTTGTTCAGCTGTAGGTTGTTATCCTTACACAGGGCTGACAGCTGCTCTATTTCATCGCGATACGCGGTCTCGTCACCTTTTGTGATGCAGCCCACCACAGTGGTGTCGTCAGCGAACTTGATGATGGTGTTGCTGGGGTGGACTGCGGTGAAGTCGTGTGTATAAATGGAGTAAAAGAGGGGACTCAGCACGCAGCCCTGGGGGGATCCGGTGCTGAGGCTGATGGCTGTGGAGGTGTGGGGGCCTATTCTGACCCTCTGGGAGCGGTCAGAGAGGAAGTCCTTAGACCACCGGCAGAGGGGATGGTTTAGTCCAAGGTCCATGAGTTTGGGCACTAGTAAGTCAGGCAGGATGGTGTTAAATGCAGAACTAAAGTCCACGAAGAGCAGCCGTGCGTAGCCCCCCGCTCTCTCCAGATGGGACAGGGTAGAGTGGAGAGTCGTGGCGATGGTGTCCTCCGTGGACCTGTTGGCTCTGTAGGCGAACTGGTGGGGGTCTAGTCCGGGAGGGAGGCTAGAGATGATGTGGGGCTTGAGTGTCTTTTCAAAGACCTTCATGGGTAGGGAGGTGAGTGCGACTGGACGGTAGTCGTTCAGGCAACTAATGGAGTTCTTTTTTGGGACCGGGATAATTATGGAGGTTTTCAGGCAGGGTGGGACGATGGCCTGGGACAGGGACTGGTTGAAGATCTTAGTGAAGACCCCTGTCAGCTGGTCAGCGCAGTCTTTCAGCACCCGTCCCACGACACCGTCCGGCCCCGCCGCTTTCCTAGGGTTTACTCCCTTCAGTGTGCGTCTCACCTCGTGCTCCGTGAGGATGATGCTGCTGAGGGCTGGTGAGTGTGGTGAGGCTGCTTCTGTTAAACCCTGCCATTGGAAAGAGGAGCCTTTTCACTATCCATAGATGTATGATTTGGCCATAATAAGGTCAAGGTCAAGTTCAAGGTCAAATATGAATTCATAATTAAAATCGATTATCATTTATTACTGTATCTACAAATCCTTCTGTTTAATTATCTTCCCTTTATTCATTTGCTTAGATTTTTTTTACACTTGATCTCAATAAGGTGGTGAATGAGCTCAGTGAGCGAAATCTCTTACCCCGCAGATTTAACATGGTATTATTCACCGTCAAAGATGCAAAAATAAATCATCATTTATATTCTCATTTTCTTCATTACAATTTACTCAAGCCTAGTAACAGACACAATATTTCTGACACTGGAAATACATACCCCCAGGTCCCTAGATGTTCCTAGATACCAAGAACATGCTAATTGACCTTGCAGAAGTGGAGCAATCTTCCATTTACTTAGGCATGTACCTTTAGGCGAAATTTCTGAAAATAGGGCTACCACTTAACAGGTTAAAACCCTCCAATCAAACGATACGATTCAACCTGCTTCCATAAAACCCTCCAATCAAACGATACGATTCTACCTGCTTCATTACAACCCTCCAATCAAACGATACGATTCAACCTGCTTCCATAAAACCCTCCAATCAAACGCTACGATTCTACCTGCTTCATTAAAACCCTCCAATCAAACGATACGATTCTACCTGTTTCATTAAAACCCTCCAAATCAAACAATACGATTCAACCTGCTTCCATAAAACCCTCCAATCAAACGATACGATTCTACCTGTTTCATTAAAACCCTCCAATCAAATGATACGATTCAACCTGCTTCCATAAAACCCTCCAATCAAACGATATGATTCTACCTGCTTCATTAAAACCCTCCAATCAAACGATACGATTCAACCTGCTTCATTAAGACCCTCCAATCAAATGATACGATTCTAAAGACCAACAGAGGAGACATGTGGTAGTCTATACAGCTCTCTGTGTGTGTGTGTCTGTGTGTGTCTGTGTGTGTGTGTGTACAGACACACACACACACACACACACACACACACACACACACACAGGGGAGTAATGACGATTCCAACTGGCGCTGCTGTGATGGCTGCCTTTCTGATCGCTCCGACGAGACTGTGCTTTATTTTGTTAATTTTTATAGTATTAGGAGTTTTATTTGCACCAACTGTTGGTGCATTATATGCGTATGACCGTCAGTCAATCATTGACATTGGATTAAGAAAAACTTACCGTTTGGATTGCTCTCTGGATCGGATCGCTGAACAGCAGAAATGGCCCACCGAGATCCTTTGTTATGCCGGCCACGGACAAGAGAAAAAGCTGCCGCGAAGACGAGGAAAGAGAGCCGGGGTCCGGAACAGACTGAGGTCCAAACGACACAGAACCACATTGCCCAGCATATTGTTGGCCAATGTGCAATCGATAGGAAACAAATTGGACGACATCAGAGCAAGGATCCAATTCCAGAGGGACATTCGGGATTGTAACGTCCTCTGTTTCACAGAAACTTGGCTGAGTCCAGATGTCCCGAATCATGCAATAGAACCGGCAGACCACTTCTTCGTTCTACGAAAAGACCGGACGGCATTAGAGTCACTAAAGAAGAAAGGAGGCGGCATTGCCTTCATGATAAACAAAGAGTGGTGCGATTTAGGCAACACAAAGGAAATGTCTAACCACTGTTCCCCAGACCTGGAGTTTATCACGATAAAATGTCGACCCTTCTTCCTCCCAAGAGAGTTAACGTCCATCATCCTCATCGGAGTGTACATTCCACCACACGCGAACACTGAGGTCGCACTTTCAAAACTTCACGACGAGGTAAACAAACTCCAGGCAGCTAACGTTGACGCGGCCATTTTGGTCTTGGGGGATTTCAACAGCGCGCGTCTTAAAAAGGTGCTGCCGAATTTCTATCAGCATGTGACCTGTCCCACCAGAGGCGAGAACATATTAGACCATGTATACTCGCAATTTAAGAATGGGTACAAGTCACAGGCTCTTAGTCCATTCGGTAAAAGCGATCACGCCGCAATTTTTCTTCTGCCTAAGTACAAACAGTGTCTCAAGCGAACGCCGGTGGTCTCGCGAGAGGTTAAGCGTTGGACCGTGACGTCAGTAGAGTCACTCCAAGCAGTGCTGGGAAGCACAGAATGGAGTGTACTCCGTGATAACACAGCCAATATTAACGAATACACCGAAACGGTGATTGACTATGTCTGTACTCAGGTAGAAGTAATAATCCCCACCACCAAAATTAATATCTACCCAAACCAAAAGCCCTGGGTAGACAAATCCGTCCGTGAGGCTCTGAAAGTGCGCACATCAGCATACAACACCGGGCTGGTGACAGGCAACATGGAAGAACACAAGATGGCAAGATACAACGTCAGGAGAGCAGTAATAGAGGCAAAACGGCGCTACAGGGATAAAGTTGAACTTCAGTTTGAACAGGCTGACTCTAGAGGCATGTGGCAGGGCCTCAGAACAATGACAGACTACAAAGGAACCCCCCTCAAACTGAACAGTGACATCTCCTTAGCAAACGATCTCAACTCCTTCTATGCGAGGTTTGAGGCTGTGAATAACAACACCAGCCTACAAACCACGGCAATGGGGGGGGGGGGGTCTGCTGATGGAGACTCAGTGTTCAGGGTAACAGAGCATGAGGTGAGACGGATCTTTAAAAAAGTGGATATCAGGAAGGCAGCAGGACCGGACGGCATCCCCGGCCGCGTCCTAAAAGTCTGTGCCGACCAACTGGCCCCGGTATTCACTGACATCTTCAACCTGTCCTTGGAACAGGCCGTCATCCCCACCTGTCTGAAGAAGTCCACCATCATCCCTGTACCCAAAAAATCTACGCCCGCTTGCCTCAACGACTACCGCCCTGTAGCCCTCACCTCCATAGCCATGAAGTGCTTTGAGAAGCTAGTGAAGGGCTACATCTGTTCCTCCCTCCCCATCAACCTGGACCCTCTGCAATTTGCATATCGCCCCAACAGGTCCACGGAGGACGCCATAGCCCATGTGCTGCACACAGCAGCATCACATCTGGACAAGAGGAAGGGGAACTATGTGAGAATGCTGTTCATCGACTACAGCTCAGCATTCAATACCATAGTCCCCTCCAAACTCATAGCCAAGCTCAGGGACCTGGGCTTGAACTATGACCTGTGCCAGTGGGTCCTGGACTTCCTGACGGGCAGACCCCAGGTGGTAAGAGCCGGCAACTGCACCTCCTCATCCATCACGCTCAACATAGGGGCCCCCCAGGGCTGTGTTCTGAGCCCCCTCCTCTACTCCCTGTACACACATGACTGCGTAGCACAGCGGAACAACAACACCATCATCAAATTTGCTGATGACACAGTAGTGGTGGGCCTGATCTCTGCCAACGACGAAAGGGCCTACCTGGAAGAGGTAGAGAACCTGTCACAGTGGTGTCAGGAGAACTGCCTCTCCCTGAACGTCAGCAAAACAAAAGAGATGATTGTGGACTTCAGGAGGTCGGGGGTCAAGGACTACAGCCCCCTCAGCATCGACGGGGCACCAGTTGAGAGAGTGAACAGTTTCAAGTACCTCGGAGCCCACATATCCGAGGACTTGACATGGACCACACACATTGACAGTGTTGTGAAGAAGGCACGACAACGCCTCTACTTCCTCAGGCGCCTAAGGAAGTTCCAAGTCAGTCAGAAGATCCTTAGGAACTTCTACTCATGTACAATAGAGAGCATCCTGACCGGCAACATCACCTCCTGGTTTGGGAATAGCACTGCACAAGACCGTAGCAGACTACAAAGAGTGACACGTTCAGCCGAACGCACAATTAGAGGGGGGCTTCCCACCCTCCAGAACATTTACAACAAGCGGTGCAAGGGGAAGGCTAAGAGAATTATTAAGGACTCGAGCCACCCGAACAACTGCCTCTTTGAACTGCTGCCGTCAGGCAAGCGATACCGGAGTCTTATGGCGAGCACAGAAAGACTCAGAAGGAGCTTCTATCCCCAGGCCATCAGGCTGCTAAACGAACAATAATCGCTAAACGAACAATAATCACTATGCAACAACCATCAAATGCACACAGCACACACACCCACACGCACACACACACTCACTCAAACAAACAACACACTGCAGCACCCACTCTCCACACTTTAGATCACACAAACACACTTACACTTTATATTTATTGATAAAGGATTTGCACTACAACTCGTACACCTACTGTGAATTGTACCTAAACTGCACCTCGTCCATTTATGCCTTGCACTATATAGTATTGTATATTAGTACACTGCACAGTATTGTATATTGTATGGTAACTACGTCTACGAACATTGTACATATGTCTAAACTGAACACTGTGATCTCTTTTTTTTTCTTCTAATTTTTACTATGTTTTTATTTCATACTATCTTGTCATGCACAGTCTCTGGAGCGCAACAGTAAGAAGCATTTTGTACAAAAGTATTCTGTACTTCTGTATGACAACTATTAAAGAAACTTGAACTTGAAACTTGAACACACACACACACACACACACACACACATGATGGTGATTGTTATGTTCAATTGTGGTTTTATCTCACTACCTGAGATACAATTACTTCATGGGGCGACAGTGGATCAGGAGGCAGAGTGTTCGTCTGGTAATTGGAAGGCAAGTGTGTTTGCATGTGTGTGAGTGTGTGCTTGCATGTATGTGTGTGTGTGTGTGTGTGTGCGTGTGCGTGTGTGTGTGTGTGTTTGTCAGGTGTCCAGTATCTCTGTGAGGAGAGATGGTAGCCTCCATATAGAGAGAGTGATCTGCAATCTGCTTGGGTTGGGGGTGTAAGTACTCATATTATGTGCATTACACAAACAAAAAACGGATATTGTCGGAATTACTAGAAGAAAGAAACGTCACCACCTTTGGCTGATAGTCATTTATTAATTTCTTAGGATTTCTTTTGGACTGGTCTAATAAATGTTTAAAGTTCTTAGATGGATCCCCCCCCTGCCCCTCCTCCTCCTGCTCCTCCTCCTCCTCCTCCTCCTCTCCTCCTCCTCCATCTCCTCCTCCTCTTCCTGCCCCCCTCCTCCTCCTCCCTCTCCTCCTCCTCCTCCCTCCCCTCCTCCTCCTCCTCCTCCTCCTCCTCCTCCTCCTCCTCCTCCTCCTCCTCCTCCTCCTCCAGGGGTCACTGCAGGGAGCCACGGGGAGCAGCGTACTGGCTCATGTTAGGCAGGCCATGCATTATGCAGCAGCTTAGGCCTCTGCGCCGGATCTTCATGTCCTCGGCTACAGTCCACTTGTCGCTGCTCTGGTTGTAGCGCTCCACGTTGGAGATGGTGTTGAAGCCATTGTAGCCTCCGACCACGAAGAGCAGGTCATCCAACACCCCAATGCCAAAGCAGCTGCGGGGGGTGAGCATGTCAGGCAAGGGTGCGCCAGCAGTCAGCTAAGGGGCTGTAGGCCTCCGCGCTACGCAGGCCGTTTTCACCGTCAAACCCTCCCACCTGAGGACAGGACACATGAGAGGAATGTTTTAGTATGTGGTTAAGGCAGGCAGGCAGGCAGACACTGTATTAATCCACTTAGGGAAATGAGGGCATCACAGCAGCATTGAAAGTCAAATGATACATATCTATAAAAATATCTAGTATAAAGCATTTGTCTCCGTGTGCACCTACCACATAGACTTGTCCTCCGTACGCAGCCACTCCCACTCCGGCACGCCTGCTGCTCATGGGGGCGATCAGAGTCCACTGGTCGGTGTCTCGGCTGTAGCACTCAGCTGTGAGCAGACGCTCTGCATCGTTGAGGCCACCACAGATGTAAACCTGTAATAGTCAAGTCAAGTCAAGAGTTTTATTTGTCACGGTGATGTACCTGAACGCGTTCAATGAACGATCGTTCATGAACGCGTTCGTATTTTGGGCGAACGTGAACTGAACGTACTGATTATCTGCTAAATGAACGTTATTGAGAACGCGTTCATTATCAGCGCTGTATAACGGCGTTCAAATGTGCGTTCATTCTCAGCACTCTATTATAACGGCGTTCAAAGGTGTGCCAGATTTCATATGCATTTCAGCCGAAAACCCAGTTAAAACACACCGTAAACAGGCTACAAACGTATGCGGAAAACCACCCGATCTGGCAACGCGCCTGTCACCCCCTGGCTACGTCATCAGACTCATCACAACAAACAGACCAGACCGGAACAGCGGAATCTGCGAGCAGAAGCCGAGAGCTCAGCAGCAGGTCGAGAGCAGCACTCGCTCAGAGTCAGACCCTACCTCTACGACGTCGGCGTATGAGCATTTAAAAGAGTTTAACGTTAAAGTCAGTACTGAGTCAGACGGAAAAAATCTAACGTTTGTCTGTAAACTTTGTCCACCCGGTTTGAAGAAGCAAGTCCGCACATCGACGACGTCGACAGCAAACCTTAAAGTTTAAACGGCACATTGAGAATAAGCAAACGTCCTGTTTTTGTTTTCATAATAAAGACAATTCAAGCAAAGTTTTTCCTCATGTTTTTGAAAATATACTGTAGTAAAGCTGCAGCTGCGACTAGTGTGGACTGAATGGGCGACAGCAAAGCGTTATGGAAATGCATTGATTGATTGATTGAACTTTATTAACAGATTGCAGAATGGGTACAATACAGTACAGCTCAATACACACAATTGTTAAGAGGATGCAGACCAGAGAAAGACTTTCGTCTTGTTTACACCAGGGTCCGCCATTTTCAATTCATCAGGACATATAATGACAAATGAAAAATGCAAATGCCAGTATTCCGATTGCTGTCTGTGGTTCAATAATTTTTACAAATAATAGCTCACAGCCAGCAACGTATTAAAAAAAGAACTATACATTTTTTTTTAAAAAGAACTATAAACTATAAATTAGTTATTTTTTGAAACCATGAACTTTAGTTCAAATTTTTTAATTATGAACTATGAACTGAACTAGTTCATTTAAAAAATTGTGAACTGTGAACTGATATAGTTCATGTAGAAAGTGAACTTTCCCAACACTGACGGCATACAAGTATACAATGAAATGCGAGGGGTCTTGCCCGCAATGATTGTGCATAATACAATAGTAATTGCAACAGGTCCTGCATTATTATTATTAATATAGTAATAACAATAGTAATATATAATAAGAATCCAATAGAACGACATTGTGCAATAAAACAGGTACACAAAGTAGGGCATATCGGTATATGTACATGAGTTATTTACAGAGCATGGTAGGACATGCTAGGTCCTGTGGTAGTGTTAGCTACGGATGAGGCACTGGGTCTTTATGTTCACTGCTATACAATGCTATACAATCACAAGTTATACTATACTATTCTTAAAGTGACCTTTCCTTTTGTAAAGTGACCATAAGTGTGAGCGTGTGCAGCATGAGTGTGTGTGTGCTCATGTTAAAGTGGCTGCTAGTGTGTGAGCGTGTACAGTGTGTGTGTTGTGTGTGTGTTCATGTGTGCTTGTGTGTGGAGAGTTCAGTGTTCAAGGCTCTGATGACCTGGGGGAAGAAGCTGAGCCGAAGTCTCTCTGTCCTAGTTGCTGGTGTTCTCAGGCGTTTGCCTGACCGCAGCAGCTTGAACAGGCTGTAGTTGAGGTGGTGAGGGTCTTTCATTATTCTGCAGGCTCTGGATTTGCACCTCTTGTTGTATAGGACCTGCAGGGGTGGTAGTGCAATACCCGTGGTACGCTCGGCTGAGCGCACCACTCTCTGTAGGGCCTTCTTGTCCTGTGCCGTGCTGTTTCCATACCAGGCAGTGATGTTTCCAGTCAAGATGCTCTCTACAGCTCCGGAGTAGAAGGACTGGAGTATCTTCCCAGATACTCTGAACTTCCTTAACTGTCTCAGGTGGTAGAGGCGCTGCTTCTCCTTTTTTACGACTGAGTCTATGTCACCTCCTAATAGACAGTCTCCTCCCCACCGCATGTATATATTCCCTCCCCGCCGTATGTATATTTCTCTCCCACCCACCCACCCCCTCCTAATGTACAGTCCCCTCCCCATCATATATACTCTGTCAGGATCTAGGGGTAACAGCACTGTATATTTGAATACCGTTTATGTCACAAATGTATCAGTACTAAATACCTATATGTCCCTATGCCATAAATGTCATGTATGTTGTGTATGTCATAAATGTCTATATGAATTGAAAATGGGGGACCCTGATGGAAACAAGACAAACGTCTTTCTCAGGTCTGCATCCCCTTAACAATTGTATGTATTGAGCCTTACTGTATTGTACCCATTCTGCAATGTGTTAAATAAAGTTTTCATTCATTCATTCATTGTGTTGTCCATGTCAGATCCTCTGAGATGTGGACCCCCAGGTACTTGAAGCTGCTCACCCTGTCCACGGTAGCCCCGTTTATCCTCAGTGGTGTGTGTCCCCTGCTGTCTCCTCCTAAAATCCACGATCAGCTCCTTGGTTTTACCAATGTTCAGGAGCAGGCTGTTGTCCTGGCACCAGCGTTCCAGTACCTCAACCTCCTCCCGGTAGGCCTTCTCGTCGTTGTCAGTTAAGTATGCGTCCTGTTATTCCATCTGGGCCAGCAGCCTTTCTGGTGTTACCCTGCATAAATGCTCTTCTCACACTGTGTTCCGTCAATGAGAGAGCGTCCCCGTACCCCCGCGGATGCCCCCCCCCCCCCTCCACAACAGCCGGCGCGCCAGTGACGTCACTAGCCGTTGAGCTAGCGGCGCCACTGTTTGCACCAAACCGTGCGTAGAAGGAGTTGAGTTTGTCCGCGAGAGAGGCGTCGTCGCTCCCCATTGAGGGGGCGCTGACTTTGTAGTCAGTTATCGTCTTCAGTCCCCTCCATAAGCCTCTTGTGTCATTCTGCGCCATTTGTGCCTCCATTTTGTCAGCATACGTCCTTTTGGCAAGTTTAACAGTGTAGACTGTTGTCTTGTACTCTTCCATGTTTCCTGTCTTTCTGCCCAGGTTGTAAGCAGTGGTGCGAGTTTTCAGAGCTGCTCTGATAGTACTGTCCACCCACGGTTTCTGGTTTGGGAACACCGTTTGTGGGGACGATACTATCAGCTAAGGTTGCTATGAAGCTAACAACAGTGTCTGCGAACTCGCTAACGTCACTGGCGCTTTCTTGAAACATTCCCCAGTCTACATCCTCGAGAGCGTCCTGAAGCGTGGCCACTGATTGGTCGGACCATCTCTTTACCTCACGTGACACGACGCCGTCACGTGATCTCTGTCTGTAAGCAGGGATCAGGAAAATGGAGTCATGATCAGATGTGCTTGTAGCTCCCGCTAATGGCGGAGCCGGTACCGCTTTATAGCCGGCTCTGAACGGGGTGTAGCAGTGGTCGAGCGTATTCCCTCCTCTGGTGAAGCAGGCGATGTGCTGAAAAAAGGATGGCATCACTTTCTTCAGATTTGCCTGGTTGAAATCGCCGGCAATGACCATGGCTGACCGGGTGTTTTATCTGGTGGATGTTGAGATGCGCCTGTAGCTCCGCCAGGGCCCTGGCGGTGTTTGCTTGGGGAGGGATGTACACCGCAGTCATGATGATCACGGTAAACTCTCTGGGAAGGTGCAACGGGCGACATTGAATGGAGAGATGTTCCATGTCCGGGGAGCATGAACGGGAGAGTATCTTTATCTCCTTTGGGCTTACCCAGCCGTTGTTGGTCAGGAGACATACACCCCCACCAATGCTCTTACCGGAGGCTTCTGTACGGTCCGCTCAGAAGACGGTGAAGGAGTCCGAGGGAGAGACGCTGTGGTCCGGAGTTGCTGGTTTCAGCCATGTCTCCGTGAAGCATATGATGTTACAGTCCCTCACCTCTCGCTGGAATCGGACCCTCGCCCGTAAAGCGCCCATCTTACCCTCTAGCGAACGTGCATTCGCCAGAAAGATGGATGGGATCGCCGGACGGTAAGCAGATCTTTTTAACCTTAATCTGATTCCGCCTCTCCTTCCCCTGTGTTTCTTCTTGCCGCCGCCTTTGTCTCTGTCCCGCCTGATCTCCGGTGGCCAATCTTGGCATAAAGTGTCTCTAAACTCCTCTTTAAGTCCGGAGTTAAGGTCAATAAGTGACTGGCGGTTGTATGACGTCCCCGCCAGTGTTGTTTCCATAAAAAAAGTAGTAAAAATAAACATAATGACTAAAAGTAAGCACAATCGTTGCGGAAATATAAGAAAGATAAGATAATAAGAAAGAATATTCTAATTTAGTTTATATATTCCATTTGATTTCATTCTACTTTAATTGTCTGTTAATGTTGATGCACCAAAGGACCCAGACACATATTTTGTATGTGCAAGCTCACTTGGCAATAAAGACATTTATGATTTCTGATCTAACGTTCCTTGTGTTCATCTACCACCCTGTGTTCCTCAGTTCCACCCACCTTGCCATGGAGGGCTGCTGCGCCGGCGTCGGTCCTGCGCTCCAGCATGGGTGAGATCACTGTCCACTGGTTGGTTTCAGGCTCGTAGCGCTCTGCGGTGTTCAGTCGCATGTGTCCGTCAGACCCTCCCATGGCGTAGATACAGCCGTCCAATGTGACCACGCTGACATAACAGCGGCGTGAGTGCATGGGAGCTGCCTGCAGCCAGCTGCGAGTGACAGGGTTGAACCTGCGCACACTGCTGAAATACTCTACGCCGTTTTTGCCGCCGACGCAGTAGACCAGACCGTGGAGATAAGTGGTGCCGTGGTAGGCCTGGGGTCTATCCGCCTCAACGCTCACATCCGTCCATCCACCGGCTCGGATATCGTAAGCCTCCATGACAATACTGTCGTGTCTCCAGCCTCCGATGGCCAATAGGACCTCCTGGGGCAGGGGGTTTGGGAGCCTGTCGGAGCCAGGGGGGTTCAGGACGCTGAGGATGAGGGCCCTGCAGTCTTGGCTGTCCCTCACCACAGGGTTCTTCAGGACATTGTTCCCTAAGTAGTCAGGCCTCATCAAGCCCATGCGAACCTGGGAAGAGACAAGCAAGTACAACTTAGACAGCGGTTGTAGATGGTTTCACTGGAATTCTGTTGCTAGGGAACGGTTTAGACCCAAATGTTTGAGAACCACTGTACTAGGGAACCTAGTGTTGTTTTAATGCAATGCACAGTAATACAATTAGTTACCTTGGGCAGCAGCAAAGGGATGTGTTTTTTACGCTCCTCACAGGAGTGGTCGATCCAACGGAGGATGGCCTCAAACACCGTCTCCTCGTTCTTCACGTTCAGATCATCCCTCTCGATGATGTCCACCAGTTGCTGCAGGGACAGTTCCACAAATTCCTGTGAGACGCGCAGCATCTCCTCAAAGTGGCACATGATGAAGAGATGGGCTTTGCGCCTCAGGTCAGGGCAGTAGTAGATGTCCGTGAACGTCCAGATGCTGACACAGTTTTCCAGAGACAGCTGGCCTTCTAGGAAGTCAGAGCACGCTCCTATTATGCCAGTGACGAGAAGCTGGTCTGCAGCCACCAGAAGCTCTTCCACGTTCTCTGCTGTCACTGGCACAAAGTGTGTGTAGGCGTACTCTATGATGAGCTGCATCATAGCCGCGGACACCCCAGGGATAGTGTAGACTGGTTTCTCTGAGTCGCTCCAGCGAGTGAAGAGGGTTCTGTGGGACACAGAGTATAGAGATATCTGATGAGTAAACAGTAAGCAACATTCTGTCCTGTGTAGTAATATATTTTCACTGTAGAAGTATAGGGTCTTAGCATAGTAGAAGTATAATATATGTTCACTGTAGAAGTATAGGGTCTTAGCACAGTAGAAGTATAATATATTTTCACAGTAGAAGTACAGTATAGTATCTTTTTACAGTATATGTACAGTATAGTATATTTTTACAGTAGACATACAGTATATTATCTTTTTACAGTAGAAGTACAGTATAGTATTAATGTATCTTCTCAATGATTCTATGTTATAGCTATATGATCGTTCTCTAATGTATAGTGGAATAGCTTACTCTGCTCGTTGTATTTCCCGTTTAAGTAACAGTTCATTCAAATGTGGTCCTTTGGAAATCACGTGGAGGCGGAGACAGCGCGGCAGGTGTAAACAGTCTGACTGTTGTTTTATTGGAATATCCCACAGCTTAAATTATCTGGTTCACAGCATCAATTATTTTCTATCTCTAATCAGCTTTTCCCGGAGGGCTTCTTAGTGGCGTCTCTTATTCTCGAACTGTGGTGGGGTGGATTCTCCATCTCTGCTTCTCCGTTCTCTCTGCGTGTCTCTCTGCGTCTCGGTGTCTCCGTGTCTCTGTCTCCCCTCCATCATTCAACCTGTAGGTTTTTATAGAGAAGAGAGAATCCCCCCCACCCTTGCCCCATCCAGTGCCGTCACCCCAGAGAGCCTGCTTTTTCTATTGGCTAGAAGGTCTCCCCTCTAAGTGAGTCATTTGGGTCTTGCGAAACAGCGTTACAAGGTGACCTTAAAGAGGGGACAGGAACTAGTCTTCTCTTAGAATGATCTACCCAAGTGTCCCTGAATGCGACCCTCATACCGATTGAAATAATGGCCTGTTTGGACTGCTTAGCTACAGTAAACAGAACTCTAGTGCTGGCCTTCAGGCCTGACTTAAAGTTAAGTTTAGGGCCCTCCATCCCACTTTGTAGTGTGGGGAAAGAGGTTTCATCTGTTTGCCATTTGGTCTGTTTTTATCTTTATGGCACTCTGGGCCTTTCCTATAACTGCTAAGTGAAGGCTGAAGGGTTGCACTGTTAGCTTTTTGACTGAGTTCTCCTGTGGCTTTTTCCATCAACCGCTAGATGATTTTAATCCTTCCTGTAATGCTTATATGGGTCATTTTGATCCATTTTCAACTGAGGCCAGTTAACAGCCTTCTTGTTGACTCAAATGTATGGTTAACCTAACAGGTGATTTGGCATGGCTGTGAGTCTCTATTTTCTAAGAGAAAATAACCTAGTTCTTTGCTATTTCATATATGTGCATAATTTTCTATTGTTTAATTTACCGGTTTTATTTAGATAAATATACGACAATCCACCCTTAGTGGGTTTCATAACCCACTATATAGCACCAATATGTTCTAAATTAAACATGTTAAACCATAATTATCATTTTTGCTAATATTTTCAAAAAATTCAAAAAATCCAAAATTTACACAAATCGAACTACCAAACCCATTTCCGTCTGTACAGTTACAAAATCATCATTCACTCTTTCCGTTGGCTTCTTCCCCAGTCACACACAATATCAGTTATTACTATGACTCTAGACTAAGAAAGCTGTTCCTGTTTTTACAAGGAAACACTCTTTCAATAACAGCTTTTTTGTTTAGACTATTTTATCCATGTTTACTTAGCTTCAATGTGTCTGTTTTGTGTAATTGACTCTGCAAGATTAATACATCCTACCCAAAAGATTAACACTCTAAACATCGAGGGAGATTCAAACAAGCAAACATAAATCATCTCTTCTCCTTGAAAATACCACTGAGGCCTCAATTATTCTTCGCTTTCATCCCTGTCAGTTATCCCTGTTTAAACCTCCTGAGGTCTTTACGGCTACCTCGTTTTGACTGTTTTCTTCTTGTTGTATTTTGTGCTAACCACAGCCTCTTCTTTGTTGTATGCAGTTTTTGGTACTGCTCCGATTTTCCACAGAAGGAAACGATTTTCCCTCTGTCCTTTTTTGCATTTTGGATTGTTATTTACAAACACACAATGGATTGGAAGGTCTCATTTTCGCACAGATACATTTTTACTGTTCTGTATTTGACAACACTCTTTTTCCAAATTCGTTATCTATATATTCCACAGCTTCAATTGTTAATATTCAATCAAATCACCTTTGTCTCATTCATTTTTGTGCTGTACTATCTTACTAGATCAAATATCTCAAGTTCAACACAATCACCACTCCACCCTTGAAAGTGGAATAACCATTTATTACACTATCAATACCTTGTTTCCAGACAGCCTCCTCGGTCCGGACAGCCAGCTCTAGACGAGGCCAACCACCAACAGAACCTATGTGCATGGTAACAAACCACAGTCCCTTTATACACACATCCCACACACTCCGCCAGCCTTCAACAAGCCGGTGCAGAGTCTCCCATAAGCCAATTATCAATTTCACATGTCTGCACCCTATTTGCAAACTATTTGGCCAATGGCGACCAAAATCTACAGAGCTTACCTATAAACAGAGAAACACGTTCGCCCAACACTTACCAAACCCAAAAAAGTGACACAACTCCCCAGATACTACTCCTGGACTCTCAATGAGCGGAAAACTAAATCATGAACCAGCTCCCGTCCACCCTTAGTTTCCAGCCCATCATATTAGACATTCCTACCAGTCCCGCTGTGTCACCACCACCTGCTATCCCTGACCGGCGAGAGATCCCTCCCAGCCAGTCAGTTCCTAAAAAAAATAGAGTGTCAAACAAAAACAAAGAAAATTGCAAACAAACATAAACAAAAATTCGTGAGTGCCTTCATGCAACACACCCATCAACAGAATTAAACTATCAGCTAGAGGCATAAATACCCCCGCATAATCACTAAGAAATAAAAATTAAAAAGAAATTAAGTAAAGAAATTAAATTTTAATTTTAATTTTAATTTTTTTTTTTTTTTTTTTTTTTTTCGTCTCCTTGACCCCCCTTGGATCAAGTATGTATAATCACTACTAAAATAGTCCTTTGTTATTAACTCTGTTTAATATTATGTCTAATATCAACTGTTTAACCCTTCTCTGACACCGTCTGGTTCAGAGTTCACATGACCACAAGAGCCATTGCGGTGACCATTTTTCTCTCTCTCTCCAATCTGTGCAGCCGGGCCAGGCTGCACAGGTGGGAGATACCAAAAATCGCCCACCATACCATTCTCCCTTACGTTTTCCTCACTGCCACAGCAAGAGTTGATCAGACACACTGTAGCAAAAAGGAAAACCCATGATTGGTCTATTAATTAACTGTTAGTACGATTGGCTCATGCATCTGTCAGTCATTTCATCTCTCCCTGTTAGTTGCACATCCATCTTAGTCGCTTCCACTCATAACCTAATGTACCAACGCTTCTATATATATATTTTTTTTTATTCTATTTTTATTCCAATCAGTCCTTTTTCCCATTTTAACTTATTAATACCTCTATTTTCCCGAGCACTATGAGCTTCGCTTGTGCATTCCTGCCTCGTTCTTATTCAACCTATGGCCTTTGCAGACACACCCTCTTTACACCCCTTCTGAAAATGTCCCAACTTTCCACATGACCAGCAACTCTGTTTTCTGATGGACGCTTGCTTTCTATTGGACTCTGGCTGAGCCCGCCACCCTTTGCCACATGATCGAGCGAGATGGCCGATTTCTCCACATTTCCAGCACTCAGTTGATGCCGGCCATCCAAGCGGTCCCCCTCTTTGTCGTCCATTCCCTCCTTGGGGCTGCCAGTTCTGTTGTCTGGATGAGAGAGGGACATACCTGTTCTTCCCAGCCGCCGCACCTTGAGCCTTTTGTTGTTGGGAGGGGCCTGGAAACTCACCCCCCCTGCGGCTGTCATCATTCCCTCGCTGCTCCGCTCCCTGTTCAGGTAACAGGGCAGGTGACTTCTCTTGTTCACTGAGTCCTTGTTCTGCAGTACGAAACATGATTTCCAAAATTACATCACTCATGATCACAGTCTGTTTCGCCAGCTCTTGTTCTAGCACCTCCCTCTCGCGTGTGACTTGGTCAACCGCCAGCTGCTTCTCCACCAGTTTTCCACGGACTGTCTCATGTCTTTCGGGCGCTTCCGTGAATGCTCTTTGTCTTTCTGGAGAGAGGCACGTCATCCTCTCTACCTCCACCCTGGCCCCCGCTGGCTGGCTCCTCGTCACCAGCCCACGCCTCTCATCCCGGCTTTGGTCTCGAGGGACGACTGGACATGGGAAACGGGTGGGCTGTAGAAACTGTTCATGTATAGTTCCATACCTGCTGTTGGTCTCTGTACCAGCCGTACGACCAGAATAGACTTCGTGGGACTGCTGTAACAATGCCGCTCTTCTCAGTCTCTTTCTCTGTCCCTTGGTTAAACTGCAGTCGCCTGCAATGGACACCCCAGTGTGGCTCGGTTCTGGTTGGAGTAAAACCGTTGTCTCTGGTTCTCTCTCCTGTAAGACCTCCTGTATTGGAATCAAAGTCATTATTTCCAGTCCCTCTGTCGTACTGGTCACCTGAGGAAATTCCATCACATCCCACTCAATCAGATTAACTTCAGATATCAATCTTTCTACGGGAGTGTCCGCAAAGGTTGTCAGCCTATTGCTATTGTCGGCATTACTTCTTTTCATCGCTCTTCGTGCTCTCTTTTTCTGTTTTTTATTTTTGTTTCTCAATCTATAACAGCCTCCTTTTTTATACTTAAATACAAGGTTTTGTAAAGGCCTGAATCTCTTTGGCCATGGCTTCTTCACTTCTATTGTGATATTTCCAGTCTTTGACATAGACAGATTGTCTACTTTTGCTATTGTTATTGCTTCTAAACCTTCAGTTGTTCCTATCAATGTTCCACTAAGGTGAACTTCCTATGTACCCGACATTCTCACCACTTCCAAACACACCTGCAATCACCGTTTGGAAGAACAAGTTTCTCTGTGTCCAAACCTATTTTTCGCTACTTGAGTTAAAATTCACCCACACTATCAGATTTATACCGGTGCAGACAGGGATTGACAATTTTCTTATCATTCATACTATACCAAGGCTCATATAGCCATTTCCCCAATTGGTATTGAAATCGCCAGAGCCCTAGTCCTCGCCGAGCCTGTGCAAAAAGAAAGCAAAAACATAACACTTAATACAGTGGCATTTCCCTTGTCATTTCCTCAATATTTATGCATTGGAAATGTCGGGCATTCCTATACTAATTCTTCTAGAGAGATTCGGTGTGATCTACTTGAATATAACGATACGGCTTTACTTGTTTTTGTCCG
Source organism: Notolepis coatsorum (assembly GCF_963971535.1). Classification (NCBI taxonomy): domain Eukaryota; kingdom Metazoa; phylum Chordata; class Actinopteri; order Aulopiformes; family Paralepididae; genus Notolepis; species Notolepis coatsorum. The sequence continues at coordinate 104,958,399 of NC_140172.1, read as the reverse complement.
TTTGTCCAACCGGAAACTGGAGGTTCCAATCCTTTGTGTGTTCCTTTCACCTTTGGTTCTCTGGGGAACATAATCATTAAGTTCCACACAACCTATCAATTCTAACAAATGGTAAACTTGGTTAGCCATCTGTTCCAATTTCTTTTTGCCTTGTTGAAATTGTCATAATTTATACTTTAAATGACTGCTCCGCGTATTAACTATGTATAAATGTAATATTAACTTCCCTACTTGCTTTCTACTATGAAAATCAAAAACTATACTTCTTCCTACATTTCTCACCACATTTACATCTCACGCCTTCATCACATTCTTCATACAACACCATTCTACATTATTTTTCCACACATACCCCCTCACACCACCAAAAAAAAACCTTTTGGTGGCATCACTGCTTCCAACCACTATCACGGGAAAAAAATTCATCTTTAGCAACTTAGGTCACTAAACCCCTGACCGTTACATAGCCCAGTTGTCCACGTTATTAAATTCATGAACCCCAGTACTATACCCACCGCAACATTTCCCATGATCCCTGAATCCACAGGGACCCGTCATTCCACAGCCCAAAGCATCTTCCCTCAGTTTCGAACCTGAACGAAGACACCCCAAGCCCCCTTCCAAGGAATATCACAACTCGTCCAACCATCACCTGTACCGGCACCTATTTCACATACATAACAGCTACGTAGTTCAAAACAACCACCCAACCAATAACACACAACAAGACGCAAAGCCAACCCTGCCTCCAAGGACCCCAACCGAAGGGGGAAACCAGGGGACTGGCACCTTCCCTAAAATGAAAAACAAAAAACACGCCACAACCGTCTCTAACCAAAACCAACCTAATGTAAAACCCATCTCCCTTATAACAAATGCTCAAACTCCTTGCCCCCAGCCCAAACACACACGCCACACACAAGAGGGCCAGTCTGGGGGTTGGAGGGACCCCAACTAGAAACGGTCCGTAACGCAATCCATTCGAAGGCAAGGCATCGAGGGGGGGCGCCCGTGGAGAAATGAAGGGAGGGAGAGAAGGAGAGACACAGGGAGAAATACAAGGAGAGACAGAGGGGGGGAGAGACATACATACGGAAGAGGAGTTCCCAAACGACCATGAATATTAACCTACCCTTCCGTAAAGTAAACACTATTTTAATACAACCACTGTCCCAAACCCACCATAAGGGCAACCTAACTCGAACACTCTAACTAACTGCATGTCATGTATGTCCTGATTAACCGAAAATGGGGGACCCCGATGTAAACAAGACGAAAGTCTTTCCCTGGTCTGCATCCCCTTAACAATCGTGTGTATTGAGCCGTACTGTATTGCACCCATTCTGAAAAAGTCTTCAATCAACCAATCAATCAACAGAGTCCATCTGGGAGAGAGGGATAGACAGAGGGAAGGGGAGATACCGGGAGGGAGGGAGGGAGGGAGAACGGGAGGAAGACAGGGAGGGAGAGAGGGAGGACAGATGAAGGGAGGGGGGGAGCTATGACGGGAGGGGGGGCACAGAGAGGGAAGGAGGGGGGGATGCTATGAAGGGAGATTTATTTATTCCCTTTCTATATTCAGAATCAACCATCAGACTTCACCGTATAGCCTGGTCCAGTTAACCCACAGCTTAATACAACTAATGGTCTTTGCATGGAGTTCCTAAAAGCCACCACTATACCCCAAGGGACGGAGGGAGGGAGAAGGGAATGGGGGAGGGAGGGATGCAGGGAGAGAGGGAGGGAGGGAGGGAGAGGGGGAGAGAAGGAGGGAGGGAGGGAGAGGGGGAGAGAGGGAAAGACAGAGGGAAACGGCGAGACGAAGGGAGGAGGGGGGGACGGGGGAGGGAGAAGGCAGGCCGAAACCCCACCTGTCCAAAAAGGCCTTCGACTGTCAGCCTCCTATTTTAACTTTATCGCCCTTGTTTTTTAAATCCTTCGTTTATTCTATGTTTCTAATTAACCATGTTCTATTTCTTCCCTATAACTGTTTTAAACCTGTAGCGTAGCACTCTGGGATCCCATCGAACAAAAAGCGCATCACAAATCCAATCCATTATTATCACTATCATGTGTGGCTGCCGTCCTGGCGGACATCTGTGCTCTACTGAGTGCACCCTTCTAGTCCAGCGAGAGCGCTGACCCTCCGTATTCGAGCAGGGTTGCCGTCTGTCAACACAAGTTGGAACCCTGGAGGAAGCGACATAAGGAAACAAATTGCCAATAACCGTGAAGTTATCTTCGAACCCGTATCAGGAAATAAGCCTCCACACACCTGGTTAAATTTAATGCGAAACAAGACCTCATGTGCGTCTCATGTTACAAACTCGTCCTCGTGAGCAGAGCGCATCACAACTACATCTAAAGGTGCATTGTTTGCAAACATTAGAACGGACACGTGACTCATATGCACACAGGAACGGGAGAGAGGGAGAGAGGGAGAGAGGGAGGGAGGGAGGGAGAGAGGGACGGAAAAAGAGGAGAGGGAGGGAGGGAGAGAGAGGAGAGGGAGGGAGGGAGGGAGGGAGGGAAAAGAGTACTATATCCGCATGGGGGGGCACACACTATGGTATAGAGGGAGATGATATCTCATCTCTACAGTGGGGCGGGGGGGGGGGGGCACACACCATAGAAGCTATGAAGGGAGAGACTATGAAAGAAAGGAAGTATTCCAGGGAAGGAGCTGTACCATAGGGAGCTCACACCATATAATAAATGGAAGGATGGAATGGACCCACTATGATAGTGCAGGATGGATGGAAGGGGGGAGGGGAAGGGGGCACACACTATGATAATGCAGGATGGCACCCATTATAATAGTGCAGGATGGCACCCATTATAATAGTGCAGGATGGCACCCATTATAATAGTGCAGGAGGGGGCACACCCTATAGGGAAGGCTACAGTGGGGAGGGGGGGGCCCTGATGAAACTTCTAGTATCCTCTCATATACTGTACCACTTTAGCCATAAAAGGGGAAAAAAGGAGGGAGGGAGTGGAAAAGGGAGGGAGGGATGGAGGAAGAAAAGGAGGTGAGGGAGGGAGAGAGAGAGAGGAGAGGAGAGGAGAAGGAGGGAGGGAGAGAGAGAGAGAGGGAGGGAGGGAGGGAGGGAGGGAGGGAGGGAGGGAGAGAGAGAGAGGGAGAGAGAGGGAGGGAGGGATGGAGGAAGGGAGGGGGGCAACCTAGGGAGAGAGGGCCAAGCAACAGCAGAGGTGTATCCATTTCAAAGACAACACTGCCCCCTGCTGTCTCTATTCGCACATCAACCTCATTGCCCCACAGTACTCGTCATCACGCAGCCACTTTTCCCATGACGTCAGCCGACGTGCTCACACAACATGAACCCCAATTCCCAGAATTCCCTGTACCGAATCGTAGTCCGCCATTAAGGATGGCTTCCCGCGAGACGTCGCCACAGGCTTACGTCACGTTTACACTCACGAGGTCTCGCTGTCAGCCAAAACAGCATCACGCGATATTCCCCGAGACTCCCAGCATGCAACATTGTTAGCACAGGTAGCTTTAGCATGTTAGCATAGTTAGCTTAGCATTTTTAGCATAGTTAGCTGTCCACTGCTAACACGATTATCTTAATACTGTTAGCCCCATTAGCTTAGCTCAATGTTGCTATCGCTCGATCAGCCTAGCACGGCTAGTTAGCTTAGCCTAGCCCCTTACAATAGCGTTTCCTACACGGCCCATTATCCTGTTGATTTGAGCGGCACAACACATTGCGACGTTTTGCACAACCCAGTCATATTTTATAACATAATTTTAACTTTATTAAGCATTCGTTTATAAATCCTACAGTATCAGCCCCGGCCGGCTCCGTATTTTAAAACTAACGCTCCCGATCCAGCCCCGCATTTCAAATCCAACGCACCCCCTCTAGGCCCCCACCAAGCAGATGCTCCTAGTGACGTCATCAGTGGTGGCCGCGATCTGCCATTAAATCATTGTAGCAGAAGAAGAACCCTGCTTTCTTTGATCTTTACCACATTAAACCACGACCTCATTACCACTGATTTAAAAAAATTCAAATAACGTGACACATCCTTTTGGTTCCATCTCACTCGTCATTCACTCAATTCATTCGATATCGCAACGCAGCGTCCATACGGTATGCACGTCGTTTTTGCGGACAGTGGTATGGTGTCCCCGGTTTCCGTCCCTAGAGTTATCATAATGATACAAAAAATACTGGCATCCACTTCATAAGTCATAACCTCTAGCAGACTCATTCACACACATTCTCTCTCATCCGCACAGTTACACTCATACTTCCATTCAGCAACATAATCATTCTTAGCACTGGTCAACCTTGCACATCATGTAGCATCATTTGGTAGCCTTTTTCAGCCACCATGGATGAAGCTATAAGTTCCGTCATCTCAACACAACAGTCGTACTAAACATTAATAACCCCCAGCATTCCCCGTTAGCTTGCAACGTAGCTTAGCATGTATTAGCCCTGCTTTGTATAGCAGTAGCTTCCCGGGTATAAAACGGCTTTATTCCGTATACTGCAACAATATAGTAATCCGCGACGTTTAGCGTTATGATGACGTACGTTTGATCATAGCTATGATACCATGCATGTGCCATCCTATTTCATCTAAACAACATATATACATTGTTACATACCAAAGTCCTTATATAATGTCTCATCGCTTCTAAGTGCAGTTTTTTAGTTCGAACATAAGCGCAGTTCTTTATAACCCCCCAGTGCACAAGTGCTAATTTTTCCGAGGTTTAAGAGGACTACCTTACGCGCTCCAGATCCCTTGTTCCGTATGAATTAAACGGATTCGTACGACGTCGATTTGTCTTTAGCAACGTACAAACCAGACGTCTCCAGTTATTGTCATTGCATTTGAACCTACGATTCTAAACAAGGGTATCTGTCGCCTAACCTGGCGCAATCCTCCAGCCCCTCAGCAGTGCGCGACCTGAACTATATTATTGTCCAACCCGATCGCGCCAATCCCCTTCATTTCATTAGTGCCGATACGGCTGTGCGCTCAATCGTTTAACCCGATCGCGCCAATCCCCTTAATTTCATTAGTGCCGATACGGCTGTGCGCTCAATCGTTTAACCCGATCGCGCCAATGCAACCATTCCCTACCCCTGTTCGAAATCTGCCCAAACAAACCCCGACAATACAGACACATCTCCAACTCACCGTTTGACCTCTGCTGGTTGTTGTTGCTCGAGGATGGTGTAGTCAGGCGTCGTTGCTCTGCTCTGAGAGTTTTTGAAGTTCTGTTGTGTCCTTGTCCTGGGTTCCGTTCGGATGTACAGACCGGCAGTCACGGCGCCAGATTAATGTATCTTCTCAATGATTCTATGTTATAGCTATATGATCGTTCTCTAATGTATAGTGGAATAGCTTACTCTGCTCGTTGTATTTCCCGTTTAAGTAACAGTTCATTCAAATGTGGTCCTTTGGAAATCACGTGGAGGCGGAGACAGCGCGGCAGGTGTAAACAGTCTGACTGTTGTTTTATTGGAATATCCCACAGCTTAAATTATCTGGTTCACAGCATCAATTATTTTCTATCTCTAATCAGCTTTTCCCGGAGGGCTTCTTAGTGGCGTCTCTTATTCTCGAACTGTGGTGGGGTGGATTCTCCATCTCTGCTTCTCCGTTCTCTCTGCGTGTCTCTCTGCGTCTCGGTGTCTCCGTGTCTCTGTCTCCCCTCCATCATTCAACCTGTAGGTTTTTATAGAGAAGAGAGAATCCCCCCCCACCCTTGCCCCATCCAGTGCCGTCACCCCAGAGAGCCTGCTTTTTCTATTGGCTAGAAGGTCTCCCCTCTAAGTGAGTCATTTGGGTCTTGCGAAACAGCGTTACAAGGTGACCTTAAAGAGGGGACAGGAACTAGTCTTCTCTTAGAATGATCTACCCAAGTGTCCCTGAATGCGACCCTCATACCGATTGAAATAATGGCCTGTTTGGACTGCTTAGCTACAGTAAACAGAACTCTAGTGCTGGCCTTCAGGCCTGACTTAAAGTTAAGTTTAGGGCCCTCCATCCCACTTTGTAGTGTGGGGAAAGAGGTTTCATCTGTTTGCCATTTGGTCTGTTTTTATCTTTATGGCACTCTGGGCCTTTCCTATAACTGCTAAGTGAAGGCTGAAGGGTTGCACTGTTAGCTTTTTGACTGAGTTCTCCTGTGGCTTTTTCCATCAACCGCTAGATGATTTTAATCCTTCCTGTAATGCTTATATGGGTCATTTTGATCCATTTTCAACTGAGGCCAGTTAACAGCCTTCTTGTTGACTCAAATGTATGGTTAACCTAACAGGTGATTTGGCATGGCTGTGAGTCTCTATTTTCTAAGAGAAAATAACCTAGTTCTTTGCTATTTCATATATGTGCATAATTTTCTATTGTTTAATTTACCGGTTTTATTTAGATAAATATACGACAGTATCTTTTTACAGTAGACGTAGAGTATAGTATCTTTTTACAGTAGACGTACAGTATATTATCTTTTTACAGTAGACGTACAGTATAGTATCTTTTTACAGTAGACGTACAGTATAGTATCTTTTTACTAACCAAGCTAACCTGAACCAAGCTAACCTGAACCAAGCTAACCTGAACCAAGCTAAACTTACCTGAAATAGGCGCTGCAGCCACATAGGATGATCTTGTGGGTGTTAAACTCAGTGCTGTTGACTTTAATAACCACATCACAGAACCTTCCCTCCAGACGCAGCTCATTAAGGATTGTAGAGGACATTGTTTCCTTTTCCATGTGGGGATTTTAAATTGTATCTACAGAATATATTCAAGCTTACAGACAAGTAGCCGGACACAACAAGTGATATATTCACTTGTCTTCTGATATCTGAGATCTTCTGAGAGAATTGTTGAATAGATACACAAATGTTCTAGAATGTTGTATTATGACATCATACTGTGACATCACAACAGAACATCATACTGTGACATCACAACGGAACATCATTCTGTGACATCATACTGTGACATCACAATGAACATCATACTGTGACATCATACTGTGACATCACAATGGAACATCATACTGTGACATCATACTGTGACATCACAACGGAACATATTTGAGTCTATTTGAATAATATAAATAATATGTATGATATAATATAATGTAATGTTATATATTATAATATAATGTAATATAATAATAAAGTATAATATATTTAGCTCCCATTTGAATAATATAGATATTATGTCTAAAAACATGACATTCTTAAAATATATATTTTTTACTTATATAATAGCAACATTAGATAGTAAACAATAAGAAAACATGTAAGAACACTAAAATAAGACATTAAAAAAGAACAAATAAAATTATTTAAAAAAATACATAAAACAACTATAACAATGATAATAAAAGATTTAAGTAAAAATGATAGAAATAAAGAAAAATAAGACAATAAAATAGAGAAATGAATAAAAATTCATTTAAAAGCCTAATGACCTGCAGGAGAGAGTTCCACAGTTTTGGGGCGTAGCAGCTGAAAGCACTGAGGAGGCTGCTGATGCCAGTGGGTGGTGGTGATGATGACGAAAAAGAAGAAACTATGAAAATGACTTTCTTCTTCTTCGTTGTCATCATCATCATCATCATCATCATCATCATCATCATCATCATCATCATAGTTTAGGTCACAGTCAACTTCTGTCTTTTCTATTAAACAATACCGTATTGGTAATAGTGCAAATAGTTATTTATTCAATCAGTGCATGAAGCGGTTCCATCTTCATGTCTTTATTTGTAGCACACATTGCTACATTGTCATGCAGCGAACACACACATGTGAGATGGGCGACACACATAGGAACACACGTAAATTTTTTGGGGTCGCCGATTAAAGGTCCTCTCTGCGCTTCACCCATCCTGTTGTCCTCCCCCCCCCAGGGGCAGCCAGGAGCAGATTAAAGGTCCTCTCTGCGCTTCACCCATCCTGTTGTCCCCCCCCCCCCCCCAGGGGCAGCCAGGAGCAGATTAAAGGTCCTCTCTGCGCTTCACCCATCCTGTTGTCCTCCCCCCCAGGGGCAGCCAGGAGCAGACAGCAGACCCGGGGACCAATCCAAGTGCTCCTGTCCGTCTCTGCCAGGGACACAACAGCGTTGCAGATCTGTTCTGCAAGTTTTTCCATTTGGTTTATCTCTTTTCCTGGGGGGGAAACCCTTGCGAGCACGGGGGAGAACATGCAAACTCCACACAGAAAGGCCCGGGAGATACCCCACCTGGGTACCTCGCAACCCGGCAACCTGGTCCCCAAGTGGGAATCGAACCCAGGACCTTCTTGCTGCGAGGCAACACTGTTAACCAGTGTTAACCACTGCACCACCGTGGTGCTGTGATACTAACTATTCACTTCAGACAGATTTCAAATATCCAAATATATGAATATTGCATATAGGGTTTACAATAGATCACCTTTTTGGTCTATTTGAGATATAGGGTTGAGATAGGTCAATTACAAAAACAGCTGGCAGTGTCCTTGTTGCCTAGTAACAAGTACAGTGTAGATACTGTACTGAAGACACATATATGTATCACGGTTGTGTTTGGAACCCAATTTTCAGACAAGGCGAAACGGCAGACAGGTTTAAACCCAATATGGGTATATTTAATAGAATGGTCAATGTCCAGGCGGTCAGGTAGCGTAGCGGAGATTGCGTTCGTCACCAACACCGGAGACGCTGGATTCGCCTGTTCGAATCCAGCTCACAGCTCCGGCGTTGTCACCAGCTTGGCTGGCCGTTTACACTAATACAATTGGCTGTATTAGAGGGTGGGAAAGCTGGCGGGGTGGGTCCGGGTCGTTGTAAACAGCGACTCCTACAGTTTGGTCGGGGCGCCTGCTCAGCGCGGATAGGATCTAAGGGGGGTAGTGTGATCCTTCCACACGTTACACCCTCTCAGTGAGAGTCCGCGCTGTCAGGTGAAAAGAAGCGGTTGATTGGCTACACGTGTCGGAGGAAGCATGTGATAGCCTCCACTCTCCCAGACCGACTGTGGGGGGTAAGTGCGCAGCGACCAGGAAGGGGATTGGAAAAAAAAAAATCAAAAAAAAAAGAATGGTCAATGTCCAGGCAGGGGTCGATACACAGGGGTGATACTCATAGTGTCCAGGCTGTGCGTGGGGGCAAGAGAGTCAGACAGACGGGGTCAGAACAGGGACAGGGATAGTCAGCCGGGCAGGTGTCAGATCAGTTCCTTGTGAGCCAGGCCAGTGTCTCCAGGTCTTCACCGAGCAGGCTGAGGAGAGAGGACGAGAGTACAGAGTTAGACACGGTCAAAGAACATGAGATCCAGGCGAACAACTAGAAGCATCAGAAGAGAGAATACGAGCAAAGTAACACGACTAACTGGTAACGAGAGTTTACCATCTGACAGCTTCTCCACGTCTGGGGCAGGGTTATATACCATGATGTACTCTGCCCACGAACCTCAGATCAGCTGCCTCGCTGAACACCACAGCTGCACCTACTTGACCATAATGAGAGCGGGAGAAGGGGGAAGAGAGACAGAGAGAGAGAGGAGCAGTGCCAGGCAGGAACCATGACGATATGGGACAGACCTTTCAGGAGTCTTCAGATTTAGCAGTTGGGGAGATGTTGAGCCAAATCAGATCTCAGAACAGTTCTCCCAACAAATAAATAGAAGATACGGACCAGCTAGCCTAGCTGTTGGCCAAAAACACCTCTCCCAGAGTTTTAAGCTAGTGGTCCGTCTCTGCTTCCATTCATTTGTGTGTGTGTGTGTGTGTGTGTATAGTGATAATTCATCAGAATTTCCTTGATGACACAAATAAATAAACAATATTAATAAAGTTTTAAAGAAACATTTTAAGTGTATTAACACTTTAATCGCCGGGAACGCCGTAACTCGTCTTTGCTCGCCATGCTCATTCTGCCGAAGACGCCGTAACTCGTCTTTGATATCAATATTTCAAAAATCTGTGATCGAAATCATATTTCTCCTCCGGAGACATGAGATGTACTGGTGAGCTCCACTCAACTGTCTAACGGTTCAAGAGCGCCATCTGGTGGCCGATCGGCAGATCGGCCAACAGGAAGTGACGCGCCAAACAGGAAGTGCTCATCCATATTTCGTCCGGGCACTCGCGATCGTTAGCCGGACTCCATCTCAACACACTGGATAATCAATCGCTCGCCCTAACTCAATAAACGTTATTTGGACGTATATAGTATTATACAACCTGGAAATGGTTAATCTAAATCAACATCCCATAATCGAAAACTGTCTACTCCAAGCTGATCGTCCAACGGCGCGAGGAAGATACGGTGAGTTTCAACGTTATTTTCTAACGCGTTCCATATAAACTGCTCTGATGACCATATGACCCACACTAGACGAATGATATAACGTTGCCCACGGAATTATAAACGACCCCCCGCCCATCCGGTCAATATCAGATGATACGTAGTAACTTCTAGAAGTACCTCCAGTTGAAATTCTTCATCTGGCACCGATCGCTACCAAACTGTATTTGATCATCAATATAATGCATTTGGGGCTATAAATCAAGTTCTGGAGAAAGCTGCAGAAAACGATAAAAACATACTTATACTTTAGACCATATTTTAGTATGAATATGTGAATGAAAAAGTATAACGTTGCTACACCTTGAACAATGGATATAGGACATTGAATGGGCCATAATAATGTCAATTTAGCAATAGAATTTAAAAAGTTATAGCCCTGCAAAGAAGGGGAACTTCTCCATAGACAAATAGAGCTGGCTAGGGATGGTAAATTATGAATTTAACCATGGCGATCAAAGTGTTAACTATAAAATTAAGTCAATGGTCCATAGAAATCAATGTGGACGTATTGCGCTAATGAGAATTTAAGCACAAAATGTACTAAAATATTAAAATAATTAATTGTTATGAGTAAACAACTCATTGTACAAGAAAGAGCACATTTTTATCTTTAATATTATGTTTTGTTTACTTGAATAAATACTAACCTTTATTTAGAAAAGATCACGGCCATGGTAAATCATTGATTTCATGAGAATGACCTGCTACTGAACCACAGACAACACCTATCTGCTGCTGAACCACAGACAACACCTAGCTGCTGCTGCTACTGAACCACAGACAACACCTATCTGCTGCTGAACCACAGACAACACCTAGCTGCTGCTGCTACTGAACCACAGACAACACCTAGCTGCTGCTGCTACTGAACCACAGACAACACCTATCTGCTGCTGAACCACAGACAACACCTAGCTGCTGCTGCTACTGAACCACAGACAACACCTATCTGCTGCTACTGAACCACAGACAACACCTAGCTGCTGCTGCTACTGAACCACAGACAACACCTATCTGCTGCTGAACCACAGACAACACCTAGCTGCTGCTGCTACTGAACCACAGACAACACCTAGCTGCTGCTGCTACTGAACCACAGACAACACCTAGCTGCTGCTACTGAACCACAGACAACACCTATCTGCTGCTACTGAACCACAGACAACACCTATCTGCTGCTGCTACTGAACCACAGACAACACCTAGCTGCTGCTGCTACTGAACCACAGACAACACCTATCTGCTGCTGCTACTGAACCACAGACAACACCTATCTGCTGCTGCTGCTGAACCACAGACAACACCTATCTGCTGCTGCTACTGAACCACAGACAACACCTATCTGCTGCTGCTACTGAACCACAGACAACACCTATCTGCTGCTGCTACTGAACCACAGACAACACCTATCTGCTGCTACTGAACCACAGACAACACCTAGCTGCTGCTGCTACTGAACCACAGACAACACCTATCTGCTGCTGAACCACAGACAACAACTAGCTGCTGCTGCTACTGAACCACAGACAACACCTATCTGCTGCTGCTACTGAACCACAGACAACACCTATCTGCTACTGAACCACAGACAACACCTAGCTGCTGCTGCTACTGAACCACAGACAACACCTATCTGCTGCTGCTACTGAACCACAGACAACACCTAGCTGCTGCTGCTACTGAACCACAGACAACACCTAGCTGCTGCTGCTACTGAACCACAGACAACACCTATCTGCTGCTACTGAACCACAGACAACACCTAGCTGCTGCTGCTACTGAACCACAGACAACACCTATCTGCTGCTGAACCACAGACAACAACTAGCTGCTGCTGCTACTGAACCACAGACAACACCTATCTGCTGCTGCTACTGAACCACAGACAACACCTATCTGCTACTGAACCACAGACAACACCTAGCTGCTGCTGCTACTGAACCACAGACAACACCTATCTGCTGCTGCTACTGAACCACAGACAACACCTAGCTGCTGCTGCTACTGAACCACAGACAACACCTAGCTGCTGCTGCTACTGAACCACAGACAACACCTAGCTGCTGCTGCTACTGAACCACAGACAACACCTATCTGCTGCTGAACCACAGACAACACCTATCTGCTGCTGCTACTGAACCACAGACAACACCTATCTGCTGCTGCTACTGAACCACAGACAACACCTAGCTGCTGCTGCTACTGAACCACAGACAACACCTAGCTGCTGCTGCTACTGAACCACAGACAACACCTATCTGCTGCTGCTACTGAACCACAGACAACACCTAGCTGCTGCTGCTACTGAACCACAGACAACACCTAGCTGCTGCTGCTACTGAACCACAGACAACACCTATCTGCTGCTACTGAACCACAGACAACACCTAGCTGCTGCTGCTACTGAACCACAGACAACACCTAGCTGCTGCTGCTACTGAACCACAGACAACACTTAGCTGCTGCTGCTACTGAACCACAGACAACACCTATCTGCTGCTGCTACTGAACCACAGACAACACCTATCTGCTGCTGCTACTGAACCACAGACAACACCTATCTGCTGCTGCTACTGAACCACAGACAACACCTATCTGCTGCTGCTACTGAACCACAGACAACACCTAGCTGCTGCTGCTACTGAACCACAGACAACACCTATCTGCTGCTGCTACTGAACCACAGACAACACCTATCTGCTGCTGCTACTGAACCACAGACAACACCTATCTGCTGCTGCTACTGAACCACAGACAACACCTATCTGCTGCTGCTACTGAACCACAGACAACACCTAGCTGCTGCTGCTACTGAACCACAGACAACACCTATCTGCTGCTACTGAACCACAGACAACACCTATCTGCTGCTGCTACTGAACCACAGACAACACCTATCTGCTGCTACTGAACCACAGACAACACCTCGCTGCTGCTGCTGCTGAACCACAGACAACACCTATCTGCTGCTGCTACTGAACCACAGACAACACCTATCTGCTGCTGCTACTGAACCACAGACAACACCTATCTGCTGCTACTGAACCACAGACAACACCTATCTGCTGCTGCTACTGAACCACAGACAACACCTAGCTGCTGCTGCTACTGAACCACAGACAACACCTAGCTGCTGCTGCTACTGAACCACAGACAACACCTAGCTGCTGCTGCTACTGAACCACAGACAACACCTATCTGCTGCTACTGAACCACAGACAACACCTAGCTGCTGCTGCTACTGAACCACAGACAACACCTAGCTGCTGCTGCTACTGAACCACAGACAACACCTATCTGCTGCTGCTACTGAACCACAGACAACACCTATCTGCTGCTGCTACTGAACCACAGACAACACCTATCTGCTGCTACTGAACCACAGACAACACCTAGCTGCTGCTGCTACTGAACCACAGACAACACCTATCTGCTGCTGCTACTGAACCACAGACAACAACTATCTGCTGCTGCTACTGAACCACAGACAACACCTAGCTGCTGCTGCTACTGAACCACAGACAACACCTAGCTGCTGCTGCTACTGAACCACAGACAACACCTAGCTGCTGCTACTGAACCACAGACAACACCTATCTGCTGCTGCTGCTGAACCACAGACAACAACTATCTGCTGCTACTGAACCACAGACAACACCTATCTGCTGCTGCTACTGAACCACAGACAACACCTATCTGCTGCTGCTACTGAACCACAGACAACACCTATCTGCTGCTACTGAACCACAGACAACACCTATCTGCTGCTGCTACTGAACCACAGACAACACCTATCTGCTGCTGCTACTGAACCACAGACAACACCTAGCTGCTGCTGCTACTGAACCACAGACAACACCTATCTGCTGCTGCTACTGAACCACAGACAACAACTATCTGCTGCTGCTACTGAACCACAGACAACACCTATCTGCTGCTACTGAACCACAGACAACACCTATCTGCTGCTGCTACTGAACCACAGACAACACCTATCTGCTGCTGCTACTGAACCACAGACAACACCTACTATCTGCTGCTACTGAACCACAGACAACACCTATCTGCTGCTGCTACTGAACCACAGACAACACCTATCTGCTGCTGCTGCTGAACCACAGACAACAACTATCTGCTGCTGCTACTGAACCACAGACAACACCTATCTGCTGCTACTGAACCACAGACAACACCTATCTGCTGCTGCTACTGAACCACAGACAACACCTATCTGCTGCTGCTACTGAACCACAGACAACACCTATCTGCTGCTACTGAACCACAGACAACACCTAGCTGCTGCTACTGAACCACAGACAACACCTATCTGCTGCTGCTACTGAACCACAGACAACACCTCGCTGCTGCTACTGAACCACAGACAACACCTATCGCTGCTGCTACTGAACCACAGACAACACCTATCTGCTGCTGCTACTGAACCACAGACAACACCTATGCTGCTGCTACTGAACCACAGACAACACCTATCTGCTGCTACTGAACCACAGACAACACCTAGCTGCTGCTGCTACTGAACCACAGACAACACCTATCTGCTGCTGCTACTGAACCACAGACAACACCTATCTGCTGCTGCTACTGAACCACAGACAACACCTATCTGCTGCTGCTACTGAACCACAGACAACACCTATCTGCTGCTGCTACTGAACCACAGACAACACCTATCTGCTGCTGCTACTGAACCACAGACAACACCTATCTGCTGCTGCTACTGAACCACAGACAACACCTATCTGCTGCTACTGAACCACAGACAACACCTATCTGCTGCTGCTACTGAACCACAGACAACACCTATCTGCTGCTGCTACTGAACCACAGACAACACCTATCTGCTGCTGCTACTGAACCACAGACAACACCTATCTGCTGCTGCTACTGAACCACAGACAACACCTATCTGCTGCTGCTGAACCACAGACAACACCTATCTGCTGCTACTGAACCACAGACAACACCTATCTGCTGCTACTGAACCACAGACAACACCTATCTGCTGCTGCTACTGAACCACAGACAACACCTCGCTGCTGCTACTGAACCACAGACAACACCTATCTGCTGCTGCTACTGAACCACAGACAACACCTATCTGCTGCTACTGAACCACAGACAACACCTATCTGCTGCTACTGAACCACAGACAACACCTATCTGCTGCTGCTACTGAACCACAGACAACACCTATCTGCTGCTGCTACTGAACCACAGACAACACCTATCTGCTGCTGCTACTGAACCACAGACAACACCTATCTGCTGCTACTGAACCACAGACAACACCTATCTGCTGCTGCTACTGAACCACAGACAACACCTATCTGCTGCTACTGAACCACAGACAACACCTATCTGCTGCTGCTGCTGAACCACAGACAACACCTATCTGCTGCTACTGAACCACAGACAACACCTATCTGCTGCTGCTGAACCACAGACAACACCTATCTGCTGCTGCTACTGAACCACAGACAACACCTATCTGCTGCTGCTACTGAACCACAGACAACACCTCGCTGCTGCTGCTACTGAACCACAGACAACACCTATCTGCTGCTGCTACTGAACCACAGACAACACCTATCTGCTGCTGCTACTGAACCACAGACAACACCTCGCTGCTGCTGCTACTGAACCACAGACAACACCTAGCTGCTGCTGCTACTGAACCACAGACAACACCTATCTGCTGCTGAACCACAGACAACACCTATCTGCTGCTGCTACTGAACCACAGACAACACCTAGCTGCTGCTGCTACTGAACCACAGACAACACCTATCTGCTGCTACTGAACCACAGACAACACCTGGCTGCTGCTGCTACTGAACCACAGACAACACCTGGCTGCTGCTGCTACTGAACCACAGACAACACCTAGCTGCTGCTGCTACTGAACCACAGACAACACCTATCTGCTGCTACTGAACCACAGACAACACCTGGCTGCTGCTGCTACTGAACCACAGACAACACCTATCTGCTGCTGCTGCTACTGAACCACAGACAACACCTAGCTGCTGCTACTGAACCACAGACAACACCTATCTGCTGCTGCTACTGAACCACAGACAACACCTATCTGCTGCTGCTACTGAACCACAGACAACACCTATCTGCTGCTACTGAACCACAGACAACACCTATCTGCTGCTACTGAACCACAGACAACACCTATCTGCTGCTGCTACTGAACCACAGACAACACCTATCTGCTGCTGCTACTGAACCACAGACAACACCTATCTGCTGCTACTGAACCACAGACAACACCTATCTGCTGCTACTGAACCACAGACAACACCTATCTGCTGCTGCTACTGAACCACAGACAACACCTATCTGCTGCTGCTACTGAACCACAGACAACACCTAGCTGCTGCTGCTGCTGAACCACAGACAACACTTAGCTGCTGCTGCTACTGAACCACAGACAACACCTAGCTGCTGCTGCTACTGAACCACAGACAACACCTATCTGCTGCTGCTACTGAACCACAGACAACACCTATCTGCTGCTGCTACTGAACCACAGACAACACCTATCTGCTGCTGCTACTGAACCACAGACAACACCTGGCTGCTGCTGCTACTGAACCACAGACAACACTTAGCTGCTGCTGCTACTGAACCACAGACAACACCTAGCTGCTGCTGCTGAACCACAGACAACACCTGGCTGCTGCTGCTACTGAACCACAGACAACACCTAGCTGCTGCTGATACTGAACCACAGACAACACCTAGCTGCTGCTGCTGAACCACAGACAACACCTGGCTGCTGCTGCTACTGAACCACAGACAACACCTGGCTGCTGCTGATACTGAACCACAGACAACACCTAGCTGCTGCTGCTACTGAACCACAGACAACACCTATCTGCTGCTGCTACTGAACCACAGACAACACCTGGCTGCTGCTGCTACTGAACCACAGACAACACCTATCTGCTGCTGCTACTGAACCACAGACAACACCTGGCTGCTGCTGCTACTGAACCACAGACAACACTTAGCTGCTGCTGCTACTGAACCACAGACCACACCTAGCTGCTGCTGCTGAACCACAGACAACACCTGGCTGCTGCTGCTACTGAACCACAGACAACACCTAGCTGCTGCTGATACTGAACCACAGACAACACCTAGCTGCTGCTGAACCACAGACAACACCTATCTGCTGCTGCTGCTACTGAACCACAGACAACACCTATCTGCTGCTGCTGCTGAACCACAGACAACACCTAGCTGCTGCTGCTACTGAACCACAGACAACACTTAGCTGCTGCTGCTACTGAACCACAGACAACACCTATCTGCTGCCGCTACTGAACCACAGACAACACCTATCTGCTGCTGCTACTGAACCACAGACAACACCTATCTGCTGCTGCTACTGAACCACAGACAACACCTAGCTGCTGCTGCTACTGAACCACAGACAACACCTATCTGCTGCTACTGAACCACAGACAACACCTATCTGCTGCTACTGAACCACAGACAACACCTATCTGCTGCTACTGAACCACAGACAACACCTAGCTGCTGCTGCTACTGAACCACAGACAACACCTAGCTGCTGCTGCTGCTGAACCACAGACAACACCTATCTGCTGCTGCTGAACCACAGACAACACCTGGCTGCTGCTGCTACTGAACCACAGACAACACCTGGCTGCTGCTGCTGCTACTGAACCACAGACAACACCTAGCTGCTGCTGCTACTGAACCACAGACAACACCTAGCTGCTGCTGCTACTGAACCACAGACAACACCTATCTGCTGCTGCTACTGAACCACAGACAACACCTAGCTGCTGCTGCTACTGAACCACAGACAACACCTATCTGCTGCTGCTACTAGGATGTGGCATTTAATGAGGCTAACGGCACACTCCTGTGCGACGTTTCCACGGGACGGCCGTGACCGCTTGTGCCCAGCAGTTGGAGACGTCATGTTTTTGACATCATACATGGTCTCTCTCACCCCGGAAACAGGGCGTCTCAAAAACAGGTGGCAGCCAAGTTCATTTGGCACGGGCTGAAAAAGGATGTGAGCGGGTGGGTTAAGACCTGTGTGATGTGCCAGCGCGCTAAGGTACACCGCCACATTAAAGCTCCTTTGACCCAGTTCTCCGTGCCCAAAAGGAGGTTTGACCATGTGAATGTGGACCTGGTGGGTCCATTGCCCCCATCGCATGGTCTCACATACCTCCTCACGATGGTGGACAGAACCACTCGGTGGCCAGAGGCCAGAGGTGAATTCTGGGGGGACATATGTAGTGGGCACTTACATGGACACTTACATGGACTGGACATAATCCACCTACACTGTTTGATTGATTGATTGAATACTTTATTTTGACACAATCGTAGGACAAAAAACATTTTTAAAAGACAAGACAATAACAGTGTCAACAACGCTGGTCAAAAATGGATAAAACACAATAAAGCCAAGGCTTGTTTCCATTGTGGTCCATACATGGAACATAAAAAGGCACAGAAACACAAATGGACATGTACACTAGACAGGACACATCCTAATTTTTTTTATAAAAACACCTAACCTGACAACTCATACAGTTAACTAATGTTAAAAGAAAATCCGCAAACCCTTAAAAGCAACTCATGATAAAAGAAATAAAACCCAAGTTATGTTAAAAGAGATAAAAAACATTTTAAGACCAATTTGAGTTGCTGCTGAGCCATGTTTTTAGGGCGGATTTAAATCCGAGAGGGGAGTTCAGGAGTTTTATGAATGTTGGCAGGGCCACATTACCGTAGCCGAGTAAAAAAATTCATCTTTCCCCATGCATGTCCTGACTCTCGGCGGGACCAGGTCCGTGGGGCTTCCTCTTGTGGCGTGTTTGTGGACATCTCCTACTTTATTAAAATAATTTACTAGGTACTTGGGGACCGTTTCTTTCAGTACTTTAAAAACCAGTAGCATTTTAAGCTGGTGTACCCTTTCTTCGACCCTAAGCCATCCCAGACTGCTAAAGTGGGCTGGCGTTAGGTGAGTCCTAAAGTGAAGGTTGTGCAGGAGTCTCACTAGTTTGTTTTGGGAGGTCTGGAGCTTTGTCTTCATTTGTTTTGATATGTTGCTGTACCATGAAGTGCAAGGATAGTCAAAGTGACATTGGATGAGGCTCCAGCTAGGGTCCTCAGAGCGTTTCTATTTATGAATGAGGAAATTCTAAATAAAAAATTGGTTTTTTGATTGACCTTAGTAATAACTTTTTGTGCCATTTTTTCGTTAGAAAGTTTGTTATTTAAAATAAAGCCCAGGTAGGTGACCTCCTCTTTATCCTCAATAATGTTTTCACCTACTCTAATTTTAAAACCCTGGGATTTCTTTAGGTTGGCGTTTGACCCAAAGAGTATGGCCTCTGTTTTTCCCAGATGTAGAGACAATTTATTGTCACTGAGCCAAGAGCAGATCTTTTTCATTTCACTGCTCAGGACACTTTCCACTTTAGACTTATCCCTGTCAGAGACCAGGAGTGCCGAGTCGTCAGCAAACAGGAACAGGTTGCAATCGCATGCCGATTTCATGTCATTAATATATATTAAAAACAGTTGAGGCCCCAAAATGCTTCCTTGGAGGACCCCACATGTCACTGGAAGGGACAAGGACAAGGTGCCATTGATGTCTACCACCTGTTCTCTTCCCTCCAGGTAGGACTTGACCCATTTGGCTGACTTGCTATCAAAGCCTATCGCTCTCAATTTTTCTAGTAGGATGGAGTGGTTGACTGTGTCAAACTCCTTTTGCAGGTCCAACATTACCATCCCGCAGTAGTTCCCCTTGTCCATCTCCCGTTTTATATAATCGGTCAGGTACAGTAAACACGTGTCAGTGGAGTGTGATTTTCTGAAACCTGATTGGAACTGGTACAGTAGTCTATGTTCAGTCAGGTAGTTGTCTATCTGCTCATATACCAGCCTCTCAATTACCTTTGATATGGAACAAAGGATAGAAACGGGGCGGTAGTTACCTGGATCCAGTTTGTTTCCTTTTTTAAATAGAGGGGTTACCCTAGCAAGCTTGAGTTCTTGCGGAATGTGACCCTGGTTGATGGAGAGGTTGGTGATATGGGCTACAATGGGAGCTATGATGGAAGCAGAGTCTCTGAGAAATCTGGTGGGAATATTGTCATGGCCTGTGGCTTTTGTTGGCTGCAGCATACTGAGCTTTTTCATAACCTCTTCAGTAGTTACTTCAGTCAATTTAAAATCATTTTCACGTACACACAGTTCCTTATAAAAGGCCTGGATGTGCTGTATGCCATATCGGACAGAGTGGATCGGCAGTTTGTTCACCAAAGTGGTAGCAACAGTTGTGAAGAAGGTGTTTAAACAATTTGCCACGCTCAATTTGTCAGAGATGATCGTGTTATCTATTTTCAGGTTGAGATTTGTGGTTTAAGGACACAGGGCATTGTGGGTAGCTAGAGCGGCCATATGAACTCTTGGCTTGGTTTGTTGTGGGATCCACGCTATGCTAATAAATGACGCACATTGATGTGTGGTCAAATAAACGTCACTCTCTCTGGTCGTGATTTCCCATCTCCTACAATATAATCATTCCATTGAAAATATAATTTCAGACTGACTTATCTGTACTAGTGGTCTGTGTACTCTTAACACTTTGATTACCAGCCATTAACATGGTCAAACATGGTTAAATGCCAGCACCCACTTCAATGATAGCGTTGTGAACGCATAATCTCTGTCTTAAATTATGGCTATGTGTCTAATCTGCCCGTCGCTTATCAATGACTTGTTTGCAGTCAACATTGTCGAAACTGATTGTTTTTTAATCGCTTTATTTCCGTTTTATAGCATTTTGAAAAGCCCTTGTTTTCAAGGAAAATATAAAGATTCCGTGATAAACGGCATTTACTGGAATACACAAAAACGTTGTCTTTTTTCGGCCTATTTATGAATCGTTTTCAAATAAATGCTAGATTATTGATAGTATATGTGTACTTATGCACGCTATAGAAGCGGGCTGAAATATCTATTCTCTAATTTCCTGATCAGCGAGCACACACACAAACACAGATAGGGGACACGCTGATATATCTGTGAAAAAAGCTCTGATTATCCCAAGACTGGTAAAATAGATTCCTTACTTCAGATCAGATGTTATCCAAAAAGATTATTCCAATTCCTGATCGCCATTCCAAATATCGATCGCGTTTATTGATTCAGCGTTGGGTGCTGGAAATACATAATCCACGCTGTTCTGATGGTCGGCGATCAGAATTGATTCTTCAGTTGGCTTGACGGAAAAGTTAAATGAGGAAACTGCCCCCCCCCCCCCCATCATCAGTCTAAACGAATGGGGTGTAGTACCACAGGGAGAGATGATAGGGGCCGGTATCTTCCCAATTGAGCTCAGAGAGACTCTGCAACACTAGCGTGAGGCTCGATTGATGAAATATGAATTCAAATCGCCAATAAAAAAAAATACGACAAACAAACGCTATATAGCGTTGCCGGCACTCAACTGGCGGCATGAACTAACAACAAAACGCGTTGCTGGCACTCAAAGTGTTAATTGCTCCCCAGAACAACACAAACTAAGAACAACAATGATATTGTTACAAGGACAGATACAACCACAATGTCATATTGCAGGCAACTGCCTGTTGGGTTTTATCTCAGTATTGTATTAATGTTGACCAGTTTTCAATAACCGCCCTTGGAGCAGATTCACTTTTAAATCAACTAACTTTGGAGCATAAACACACACAAGATATGAACTCTTCATTGGTGTACTTCTCTCTTCTCCAGGTACAATTGCTGCATTGCTCCCCCACAACAAGCAGAGATATGAACGAGTCAAAGCCTCACTGCTGTGACCAGTTTGAGAAGAGCTTCAGTCGGTCTGGACACTTAAGGCGAGACACTGCAGGTGAATAGGCAAATATACTTTTTTTGTTGATTTTGAGATTTTGTTATATTTTGCTTCCTAAACATGTCTTCTATGAAACTAATGACAATAAAACGTCAATAACACACATTTAGTTGTTTATTTTACTTCATTTTGCCTTATTGCATCCATAAATGTGCACATATTTAATGGAGAAGTGCCTCATTTGCATATATAAACATACATTTCAGAAAACTTGCAATATATTTTTTCTTAGTTTATATGTACATAACAAACTGGGAAAGTTTCATAGTGATATCTATTTAAATATTTTTTGCCTATTAGGGGGTACTACACTGTACTACACTATTTGTAGCCTGTGTGTAGTTCTGTTCAGTTCAATAACATCATTATTATTATTATTCAGTTATCAGGCATGTGTTTAGGTTGTCTATTACTAATGGTTTGATTAGATATTGTGTTTGTAAATATCTGTTTCAAAAAAAAAAGTATGGCATTTTACGCCTTATTTACTTTGAAGGCGTTTTCCCAAAAATGAGTTTTAAGAGTTTTCCCTCATACTCTGAGCCAGAAATCTCCACTTCAGTAGCACTCACATACACCAAAACTTCCAGTTCTATTCATATCTATGTTCTGAAGGTATTTACAGAAGGGTTTGTTGATATCGCATTCATACCCAGATTTATATCACATTTTATTCCTAAAAACATGGCGAAATATGGAATTTTACCATAAAAATTGACTGAATGGAGTATTTTCTGATTTATGGAGTGATAAAAAGAGATATCCAAAATCCCCTCTGTAAGAACCTTTGGCTCTTTGGTCAACCAAATGAAACTATAATTTTGAAAATGGCTTTATCCAATGTTCAGATTTCTGTCCTGGAATTATATGCAAATTAGTGCATATTTAAGTAGATAATGCCTCATTTGCATATTTAAACATACAATTTCAGAAAACTTGTAATACAAAAAAGTCTTGTCTTAATATAAGTAATCAACTGGGGAATTTTCATTGTGATATCTATTAGTTAACTTTTTTACCCTATTCACCTGTAGTGTCTCCCCTTAAAGAGACACCAGCGCATTCATACAGGAGAGAAGCGCTATAACTGTGACCAGTGTGAGAAGGACTTCAGTACCTCTGGAAGCTTAAAGACACACCAGCGTATTCATACAGTAGAGAAGCCCTATAACTGTGACCAGTGTGAGAAGAGCTTCAGTAGCTCTGGAAGCTTAAAGAGACACCAGTGCAATCATACAGTAGAGAAGCCCTATAACTGTGACCAGTGTGAGAAGAGCTTCAGTAGCTCTGGAAGCTTAAAGAGACACCAGTGCAATCATACAGTAGAGAAGTAAAAACACATTGGTAATTGTTGCAGCAATACAGTGTATGCATTTGTTTAACTGCCGGAGGAAGAACATCCTCCCCTGGGCCTTCTTGAGCAGGCCCGTGAGCTTCAGTCAATCTGGACACTTAAAGAAACACCAAAACTCTCACCAGTGACTTCATACAGGAGAGAAACGCTATAACTGTGACCAGCATGGGAAGAGCTTCAGACAATCTCAAGATTTAAAGCACATATATTCCAGTATATTTATTCAGGTGTCAAACCCTAAACTTGTGTAGAAATCTGCTTAAAAACTCAACATACTTAACAACACATTCATCCTGGACAGCAATCCAACTAATGTGATCTGCATCAGAAGAACTTCTGACACTCATCTTCAAACGCCAGTTTCATGGTTTAAATAGAGCCTTTCTCTCTAGTCCTCTCTTCCAACAATAGTTGTCTCTCTTCCAACATGGCTGCCTGTAACCAGACACACATAGGGCCCAAGGGGTGCTTGAGCATCTGCCCTTTCCCCTCAAAGTCAAACAATGCCATTTTCTGTCTGGTGGTAATGGTATTTTATTTTTTGTTTATTTTCTATTGAAATTCTATAAAATATGTGCTAAATAGATGCAACAATGCATTTTAAAGTTTTGAAAGATTGCGTCCCTCCCAACTATTCTTTGACATCTGTAAGCTGAATGTTCTGGGTGCATGTTATGTGGTTAAATTTGGGATATTACAACCACTACAGAAAAATGTGAGTACACAAGTTCAACTCAAGTTCAGACCTATATGCTACTCTATTTCATTAGCACTAAAAGTGATTTTCCTTTTTTGCATTAGTAACTTCAGGATCTTTCAAAAGAGACCAGGCTTATGCATGTGCTATAGGGAGGTGTAGTCTGACGTCACTTTGGACCGCCCGCACGGTCCACCCGTTTAGGGATTTATCATTGGGAAAATGTATTATCGGCTATTGTAATAATTCTGCCTCATGAACATTGGCAAGCTTTCCATTTTTGCAGAAAATGAGTTCCCTTCTATCACTAACATTATTGTTTAAGCTTTTTTGGTTGAAATAAAATTCAATGTAATTATTTTACGATTAATTGCTAATTATTTCATGTTGAGCTATAGATTGTGGATGAATACACACAGAAAGGTACACCATGCCAATGTTCATGCTTTATTTGTTTTAAACGAGATGATTTACAAATGTGTCCATTGGATATACATTGCAATTTCAAGCGAGGTGGACCGGCCGGAAACAACAATGACGTAACCACTACACCTCCCTATAAGCATAAAGTATAAAGATAAGCTTTGCAAAAAAAGTATGCAGTCCTCAAGTTCAAGTAAAAAAAATTGCCACTTTTCTGGGTGCATGTTAAGAAGTTAAAACAATAAGGCATCTTTGAGTAAACTTTGAGTAGAGATTCAAGAGGTTTATTCATCACATACATACACAAGACATAGTGAAATGAAGGTGGCCATGCCCGCTTCGATTGTGCAAAGTATCATTAAATATCTCGCTTCACTGTGTTGAAAAGGGCCTCATGCTAAATTGAAAACTCCTCTTCCTGTGTTAAAGCAAACAGCTACTCTCCAAATGTATGACATCACTATTGATGAGATGATTAAGATTTGGGATGCCCCGAAAAATTTCGGCCGAAAATGGACAAAAAAAAGAGAAAGAGTTTTTTCACCGAAAATAATTCACCGAAACAGAAACAACGTGTTGTTGTGATGATGTCATCAAAACGCGGCGACAAGCATGGTGCGCGACAGGTCAAGGTAGAAAAAAAGTTCACGCGTCAAGGTAATACGATACGCTTGAGGCTGGCTCACAGACAACTAGGGATGGGAATTGATAGGATTTTATCGATACGATTCCATTATCGATTCTGCTTATCGATTCGATTCTTTATCGATTCTCTTATCGATACCTGATCAATTTATAATTTAAATAAATAAATTGGAAATGCAACAGAACTAAGCTGGTTAGAATAACAACATGCAACTTGACATTTCTGATTGTCATTTATTGTTGAGCCCCCATGTCAGGGGCGACAGTGGCTCGGGAGGTAGAGCAGTCGTCTGGCAATCCGGAGGTTCCCGGTTCGATTCCCGCTCCTCCCGGGCAGCGTGTCGATGTGTCCTTGAGCAAGACACTTAACCCCTAACTGCTCCCGATGAGCAGGTTGGCACCTTGCATGGTTGCCTCCACCGTCGTTGTGTGAATGTGTGAGTGATTGGATAAAATGTAAAGAACAAATTGTAAAGCGCTTTGGATAAAAGCGCTATATAAAAAAGCAGCCATTTACCATGTCAGAAAAATACAAAAACTGTAAAAAATAAAACATTAACTATAGCCTACACTTAAATAAAATAATGTATTTGAGATTCTCTTAAAATGTATTTATTTTTTTATTCTTAAACTAATTTAATCTATTGAATAACAGGTCGTTATTCCTCTGACTTCTGTCTCTCACACACACACACACACAGACACACAGAGCTCCCTCCCCGGGCCCCTGTCCTGTAAGGTATTGGCTTGTGTTGCTACACGGACACATTTGTATGTTGCACCATGGTACTTCCTGTCTGACAGACTCAGAGTAGAGACTTAGTAAACAAACAATCCGGCTCTTATTATATGTGAACTAAAGAGTACAAGGTTTACACAACAGTCCCCACCCGCTGTTTTATTGTATTTGTACCTGTACTATCCGCTGTCAGCTGTTTATCTCTCTTTGTGAGCTTGATTAAATAGCGTTAGCTCACGTTAGCTAGCGATAGCTCCGCGGCTAATTTTAGCTCACCCTAAACTAAATCAATGACTAGGTTCTAAAGCATTCAAGTAGTTTTCACTGCACATAGAAGTAGCCAAACAGCGGGAGCATTTCGGGAGCATATTACCAAAACCCAGGCAATTTCGAGCCCTTAATGAATCAAATAGAGTCTGCCATGGCTACATGCTAACGCTAACATTATTGCGCAACTAGGAAAAACCTGGCAGCGATAAGGGAATCGAAAGTCACGGGAGCCACACGGTTCCAGGCATCGGCCAATTAGGAACCGGTTCCCAACCGGAACCGGTTTTCGATTCCCATCCCTACAGACAACAACAACATGTCTGCTGCTTGGAGATATTTCAAAATATCAGAGAAAGATGCACGATTTGCGATTTGTACAACGTGTTCAGCTGACGTTTCTCGAGGGGGTGTAACTGCAAAGACGTTCTCCACTTCGGGATTACTCCACCACTTGAAATCAAAACACCCGGAGAAATATGCTGAGTATGAGCAAGTCACTGCCGCACAGAAAAGAAAAATCATCCCCAGCGCCCCGACTGCGTGTACCGCTTCCGCAACGGATTCTATTTCCGGGGTTGGCCTGATTGGCCGCGACGGCCACGTGATACGCCGTGGCATGCCCCCGCGGCAGCCGCAGCGGCAAGTGCGCTGCCGTTGGCGAAAGCAGGATGAGAGAGCGTAGATTTCGCTGTGTATCATTTAATCATTTATGAGAGAGCGTAGATTTCGCTGTGTATCATTTAATCATTTAACATTTGAAAGGCATACATTGTTGTCATACAGAAGTACAGAATACTTTTATCCAAAATGCTTCTTACTGTTACACTGTTAGAGACTGTGCTAGACAAATGACTAATTAGGTCAGAAATAACGTTAGTAAGCACTGCTTATATGCTTATTATGTCTGCGAGGTACAGTAAACGTTTCTCCCGGTACATTCTGAAGAGCACACCGCTGTATGTTGGAGAACCAGCGGTCTTCCGCTCCTCCTCACTCGAGTGAGAGAGCAAAGCCGTGCAAGGGGGGCGGCACCTCGGCACAGCTCAGCCCTGTGTGAGACGCGAGCAGGAAGGAGGAGATGGGAGTCCTTCCAATCGGAATATGTTGTTTCTTTACACATATGTTGGATTATGAATATGTCTTTATAGCTACAAATGAATGACTAATTCGGTCAGAAAGCAGTAACACAACAGTTGCAATCCGTGCTGCGATCACCAGCGGGGAGAATATGCTCACTGCTTCACGGCATAAGCCCCAATAAGACCGTCACCAGAGCTCAGCGATGCCGCTCGCGTGAGCATATTCTCCCCGCTGGTGATCGCAGCACGGAGGGTCGCGGACCAGCCTGGCAGCATAGCTATAAAGACATATTCATAATCCAACATATGTGTAAAGAAACAACATATGTGACTCGCCGTGACCAAACCCGATTTGATGCGCAAAGGGGGAGGTGCTGTTAATGAACAAAATGTCTTGCTGTCCAGAAAATCCCAAAAATCGAAATCTTGATTTTTTTTTACATATTTGAATTGTCATTAATCTGTTCCCTTATTTGCCCTTAGTTGCAAACTTAAATACAACTTGTAAATGAGGTAATTATTGCTATAATAGTTCCACAAATTTTCTTTCAATTGAGGATAAAAAACTACACGAGCGGGCTGTGGGCCTGTCCACAGGTAGCAAGTACTTGTACTTAATAGGTGTTAACACACAGACGTCATTATTTAGCTCTCCTTTCTCAGAGAGAGAATAACACACTATTAATACACTATCTTAATGTTATAAGTTATAAGCAACGTAACGCAGTGTCTAAAAAAAAGATAAAAAAAAAGAGAGGCCTTGACCCGTTATAAAACGCATGTTTTAACTTAATTAAAAACCATTAAAACACAGTTAGAATTTTATGAGCGAACGAATTTCGTTAGGGTGCATTTTTTCCAACCTAATGGGTAAATACATCTAAATAACACTGTTGAAAGCTTGGCTGTGTCGACGTTAATGTCCAATCGCGCGGCTGCTGGTACTGGTGCTGCTGCTGCTTGGTGCAGCGCGAGGGGAGATGAGTCGAGCAGGGGAGACGAGGCGCGCGTTAACCCTTTCACTGCCACACTACAGAAGCGCTTAGTAACGCGGATTTCTTTGTGCAGAATAAAAATCCAAAAAGAAACTCAGATTCTGGTTCAGAAGAAGAAGACAACGCAGACGTTATGCGGGCTATAATCGCTGACAGCAACGCTGAAGAGCTGCTGCTGCTGCTGCAACCCTTTGTTGTAACCCTTTCACTGCCACACTACAGAAGCGCTTAGTAACGCTTCGCCTCAAAGCCGTTTCTGGCTGAATTAGTCATCGAATCTTTAATTTTTTTTAAAATTCTTATTCAGAGGTATTTTGTCGAGATTTCATAATTTGTAATGTGGCAGCGAAATGTGTAGAAATATGGTAAAAAAACTATTTATCCGTTTTTGTATCCGTCACTACCACACTACAGAAGGTTAACCTTTCACTACCACACTACAGAAGGTTAACCTAGTTGTTGTGTCTTTCACTACCACACTACATGTATTTACATCTAAATGCTTCTGGAGAGGCCATCAGAACATTGAACATTGACTTTAGCATGTCTATTTTTATCTCGTGTTATTTTAAATGCTAATAAAATCTTGAAACTTGATTTGTCTCTTGTTTATTATCAGGGTCCCTTTCACTACCACACTACAGAAGGTTAACCCTTTCACTACCACACTACAGAAGGTTAACCTTTCACTACAACACCACAGAAGGTTAACCTTTCACTACCACACTACAGAAGGTTAACCTTTCACTACCACACTACAGAAGGTTAACCTAGTTGTTGTGTCTTTCACTACCACACTACATGTATTTACATCTAAATGCTTCTGGAGAGGCCATCAGAACATTGAACATTGACTTTAGCATGTCTATTTTTATCTCGTGTTATTTTAAATGCTAATAAAATCTTGAAACTTGATTTGTCTCTTGTTTATTATCAGGGTCCCTTTCACTACCACACTACAGAAGGTTAACCCTTTCACTACCACACTACAGAAGGTTAACCTTTCACTACAACACCACAGAAGGTTAACCTTTCACTACCACACTACAGAAGGTTAACCTTTCACTACCACACTACAGAAGGTTAACCCTTTCACTACCACACTACAGAAGGTTAACCCTTTCACTACCACACTACAGAAGGTTAACCTTTCACTACCACACTACAGAAGGTTAACCCTTTCACTACCACACTACTGAAGGTTAACCTTTCACTACCACACTACAGAAGGTTAACCTTTCACTACCACACTACAGAAGGTTAACCCTTTCACTACCACACTACTGAAGGTTAACCTTTCACTACCACACTACAGAAGGTTAACCTTTCACTACCACACAAATTTTTTAATAAACTATCATGACTTTTCCTTTTTCCTCTGGGTGTTGTGTTTGCAGTCACCAGACTCATTGTAATAACAACGAGCCTCAGACTGGAAAGCTGCCAGGTGTTAATTGCCCTAGAGAGAGGGGCCATGGATTACAATGACTTCTGGGTAGTGTTGTAGTTGTTTCACTATTGTCACCGAATAGCCTGCTCGTCTCTTGAAGGCTATTATCTCTGAATACGTTTTGTGATAATCACCATGAATCATAGGAAGTAGCTTGCAAAGTATCCCACCAAAATGTTCAAGTGATGGCTTATTTTGAAGGTATGAATCTGTACTTTCATAATATGTAAAAAAAAAATGAAGATCCCTCAACATGACCCTGAAGTCCATACCTGGTCTTATTCCAGCCTGGCAGCATAGCTATAAAGACATATTCATAATCCAACATATGTGTAAAGAAACAACATATTCCGATTGGAAGGACTCCCATCTCCTCCTTCCTGCTCGATCACACAGGGCTGAGCTGTGCCGAGGTGCCGCCCCCCTCGCACGGCTTTGCTCTCACTCGAGTGAGGAGGAGCGGAAGACCGCTGGTTCTCCAACATACAGCGGTGTGCTCTTCAGAATGTACCGGGAGAAACGTTTACTGTACCCCGCAGACATAATAAGCATATAAGCAGTGCTTACTAACGTTATTTCTGACCGAATTAGTCATTCATTTGTCTAGCACAGTCTCTAACAGTGTAACAGTAAGAAGCATTTTGGATAAAAGTATTCTGTACTTCTGTATGACAACAATGTATGCCTTTCAAATGTTAAATGATAAATGATTAAGCGTGGCGCGATGTGAAAGGCAGTGGGGCACAGCTCTGCACTCGGGAGATGTGGCGCGACAATGAGAAGCATTTTGGATAAAAGTATTCTGTACTTCTGTATGACAACAATGTATGCCTTTCAAATGTTAAATGATAAATGATTAAGCGTGGCGTGATGTGAAAGGCAGTGGGGCAAGTGATTAAACAGCTCTGCACTCAGAAAAAAAATGTGGCGCGACAATTGCTGCTGCAGCGTTGAAGTGGGGAAGCGGCAGTGAAACAGCAGCCTCTGCGTTTTGCCGCGGGGCGTGGCCGCGGCGTGTCACGTGGCCGTCACGGCCAATCGGGGCAACCCCGGAAATAGAATCCGTTGCGGAAGCGGTACACGCGCCCCGACTCCTTCTGTGGCGGACCTTTTTGAAAAAGTTAAAAAGTTTCCCAGTGATGGTCCCAAGGCAAAGGGCATTACGCGAAAGTTAATGGAATGCATCGCCATGGATGATCAACCGTTTTCTGTCGTACAGGACGTTGGATTCCGTAGGCTTATTGAGCACATTGAGCCAAGGTATTCCTTGCCTAGCAGACGGCACTTAGCCGACGTGTGCTTACCTGAACTGTACAATGTCGTTGCTAATCACATACATGAGCTATTGGCTACAGATATTACAGCCATCAGCTTCACGACAGACATATGGAGCTCAGACGTAAGCATCACCAGTATGCTCAGTCTAACCGCACAATGGATCGACATGGACTTTAAACTGCGGAAGATTCTGCTGCATTCACAAGAGTTTAGGGGATCTCATACAGCACAAGCCATCTCCTTGGCATTCGCCAATATGTTCGAGACATGGAATATCGACCGACCTAAAGTGCACGCAATAGTCAGTGATAACGCAAGAAATATGACTAAAGCTATGGAACAAGGCAATCTGAGTGGAATACGCTGCATGGCCCACACTCTGCAATTAGCTGTGAACGAGGGAGTGTTGGCTCAACGCAGTGTAAAAGATCTTTTGGCCGTAGGCAGAAAGATTGTTGGTCACTTCAAACATTCGCAACTGGCCTATTCTCGCAGAGACAATACAAGATGAGCTTGGAGTAACAAGGAAACGGTTCCAACAAGATGTGAGTACACGGTGGAACAGTACTTATTATATGCTGATAGTTTTTAGTTCATTGATCTAGTAAAATTTGATGTAAAATGTCTGATATCTTATATCTGTGCTTGTGCAGGCTGTAGGCTGCACCCTGCTCTCTGTCTGTGTCTCCCTCCCTGCATGTGGCGTGACCTGCCGACCTCGTGGCTGTCTCCTTCCACACACACCCACACACACACAGGGCTCCCTGTACATCCTGATCACGCGCCTCACACACACTCCTCTTCCGACGCGCACACGCACACACACTCACGTACACACATGCGCACACATCTCCCCCACCCAGCTGTCGCGCCCATGATTTGTGGAGGTGTTGTTCGAGAATAGGGGTCTTCTACATCTGGAACCCATTAGCCCCCCTTCTGAAACAAGCACACACACAGCCTAGCACACACACACCACACACACCCATACATACACACACGGATACATATACACACATACACCCCTCCCCTCCTCCTCTGTATAAATATGTCATGTAATGTGGATATTCTTCCCTTCTTCTACTGGTGCGAGGAGTGGAGCCTGTGCGGGCTGCAGGAGAGTTCTCTTCTCTATGTGACCAACAAATAAAAGCTCCGTTTGAAATACTCTGTCGTTCCGCGAATCTTTTGGTCGACTGGTCCACTGACCATATCAATTCAAGGACTCACGAGGGACAGGTTATCCCTTTCAAATGGAGGTTCCAAAGTGTGAATTGATGTGGGCCAGCCGCAACCAAGGATGGAACGAGGAATGGAGACATGGAGGAGAAGACGATGCAGAAGATCCAGACATTCACTACCAGCTGTCTGCAGCGCGTCTGAACCAGGGGTGAGATACCAGCAGCCCCTCAGACGTCCGTGACGAGACCACCAGACGACCAGATGACAGGCAGGAGGAGACGGAGGACAGGCCAGGATGAAGAGAGGCAAACCGGAGGAGATGGCAGCTGAGCAGCAGAGGCCGGAGAGGAACACCGCAGCCAGGCACCGCAGATCATAAGCACCGCAGATCATCTACGACAGGCAGATCATCCACGACGAGAACGGGGGAAGCGTTCACACACCACACACACCCATACATACACACACGGATACATATACACACATACACCCCTCCCCTCCTCCTCTGTATAAATATATCATGTAATGTGGATATTCTTCCCTTCTTCTACTGGTGCGAGGAGCGGAGCCCGTGCGGGCTGCAGGAGAGTTCTCTTCTCTGTGTGACCAACAAATAAAAGCTCTGTTTGAAATACTCTGTCGTTCCGCGAATCTTTTGGTCGACTGGTCCACTAACCATATCAATTCAAGGACTCACGAGGGACAGGTTACCCCTTTCAATGCTGGAAAGTCTTCAAGTCATCATTCACTCTAAACCAGTGGATCTTAATGGAGAACATTCTCTCCATTCTTGCCCCATTTGAACAGCTAACTAGAGAGATTAGCTCATCTGACGCATCGGTGGCAGATGTTATACCTTTAGTTGCGGCTCTAAAGCGTCTTCTAATGAAAGAGGTTGAAACGGACCGTGGAGTAAAAACTATGAAGAGTACACTCTTGGAGTCTGTCAACACACGTTTTGCTGATATCTACTCTGATCCCTTGTACTGTATCGCGACTGTACTTGACCCGCGATATAAAGATAATTATTTTGATGCGGGGAAAAAGCAAAGCGCACAAGACATGATCCAGGCTGTGTTGGATAAGGAGACCCCACTTGGAGAGGAGGCTGCTGCGCACAGCACAGGAGACGTGACGCAGACGACAGAAAAAAGGGCTCGTCTGTCTACAGCAGAGGAAGAGGAGGAGGAAGAGGAGAGGGGGCAACCACCCTCGTTGTCTGATATGTTCAACGAGATCATGTATGAGAATACTACCCCAAATAGGTAGACTACTCTGTTCTGACTTGGTTACTTACTGTACTGTGCTACTGAATGTGATATTATTTATTTATTAGTACTGTATGTGCTGCTATGTATTCTTAATAATCTTGTAATTTCTTTTGACATGTCAGATGATTTTATTTGTCTGCCAAGTGATCTGGCATGCGTGAATAAATTTGACTAAATGTTCATTATGCACTGTCCCTATTTTAAATAAAATCTTATTCTCTCAAACCTCTCAAATGCCAGGAGGGTGACAAGCCCAACTGCTAAACAGTTGGATGATTATCTCTCAGAAGTACCCATCCCCAGAAGCGAGAACCCTCTTGGATACTGGAGAAACAAACAAGACCGCTTTCCTGACCTGGCCAAGGTGGCACGCAAGTATTTGAGTGCTCCATGCACAAGCACCGACAGCGAGAGACTGTTCAGTGCTGCCTCTCATGTGCTTGATGAGAAGAGGAACAGATTTATGGCTGATAAAGCAGAGAAGCTACTGTTCATTAAAAAGAACCTCCCACTTTCCCTTAACACTTTCAGTGCCGTGGGTTAATTCGCATTTAGTCCCTTGAATGCCATCATCGGCGCCAATGTTAACGTTAATATCGCCTAATCTATGTTTTAAATTATGGCTATGTGTCTAATCTGCCCGTCGCTTATCAAAGAATCATTTTCCAGTCAGTGTTGTCAAGGCAGATTGGTTTTTTATCGCCTCATTTCCGTTTGAGAGCATTTTGAAAATCACCCGTTTTCTGGTGAAAAACAACCTATTCTATGATAATCGCCTTTTACTGGAATATTCCAGAACGTTGATATTTGTCGGCCTATTTATGAATCATTTTCAAATAAACGCTAGATGATCAATAGTACATGTGCACACATGCACGTTCGAGCTGCGCGCTGATAATAGCTGCGCTGCGCCCATTTCCTCATGGCTTTTACAGTGAAACAGCTGGAGCACATATCACAAAAACGCTTATATCTCTGTGAAAACAAGTCTGATTATCCTAACACTGATAACATAGATTCCTTACCTGACATCAGATGGTATCCAAATGGTATATTCCAATTTCTGATCACCATTTGAAAAAATCGATAAGTGTAGGGATCTAACGTGTATACAGTATAACTCATGATCGCCGTGGCTCAGAGGCTCCAGAATGAACTCTGGTAACCCCGGCTGGATCAGTGAAAAGTAAAATGTGGAGTCAGAAATTCGTTCTCCCATTCACTTTCATTGAGTCCATTCCAAAAGGGTGATTTACCACCTGGGAAACGAGAGGGGCCGCTTTTTCCACATCTGATCGCCGGCGGCTCTTGGGTAGGCTAGGGTAGGCTCGCGTGATGCAATATGATTTCAGATCGCTAATAAAAAATAAATCCGAGAATACTCGTGAGTGGCTCTCAACGTTACTAATGTAAACCCGACTATTCTCGGGCGTGGCATACAAAGTGTTAACACTTTGATTGTTGTTTTTTAGCGATCTGAAATCATATTGCATCACGCGAGCCTACCCTAGTATACCCAAGAGCCACCGGCGATCAGATGTGGAAAAAAGCGCCCCCTATCGTCTCCCAGATGACATCAGGGATTTTGGAATGGACTCAATGAAAATGGATGGGGGAAAAAATCCTGTACTCCACATTTTCCAGTCCACTGATCCAGCCGGGGTTACCAGAGTTCATTATGGATCCTCTGAGCGCTGCGGATCATGAATTCTACTGTATACACGTTAGATCTATACACTTATCGATTTTTTCGAATGGTGATCAGGAATTGGAATATACCAGTTGGATACCATCTGATGTCAGGTAAGGAATCTATGTTATCAGTATTAGGATAATCAGACTCATTTTGATGAAGATATAAGCTGTTTTGTGAAATGTCCTCTATCGGTTTCACTGTAAAATCCATGAGGAAATGAACACGGCTATTATCAGCGCGCGGCTCGAATGGGCGAGGTTAGACCTCCGGACTGTCAGGAGCCTCTGATCGGCTGACCTGAAGGGACCTGGTGTTGGAATAGGGGGATAGGAGGTCTGAGATGTAGGAGGGGGGCTGACCATTAAGGGCTTTAAAATTGGCCTGCAGTAGGAAGGCTGAGAGAGAGACAGAGTAGAGGAGACACAGGAGAGAAGGTTCTTTATTGAGACAGTAGGAAGGCTGAGAGAGAGACACAGGAGAGAAGGTTCTTTATTGAGACAGTAGGAAGGCTGAGAGGGAGACAGAGTAGAGGAGACACAGGAGAGAAGGTTCTTTATTGAGACAGTAGGAAGGCTGAGAGGGAGGCAGAGTAGAGGAGACACAGGAGAGAAGGTTCTTTATTGAGACAGTAGGAAGGCAGAGAGGGAGATAGAGTAGAGGAGACACAGGAGAGAAGGTTATTTACTGAGACAGTAGGAAGGCTGAGAGGGAGACAGAGTAGAGGAGACACAGGAGAGAAGGTTCTTTATTGAGACAGTAGGAAGGCTGAGAGGGAGACAGAGTAGAGGAGACACAGGAGAGAAGGTTCTTTATTGAGACAGTAGGAAGGCTGAGAGGGAGACAGAGTAGAGGAGACACAGGAGAGAAGGTTCTTTATTGAGACAGTAGGAAGGCTGAGAGGGAGACAGAGTAGAGGAGACACAGGAGAGAAGGTTCTTTATTGAGACAGTAGGAAGGCTGAGAGGAAGACAGCGTAGGGGAGACACATGAGAGAAGGTTCTTTATTGAGACAGTAGGAAGGCTGAGAGGGAGATAGAGTAGAGGAGACATAGGAGAGAAGGTTCTTTATTGAGACAGTAGGAAGGCTGAGAGGGAGACAGAGTAGAGGAGACACAGGAGAGAAGGTTCTTTATTGAGACAGTAGGAAGGCTGAGAGGGAGACAGAGTAGAGGAGACACAGGAGAGAAGGTTCTTTATTGAGACAGTAGGAAGGCTGAGAGGGAGACAGAGTAGAGGGGAGACAGATGAGAGAAGGTTCTTTATTGAGACAGTAGGAAGGCTGAGAGGGAGACAGAGTAGAGGAGACACAGGAGAGAAGGTTCTTTATTGAGACAGTAGGAAGGCTGAGAGGGAGACAGAGTAGAGGAGACACAGGAGAGAAGGTTCTTTATTGAGACAGTAGGAAGGCTGAGAGGAAGACAGAGTAGGGGAGACACAGGAAAGAAGGTTCTTTATTGAGACAGAAGAAAGGCTGAGAGGAAGACAGAGTAGGGAGACACAGGAGAGAATGTTCTTTATTGAGACAGAAGGAAGGCTGAGAGGAAGACAGAGTAGGGGAGACACAGGAGAGAAGGTAACCTTCTGTAGTGTGGCAGTGAAAGGGTTAACCTGCTGTAGTGCAGTAGTGAAAGGGTTAACCTGCTGTAGTGCAGTAGTGAAAGGGTTAAACTCACTGTATTCTTGTCTCTTCGCAGGAGGCTGCACAGGGGAGGAAGAAGACATGATGATCATAGAATCAATGGAATGAAATTCTATTACATATAGATATTAAAACATCTTATTAAGCATCACACATAGAGACATTTAATGAAACCATAAACGTGGAGATCCTGACATACGTGTGGAGTCTGAGACATGAAGAGAGTTAACGTCCATCATCCTCATCGGAGTGTACATTCCACCACACGCGAACACTGGGGTCGCACTTTCAAAACTTCACGACGAGGTAAACAAACTCCAGGCAGCTAATGTTGACGCTGCCATTTTGGTTTTGGGTGATTTCAACAGCGCGCGTCTTAAAAAGGTGCTGCCGAATTTCTATCAGCATGTGACCTGTCCCACCAGAGGCGAGAACATATTAGACCATGTATACTCGCAATTTAAGAATGGGTACAAGTCACAGGCTCTTAGTCCATTCGGTAAAAGCGATCACGCCGCAATATTTCTTTTGCCAAAGTACAAACAAAGTCTCAAGCGAACGCCGGTGGTCTCGCGAGAGGTTAAGCGTTGGGCCGTGACGTCAGAGGAGTCACTCCAAGCTGTACTGGAATGCACAGACTGGAGTGTATTCCGTGATAACACAGCCAATATTAACGAATACACCGAAACGGTGATTGACTATGTCTGTACTCAGGTAGAAGAAACAATCCCCTCCACCAAAATTAAAATCTACCCAAATCAAAAGCCCTGGGTAGACAAATCCGTCCGTGAGGCTCTGAAAGTGCGCACATCAGCATACAACACCGGGCTGGTGACAGGCAACATGGAAGAACACAAGATGGCAAGATACAACGTCAGGAGAGCAGTAATAGAGGCAAAACGGCGTTACAGGGATAAAGTTGAACTTCAGTTTGAACAGGCTGACTCTAGAGGCATGTGGCAGGGCCTCAGAACAATGACAGACTACAAAGGCACCCCCCTCAAACTGAACAGTGACATCTCCTTAGCAAATGATCTCAATTCCTTCTATGCGAGGTTTGAGGCTGTGAATAACAACACCAGCCTACAAACCACGGCAATGGGGGGGGGGGGGGGGTCTGCTGATGGAGACTCAGTGTTCAGGGTAACAGAGCATGAGGTGAGACGGATCTTTAAAAAAGTGAATATCAGGAAGGCAGCAGGACCGGACGGCATCCCCGGCCGCGTCCTAAAAGTCTGTGCCGACCAACTGGCCCCGGTATTCACTGACATCTTCAACCTGTCCTTGGAACAGGCTGTCATCCCCACCTGTCTGAAGAAGTCCACCATCATCCCTGTACCCAAAAAATCTACGCCCGCTTGCCTCAACGACTACCGCCCTGTAGCCCTCACCTCCATAGCCATGAAGTGCTTTGAGAAGCTAGTGAAGGGCTACATCTGTTCCTCCCTCCCCATCAACCTGGACCCTCTGCAATTTGCATATCGCCCCAACAGGTCCACGGAGGACGCCATAGCCCATGTGCTGCACACAGCAGCATCACACCTGGACAAGAGGCAGGGGAACTATGTGAGAATGCTGTTCATCGACTACAGCTCAGCATTCAATACCATAGTCCCCTCCAAACTCATAGCCAAGCTCAGGGACCTGGGCTTGAACTATGACCTGTGCCAGTGGGTCTTGGACTTCCTGACGGGCAGACCCCAGGTGGTAAGAGCCGGCAACTGCACCTCCTCATCCATCACGCTCAACATAGGGGCCCCCCAGGGCTGTGTTCTGAGCCCCCTCCTCTACTCCCTGTACACACATGACTGCGTA
Source organism: Notolepis coatsorum (assembly GCF_963971535.1). Lineage (NCBI taxonomy): Eukaryota > Metazoa > Chordata > Actinopteri > Aulopiformes > Paralepididae > Notolepis > Notolepis coatsorum. The sequence goes on along the minus strand of NC_140172.1, from coordinate 104,919,551 downwards.
GCACAGCGGAACAACAACACCATCATCAAATTTGCTGATGACACAGTAGTGGTGGGCCTGATCTCTGCCAACGACGAAAGGGCCTACCTGGAAGAGGTAGAGAACCTGTCACAGTGGTGTCAGGAGAACTGCCTCTCCCTGAACGTCAGCAAAACAAAAGAGATGATTGTGGACTTCAGGAGGTCGGGGGTCAAGGACTACAGCCCCCTCAGCATCGACGGGGCACCGGTTGAGAGAGTGAACAGTTTCAAGTACCTCGGAGCCCACATATCCGAGGACTTGACATGGACCACACACATTGACAGTGTTGTGAAGAAGGCACGACAACGCCTCTACTTCCTCAGGCGCCTAAGGAAGTTCCAAGTCAGTCAGAAGATCCTTAGGAACTTCTACTCATGTACAATAGAGAGCATCCTGACCGGCAACATCACCTCCTGGTTTGGGAATAGCACTGCACAAGACCGTAGCAGACTACAAAGAGTGACACGTTCAGCCGAACGCACAATTGGAGGGGGGCTTCCCACCCTCCAGAACATTTACAACAAGCGGTGCAAGGGGAAGGCTAAGAGAATTATTAAGGACTCGAGCCACCCGAACAACTGCCTCTTTGAACTGCTGCGGTCAGGCAAGCGATACCGGAGTCTTAAGGCGAGCACAGAAAGACTCAGAAGAAGCTTCTATCCCCAGGCCATCAGGCTGCTAAACGAACAATAATCGCTAAACGAACAATAATCACTATGCAACAACCATCAAATGCACACAGCACACACACCCACACACTCACTCAAACAAACAACACACTGCAGCACCCACTCTCCACACTTTAGATCACACAAACACACTTACACTTTATATTTATTGATAAAGGATTTGCACTACAACTCGTACACCTACTGTGAATTGTACCTAAATTGCACCTCGTCCCATTTCTCCATTTCTGCCTTGCACTATATAGTATTGTATATTAGTACACTGCACAGTATTGTATATTGTATGGTAACTACGTCTATTCTGCATCGAACATTGTACATATGTCTAAACTGAACACTGTGACCTCTTTTTTTTACTTCTAATTTTACTATGTTTTTATTTCATACTTATCTTGTCTTGCACAGTCTCTGGAGTGCAACAGTAAGAAGCATTTTGTACAAAAGTATTCTGTACTTCTGTATGACAACTATTAAAGAAACTTGAAACTTGAAACTTGAACGACACACCTGGATGATGTCAGAGTCCTGTTGCATCATGGGATCCTGCAGAAAAGCACACGTCACTGTCAGATAAGTATATTGTCCCTGAGGGGAAATCACTTTCACAGCGTGAGATTGATGTTTAAGGGTATAAATACTGGGAAAGCAGCTGGCCCAGATGGGATAACAGGACGAATACTTAAGTCCTGTGCAAACCAGCTGGCCCCAGTATTTACATCCATATTCAATCTATCTCTGGCTGAGTCTGTGGTCCCTGCCTGCTTCAAGATGTCAACCATAATCCCTGTGCCAAAACACTCCTCTCCAACAAGCCTGAATGACTACAGACCGGTGGCACTCACCTCTGTGGTCATGAAATGCTTTGAGAGGCTGGTCAAGCATTACATCTGTGCCTCCCTCCCTAGTAACATGGACCCACTGCAGTTTGCATACAGGGCAAACAGGTCCACTGACGATGCGGTCTCCCAAGTACTGCATAACACACTATCTCACCTTGACAGTAAGAAGGGGGGCTATGTGAGATTGCTGTTCATTGACTATAATTCAGCTTTCAACACCATAGTCCCCACCAGACTGGTGGACAAGCTGATCGATCTGGGTCTGAGCTCCGCTCTGAGCGCCTGGATCCTGGACTTTCTAAGCGACAGGTCCCAGGCGGTCAGGGTGGGGGGTCATACCTCCAGCAAAGTAGGGATGCGTTCTTCATGGGACGGGGTTGCACTCCGTGCACCCAAAGATTTGAGCAGAAGCGCGCACACGCACGGATGTGCACGGCACGCGCATGCACACAGGAATGCGCTGGACTCGCCAACTCGCTATAAGTACCCACCTGGGCTACTTTGCATATCAATAGCGCCGGTCGTCAGGTGTGTTAAATACGCTCTCAGATACATTCACACAGAACTTGTGAATGAAATGTGTTACATTCCATTCGTAGAGGCAATTAGGCATTGTCTTTAGTCTGTGCTTAAGCGAGGGAACATTTATGTGCGGGAGCGTGCGCACGCGCCGGGAGCGCATGTGGCGTCATTAGCGTGCGTGCAATCAGAGTTGATATGAGGAACGCACCTCTGCCCCCCAGGGCTGCGTTCTGAGCCCCCTGCTGGACTCACTGTACACACATGACTGTGTGGCCAGGTTTAGCTCCAACTCCAATGACGAGAAGGCCTATCGGGAGGAGGTTGATGAACTGGCACGCTGGTGCCGGGACAACAGCCTACTCCTGAACATTGGTAAAACCAAAGAGCTGATAGTGGATTTTAGGAGAATACAGCAGGGATTCGAGCCGTTGTGGATAAACGGGGCTATCGTGGACAGGGTGAGCAGTTTCAAGTACCTGAGAGTCAGCACGGCACAGGACAGGAAGGCACTCCAGAGAGTGGTGCGCTCAGCTGAGCGTACTACGGGTATTGCACTACCACCCCTGCAGGACTTATACAACAAGAGGTGCAAATCCAGAGCCTGCAGAATTATGAAAGACCCTCACCACCCCAACAACAGCCTGTTTAAGCTGCTGCGGTCAGGCACGCTGCAAGAACAGAGAGACTCCGACTCAGCTTCTTCCCCCAGGCCATCAGAACACTGAACTCTCCACTCACAAATACACAGACACACACACAACACACACCACTCATGCGGCAACCGCAATTTTTTTTTAATAAATAGAAATCACAAAATGTCACTTAAAAAAAAATCTTTAGAAACACTTTAAAAGAAGGAGGTACTGTATAGTATAGATACAGTAAGAGTTAACACTGTAAATTGTATATTGCATAGTAGTGTACATAAGAACCAGTTCTCAGGAACCTAGCATCTATTTTTACTATGCATATCTTGTGTCTTATCTATTTCTTTTTTTTCTATGCCTATTTTATTCTATTTTATTATTGTATTTTGCACAATATAATATACAAATAGTTAACACTGTAAATTGTACATTGCATAGTAGTGTACATAAGAACCAGTTTCTCAGGAACCTAGCATGTATTTTTTACCATGCATATCTTGTGTCTTATCTATTTAATTTTTTCTATGCCTATTTTATTCTATTTTATTATTGTATTTGCACAATCAATGCGGGCAAGACCACCCGCATTTCACTGTATGCCCTGGTATGTATGTGACAAATAAACCTCTTGATTCTTGATTTTGTTGCAACAGTACAGCACTGAACTTCTGGAATATTTCAACCCTGCATTTGTAATCATTTGATTGGTGGGTTCTGATAAAGCGTTTAGAATCTCAGATCCCATATCCCCAATTCAGTCATTATGCCAATTCTGTTCCTGGCAGTTGTGCTGCCCTACTGTACACCTGGGGAGGGTGTAGACTACCACATGTCTCCTCTGTCGGTCTGGGGAGGGTGTAGACTACCACATGTCTCCTCTGTCGGTCTGGGGAGGGTGTAGACTACCACATGTCTCCTCTGTTGGTCTTTAGAATCGTATAATTTGATTGGAGGGTCTTAATGAAGCAGGTTGAATCATATCGTTTGATTGGAGGGTTTTAATGAAGCAGGTAGAATCGTATCGTTTGATTGGAGGGTTTTATGGAAGCAGGTTGAATCGTATCGTTTGATTGGAGGGTTTTAACCTGTTAACACTTTGAGCGCCATGCCGTGTTTTCCTTTTTACCCCCTTGAATGCCACGGTCCACTCCCAATGTTAACGTTAATATCGCCTAATCTATGTTTTAAATTATGGCTATGTGTCTTATCTGCCCGTCGCTTATCAAAGAATCATTTTCCAGTCAGTGTTGTCAAGGCAGATTGGTTTTTTATCGCTTCATTTACGTTTGAGAGCATTTTGAAAAGCACCCGTTTTCAGGTAAAAAACAACCCATTCTATGATAATCGCCTTTTACTGGAATATTCCAGAACGTTGATATGTGTCGGCCTATTTATGAATCGTTTTCAAATAAACACTAGATGATCAATAGTATACGTGCACGCACCCACGTTCGAGCCGCGCGATGATAATAGCTGCTTTCATTTCCTCATGGATTTTACAGTGAAACAGCCAGAGCACATATCACAAAAAAGCTTATATCTCCTCGAAAACGAGTCTGATTATCCTAACACTGATAACATAGATTCCTTACCTGACATCAGATGGTATCCAAATGGTAAATTCCAATTCCTGATCACCATTCGAAAAAATCGATAAGTATATTGATCCAACGTGTGTACAGTATAACCCATGCTCGCCGCGGCTCAGAGGATCCAGAATGAACTCTGGTAACTCCGGCTGCATCAGTGGACTGGAAAATGTGGACTGGAATATTTTTTCCCCCCCATCCATTTTCATTGAGTCCATTCCAAAAGGGTGATTTACCATCTGGGAGACGATAGGGGGCGCTTTTTTCACATCTGATCGCCGGCGGCCCCTGGATTTCCAACGGTAGGCTCGGGTGATGCAATATGATTTCGGATCAATAAAAAAAAAAAAAAACGAGAAAAGCGTGACGTGGCTTTCAACGTAACTATCGTAAACCCGAGATTAGCCGTGAGTGGCAATCAAAGTGTTAAGTGGTAGCCCTATTTTCAGAAATTTCGCCTAAAGGTACATGCCTAAGTAAATGGAAGATTGCTCCACTTCTGCAAGGTCAATTAGCATGTTATTGGTATCTAGGAACATCTAGGGACCTGGGGGTATGTATTTCCAGTGTCAGAAATATTGTGTCTGTCACTAGGCTTGAGTAAATTGTAATGAAGAAAAGGAGAATATAAATTATGATTTATTTTTGCATCTTTGACGGTGAATAATACCATGTTAAATCTGCGGGGTAAGAGATTTCGCTCACTGAGCTCATTCACCACCTTATTGAGATCAAGTGTAAAATAAATCTAAGCAAATGAATAAAGGGAAGATGATTAAACAGAAGGATTTGTAGATACAGTAATAAATGATAATCGATTTTAATTATGAATTCATATTTGACCTTGAACTTGACCTTGACCTTATTATGGCCAAATCATACATCTATGGATGAAAAGGCTCCTATTTCCAATGGCAGGGTTTAATATGGATTTAGTCATTTCCTTGCTGTTTTACGATAAAAGAGATATAAATAGCATTTTTCCGATAAATTCGTATTTCCAATAAAGCGTATAAAACATCGGTAAAAATGAATGAAAATGAAATGACTACTGTTTTGATATAGTTATGGTCTTTACTCTTGGCTACAAAAAATAAACATGAGCCCTCATGAGGACGATTTTGCCGACCTCTAGTGGCTCGGGTGTGCATTTATTTTAATACAATATATAAATAGAATTAAAGCCCTATTTGTTGCCTGTCGATTGACCTTTCAGGTGACAAAATCCGTTCAGCGGTTCTCGAGTTACATGCCGATATGTGAGGCGTGCCCCAAAGTACGCAAAAGTACACATTACCACCCCAGACTCCCGGGGCTCTAGCTCCGTCAATAATTCGGCGATCTCGAAAATCTTTGCACATGGTTGTAGCCAATGAGCGTGGCTTTCCAATGATACCCCATGATATGATAATTGGGGATGAAATACATAATACATAATACATAATAACATAATCGATTTATGATAAAGAAAAGCAGGGTCCCCCTATAGGGGGACCTTAAGGCTTAACAGAAACAGGTTGAATCGTATTGTTTGATTGGAGGGTTGTAATGCAGGACATAGGATGTACTAACCAGCTGTCTCTCTTCCTGGTCCAACCACTGTTTGTCTCTGAGCATGTCTTGTCTCTGTCTTCTCAACGTCTCCTCCACTCACTCTTTCTCTCTCTCCCATGCTGGCCTCATGTCCTCCACCCTGTCCTACACACACACACACACACACACACACACACACACACACACACACACACACACACACACACACACACACACGTTTATTTATGTCCACATGAACAGAAGTACAAGGAGGCCTCATACAAAGGACATAAACACTGCAAGTGCAGTCAGAAAATTATGAAAGAACAGTCAGGTACAAGGTGCATGGACGGCAGAATCATGGGAAAAGGTAACAGCGTCTCCTCCAAATTGAGCGGCTTCCTATAATTGCTGAGCAGTACCTGGCTAACTGCTTGGCCTTCCTTTTGGGGAGACCGGCTATTTGTAGGCCCCTCACAAACAACTTTGCACATGCCCTAGGCTGCCAAAGATAAAAACTAGGAGTTTACATCTGTAGCCTAGCTGTGAGATGGTCTGCTGTAGCTGTTGGCATGGCCGTAGCCAGCTATGAGGTCACCGAGGTCCGGACCTCGGTAACTATTTGTAACTATTAAAAAAAAAAGAAAATATATATATATTTAAAAAAAAAAAAAAAAAAAAAATGTGTCAACGACCGGTCCACTACTAGGCTGAGACATCGGCCCATTGGTACTGACTGACACTGGGCTGGCCCAATCACATCTCTTACTAAGCACCCCCCCCGCCAGTCGTGCAGGTATATGACTGAGAGGGGGGCTGGTACATGACTGAGATGGGGCTGATACATGACTGAGAGGGGGCTGTGGTACATGACTGAGAGGGGGCTGGTACATGACTGAGAGGGGCTGGTACATGACTGAGAGGGGGCTGTGGTACATGACTGAGAGGGGGCTGTGGTATATGACTGAGAGGGGGCTGTGGTACATGACTGAGAGGGGGCTGGCTGGTACATGACTGAGAGGGGGCTGGTACATGACTGAGAGAGGGCTGGTACATGACTGAGAGGGGGCTGGTATACATGACTGAGAGGGAGGCTGGTATACATGACTGAGAGGGGGCTGTGGTACATGACTGAGATGGGGCTATGGTACATGACTGAGATGGGGCTGTGGTACATGACTGAGAGGAGGCTGGTACATGACTGAGAGGGGGCTGGTACATGACTGAGAGGGGGCTGGTACATGACTGAGAGGGGGCTGGTACATGACTGAGAGGGGGCTGGTACATGACTGAGAGGGGGCTGGTACATGACTGAGAGGGGGCTGGTACATGAGTCAGATGGGGCTGTGGTACATGACTGAGATGGGGCTGTGGTACATGACTGAGAGGAGGCTGGTACATGACTGAGAGGGGGCTGGTAGATGACAGAGGGGGCTGGTATACATGACTGAGAGAGGGCTGGTACATGACTGAGAGGGGCTGGCTGGTACATGACTGAGAGGGGCTGGTACATGACTGAGAGGGGGCTGGTACCATGTATTGGGCATCATTGTAGGTCAAACCATTAAAAAGTTAATTTCCACGGCAGCCATTTTGGATTTTGGTCTCTCACAAATTTCCCCCGCCTTTTTAAAAAATCCATTGAGAAACGAAGTGCCACAGATGACCCAACTACTAGGTCCATATCGTATCATCATAATATTATTTTTTAAATCATTAGGATAAGGGTTCCCTTGATAAAGATGCATGAAAAGGCTGTATAATATACAACACCAGTAGCTCAACTGCAAAAACTGCTTTTTTATTTGATTAGATTTATTTGGAAATTAAAAACACATCATAAAAACAAATTATCTTGACCAATTTGTATTCCTGAGAATATCACCTAAAAGCATTCATTAACAAGCATTAACACTTATTTCCAAGGTGGTCCTCGATGGAAGACATAAAAACACAGCACATTATAGCCTACTCAACTGCAAATTTTTCCTCAACTGCAAAAATGTATGCCTACTTATGTATTAGCCTACAGGGAAAAACACATTCACAACAGGCAGCAAAGTTTGTTTTCAGCCAAGTATGGTAATAAGGTAACTATTAGGATATACATGGTATGGATTACTTACTCTTAATAACTTATTACTATCTGTGGTAGCTCTAGTCTCCACCTACACAAATTGTTTTTGTGCTGTCCATTGATCATGCACCTTCACGTGGTAGGCACATAGGTCAAACTCCCCAAACAAACACACCATTGATTTAATTGCCATATAAGATGAATATAAAACAAGAAGGTGATCTATTAACTGTGTAAACCTTATGCAATATTCATCATTGATATTTGAATACTTGAAATCTGTATGAACTGAGTAGTTAGTATCAAATGAAATAAGATGGAACTGCTCCATGCATTCATTGAATAAACAACTATTTTCTCATTACCAGTATGGTATTGTTTAAATTGTACAGCTTTTTGCACATCTTTGTCAGGGGATTCCAACAATTCTGGACCTGAATGTACCAGTTAATTGTAATCATCTCTCTCCTTATGTCTAGTCAAGCCAGGTTGTGGAGGAGAGAGACAGGGATGAACAGGCTATAGACTACGTTGCCCATCCTGAGCCTGCTATGATGCAGGTGTTTTTACATCACCACCCAAAACAAGATTCAGCCAAGAGCGAGTGAGTACACTGGTCCACTTGTCCATGGCACTTACTACCCAGCTTTGTAATGGGTTGGGGGGGGGGAATAGTACAGTAGGTACGCATATTTAAGGGGACCGTAAGGATGGTGTACTGGTGGGTGGTGTCCGACCGATTATAGTGGGCCGGTCTGGGCCAAAAAAATAAATGGACCTCCCTAATTTCTAAACCCTGGCTACGGCCCTGGCTGTTGGTATTTCAGCATTTTGGTTAGGAAGGCTTCTTCTAAGCTGTAATCAAGAGTACAGCCAACCTCAAGAATGGACACCTCCCTAAGGTGTTAATTTACCACAAATACATCAGGGGTGTTAGCTGTAATATTAGAGAACACAGAATCATAATTGCACAGGTTGAACATGGTTGGCTTCACAGTAGAATGCTTAAACAGCGTGACGGAAGACCTAAACATTTAAGAGATATCTTTCTATCAAATCTACTATTATGTCATGCCTACTTATGTAGAGGCCCCTGTATACATGGCAACCATTTAAGATGTGGGACATGGTTTAAGCTATTTGGTCATTGCCATGATGAATACAGTGAGGAGCATGATTGCTGGAAACCAGATGGAGAGATTCAGTTTAGATGGTAGGACCTGTAATCTGGCTTTCAGAGTAAAGATAACAATGCACTCATCTATGGTAAAACATTTGAACACAGAGTGAGAGACAGAATGGTCCGCAGCAGGGAGACACGCAGTCTCAACTCAGTCCATTGTTCCCGCTGTCTTTGTTGTTGTGCCCACAGGAGGCGACCTCGGGCATTAGTCAGTGGAAGTTGGTGATCCATTCCACACCCAGACATAGATGCTCTGACTGAGATACTGGGGTCAGAGTTAGACCCCACCCACTCCAGGGTAACATCAGCCCAGCAACACATGTCATTAAGGTCCGGCCAGTCTGACCACACACCGAAGCCAGGAGAGCAACTGTCCAGCTTTCCATTCGGCTTTCTCTTGAAGCCTAGGAAGTTAGGGTCCGAACCACGCGCCAGGGGGACCTTACGCCTTTTAGGTCCAAGAAACGAGAAGAACGAGCGAGCGGTCTCACATACTGGTCGTCACTGTTCAGCATATTCAACAGATGGGAGAGCCGTGTAGCAATATATGCCCATTCAAAATTGGGAACACCCAGACCACCCACACACACACACACACACACACACACACACACACACACACACACACACACACACACACACACAAATGAATGAAAGCAGATACGGACCACTAGCTTAAAACTCTGGGAGAGGTGTTTTTGGCCAACAGCTAGGCTAGCTGGTCCGTATCTTCTATTCATTTGTTATTTTTTGGGAGAACTGTTCTGAGATCTGATTTGGCTCAACATCTCCCCAACTGCAAAATGTGAAGATTCCTGAAAGGTCTGTCCCATATCGTCATGGTTCCTGCCTGGCAGTGCTCCTTCCTCTCTCTCTCTCTGTCTCTCTTCCCCCTTCTCCCGCTCTCATTATGGTCAAGTAGGTGCAGCTGTGGTGTTCAGCGAGGCAGCTGATCTGAGGTCTGTGGGCAGAGTACATCAGGGTATATAACCCTGCCCCAGACGTGGAGAATCTGTCAGATGGTAAACTCTCGTTACCAGTTAGTCGTGTTACTTTGCTCGTATTCTCTCTTCTGATGCTTCTAGTTGTTCGCCTGGATCTCATGTTCTTTGACCATGTCTAACTCTGTACTCTCGTCCTCTCTCCTCAGCCTGCTCGGTGAAGACCTGGAGACACTGGCCTGGCTCACAAGGAACTTGTTAACAGAATTCGGCTATAGGGCGACAATAATGTGGTCAAGAGGCATGGTTTCTATCTTGAGCCCTTAATCGGCGTGGTTTATTATTCACATGGCAGAGCAGTTACAATACAGGTCTTCTCTCACTGAGAGACTAGGGGGAAGAGAAAGAAGTGGGAGCAGACATAGCTATTCATACTCGCCACCTGGTAGTACTCCTGAGTATCTCCGCCTAGGGCGCTGTTAAGTGCCACAAGTCAACTAGTGACACTGGTTATTATGACATCCTGTTCTTATATATGATTGGAGCTATGTATGTGACCTGTATATTCTTTATACACTTTAAAACTATGTTACAGTTAATGTGCAGTCGGAATGGAGGCAGAAGCCTTTTTTGATAAGTGCAGTCTCTGTTAGAGGGGGGGGGGATGTGCTCTCTCTATCTGTGGCCTTGAGCTAAGAGCGGGCCCGAGCAAACAGCAGGCTGGCACACATGTTAACCCTTGCCTATCCTGTATAGAGTAGACATATAACCAATGATTAGTACAAGTATGTGTATATATATGTATATACTGTATGCACTATATATATGTACTGTATTATACATGTATGTGTATCTATATATATCTGTAGTATGTGTTGGGCTATGTACTATATATTACGGCAGTCTGCCTCGTCCTCGTCTCAGAACGAAAGAGGCCCATGGAGTAAGGGAGTTAACCCTTACAGTGAGGAAGCAGAACAGACATGCATTCATGTTTGGATGATGTAATGGGGTTTTTCCCAGAAGAGGGTGGTCTGTTGCTTCTCCAGTGGATGTAACGACTAGAAGGGGAGGAGTCCATCCTTACTACGTATTGTACGTTGGTTGGCTAGTGAAATGACATCACAGTGATATCACTGTTTTTGGGCCAATAGAACAGAGGTCTTGACATGATATAAAAATGACTGTTCCTCCTTCGAGAGCCAGAATTTCAGAGTTGTCCATGGCAGGCACAAGCCGTGTCAGGCCATTGCGATCTTAGAAGATAGGATGTTTTGTTTTATATAATCTTTTAAACTGTAATGGATATTTCCAATACAGTGCTTTTTTGTACCGTTTTAAATAAAAACAGCTTTTTATAATATATCTTTTGAGTCCTTGGACTGATTTCTGCCAGCAATGTGCCCCGATGCCAGCCGACGCCCTGATTTCCTATGGAGGGTGACTATGAATGTACTGTAACCTAATGCAGATTGAATCAATTGACTGGTTAATGCTTTTCAGCTAAAAGATATATATTATTTTTATATATATATGCTATGTACTGTATAAATAATATACATGGCAATGTTTGTTGTTTGCGGGTTCCGGTATCTCTGTGTCCGACGGACTCTGTCAAGTATTGTGGGAAATCGGTGTTCGAGTCACTGCAGGACTTGAGGACCGGTACCGCTGGCGGAGGAGGAGAGGAGGACAGGAGGTACTGGGGCGTGCAAACAATGATTACGTGTTAGTACAGTGGTAATACTTATTAACAAAGTAGTAATACAACCAAGCTTTCAAATGAGCAGTATTACAAGCCCTTTCGTAAAATGATGATAATAATAATAATAATAATATAATTGTTATTATAGTCTATAAGAGTTCTCCTAGACATACATTCGGTTTATTACAAACAAGAAGAAATTAACAACTCTTCATGATTACATTTCATATCAACTGGATATAACCAGACCAGTGACTTGAAGTAATCTAGACAGAAATAGTAATTGACTCGAGAACTTGGCAAGTTTAGCACCTCGCCGGGGGATATCGAGCGGCCGCGGGTTTATATCTCGAGTAGGTGATTGAGATATATAGAGACTACCTGTAGCATTTATCATGGCGTCCCTTGGGTTAGGGCTGAGATCGGTAAGATAACAGCCAAAATAAAATAAACTAGAAATATTGAAAAACGGAGAACCGAGCTTTAGAATACACCACACACCAGACAAAGGATATTGATCTGTATGGCCCTCGGTGGAAAGCAGTGGCAAATTAAAGACATCTGCATAGTGGGGGCATTGCTGGTGGAGCGGTTGAGGCCGCAAAATTAGATTAAAGAAAAAGAAAGTAAAGAAAACCCTCTCTCTAAAATGTCTGGCAGTTTAGAGAGACATCAGCGCAGCCATACAGGCTGGCAGCGCCGGCTAATAAGCTGGTGCTAACTGAAGGCTACGTGAGGCTGCCAAAACGGCGCCCACAGGAATGCAGGCTAACTAGCCACAAGCGAACTGGATGGCTACCTAGCCCGAGGCTACGTGAGGCTGCCAAAACGGCGCTCACAGGAATGCAGGCTAACTAGCCACAAGCGAACTGAATGCTAACTGGATGGCTACCTAGCCCGAGGCTACGTGAGGCTGCCAAAACGGCGCTCACAGGAATGCAGGCTAACTAGCCACAAGCGAACTGAATGCTAACTGGATGGCTACCTAGCCCAAGGCTACGTGAGGCTGCCAAAACGGCGCTCACAGGAATGCAGGCTAACTAGCCACAAGCGAACTGAATGCTAACTGGATGGCTACCTAGCCCGAGGCTACGTGAGGCTGCCAAAACGGCGCTCACAGGAATGCAAGCTAACTAGCTCACCACAGGCTAACAAAGCCAGGAGCGAATTGATGGCTAACTAGCCAAGAGCTAACTAGCTCCCAACAGGCTAACAAGCCAGTGCTAACAGGAAGTGGACTGGCCCTAGCCAGACGAGAGCTAACTAGCTCACCATCGGCTAACAAGCCAAGAGCTAACTAGCTCACAACAGGCTAACAAGCCAGGAGCGAATTGATGGCTAACTAGCTAAGAGCTAACTAGCTCCCAACAGGCTAACAGGCTAACAGGAAGTGAACTGGCCCTAGCCAGACGAGAGCTAACTAGCTCACCATCGGCTACCGAGCTGGTGCTAACTAGGTGAAGCTACCTAGCCCGAGGCTACAGGAGGCTACATAGCCCTAGTCTTTAGGAACGCAGGCTAACTAGCCAAAAGGGAATCGAGTGCTATCTGAAGGCTACCTAGCCGGAGCCCGAACTAACATCAGGCTACATAGCTGAAGTGAACAGCAGACGCTAGCTCAGAAGAAGCTGGCGCCGAAGATGCTAGCTCATAAGAAGCTGGCGCAACCAACGCTAGCTCAGGAGAAGCTAGCACAAGAGAAGCTAGCCCAGGAGATGCTAGCTCAGGAGGAGCTGGCGCAACCAACGCTAGCTCAGGAGAAGCTAGCACAAGAGAAGCTAGCACAGGAGATGCTAGCTCAGGAGGAGCTGGCGCAACCAACGCTAGCTCAGGAGAAGCTAGCACAAGAGAAGCTAGCCCAGGAGATGCTAGCTCAGGAGGAGCTGGCGCAACCAACGCTAGCTCAGGAGAAGCTAGCACAAGAGAAGCTAGCACAGGAGATGCTAGCTCAGGAGGAGCTGGCGCAACCAACGCTAGCTCAGGAGAAACTAGCACAAGAGAAGCTAGCCCAGGAGATGCTAGCTCAGGAGGAGCTGGCGCAACCAATGCTAGCTCAGGAGAAGCTAGCACAAGAGAAGCTAGCCCAGGAGATGCTAGCTCAGGAGGAGCTGGCGCAACCAACGCTAGCTCAGGAGAAGCTAGCACAAGAGAAGCTAGCACAAGAGATGCTAGTTCAGGAGGAGCTGGCGCAACCAACACTAGCTCAGGAGAAGCTAGCACAAGAGAAGCTAGCACAAGAGATGCTAGCACGGAAGACGCTAGGACAACAGATGCTAGTGCAACAGACGCTAGCTCAGAAGAAGCTGGCGCAGAAGATGCTAGCTCAGGAGAAGTTGGCACAGGTAGCTCAGAAGAAGCTGGCGCAGCAGATGCTAGCTCATGAGAAGCTGGCGCAGCAGATGCTCGCTCAGGAGATGCAAGCACAAGAGACGCTAGCTCGCATGTTGAGACATCTCAAAGGACTAGAGATCCCCGAAAGGGCCTCAATGGCCCAACTGATGGAAAGAGAAGTAAGGACCCCCGGTCAAGATCCAGGGGATAACATGGTAGAGAAACTAATCCCACAGGTGCGAGACGGGAGCATGTCTCTCAATGTTGCAGCAGGATCAGTCATGAATGGAACACCTATGCAAGGATCATGCTTACTGCTTGAAAAGCTATTCAGAGGAGTCCCAGGGGGTAACCTACTGGCAGCCCGATGCGCAGCATGGTCACAAGACCAGTTACGTATCGAATGTATGCTGTATGACCAAGTCAAAATGCTATCTGACAAAAGGGGGGCCTCCCAGGAGTTCCCCCCGAAAACAACCAAGGACAGAACAGGGAAAAAGAAGTACCAATACCTACCTGCAGACGAGTGGGCCGCACTAACCCCAGAACAGCAAGCAGAGGTGAGGACAAAAAGGGAGGAATTCAAAGCCCGGAAGGAGAATCAATAGTATCCTTACCTTCTGGGGCCCTGACACATGACACTCAAGCAAGTGCAAACTGCACTTGACATACAGCTCATCTGTCAAGAGGAATAATATATAGTGTTATTGTCATTTAGGAAGAAACATGACATAGAATACTACATGCATTTTGTATATATTTTAAGTATAATATGTAAAGATGTCCGTCCTTGCTCTAAACCCAGAGTAAAGTAAAGTGAATTTGTAATCTATTTCATTCAGAAGGGATTTCCTGACAGTAACTATTTGGTAGGTTAGCACCCTACCAACCATATCAGCTGCATGAGCTGTACACTCACCAGCGCCTATGGATAAAAATTGAGACTCTGCAAACTCTCATCAAGCTTAGCACCTTGACGCGGGGGGACAGAGCGAGCATCAGGGTCTCTATATCCGACGGGCCTATCAGATTTGTGGGGGCTCGGAAGCTTCAGCATACAGGACGCTGTAGTGCTGGGGCGGCCAAGTCACTGGTTTATAGGTCTGTCAAAACGGATTGGAGGTTCCGGGGCTTAGAACATGAGTTCAAGTGAGTTGGGCTTTATACTATTTAAATAGGTATCAAAAGCCGAAAGAATATGAACCGAAATGACTGCTGTCAGGTGTCTCTGGAGTAAAATTAATTACAGATTTGAAAAAACCTAACGTAGAAGGTTCTACTCAAAGAAAGAATCACACTTAAAGTATATTTTTGTGATTGCAGTAAAAGTTTACTAACGACTAAAAAGTAACGTAATGTTTACTTAAAGTCAAAAACCTAAAAGGTTCTACTCAAAGAAAGAATCACACTTAAAGTATATTTTTGTGATTGCAGTAAAAGTTTACTAACGACTAAAAAGTAACGTAATGTTTACTTAAAGTCAAAAACCTAAAAAAGGTTCTACTCAAAGAAAGAATCACACTTAAAGTATATTTTTGTGATTGCAGTAAAAGTTTACTCATGACTAAAAAGTAACGTAATGTTTACTTAAAGTCAAAAACCTAACGTAGAAGGTTCTACTCAAAGAAAGAATCACACTTAAAGTATATTTTTGTGATTGCAGTAAAAGTTTACTCACGACTCAAAGAAAGAATCACACTTAATTTTTTTTTTGTGATTGCAGTAAAAGTTTACTCACGACTAAAAAGTTACGTAATGTTTACTTAAAGTCAAATACCTAACGTAGAAGGTTCTACTCAAAGAAAAAATCACACTTAAAGTATATTTTTGTGATTAAAGTAGCGTTTACTCACGACTAAAGGGTAGCGTAATGTTTACTTACAGTCGAAACCTAAGTAGAAAAACAGGTAACAGGTCACCTGAACTAGAAGTAACCTAATGTTTACTTAAAATCAGAATAAGTCCTGCATAAGTCCTGCTACTGTGACAGAAGTGGAACCAGCGTAATAATACAGGCTGGTGTTATCAGCAGGAGCTGAGTCTATAAGAGGCAACATAGCCTGAATCTACAAGCAGGCTAACTAGCCAGAGCTAACACCAGACATAACAGTCACTAACTACCCAGTCTGGACCGAGACAAGCACAACACAGGGTTGACCCCCTGTGCAAGAAGGAAATGGACGGAAACAACAGTCCGAAAGGCCTGGGAACAATGTGCGATGGTAAGGGGGACAAAATCTGAACCAGTGCCATCGGGACGAATAGCAGTATCTGAAAGCAGGACTGAAACTACTGGAGGAAGCGGGTGTAATGGCCCAATACTCTGTACCCTACCAGCCCAATACGAACGGGGTGGCAGAGGGAGCTATACGCTCTATAAAGGATCAGATGATCAAAGTGAATATGTTGCGATCCTGGAATGAACCGACCTCCCTCCTTAGGATACACCAAGGAGACCGACAGTACAGTTCGGACCGGAAGGATCAGAACCTGCCCTATTTCGGGCCAGGAGCATTCTTAGACGGGGGGGGGGGGGGGTCCCCCGGAGTAAGTGGACGACGCAGCGAATGGCAAAAAGGAATATACTGACCCAGATCAGAACTCAGAAATGGAGGAAGACCGGGATAGGTCAAGCTCCAGAGCATCCTCAAGGTCCTCACCTAGACCTCCTAGACCTCCTAGACCGGACAGAGAGACATCGGCCTGGACCCAGGTTACAGGGCGACGAGAGCCCTGAATGGACCTGAAAGAGAGAAAAGAAATGGGTCCTCTGTGGACCGTATCTGTGATGTCCTGCGAGGCCTACGGACAGGGTCACACGACCAGGCCAACCACACTTCAATAGAGGACTGCTGCTACAATTCTCGGGGACCCGTGGGGTCGCCCGAGAAGTGACAATTCAACCTACCTCAAACTATGGGAGAGATCCAAGAGGTCAGAGGGGGTGACCCCAAGATGACCAAGATGACCAAGATGACCAAGATGCCCAAGATGACCAAGATGAC
Organism: Notolepis coatsorum; assembly: GCF_963971535.1. Classification (NCBI taxonomy): domain Eukaryota; kingdom Metazoa; phylum Chordata; class Actinopteri; order Aulopiformes; family Paralepididae; genus Notolepis; species Notolepis coatsorum. The sequence continues at coordinate 104,902,469 of NC_140172.1, read as the reverse complement.
CAAGGGAACAACAGATGCAAGTCTTCCCGCCGGATACCAAGCAACAACGTGACCCCTATCCTGTCGGGCCGTCCAGCCAGGGAACAACAGATGCAAGTCTTCCCGCCGGCTACACCAGGGTAACAGGGAACCAAGATGACAGACGGGGTGTGGAGAGTCACAGCCACGTGACCCCGCAATCGCCATCTCGTCCCCCAGTACAGACGCTATTAAGACAATGGAAAATGACCGACCAGGATGACAGAGGGGGTGTTAAGTGCCACAAGTCAACTAGTGACACTGGTTATTATGACATCCTGTTCTTATATATGATTGGAGCTATGTATGTGACCTGTATATTCTTTATACACTTTAAAACTATGTTACAGTTAATGTGCAGTCGGAATGGAGGCAGAAGCCTTTTTTGATAAGTGCAGTCTCTGTTAGAGGGGGGGGGGATGTGCTCTCTCTATCTGTGGCCTTGAGCTAAGAGCGGGCCCGAGCAAACAGCAGGCTGGCACACATGTTAACCCTTGCCTATCCTGTATAGAGTAGACATATAACCAATGATTGGTACAAGTATGTGTATATATATGTATATACTGTATGTACTATATATATATGTACTGTATTATACATGTATGTGTATCTGTATATATCTGTAGTATGTGTTGGGCTATGTACTATATATTACGGCAGTCTGCCTCGTCCTCGTCTCAGAACGAAAGAGGCCCATGGAGTAAGGGAGTTAACCCTTACAGTGAGGAAGCAGAACAGACATGCATTCATGTTTGGATGATGTAATGGGGTTTTCCCCAGAAGAGGGTGGTCTGTTGCTTCTCCAGTGGATGTAACGACTAGAAGGGGAGGAGTCCATCCTTACTACGTATTGTACGTTGGTTGGCTAGTGAAATGACATCACAGTGATATCACTGTTTTTGGGCCAATAGAACAGAGGTCTTGACATGATATAAAAATGACTGTTCCTCCTTCGAGAGCCAGAATTTCAGAGTTGTCCATGGCAGGCACAAGCCGTGTCAGGCCATTGCGATCTTAGAAGATAGGATGTTTTGTTTTATATAATCTTTTAAACTGTAATGGATATTTCCAATACAGTGCTTTTTTGTACCGTTCTAAATAAAAACAGCTTTTTATAATATATCTTTTGAGTCCTTGGACTGATTTCTGCCAGCAATGTGCCCCGATGCCAGCCGACGCCCTGATTTCCTATGGAGGGTGACTATGAATGTACTGTAACCTAATGCAGATTGAATCAATTGACTGGTTAATGCTTTTCAGCTAAAAGATATATATTATATATATATATATATATATATATATATATATATATATATATATATATATATATATATGCTATGTACTGTATAAATAATATACATGGCAATGTTTGTTGTTTGCGGGTTCCGGTATCTCTGTGTCCGACGGACTCTGTCAAGTATTGTGGGAAATCGGTGTTCGAGTCACTGCAGGACTTGAGGACCGGTACCGCTGGCGGAGGAGGAGAGGAGGACAGGAGGTACTGGGGCGTGCAAACAATGATCACGTGTTAGTACAGTGGTAATACTTATTAACAAAGTAGTAATACAACCAAGCTTTCAAATGAGCAGTATTACAAGCCCTTTCGTAAAATGATGATAATAATGATGATAATAATAATAATAATAATATAATTGTTATTATAGTCTATAAGAGTTCTCCTAGACATACATTCGGTTTATTACAAACAAGAAGAGATTAACAACTCTTCATGATTACATTTCATATCAACTGGATATAACCAGACCAGTGACTTGAAGTAATCTAGACAGAAATAGTAATTGACTCAAGAACTTGGCGAGTTTAGCACCTCGCCGGGGGATATCGAGCGGCCACGGGTTTATATCTCGAGTAGGTGATTGAGATATATAGAGACTACCTGTAGCATTTATCAGGCGCCCTCTAGTGGAAACAGTTATATATGCAGATAGACAGTTACTAGTGTAAACAGTTATATATGCAGATAGACAGTTGCTAGTGTAAACAGATATATATGCAGTTAGACAGTTACTAACAATCCTACACAGAACCTCTGCCTTCAACACTCCCTCTTAGGGTTTAGCATACTGGCTGACTTCTTGGAAAAACATTTTACAAAGTAAATAATATAATCCCAAAAACATCAACAGGGTATGACAGTCTACTACAGACTACAGACCGGTGGCACTCACCTCTGTGGTCATGAAATGTTTCGAGAGGCTGGTCAAGGACCACATTTGTGCCTCCCTCCCCAGTGATATGGACCCTATGCAATTTGCATACAGGACAAACAGGTCCACCGACGACGCGGTCTCCCAGGTACTGCACAGCACCCTCTCGCACCTTGACCGTCAGAAGGGGGGCTATGTGAGACTGTTGTTCATTGACTATAGCTCAGCGTTCAACACCATAGTCCCCACCAGACTGGTGGACAAGCTGATCGAGCTAGGTCTGAGCTCCGCCCTGAGCGCCTGGGTACTGGACTTTCTGAGCGAAAGACCCCAGGCAGTCAGGGTGGGGGGTCAGACCTCCAACACCATCACCCTGAGCATCGGGTCCCCCCAGGGCTGTGTTCTGAGCCCCCTGCTGTACTCACTATACACACACGACTGTGTGGCCAAGTTCAGCTCCAACTCCATAGTGAAGTTCGCAGACGACACAGTGGTGGTGGGGCTGATCTCGGACAACGACGAGAAGGCCTACCGGGAGGAGGTTGAGGTACTGGAACACTGGTGCCAGGACAACAGCCTGCTCCTGAACATTGGTAAAACCAAGGAGCTGATCGTGGATTATAGGAGAGGACAGCAGGAGACGCACACACCACTGATGATTAACGGGGCTACCGTGGACAGGGTGAGCAGCTTTAAGTACCTGGGGGTCCACATCTCAGAGGACCTGACATGGTCAACACACATAGACACAGTAGTAAAGAAGGCGAAACAGCGCCTCTACCACCTGAGACAGTTAAGGAAGTTCAGAGTATCGGGGAAGATACTTCAGTCCTTCTACTCAGGAGCTGTAGAGAGCATCCTGACCGGAAACATCACTGCCTGGTATGGAAACAGCACGGCACAGGACAAGAAGGCCCTACAGAGAGTGGTGCGCTCAGCCGAGCGTACCACGGGTATTGCACTACCCCCCCTGCAGGTTCTATACAACAAGAGGTGCAAATCCAGAGCCTGCAGGATAATGAAAGACCCTCACCACCCCAATAACAGCCTGTTTCAGCTGCTGAGGTCAGGCAGACGCCTGCGAACCCCAGCTACTAGGACAGAGCGGCTTAGGCTCAGCTTCTTCCCCCAGGCCATCAGAGCCATGAACAATGAACATTGAGTGCTCAGAACATTGAACTATCCACACACAAGCACACATGAACACACACACGACACGCACACTGTGCACGCTCACACACGAGCAGCCACTTAACACTTTAACATGAGCGGGCACACACTCATGTCGCACACACGCACACTTATGGCCAAAGGAAAGGACACTTTAAATTAGAATAACAGGAACAGTGTATGCACTACCAAAGCTAACTAGCATGTCCCATATGCTCTGTAAATAACTATGTACAGATACCGAGATGTCACTCCATGTTACCTGTTACCTGTTTACTGCACAATGTTGTTTTTTCATTTTGATTCTATTATATGTACCACTGTATTGCACATCGTTGCGGGCAAGACCACCCGCATTTCATTGTATACCTGTATGCCGTGACAATTAAAACTCTTGACTTGACTTGACTTGACAGTCAATATCTTCACATTAAACATGACCCTTGCAAATCCCTTCAATTTTAATTTGAAACAGGTTTCCTCAGTGTCTGCTACTCTGTCGTCCATTGGACAGTAAACCGGTGTCATTCTTTCTTCTTTTCTATAATGGCATGTTTACATGTTGACACATTGGGTTCCTAGCAATCACAATGGTCCCCTGGTTGCCCTCATAAACAACAGTCTCCATATATACACAATGTCCATCATTTTAAACGGTGTTGACAGAACGCCCATCATCTTCAAAAACACCATATTCGGTATAGAGGATACATTTCAATTACCTACTACATTTTTGAGCAATATATTCATAATCTTATCTCCATCACTTCGAGCAGTTGTTCTAGATAAACACATTTTGCATTGTCATAGCTAGAAACATATACTCAGCTTCACAGGCTGATAGTATCACTGTGGGCTTTAATCCTTAAACCTTTGCTGTCTTTTCTGAAACACCTCTGTCCGTCTGCTGCACCTCTGGGATAACGAAAAACATATTTTTGACGTAGTTCAATGCTTCTCTGTGGGGTCAGCAAAAATACTGTGACACACTTACTCACTACAAAAACATAAGTCAGGGCGAGTACAGGTTGTCTAACAAAATGAAGCTGCCCACAGTTTTTCTATACATCTCTTACTTCAGTCAAAACATCTCAGGAGCTTTTCCACATATCTCCTCTGGGATACCTCCACACAATTTTCAGACTGCCCGAAGTCCATACCTATAAAATGGTCCAACCGGCCTAGGTCTTTCTATTGTTGTCTGGCGCGATGATCAAATCCTCCACTTCTGTATTTAAACATTGTAAATCACTCACCTCTGTACTTAAACATGGAATTAAACATAGGATTAATTTCAGTATTCAAACGTGGTCTCTAGTCAGACATTCAAACCTTGATTCTACTCCTCCCGTATTTAAACCCCGTATCCTCCTTCAGCATTTAAGCAATTTTCTACGAACCATACTTTGTATTTGCCGTGACCTTCAATACCCTCCTGGATTGAATACACCCATTTTCCTCCCACTGTCCTCTGGTAACTTGGTTGAATACACCCATTTCCCGGCATAGTCTGTCAGATATTTTGGGGGTTTGTGTTCCCTTCAGGGATACCTCCCACTGCTTGGGGCACTTGACGTCACCCTCGGGTACTCCTCGTCATCGCCCTCTGGGGGTTGCTGACTGTCTGTCTGCACGACCGTACTAAGTACACTGGGTTGATGTGTCTCTGTTTCTACACACCTTACTCTGGAGTCCAGCTCTGGCTCCTCTGTCTGTGTCTCGCTCTCACATGTTGCCTTCGTGACAAACTTGACTAGCATGTGTTTCTGCACTCTCCCGTTACCGGGATGATAAACTAGGAAAGAAGGGCTTCCTTTTGTCGTGTCCTATGAAAAATCCTTTTACACCTCTGGACTTGGGCTTTCCCCTGTCCTGCAGGTACGCATAACACACTGATCCAAATCGGTGCATTCTGGCTAGATTACGCTTCTTTCCTGTCAGCACTGTATACGGGGTGGTGCCCGAGTGCTTATTAAAACACCTGTTTCTGATGTAAGCGGCTTCTTGCACCGCATAATGCCATAGGCTCTTAGGTAAGTTACTATCTGCTAGCTTACACCTAGCCATTTCGAAAAGGGTGTGCCATTCCCTCTCTGCCACCCCGTTCTGGTGTGGGGGATATGGACGTGACGTCTCGTGTCTTATCTTATACCTTCTCAACAGTGATTGGAACTCTCTGTTTGTGAACTCGGTTTCGTTGTTGGATCTCAGACATCTTACTGTACCATAAGGGGCTATGTCCGCCAGGAATTTTTCCGTGGCCTGGAGTGTGTCACCCCTTGCTTTAAGAAAGTAAACAAACACTGCCCCTGTGCACACGTCTGTAAAATACTGTGCATATCTAAAGCCTCCTATGGACTCGTTTCTTACTGGACCGGCTAGGTCCGTGTCAACTAATGCAAGTGGTACCCTTACTCTGTCTGTGGGATTTCTGTATCTCGGTTGAGTAAACTTCCCTGTTTTGCACACTGCACAATTTTTGTCAGGTCTATGCTTTTTTCCTTCAATGTGCATGGCTTCTGACACTACTTGCAGTTCCAGTAAATCCTCGTAATTACAATGACCCATAATCTCGTGCCATGTCTGAATATCGTGACTGGCCGTCCCGCTACACATATCATTATTATCATTACACTTGTCTTTGTCATTACACTCCGTTTTCAGATAATATATTCTCTGGTACATCTTTATATCAAACCGGGTACCGTCAGGTTCTACAAGAAAATGTTTCCCTTTATCGAAGAATACCTTGGCACCGCTTGCAGTAGCAGCTATTACAGAGAATAGTCCTTGTGGGAACGATGGTACGTAGAGAGCGTTCTTTAACATCACCGTACGCCGGCGCCCCTTACTGTCCGTGAGGCATACCTTTGCGTCTCCCGTCTGTTGCGCCAATCCGTAGGTGCGTCTCCCGTCCGCCAGCTCCATGCTGTGCCTCTCCGGGTGGAAAGTGTCGTCAAAGTTCTTGAACAGACTCCTGTCGTTGATGACATGGGACGACGCACCTGTGTCCACGATCAGTCCCCTCCTCTGGGCTCGCTGCAGCTGGGCCGGTCCGGCGGTGCACGCCCCGAAAGCGCAGTCTTCTTGTCCCGTTATTCTCCAGGCGTCGTCTTGATCCGTCTCACGTCGACCGTCGCCGCCATCGTGTCCGCTGTCGTCATCCTGTCCACAGCCGTCTTCTTGTCCGTAGCCGCCATTTTGTCCGTGGCCTCCGTCTCGTCCATGGCCGCCGTCTCGTCCGTAGCCGCCATTTTGTCTGTAGCCGCCATTTTGTCCATGGCCTCCGTCTCGTCCATGGCCGTCATCTTGCCCATGCGCGTATCGCGCGCTCTGGTCGTGTTTCTTCATGCACGCTCTGTCTGTGTGCCCCGTGGATTTGCAGAAGCTACACCTCTTTGTGCAGTCGCTTCTCCGATGGCCTTTCTCTCCGCATCGCCAACAGTTCCGTCGCGGTCCTGGTTCTCTCCCTTGGCGTCGCTCGGGTCTTCAGCACCCTCTCTCCCTCCTCCGTGGTGGCTGGGTGGGTGTCTTCCGAGGCCTCAAAGTTCCTTAACTTAGCCTTGAACAGTCCCAAAGTCATGTCCGTTGAACCGTGTGTTACCAGGAGTGTGAACGGTTTGTACAGCTCCGGTAGTCCTCTCATTATCATCTTTCTCGGCCTCCGTCTTTAGTGTCGCGGAATATCAGCCCCAAGCTGGTGTCGTCGAGCATGGGCGCTAACTCACAGTACGCGTTTGCGTTACGCTGGTCGTCCAGGGCCCTCATTCATCAACGTGTCTTACGCACAGATATGTGCTTAACCTGTGCGTACGACCATTTCTAAGCAAAGAGTGGGATTCATCAATTTCAACTTGAACTTGACTTCGTGCTTATGTGTACGCACAGCTCGGAGCACACTTAGCTGACGCCCAGTGGTAGAATATATTATTACAACAAGGAAATGAGCTTCTGTGCATTAGTTTCAACACTGGCATGTTCTGTATGAACCGTAATTCATTATAGTTCATTGTAAAATAGCAACAGTAGTGTAATTATGGTCAAAACCCTATAAATAGCATTTGGAATAATAGATCTTTCTCTCAGAATGAATGCAGCATGGTTTATATAGCGTTATCGGAATATACGGGGTGTACTGACTGACTGCGCTCCGCGTAGCTCAACTCGTTATTATTTTGCGCACAGACCTGATGAAATATGACACGTATCATGTAATTTTATAAGCGGAGACATTCTCCCATCACTACACATACACTATATAAAGCTAGTTTACGTCTCTCTCTCAGACAAGAGGGCCACTCACAGATCAGTGACCTGCAAGCTGACCCCTGGTACATGGTACCGTTCCTCTCACACAAGCATACACATAGGACAAGCTCACACACACACACACACAAACCTACACACACACACACACACCTTTGCTCTCAACACACACACACACATCCACACCCTCAAAGCACACACACACACAAACCTACACACACACACACACACAAACCTACACACACACACACCTTTGCTCTCAACACACACACACATCCACACCCTCAAAGCACATACACACACACCTACACACACACACACACCCTGGTACTGACCGGCACTAGATAAGGCCGGATCACATAAATTACCAGGATGCCACAAGCCGGATGAAATACGACTGGGTCATTCAGTGGTCACGAAGTCCAGTCTCCATTAAATCACAGATCGTTATCCTATCACATGCACCTACTTACACGTAAACGTGCGATACATGCACTCATGCACGCCGGACATACAGGCTGACCAATACACAAGACACACAACGTGCACTGAGGAGAGACACCACATACACACTGAACTATGGGATCGCTAATAAAGAACACCCCCACAGCCAAGGGGGGACTTCACTTCACTTCACTTGACTTCACTTCACTTCTTCTGCTTTGATTTCGACTGGACACAGACTGGACGGAGGAAACATGCTGGACTGACACAATGACTTGACTTTTATACTTTCCTTTAATATACTCAACCGGCCGGTTGTAACAATCTCTAGATTTCAATTGTACCTTGCTAATTTGCTGTTATGTTAAACTGTTTATAATAAATACCTTCAAAAGTGTTTCATCTCTTATATTTTTAAGTATAGTATACAACTTTCACGTTTGAATCTAAAACGTGACAGACCGCAGAAACACGGGAACGTTTTGATTATGGCTTTACGTTAAACGAAACAAGTGGAATTTCGAAGCTGTAAGCAGAATACAAGTCACATGAACACCCACAATATAGTGTTCTTCCCCCTTTTTACTGTATAAGAAAGAATAAAAAACGCATTGCAATGACACCAGGGTGTATGTGTATTACAAAACCCTTGCAATAATGTGTCTTAAATGAATGAAAAGCATACATGCTCTGGACACAGAGCATATCGTGTGGGTGATATAACTTGTATTATGCTTACAGAATTCCACGTATTTAGTTTTACAATGTCAAAGCCTTTTAATGTAAATCAAAACGTTCCTGTATTTCTGCAATCTATGTGCAAAATAATAACGAGTTGAGTTCTAACAAAGAACATATTACATGCTGGTATGCTGATAGAGTAAACTATTATATGAATATGATATGATATAAGGTATACACTGGTCCGTCGCATACACTGGTATGCGCAAGTTACTGTTGCATAATGTAGGCTATGGCTGCTATTATATGTAATTCATATAGGCTACCTAATAGTATATGATTTTTAGAGGCATCTATTTTGACAACAAAATAGATGCCTCTAAAAATCATATAGCCAATCGAACACAACTAATAAAGGCATTCATATTACAGCACGGTTATAATGACACACAACCAACGCCAAACAGTGGTCAACGAACGGTCTTTATTAGTATTTTGAGCTGTCCAGGCAGAATTGCAGCAATGGTCTTAGGGAGCCGTTGATATCTGACATCACCGTTTACAAGTCCGCCTTTTATTTATCCCATAACACGCATTGTGTCTTCTTGGTTCGACAGCAGTGAACAATCTCTGTGAAGTTTCTCAGAGTTCCGCTCGGGTCAGTCCATTATTTCACATCCCATGGGTGGTGTTTCATCACTTTCATGACCATATATGGATAATCATGCACAAGCATTGACGGTAGAACAAAGAGGTATTCATCAACACGGAGGAGCATAGGACCTGTGTACGCACGGTTGATGAATCCCAATATTTCTGTGCGTGCACTGATTCTAAATTCTGTGCTTACGTGTGGAAATAGAACATCTTCTACGCCACGTTGATGAATGAGGGCCCAGGGCTTGCTCTTCCGCCGTCAGTTCTCCCGTGGGGGCTGCCAGGATCGTCTCCTTCAGCCCCCGCACCGTGCATGCAGCATAGCATGCGCTCTTCCCAGAGCTCATAGTTCTCTGCTTTTCCATTGAATGATGGCCATTTGCCCCTTCTCTTGTTTTCCATCCTCTTGGTTAGTGGTAGGCTTAGCTTTAGCTCTTGTTAGCCTAGCGTCTAGCCACGTGGTGCTCCCGGCGCTAACCTAGCCTGTACTTCAGCTAAGCTTGCTACAGTACCCTTATTATTTCGCCCGGCGTTATCTGGGCCCATAACCTGTTAACAGAATTCGGCTATAGGGCGACAATAATGTGGTCAAGAGGCATGGTTTCTATCTTGAGCCCTTAATCGGCGTGGTTTATTATTCACATGGCAGAGCAGTTACAATACAGGTCTTCTCTCACTGAGAGACTAGGGGGAAGAGAAAGAAGTGGGAGCAGACATAGCTATTCATACTCGCCACCTGGTAGTACTCCTGAGTATCTCCGCCTAGGGCGCCCTCTAGTGGAAACAGTTATATATGACAGTTACTAGTGTAAACAGTTATATATGCAGTTAGACAGTTACTAACAATCCTACACAGAACCTCTGCCTTCAACAGAACTGATCTGACCCCTGCCCGGCTGACTATCCCTGTCCCTGCTCTGACCCCGTCTGTCTGACTCTCTTGCCCCCACGCACAGCCTGGACACTATGAGTATCACCCCTGTGTATCGACCCCTGCCTGGACATTGACCATTCTATTAAATATACCCATATTGGGTTTAAACCTGTCTGCCGTTTCGCCTTGTCTGCAAATTGGGTTCCAAACACAACCGTGATACATATATGTGTCTTCAGTACAGTATCTACACTGTACTTGTTACTAGGCAACAAGGACACTGCCAGCTGTTTTTGTAATTGACCTATCTCAACCCTATATCTCAAATAGACCAAAAAGGTGATCTATTGTAAACCCTATGCAATATTCATATATTTGGATATTTGAAATCTGTCTGAAGTGAATAGTTAGTATCACAGCACCACGGTGGTGCAGTGGTTAACACTGGTTAACAGTGTTGCCTCGCAGCAAGAAGGTCCTGGGTTCGATTCCCACTTGGGGACCAGGTTGCCGGGTTGCGAGGTACCCAGGTGGGGTATCTCCCGGGCCTTTCTGTGTGGAGTTTGCATGTTCTCCCCCGTGCTCGCAAGGGTTTCCCCCCCAGGAAAAGAGATAAACCAAATGGAAAAACATGCAGAACGCTGTTGTGTCCCTGGCAGAGACGGACAGGAGCACTTGGATTGGTCCCCGGGTCTGCTCCTGGCTGCCCCTGGGGGGGAGGACAACAGGATGGGTGAAGCGCAGAGAGGACCTTTAATCGGCGACCCCAAAAAATGCACGTGTGTGTGTGTGTCGCCCATCTCACATGTGTGTGTTCGCTGCATGACAATGTAGCAATGTGTGCTACAAATAAAGACATGAAGATGGAACCGCTTCATGCACTGATTGAATAAATAACTATTTGCACTATTACCAATACGGTAGAAAAGACAGAAGTTTACTGTGACCTAAACTATTTAATACTTTTGTCCAACAAAAACAACAACAATAATAATAGCCTAATATGATGATGATGATGATGATGATGATGATGATGATGATGATGATGACAACGAAGAAGAAGAAAGTAATTTTCATAGTTTCTTCTTTTTCGTCATCATCACCATCACCACCACCCACTGGCATCAGCAGCCTCCCTCTGTTTCTCCCTGTGTCTGCTATAGAGCCGGGTGCTCAGTGTCCACAGCAGAGTTACAAGTGGTGCCGTGACATGCTGTGATCACTGCTTTCAGCTGCTACGCCCCAAAACTGTGGAACTCTCTCCTGCAGGTCATTAGGACAGCAGACTCGGTTGGCACTGCTCAAAACGTGCCTTTTTAAAATAGCTTTTAAATGAATTATTATCTTTATTTTATTGTCTTATTTTCCTTTATTTCTATAATTTGTACATAAATATTTATTATCATTGTTATAATTGTTTTATGTATTTTTTTAAATAATTGTATTTGTTCTTTTTTAATGTCTTATTTTTGTGTTATTACATGTTTTCTTATTGTTTACTATCTAATGTTGCTATTTCATTATTTTAACTATTTAATTTTTTGGTCTTTATTATTATTTTATTTGTAATTATTTTATTGTCTTATGTTATTGTCTTACTGTTTGTCTTATTTAGCTATTTTTACTATCGTATCTAGTTGTTTTATTACCGTTTTTATCATTTTCATGTCTTATAATTTCCATCCTTAGTTATGGAGCGATTGTAATTATTTTCAAATAATTTTTTTTATCCTTTTGTTTCGTTTTTTGTGTAAAGCACTTTGAGCTGCAATCTGTATGAATGATGCTATATAAATAACGTTATTATTTTACATTTATTATATATTATTATTATTATAAAATATATATTTTAAGACTTCTAATGTTTTTAGACATAATATCTATATTATTCAAATGGGTGCTAAATATATTATACTTTATTATTATATTACATTATATTATAATATATAACATTACATTATATTATATCATACATATTATAGTACTCAAATATGTTCCGTTGTGATGTCACAGTATGATGTCACAGTATGATGTTCCGTTGTGATGTCACAGTATGATGTCATAATACAACATTCTAGAACATTTGTGTATCTATTCAACTTTTCTCTCTGAAGATCTCAGATATCAGAAGACAAGTGAAGATCTCACTTGTTGTTCCCGGCTACTTGTCTGTAAGCTTGAATATATTCTGTAGATACAATTTAAAATCCCCACATGGAAAAGGAAACAATGTCCTGTACAATCCTTAATGAGCTGCGTCTGGAGGGAAGGTTCTGTGATGTGGTTATTAAAGTCAACAGCACTGAGTTTAACGCCCACAAGGTCATCCTGTGTGGCTGCAGCGACTATTTCAGGTAAGTTTAGCTTGGTTCAGGTTAGCTTGGTTAGTAAAAGATACTATACTGTATGTCTACTGTAAAAAGATACTATACTGTACGTCTACTGTAAAAAGATACTATACTGTATGTCTACTGTAAAAAGATACTATACTGTACGTCTACTGTAAAAATATACTATACTGTACTTCAGCACACTCTTGTTGGCACTGCTCAAAACGTACCTTTTTAAAATAGCTTTTAAATGAATTATTATCTTTATTTTATTGTCTTATTTATCTTCATTTCTATAATTTTTACTTAAATATTTTATTATCATTGTTATCATTGTTTTATGTATTCTTTTAAATAATTGTATTTGTTCTTTTTGAATGTCTTATTTTAGTGTTATTAAATTTTTTCTTATTGTTTACTATCAAATTTAGCTATTTTATTATTTTAACTATTTAATTATTCTGTCTTTATTATTATTTTATTTGTAATAATTGTGGGCTGTCCCCGACTAAGGATTTGTATAGTCGCCAAAATTAGCCGATAGTCGACAAAAAAAAAAAAAAAGTATAATAATATTATTATTTTATTTATCATTCCATTTGGGCTGTGGGGGTGCTTAATGTCTGAAGGAGTCGACGGAAGGCTTCTTGTCCTCTGCAAAAGCATGCAATTGGTCCACTGATGGATACATCTTGATATTTGTCTAGTCTAGTGTGTTTATTAGATGGGTGAAATCCTCTTTCAGTGCCTCTGTGCCTGTTTTCTTAGGCAGTTAGCCACACTTCTAGGCCTCTTTTCTTTTGGAAAGACTGATAAATAAAAATAAAATGTAAAAAAAAAGAATTATATAAAAAAGATATTATAAACGTTTTTTTTTTGCATTCGACTAAGAGGTTGGCAGTCGACTACGGCTCCTTTCGATCGATTAGTCGACTATTCGACTAATAGGGGTCAGCCCTTATGTTATTGTCTTACTGTTTGTCTTATTTAGCTATTTTTACTATCTTATCTAGTTGTTTTATTACCGTTTTTTTTTAAATAATTTTCATGTCTTATAATTTCCATCCTTAGTTATGGAGTGATTGTAATTATCTTCTTAATTTTTTGTATTCTTGTTTCATTTTTTGTGTAAAGCACTTTGAGGTGCAATCTGTATGAATGGTGCTATATAAATAACGTTATTATTATTTTACATTTATTTTAATTTTAATGACAAAATATATATTTCAAGACTTCTAAAGAATGTCATGTTTTTTTAATATCTATATTATTCAAATGGGAGCTAAATATATTATACTTTATTATTATATTACATTATATTATAATATATAACATTACATTATATTATATCATACATATTATTTATATTATTCAAATGCAACTCAAATATGTTCTGTTGTGATGTCACAGTATGATGTCACAGTATGATGTCACAGTATGATGTTCCGTTGTGATGTCACAGTCACAGTATGATGTTCTGCTGTGATGTCACAGTATGATGTCATAATCAAACATTCTAGAACATTTGTGTATCTATTCAACAATTATCTCAGAAGATCTCAGAAGACAAGTGAAGATATCACTTGTTGTGTCCGGCTACTTGTCTGTAAGCTTGAATATATTCTGTAGATACAATTTAAAATCCCCACATGGAAAAGGAAACAATGGGTCTCATTCTCCAAAATTTTTCAAAGAGTTCTCTTGGAAGACTTATCTTGGAACCGACTGAGACAGAATCAATGACAAGTTCACTCTGAGTCCCGAACGTGCTTGTAATATGTCTTAAGTGGCTCAAATGGTCGCACCTGTGATATGATCTGATATCTGCTTGGAGAATGGCATTATGTCTTAAACTCGAAAGCGCGTTCCCGTTCAGGTCATTTGCATACAAAACACCGCCTCCAGAGCTCCTTATAAGGCAAAGTAATGACGCAGCTGTGTGGAAATGGATGCGGAAGTGCCTTGCGAGTCTGCGCGACCCATCGAAATGAGATTAGATTAATGTATTGTCATCATATATAGTACTTCTACTGTGCTAAGACCCTATACTTCTACAGTGAAAATATATTACTACACAGGACAGAATGTTGCTTACTGTTTACTCATCAGATATCTCTATACTCTACATCCCACAGAACCCTCTTCACTCGCTGGAGCGACTCAGAGAAACCAGTCTACACTATCCCTTGGGTGTCCCCGGCTATGATGCAGCTCATCATAGAGTACGCCTACACACACTTTGTGCCGGTGACAGCAGAGAACGTGGAAGAGCTTCTGGTGGCTGCAGACCAGCTTCTCGTCACTGGCATAATAGGAGCGTGCTCTGACTTCCTAGAAGGCCAGCTGTCTCTGGAAAACTGTGTCGGCATCTGGAGGTTCGCGGACATCTACTACTGCCCTGACCTGAGGCGCAAGGCCCATCTCTTCATCGTGTGCCACTTTGAGGACGTGCTGCGCGTCTCACAGGAGTTTGTGGAGCTGTCCCTGCAGCAACTGGTGGACATCATCAAGAGGGATGATCTGAACGTGAAGAACGAGGAGACGGTGTTCGAGGCCATCCTCCATTGGATCGACCACTCCTGTGAGGAGCGTAAAACACACATCCCTTTGCTGCTGCCCAAGGTAACTAATTGTATTACTGTGCATTGCATTAAAACAACACTAGGTTCCCTAGTACAGTGGTTCTCAAACATTTGGGTCCAAACCGTTCCCTAGCAACAGAATTCCACTGAAACCGTCTACAACCGCTGTCTAAGTTGTACTTGCTTGTCTCTTCCCAGGTTCGCATGGGCTTGATGAGGCCTGACTACTTCGGGAACAACGTCCTGAAGAACCCTGTGGTGAGGGACAGCCACGACTGCAGAGCCCTCATCCTCAGCGTCCTGAACCCCCCTGGCTCCGACAGGCTCCCAAACCCCCTGACCCGCCCACGCCTGCCCCAGGAAGTCCTATTGGCCATCGGAGGCTGGAGACACGACAGTATTGTCATGGAGGCTTACGATATCCGAGCCGGTGGATGGATGGATGTGAGCGTTGAGGCGGAGAGACCCCGGGCCTACCACGGCACCGCTTATCTCCACGGTCTGGTCTACTGCGTCGGCGGAAAAAACGGCGTAGAGTGTCTCAACAGTGTGCGCAGGTTCAACCCCGTCACTCGCAGCTGGCTGCAGGCAGCTCCCATGCACTCACGCCGCTGTTACGTCAGCGTGGTCGCGTTGGACGGCTGTATCTACGCCATTGGAGGGTTCGACGGACACGTTCGACTGAACACCGCCGAGCGCTACGAGCCTGAAACCAACCAGTGGACAGTGATCTCACCCATGCTGGAGCGCAGGACCGACGCCGGCGCAGCAGCCCTCCATGGCAAGGTGGGTGGAACTCAGGAACACAGGGTGGTAGATGAACACAAGGAACGTTAGATCAGAAATCATAAATGTCTTTATTGCCAAGTGAGCTTGCACATACAAAATATGTGTCTGGGTCGCGTGAATGCTTTACCCAACGCAGTTGTGTTTCCGCGTCTCTGATTGGCCAGATCATTTCTGGTCATGTGACATGTACGCCCAATCGTGGGACCGCAAGTGTCTATACTGGTTAAGCTTAGGTGCTCTTTTGAAGTTGGTTAACACTTTAACTGCCGGAAGACGCTTTTAGGCGCCCTTCCCCGCCATGCTCAAGTTGCCGAAGACGCCGTAACTCGTCTTTGATATCAATATTTCAAAAATCTGTGATCGGAATCATATTTCCTTTCCGGGGCCCTGAGACACAAGTGTGATCTCCTCTCAATCCTCTAGCGGTTCAAGACCGCCATCTGGTGGCCGATCGGCAGATCGAAAAAACGGATGTTACCTTTAACCCGGTAGGACTCACTCCATATGGGGTCCGGGCACTCGCTAGTGTTAGAGAGACTCAGTCTTCACACAGTGAACATCGATCCCTGCAAATAACTCGAAAAAACAACATGATTTGGACGTATATATTATTATACAACCTGGAAATGGACCGGATATTTCTATATCCCATAATAGGAAAATGTCTGTTCCACGCTCATCGCCCAACGGCGCGAGGAAGATACGGTAAGATTCAGCGTTATTTTTCAATGTGTACGATACTAACTGCTATGATGAACATTTGACCCACATTAGATGAATGGTATAACGCTGCCTACGGAATTATAAACGCCCCCTCGGCCATCCGGTCAACATCAGATTATGTGTAGTAACTTCCAGAAGTCCGTCCAGTTGGATTTTTTTATATCGCGCCGATTGCTATCAAACTGTATTTCATCATCAATATAATGCATTTGGAGCTATAAATCACGTTCTGAAGAAAGCTGCAGAAAACGATAAAAACATACTTATACTTTAGACCAGACCTGGGCATTGTACGGCCCGCGGGCCGGATCCGGCCCGCGGGATGATTCTGACCGGCCCGCGAAAGATTACATGATAATAAAAAAAAATAAAAAAAAAATAAAAAAAAATATTTTTATTTTTATTTTTATTTATTTTTTTTATTTTAATTTTTTTTTCATGTCAACGTTCACACGCACAGTATACGCTTAGGAGACATGCTCAGAAGATGTTGGTTCTCTTTGGATCCACCTACATATGTGAACAGACATTCTCAGTCATGACGTTTACCAAGTCCAGGTACAGATCCTCTCTCACTGATGAACATCTGGCAGCTGTGCTTCGCATCTCCACCTCAGACATGCAACCTGACTTTGATGGACTTGTTAAAGCTCAACAGAGACTGGATTTCTCACACTGAATGAAAAAAAGAACTGAAGAACACTAAAATGTGGAAATATAACAAGTGAAATGGGACACTTGATATTTTTTTTTCTTTTTTTTGCACAGTTCTGAAAACATTAAATGTTTAATATAGGCATGTAAAGTAAAAAAAGGCTACAAAACTGGGACACTTTTCTTTACACAGTTCAGTGACATGTCTTGTTTATTTTTGCTATAAGATGATGTGATGTCTTTAGAAAGCTAAGAAAATCCTTGTTTCAATAGTATATGAAACTCAAAATGCCCTTTGTTATTAATGTTTCACATTTTGTTTATCATTTTGGAAATAAATTCTATTTGAATAAATGATATTTTTGAAAGCTAACCTCACCTTTTAATTGCCAAATAATAACATACACTCTTACCAGGGGTCAAAACAATGCCATTTACTGCTTTTTATATAGAAATAAAATGTATATTATGCATAATTGAGTTTGGAATTTTGGCCCGGCCCCCCAACATATTTTCAGTTGCTCATTCGGCCCCCCGGGAAAAATAATTGCCCACCCCTGCTTTAGACCATATTTTACTATGAATATGTGAATGAAAAAGTTTAACGTTGCTACACAATGAACAATACATATAGGACTTTGAATGGGCCCTAATAATGGCAATCTAGCAATAGGATTTAAAAGATTATAGCCCTGCAAAGAAGGGGAACTTATCCATAGACAAATAGAGCTGGCAACAGATGGTATATCATGAATTTAACCTCCGGCAGCCAAAGTGTTAAGGTTAGAGTTTGTCTTAGAGCAGCGGTTCTCAAACTTTTTTGGCCGTGCACCCCCTGTCACCTCCCAACCTAGCTGACGCACCCCCCAATGGGTTTCTGTTAGAAACAATTGTTGCTGGTCTCCGTGCACAGATTTAATTTTTTATTTTATCTCTTTTTCCCTCGGCAACTATGGATAGGGAATTTCTTTATTTAATTAAAATGTTCACGACAACATGGATGCATGTACTTTGCCAGCATGTTTAATATCCATAATACTAAAGGTTTGACTAAGATTTGTATGAAATTTTATTGTAAAAAAAAAAGAAAAAAAATTATTTGACCACCATTAGCCTTTTCATGTCACGCACCACCTAGAGGGCGCTCGCGCACCACAAGGGGTGCGCGCACCACAGTTTGGGAACCACTGTCTTAGAGCATGGCGATAGAACGCCTGCCCTTCTTTCGACGGTTAAGCTTAGGCACTCTTTCGAAGTTGGTTAAGGTTAGAGTTTGTCTTAGAGCATGGCGATAGAACGGCAGGTAGTTTGCAGGCTGTTCGACCCGGAAATAGGCGCAGAACTTGCTGTCCCACGATTGGCGCACATGTCACATGACCTGGCCAATCAGAGCGCAAAACTCGCACGCGGAAACACAACTGCGTTGGGTAAAGCATACACGCGTCTGGGTCCTTTGGTGCATCAACATTAACACTTTGGATGCCACGCCCGAGATTTCTCGGGTTTACCCCCCGCGGGTTGAATGCCCACGCCCGAGATTTTTTTATTTTTTTTTTATTAGCGATCTGAAATCATATTGCATCAAGCGAGCCTACCGTTGGATATCCAGTCACCCCAGGCTCTCAGATGTGAAAAAAGCGCCCCCTATCGTCTCCCAGATGGTAAATCACCCTTTTGGATTGGACTCAATGAAAGTGGGAGAAAGGATTTCTGACTCCACATTTTACGTCTCACTCATGCAGCCGGGGTTACCAGAGTTCATTCTGGAGCCTCTGAGCCGCGGGGATTATGTGTTCTACTGTACACACGGTGGATCAATACAGTTATCGATTTTTTCGAATGGTGATCAGGAATTGGAATAATCCATTTGGATACCATCTGATGTCAGGTAAGGAATCTATGTTATCAGTCTTAGGATAATCAGACTCGTTTTCACGGATATATAAGCGTTTCCCCTATATGTGATATAGCTGTTTTGACTGTAAAAGCCATCAGGAAATAAGAGCAGCAATTATCAGCGCGCGGCACGAGCGTGCATTCGCACACATATACTATCGATCATCTAGCATTTATTTGAAAACGATTCATAAATAGGCCGACAAATGACAACGTTCTGGAATATTCCAGTAAAAGGCGATTATCATAGAATGGGTAGTTTTTTCCGCGAAAACGAGTGATTTTCAAAATGCTATCAAACGGAAATGAAGCGATAAAAAAACAATCTGCCATGACAATGTTGACTGGAAAATTTGTCTTTGATAAGCGACGGGCAGATTAGACACCATAATTTAAAACATAGATTAGGCGATATTAAGTTAACATTCGGGTGGGTTTGGGCATTCAAGGGACTAATAAGGAATTAACCTTGGGCAGTGAAAGTGTTAACAGACAATTAAAGTAGAATGAAATAAAATGGAATATATAAACTAAATTAGAATATTCTTTCTTACAGGTTTACATCTGTGGTGGCCTCAACGATGCAGAGCGTCTGCTCACAGCTGAGTGCTACAGCCCAGACACCGACCAGTGGACTCTGATCGCCCCCATGAGCAGCAGGCGTGCCGGAGTGGGAGTGGCTGCGTATGGAGGACAAGTCTATGCGGTAGGTGCACACAGAGACAAATGCTTTATACTAGATATTTTTATAGATATGTATCATTTGACTTTCAATGCTGCTGTGATGCCCTCATTTCCCTAAGTTGATTAATACAGTGTCTGCCTGCCTTAACCACATACTAAAACATTCCTCTCATGTGTCCTGTCCTCAGGTGGGAGGGTTTGACGGTGAAAATGACCTGCGTAGCGCGGAGGCCTACAGCCCCTTGGCTGACTCCTGGCGCGCCCTGCCCGACATGCTCACCCCCCGCAGCTGCTTTGGCATCGGGGTGTTGGACGGCCTGCTCTTCGTGGTCGGAGGCCTCAAGGGCTTCTTCAGCTCCACCACCCTCTCCAACGTGGAGCGCTACGACCAGAGCAGCGACAGGTGGACTGTAGCCGAGGACATGAAGATCCAGCGCTGTGGCCTAAGCTGCTGCATAATGCATGGCCTGCCTAACATGAGCCAGTACGCCGCTCCCCGTGGCTCCCTGCAGTGACCCCTGGAGGAGGAGGAGGAGGAGGAGGAGGAGGAGGCAGAGGAGGAGGAGGAGGAGAGGGAGGAGGAGGAGGAGGAGAGGGAGGAGGAGGAGGAGGCAGCAGGGGGATCCATCTAAGAACTTTAAACATTTATTAGACCAGTCCAAAAGAAATCCTAAGAAATTAATAAATGACTATCAGCCAAAGGTTTAGTAATTCCGACAATATCTGTTTTTAGTTTGTGTAATGCACATAATATGAGTACTTACACCCCCAACCCAAGCTGATTGCAGATCACTATCTATCTATATGGAGGCTACCATCTCTCCTCACAGAGATACTGGACACCTGACAAACACACACACACACACACACACACAGTGAGTGGACGTCTCGAGGTGATGGTCAAGGTGGTCCTCTCTGCCCCGCCAACAGCGTCGACTGCAGCGGCTGTTCTTCCTCAAACCAGTTCTGACCGGCTGGATCTGCTCTACATCGTCCTCAGTCGACCTACAGCGTCTAACCTGCTTCAACTGGATCAGAGCGGTTCTCCTGCCCCCTGGGGACTGTGGTTCTCCTGGTTCTCCTGCCCCTGAGGACTGTGGTTCTCCTGGTTCTCCTGCCCCTGAGGACTGTGGTTCTCCTGCCCCCTGAGGAGTGTGGTTCTCCTGGTTCTCCTGCCCCCTGAGGAGTGTGGTTCTCCTGGTTCTCCTGGTTCTCCTGCCCCTGAGGACTGTGGTTCTCCTGCCCCCTGAGGAGTGTGGTTCTCCTGGTTCTCCTGCCCCCTGAGGAGTGTGGTTCTCCTGGTTCTCCTGCCCCTGAGGAGTGTGGTTCTCCTGCCCCCTGAGGAGTGTGGTTCTCCTGGTTCTCCTGCCCCCTGAGGAGTGTGGTTCTCCTGGTTCTCCTGTCCCTGAGGACTGTGGTTCTCCTGGTTCTCCTGGTTCTCTTACTTACTACTTACTTACTTACTCCTGGTTCGCCTGGTTCTCCTGCCCCTGAGGACTGTGGTTCTCCTGGTTCTCCTGCCCCCTGAGGAGTGTGGTTCTCCTGGTTCTCCTGCCCCTGAGGAGTGTGGTTCTCCTGGTTCTCCTGCCCCTGAGGAGTGTGGTTCTCCTGGTTCTCCTGGTTCTCCTGCCCCTGAGGACTGTGGTTCTCCTGGTTCGCCTGGTTCTCCTGCCCCTGAGGACTGTGGTTCTCCTGCCCCCTGAGGAGTGTGGTTCTCCTGGTTCTCCTGCCCCCTGAGGAGTGTGGTTCTCCTGGTTCTCCTGCCCCTGATGAGTGTGGTTCTCCTGGTTCTCCTGCCCCCTGAGGAGTGTGGTTCTCCTGTCCCTGAGGACTGTGGTTCTCCTGGTTCTCCTGCCCCTGAGGACTGTGGTTCTCCTGGTTCTCCTGCCCCCTGAGGAGTGTGGTTCTCCTGGTTCTCCTGCCCCTGAGGAGTGTGGTTCTCCTGGTTCTCCTGCCCCCTGAGGAGTGTGGTTCTCCTGGTTCTCCTGCCCCCTGAGGAGTGTGGTTCTCCTGGTTCTCCTGCCCCCTGAGGAGTGTGGTTCTCCTGCCCCCTGAGGAGTGTGGTTCTCCTGGTTATCCTGGTTCTCCTGCCCCTGAGGAGTGTGGTTCTCCTGGTTCTCCTGCCCCTGAAGAGTGTGGTTCTCCTGGTTCTCCTGGTTCTCCTGCCCCCTGAGGAGTGTGGTTCTCCTGGTTCTCCTGCCCCTGAGGAGTGTGGTTCTCCTGGTTCTCCTGCCCCTGAGGAGTGTGGTTCTCCTGGTTCTCCTGCCCCCTGAGGAGTGTGGTTCTCCTGGTTCTCCTGCCCCTGAGGAGTGTGGTTCTCCTGGTTCTCCTGGTTCTTTTTATTTACTATGCTTTTCTGCTGTTGTTCTTAGCTCTATTTATTTAAATAAAAATGTCTTATGTACTTTAGATACTATTGCTACCATGTATGTATATGTGTTTCATTACATGTATATACATACATACCAAGTATTGGCCTGTTCTATTCTCCATCCATCTATCATCCACATCAGTGATTCCCAACCTGGGGTCCGCCAGGGGGCGCAGGGGGTCCGCCAGACCACGGATGAACCCCCTGGATTTTTTTTAGAGAAATATTTAATTAGCATATTTTTATCATCAGAAGCATGAATAGTCTCTCCACTACAATAAAAAATAAAGATAAATAAATAAACATCTAGACATGATTTTTGAACGTTAACAGTAGGCTACCGGGTAGCCGCTAAAACGCGAATCAGTTGACTGTATCACTTTCCGTAGCTAGCCTAGCACGCTAGTTAACTTTCTCGGCTCGTCTGCAGTCAGCCGCCAGAGGCGAAAATGTGTGACAAACGAAAAGGAGATGACGGCAGCTCATCTGCAAAAAAAGTTAGGACCTACAGCAATTGCGAAAATTACATCACCATGGGCTTCACTGAGGGACCAGACAAACGACCTGAGTGTGTGATTTGTGGAGAAAAGTTGGCAAACTCGAGCCTGAAGCCCAGCAAGCTGAAGAGACATCAGGCGTCTAAGCACCCAGAAACCGTTGGGAAGGATCCAGACTTTTTTCGGAGGAAAGAACAGTCTCTCAAGGCGAACAAGCCCGTTGATGTTAGAGTAGCGTGGAGCAGGGGTGGCAGTGATTTACAGAAGGCTACCGAAGCCTCCTTTGAGTGTTCGCTTTTAATTGCAAAAGCAAAGAAACCGCACAATATTGGCGAGCAGCTCATCAAACCAGCCTGCATCAAAATGGTTTAGAAACTGTGCGGCCCACAGGTGGCTTGCGAGCAGCAGCTGTCAGAAAAGCTTAGAAAGGGTCCATTTGCCATACAACTTGATGAAACTACAACTGTCGCAGACGAGGCTGTGCTCATCGTTTATGTGCAGTATATCGAAAATGAGGATCTGAAGCAGGACATTCTCATGTCAGTCAACCTTACTACCACCACTCGAGGTGAGGATATTTTTACTGCAGTGGATTCTTACCTTCATTCAACATAAATGCAAACCGTTCACCATTAGGGCCTGATTTGAGAGGATGAATACAGGATTTGAATATTGGCCAACATTTTGAAATACATATGGTGCAAGATGAGATTTGTTGATTGAAGGCACAAGTCAAAGAAGCATAGTGGGTCTAATTATGATGCATATGCCTGTGTATAAGCAGTTTGTTATTAAAATGACAAAAAAAAGTATTAAAATGACAAAAAAAAGTATTTTATGGTATTTTATTAGGAGGGGGGTCCAGGAATTTCATCAGAGATGTTTGGGGGTCCCTGGGGGAAAAAAGGTTGGGAACCCCTGATCCACATGATAACCCTGATGTAAACAAGACGAAAGTCTTTCTCTGGTCTGCATCCCCTTAACAATTGTGTGTATTGAGCCGTACTGTATTGTACCCATTCTGCAATCTGTTAATAAAGTTTTCAACCAATAAATCAATCAATCAATCAACCTTGTCTTATAGGGAACTGTTACCTTATCATTTCACTGAGCTGTAATTAACACAAGGATTCAATGTCCCAGATGACCCATATTCAAACTAATTTACTCTCAATAACTGTCAAACTAAATGAATGTGTGCAAAGAAAGTACACAAAAAAGTTATGGGGTCGAGTACAGGAATCTGAATCGGTATTGACAGGGGAAAAGCGTTATTGATGCACTCTAACACACACACACACGCATACAGGGCCGCCTTAGGGGGTGTGCGAGCAGTGCGGTAGCACAGGGCCTCGCGGGAAGGGGGGCCTCGCAAAAAAAAAAATATATATATATATATATATATTATTATTTTTTTTTATTATTATTATTTTTTTTTTCTTGCGAGGCCCCCCTTCCTGCGAGGCCCTTTTTCATCACAGACCTAAAATCTAGTTTTGCTTACATGCGTATATATTTCACATTAGACGTTTGTAGAATAGTGTTCCGGTTTCTGCGGCTCTGCTGCTCTGCAGATAGACACGTTTGTAGAATAGTGTTCCGGGCTCTTCCTGGATCCACGAGGGAAGGGGCTACAGTCAGCCAGGTTACGTACAGGATCTATTCAGCGCTATCCAGAGGAGCGAGTGGATGTCTTTTGAAAAGCAGCATGGAGCAGAAGAAATAACACTGTGTGCCATAAGCTTGTTATCAATACCAAGTATGATGGTTATGCCAACTTTGGCAAGACGAAGAGGATGTTCGGCAGATGGACTGAAGATGAAAGTTGTTGCATGTTAGAACCTTCAGTCAGGCTATAGCTATGTCGGCTAGTTGTAGCAATTAGCCAAAGGCAGGGACGCGTAACTAGCGTTAGCTAACGCTAGTCCGTCCCTGCCTTTAGCTAATTGCTAAGTTATCGAGTGCTAACGTGTGGCAGATAAACTAGGACTACCAAGGGACTGGTACTTTTCATCTCCACGGAAAATGCGTCGATGTCGTCTCCTTCCAACTTTGCCATTGATTCTGCGTTAGGGTGAGTTTTTCATGCAACCTATTCTATTCCCGCCGTTGAGCTCTCTCTCTCTCTCTCTCTCTCTCTCTCTCTCTCTCTAAAACACAGTGCTTCCCAATCCTCTCCTCGAAGCACCCCAGCCGTTCCATGTATTTGTCAAATTCCACCACCAGCACACCTGATTCAACTTAACAAGCCCTTTATTAGTTGAATCAGGTGTGCTGGTGGTGGAATTTAACAAATACATGGAACGGCTGGGGTGTCTCAAGGAGAGGTTTGGGAACCACTGCTCTAACACACACACATACATGCTCTCTCTCTAACACACACACACACACACACACAGACACACACAGACAGTCACACACACACAGAGAGCTGTATCTCACTGAACATCCAGACATCACTAGCCGTGGTGAAGTGCCTGAAGTTGATGGACTCTCATCCCTCTGATAGGTAATCCACTCAGAGAGGCTGCAACGACGACATGTGCAGAGCTCAAGTAATGTGTGATGATGCTGATGTGCAGCGCCAGTGCTGCAGACTGTACGCACAGGCCAATGTGTTGGCACCAACATTGTATATGTGTACAGACAATGTAAAAAGAAGCCTGTTCAGAGCCTATTGTACTCCATTTTATACTGCCCCCCTCTGGTGTAATTATAGCACAGCACAAAAAGGTAGCAGCATATAATGATGCATCATCTGCATCAGGTAGATCCTCCTTAAGCTCCCAAGACGGACTAGTGCGAGTTATCTGTTTGTGACGACAGAGGTCCCCACCTCATGCTCTGCTGAGGACCTTGATGTTATGTGTCGTTTATTAGAGTCTAAAAACAAGACAATAGGGGCCATTAGTGATGTAAAACAAAGTGATACAAGGTACTCCTCTGATTAGTGGAAACATTGGAATCGATGCCTTTATGTATTTTGATGTATTTTAACACATTAACTGCCACGCAGTTTGCCCCTCTCATACCACTCTCTGCCACCACTCTAAGCCTATGGAGATGTTCACCTTCTTTGCAGGCTATAACTTTTTTAATTGTATTGCTAAATTGACATTACTATGGCCCATTCAACGTCGATTATCTATCGTTCAGGATGTAGGAACCTTTTACTTTTTCATTCATAGATTCATACGAAAATACCGCCTAGAATATAAATATGTTTTTTCGTTTTCTGCAGTAATTCCTAGAACGTGAGTTATAGGCATAAACGAATATATAGATTATCAACTGCCGTTTGTTGCCGATACATGCTATATTAAAAATGTCAACTGTACATGATCCTAAACGTTATGACTCATCATGCGCGGATGAACGGGGGGGGGGGTCGTTTATAATTCCGTGATCGTCAGTAAATGCTTTATGTAGTATGGGTGATATATTGATGAGAGCAGTTTGCATTAATAATAATAAACAATCACGCTGAAAGTAACGTTACTGTCCTCTTACCGTTCGCTGATGAGACTGGAGGAAAAATATCCCACTTATTTGACGTTGATCGACTAGATCCATTTCCGGTTTGTATGGCGCAATAAACGCCCAAATCATATAGATTATTGAGTTATGGCAGCGCTCCATATACACGGATGTGTGTCTAGAGTCCCGCAACAATATGTGACTGCCGGACGGCTTTCCGAGATGCACCGAGATCACCAGAGATCCATTTCCGGTTGTAACTCGCCCGATCATCCACCAGGCGGCGGTATTGAAGCGTTGGACGGTTGTGCCGAGTCCCACTGTCTCAGCCGAGGCTGTGTGGCGGAATTATGAATACCATGGCAAAAAAATTAAATATGATCTCAATTAACGTCGTACGCCGTGGAATGGCGGAATTAGCATGACCTTGAAACATGTTGTACGACGTTTTTGGCAGGGGATGTGTTAACCCACTCGGTGCCAGCCACGCGGAGCGCTAAAAGCCTCCGTATGCCAGCGTCCATTTCAATGACAGAGCTCTCATATTTGCAAACGCATAAACTGTCTTAAATTATGGCTATGTGTCTAATCTGGCCGTTGCTTATCATTGACTTGTTTGCAGTCAACATTGTCGAAGCGGATTGTTTTTTAATCGGTTAAATTCCGTTTTATACCATTTTGAAAAACGCTAGTTTTTTTAAGTTTCAGTAAAATATAAAGATTCTGTGATAATCGCCCTGTACTGGAATATTCTGGAATACACAAAAAACGTTGTAATTTTTCGGCCTATTTATGAATCGTTTTCAAATAAATGCTAGGTTATTGATAGTATAATATGTGTACTTATGCACGCTAGAGAAGCGAGCTGAAAAATCGATTCTCTCATTTCCTGATCAGCACACACACGCACACACATAGGGCACACATTGATATAAAAAAGTTCTGATTATCCTAAGACTGGTAAAATAGATTCCTTACCTCAGATCAGATGTTCTCCAAAAAGATTATTCCAATTCCTGATCGCTATTCCAAATATCGATCGCGTTTATTGATCCAACGCTGGGTACTGGAAATATGTATTCCACGCTGTTTTGGGTCTCGGCAATGAATCCGATCCTCTCGGGTGACTTGCCCGAGAAGTAAAATGAGGAAGCAGGATTCCGACACATTTTAGACTCAAACGTGAAAGTTGTAAAAGATACTTAAAGATATAAGAGATGAAACACTTTTGAAGGTATTTATTATAAAAAGTTTAACAAGCAATGTAATATAAAAGTGAATAAGCAAAGTATTTATACAAGGTGAATATAGCAAGGTACAATTGAAATCTAGATTGTTACAACCGGCCGGTTGAGTATATAAAAGAAAGAAAAAACAGTCAAGTCATTGTGCAGTCTCGTCCGTGGAGTCCAGTCCGTCCGTTCAGTCCAGTCAAAGCAGAGAAGTGAAGAAGAAGCCCCCCCCTTTCTGTGAGGGTCATCTTTATTAGTTCCCTAGTCCAGTGTGTGTACGTGGTGTCTCTCCTGAGTGCACGTTGTGTGTCTGTGTGTATTGGTCAGCCTGTATGTCCGCCGTGCATGAGTGCGTGGAACGCACATTTACGTGCAAGTTTGTGCGTGTGTGTCTCTATGATAACGATCTGTGATTAATGGAGACTAGAGTATGCGACCAGTGTTTGACCTGGTCGTATATTAGTTGGCTTGTGGCATTTTGTCATAATGAGTTTGAATTATTTGATCTGGCTAATCTGGTGGGTGCTGTGTGCGCGTTGAGAGCGAGGGTGTATGTATGTGTGTGTGTGTGTGTGTGTGTGTAAGATGTGTGCGTGTGACGTGTGTGTAGGTTTGTGTGTGTGTGTGGGGGAGATGTGTGTGTGGGTTTGTGTGTGTGTGTGCTTTGAGAGTGTGGGGGTGTGGATGTGTGTGTGCTTGTCCTATGTGTAAGTGTGTGTGTATGGCCTGCACCAAGCAGGTCACTGATTAAGATCTGTGAGTGCTCTAGCTGTGCTGGAGAGAGAGAATCCCAAGGGAACCAGGCCCTGCACAGTGAATGTCTTCTGTTATAAATCTACATATACATGCAGAATGTCTCTGCTATAAACTTATGATTATACATGTCATATTTCAACAGTCCCCCCTTCCCTACCTACAGGTAGGGAAAAATGAAATAGAAGGGGGACCTTAAGCAAAATTATCAACAAACAACCACACAATAAAAAACACACCCAACCGGCCGACCCACAAGAGTCAATAGAGAAATGCACAACATCAACTTCTCCACCGGTCACATCAAACAGAGTCTCCTGCATGTGGCCAAAAACCTCCCAGGACAATCTACGGCCTATTAAAGAACACACTTGAATAATAACTTGCTTAAAACTATGATATAATTGGAGGATAAAAAGCACACATCGCCCCATGTCCCGATATATGGTGACGGCCCTCGGCGCAGCTCACAGTATCATCAGACTCACTGTGAGTTGTCAAACAGAACATAACAGTTCAAACAGAACATAACAGTGTACAAGAGCAATCAAGCGAAAAAAGGAGAACCAGCCACACAAACTCCGGAGAGCAAATGTGAACTTGGTTCGCCCCCGCCAAAACAACTGCATGAAAACAAAACGACACGTCAAAACAGGAAACAAATGATCTACACAATATCTACTCCTAAAGGACACAGGAATTGGTCACCACCCTAATGTTCCTACCAACACCTAGCAAGAACAAGGCTGCGGATGAATCATAAACACATACCACAGACCTCAACCTCACTAAGCATGAACCTGTTAAAAGGCCAAAAAATATCTAATATCGAAGTTCAGGAGAAAACGTCCTTGGCACAGGACACCGCCGTCCGACGTCCGCGATGGATCTCAGCACACCTCTGGACACATTTCCAATCACAATGTTCAACGTATGGGATGACCAACACTAATCTAGTAGGGCTTGTGGAGTGTGACCACATACATTTGGGGGCCCAGAGGAGAGAGAGAATTTGGTGCGGTCAATGAGAGGGACAGAGAGAGATGAGAGTAGGAGACAGAGTCCTATAATATGAGGCTTCTTCTCCCGGTACAGGCACAGGAGAGTCCATGTCATCCGGTGAGGAGAGACTAGGCATAGCTTCCCCCCACATCTGGATATAATACGTGGCAATGGACAGCTCCACTTCCTGCACAGTGGGGGAGAAACGGGGGAGGAGGAGTAGAAGAGGGGAGGAGAGATAGCACCGTGGTGGGGACTGTCATGGCTCTTGGTAGAATACTGAGAGATGGCTTTTTAGGAGGATACAGACGTCTTTCCAGGAGGATACAGAGAGATGTAGCAGCGGCGCACGTCCTCTGTCAACCTCAGTGAGCGTCCATCCCAACGGCCGCTCCCTTCAACATTGGAAAGAAGGAGGAGTCCTTGTCCTCGGTAAGTGCAGCAGCAACCACCCTTCAGGATGATAAGAGTACTAGCATCAGCGACACAAACATATCCGACAAAGACAGACCCGTATTCGTCCAAACCGCTCCATGGCTTCACAGCGGGGGGTCCTCTGTACCACTGCTCCGTGCTAGCCCATGACCCCAGGTCGCCAGGCCCAGCAGGACCTCGACCACAGAGCCGTCGGGGATGTAACGTCACTACTTAGTGTTCCAATGTCTCATACTCCACCTCCTCTCCTCCATGAGCCTCCGGACCTGTTACTGTCAGTGTGGTCCAGCTGTCACCACAGTCACCATGGCCCGTCCCACCATGGCCCGTCCCCCCTTGACTGAGGATATCCATGGCTGAGTATCGGGTCCGTGTGGGATCAAGTCCGCTGCCCGCCCCAGAGTCACAGAGAGAGAGAGAGAGAGAAGAATAGAACAGCGGCCCTCCCCGCCAACATTACCAATCAATCCAACACATTAAAATGACATCCAGACAGAGTTATTTTTTTGCGTTATTTTTTTGTTCGTTTTAGTTTGTTCTTTTTTTGCGTTTTCGTTTTAGTTTTTTTGCGTTTTTGTTTTAGTTCGTTCGTTTTTTTGCATTCTTTTTTTTCGTTCGTTTTAGTTCGTTAATTTTTTTTGCGTTTTCGTTTTAGTTCGTTCGTTTTTTGCGTTTTTTTTGTGTTCTTTTTTTTTGCGTTATTTTTTTGTTCGTTTTAGTTAGTTAATTTTTTTGCATTATTTTTTTTCGTTCGTTTTCGTTTTAGTTCGTTAATTTTTTTGCGTTTTCGTTTTAGTTTAGTCTGCAGACAGCCCCCCTGGTTCCAGCTCTGTAACAACACCCTGCCCCCCCCCCCCGTCTCCAGACAGCCCCCCTGGTTCCAGCTCTGTAACAACACCCTGCCCCCCCGCCTCCAGACAGCCCCCCTGGTTCCAGCTCTGTAACAACACCCTGCCCCCCCCCGTCTCCAGACAGCTCTGACGCACGCAATGTTAAGGCTGACTGACACACACTCTCACACACACACGCACGCACACACGCGCACGCACACACGCACACACACACTCTCTCTCACACACACACTCTCTCATACACACTCACACACAAACAAACACAAACACACACAAAAAAAGGGGGGGCACAGACTGAGAAAGAGAGAAGGGAGAGTGGAGGGAGAGAGAGAGAGAGAAGGGAGAGTGGAGGGAGAGCAGGGGGGAGAGAGAGAGAGAGAGAGAGAGAGAGAGAAGGGAGAGTGGAGGGAGAGCAGGGGAGAGAGATAAGGGAGAGTGGAGGGAGAGAGAGAGAGAAGGGAGAGTGGAGGGAGAGCAGGGGAGAGAGAGATAAGGGAGAGTGGAGGGAGAGAGAGAGGGAGAAAGACAGAGAAGGGGGAGAGGAGGGAGAGCAGGGGAGAGAGAGATAGGGGAGAGTGGAGGGAGAGCAGGAGAGAGAGAGAGATAAGGGAGAGTGGAGGGAGAGAGAGGGAGAGAGAGAGAAGGGATATTGGAGGGAGAGCAGGGGAGAGAGAGATAAGGGAGAGTGGAGGGAGAGAGATAGAGAGAAGGGAGAGTGGAGGGAGAGAGAGGGAGAGAGAGAGAAGTGAGAGTGGAGGGAGAGAGAGAGAAGGGAGAGTGGAGGGAGAGAGAGGGAGAGAGAGCAAAGGGAGAGTGGAGAGAGAGCAGGGGAGAGAGAGATAAGGGAGAGAGAGGGAGAGAGAGAGAGAGAGAAGGGAGAGTGGAGGGAGAGCAGGGGAGAGAGAGAGATAAGGGAGAGTGGAGGGAGAGAGAGGGAGAGAGAGAGATAAGGGAGATTGGAGGGAGAGAGAGGGAGAGAGAGAGAGAAGGGAGAGTGGAGGGAGAGAGAGGGAGAGAGAGAGAAGGGAGAGTGGAGAGAATCTGATGAACAAAGAAAGACGTGCTGACAGAGAGAAATCCAGAGGTTTAACAGCATAAAGAACCATACAGGAATTAAGGACCCCCAACATTATCGAAGACACTCTGACGTCACGATTTCTACGATCAAATGTATGCGTTGAGATAGATTGATTGAAAACAGATTGCAGAATGGGTACAGTACAGTTCAATACATACAATTGTTAAGGGGATGCAGACCAGAGAAAGACTTTCGTCTTGTTTACGTCCGGGTTCCCCATTTTCAATTCATCATAACATATATGACATGTAATACAGATACAGTCTGAGCTCCGTTTTTATTACATATTTGATCACATTCTTGTTTATGTTGTTCATTTCATAACCTTTTCATATAATTTGTTTTGAAAATATTGAGGCCAACATGGCATTTCGAAAGCCTTTCTGGTGATTGTAAGTGCATAAATTAAGGAGTACACCACTTTATTCTTTTAAGTGTTGGTCCGCGAGCGATACCCATCTGGGTGGCCCGCGGACCCATCTGGGCCTCTCTCGCCGGACATCTGGGCCTCTCTCGCGTACCAAAAGTTGTAGGCGCGCGCGGATCAAAACATGTCAGCGCGCGCAGACCAACTGGACCTCGGTGTCTGTATTCGACAAAACATGTGAGCGCGCGCAGACCAACTGGACCTCGGTGTCTGTATTTGACAAAACATGTCGGCGCGCGCAGACCAACTGGACCTCGGTGTCTCGTATTCGACAGGCGCGCGCAGACCAACTGGACCTCGGTGTCTCGTATTCGACAGGCTTTTGTCCCAATCGGCGCACCAACTGGCCCTCTCTCGCGGACCAACTGGGTCGCGCAGGATAACTGGATAGGCGGTGTCCTGTATAATTCAGGCTTTGGATAGGCGGTGTCTTGTATTAGTCAGGCTTTTGTCCCAAACGGCGCCTCATAGTTTTCACCATCATTGCTGACATTCCACACTGTCTACATTATATGGGGACTCACTTCAAACACTGAGTGATGCTCGCCACAGTGACAGTAGTCAGACGAGCTTCACATCTGTCAACAAAGAAACCATACTGCTGTAATTACTTCCGTCTTCAGAAGACTTATGACTAAAATACAACTTTCATATACTTATCCTATACGGCAAACCCTTCCTGTCTTTCCACCTCACAAGGCATCATAAGGCAACAGTTGCATTTAGAATCCAGACATCTGACTGCATAGAGCCACTTAGAATACGTGCAAGTGGAATGTCGTGATTAAATTGTTTTATCAGTGAATCAAAGTTGCAAAGAAAATATATACTGAGACACTAAGAATCACTAAAAATAAGTTCTACCAAAACAGCAACGTTTGCTGGATGTTGACTAACAACCATTCGATTTTATGAGTGTATATACATGTTGAGTTCTCATCACAGGGATAATAGCCAAATCTAAATTACAATTTTCGTCAAGAATAACAGCACATTTGGTCAATCACACCTGAACTGTTTCCGTGGGAAATATGGGTTCACTGCGTTAGATGTAGGCCTATATACTATGTCCATGATTTGGGAGCAATGTAAGGACGATATTTACTATGATTGTAAACATCCATATTAATCGCTCAGATATCCAGTCATGTCTTCTATTTACTTCTATAGGACGCAAACGTGGAATGTATTAGCGTTCTAGCCCGGACCCCATCTTCTCACTTTTACAGACAGCCGGGTGATGACACAAAACAGATTGCTTCAATGCTGTCTTTTATAGGCCTGATGCACATCACTATATATGGTTACTTATGGACAGGGGTGCAGTCGTAATATGGGCGGAGGCCAAACGGTATCCTATTATTATGCAAAGTCTAGGCACTTATCACCTAGACTTTGCATAATAATAGGATGCGCGCACTTCGAAGCCCAAACGCAGTTTGACCGCGGTTGCCCAGCACTGCACCACTGCTTATGGACATATTTAAGTCCCTTATCAAATCGTATCGGTCTTCTGGGGGCTGCTTTATGGTTTCACTGTAAGTGAACAAAGAAAGGTTTACATTGTGTCTCTTTTAGCAGAACCACACAAAGAACACAGGCTATACTGTTATTAAAAATATGTTGACCTGTCCACTTTCGTTCTTCCGCCACTGTGCACGCACGTAATTTCATTCAACCCGTTATTTCCATCATGCAATATGTGTTTGGACCCCAGGAAGACCAGCAGTGGCTATGGCACCAGCCAGGGGATCCGTAATAAACCCAAATAAAAACCAAATAATAGGTAAAATGACTAAATGTATGCTCACTACTCCGTCGTTATAGAAATGAATGCTTGTCTCGCATCGGAGCGTGGCGGCGCTGCCTGCGCAAATAAAAACGTCTCCTATTTATCAAAAGAAAAAACAAAACACCTCCGCTTCTCCTATTCATAGTAATTGCAGCATCCTTATTCCAATCCATTAACATAACGTTCTATGATTAGTGCAGTGACCGCTTGTCATGGATGTCGGCTGAACCGAGCGCAAGGGGCCCACATCGTCCAAAAGAAAACAATGAATGAACAGCCCGCGGCGGCTCCCTGTTGCCCCCGGCGCCGGCAGGAACATGCCTGCTCTATATACCAATACGTGCATCTACTCTTCATCAATGCAGTCCTGTGTGAATTATGTGCGTCTCCCGCAACGTTACACACCTACTATGTACCGCAAGCGGCACTAACAGTCCCTGCGCCTCGGACCAAAAAAATAATAATAACAACAACAACAACTGGTTGATTATGACGAATTGAAAACGGGGGACCCTGATGCAAACAAGACGAAAGTCCCTCTCCCCCCTTGGCCCTTTGTATGTCATGCAGTCCGCACACTGTGCGTGTAACTATAATTATGTGATAATATAACGCAGGACCTCTTTAGGGGGTCTTTAATCGGCATGCAACGAACTGGACCCTAAGTCCGGAATTAAAGCAATTCCTTTGGTATATTTCATTTAGGGCTGGGCGATATGGCCTAAATATGATATCACGATATTTTCTGACCTTTCGGCGATACACGATACACATCACAATCTTTTTCTTTTTTACCCCAAACAATTCATTATGAGGCTTACCAAGACAGTATTTGAGTTTGCAAGCTAACATTAAAGACAAAATAAAATACCCATGCATTTAGCATTTTTATATTATATATTAGATTTAGATTATTAGATTATATATTGCATATGAGATATTATATGATTTAGATATGAAATATGATTAATTGAAAATGGGGGACCCTGATGTAAACAAGACTAAAGTCTTTCTCTGGTCTGCATCCCCTTAACAATTGTATGTATTGAGCTGTACTGTACCCATTCTGCAATATGTTAATAAAGTTTTAAATCAATCAATCAATCAATAAATAGCATTTTAATGAAACTACTGTATGTCTCTAAATGTTTTGATGAATTGAAAATGGAGGACCCTTATGTAAAAAAGCTGAAAGTCTTTTTCTGGTCTTCATCCTCCTGTACTGTATTGTACCCATTCTGCAACCTTTTAATACAGTTTATTCATTCATTCTGACGGAAACATAATCATTTTGATTGACAGTCGAGTCTGCCAATGACGTCACACCGCTTGCACCCGCCCTGCTGTTCTTAGCACCAATCGGCAAGCGCTTAGTTTTTGACTTCCTGAATGTCCTGTGTGCTGAACAACAACAAAGCTACTAACGTTAGCTCCCCGCGGCCGTCGAGTAGGAGACCAGTGCTCCACAGGATGACTAAATGAGGCATAATGATTTTACTACAACGAATGTTATAATAAAAGCCTTTCCATACATCTGTCTGATTGAAAACTTTATTAACAGACCGCGGAATGGGCATATCTCAGCACGGGCTGAGATATGAACGAGTAACGTGTGGACAGATTGACGCGACACAATCCTTTTGGGCAAAACATCACGATATCCACGATACGTTGAAAAAGTGTATCGTTAATGAACTGTACCCGATATTTATATAATATCGTCATATCGCCCAGCCCTAATTTCATTCCATGGAAGGTTATGTTTGTCATAAAGATTGCTGGTTTAACAGCATCTATAAGTGTGGTAAAAACGCAGATATTGAGTGTATAATATTTCTGTGAATATGCGTGTGGTACACGCCTCTGTATCCAACCAAAACGAAAACGATTGCTTCCAGCCCACGAGTCGCGCGTCCGTGGTGGCTGCGGTGTTCACATAAACTAACCACAACTGCCTTTATAGCATAATGTAATAATATAATACCCGCTCCCACAACTGCTTATATAGCATAATATAATAATATAATATAATACCCGCTCCTTCTCAGATATGGAGTATATACCCGCCTATCTTTAATGATCCATCTAATCGTCAACGCATAGTCAGGAACTGCAATGCCAAGAGGGTTCAACAGATTCCGGTTCCACAGACCTCCCCTCCCTCGTGCGGCCGCAACGAGGGATTCAAAAGTCTGTGAAGCCAAGACCCCTCCTCGCAGAGCAGCACAACCATGGAATATGAACGATATATGCTTTAACAACAATAGGTTGGCCCCCCTACCACCAGTATATTAATTTTAATATAACGATAATGGTCACCTTACCAAGAACAGTTATAGCAATGTATATATAATATACCATTCATTACTATAGCACTCTACACACACCGTTCTCCGACGGCGAGGCCTGGAGCCTGCATCATACACCATGGCAAGGAAACAGCTAACGACCTATGGATATAGCCTCCAAGACATAATAAATATTCCACACATTTGGACATATAACAACACTTAGAATTTAAGAAGCCTGTATAATACAATACACAACACTGAAATATGGGAATAAAATATCGGTATAACGTGACTCACCACCTAACCACATCCAACATGGGTATATCGTAACTCATAACCTAACCATATCCAATATGGGTATTATAACGTAACTCATAACCTAACCATATCCAATGGGTAACTTATAACCCAACCATATCCAATGGGTATAACGTAACTCATAACCTTTTCAATCGACTAAGCTTATTTCGCAGACTAGGATTGCAGTTGGCTGACGCAATTAAGAGACTAAATCAGGACTAATTAAGGCTGATCAACCTTAACCGTAACCCGTTCGTAATTCTCACGAACTTCAGTCCTACAATCCTATGGTTTGTCTACTTTAACTTTAACTCTGGCTAGGGTCTAAGTCCCTGTACATTACAGCCAGGCCTCCCCGAGGTCCAGGGTTACCCTATTCTTACATAGTGGTATTTCTACATGTGGCTCTAACTTAAAAAAACAACCCTAACTTAAATAAATGGGTCAAACAAACAACCCTAACTTAAATAAATGGGTCACTCTAATTTAGTGTAGAAAAAAGAAAGAGAGGGAGAGAGAAAGAGAAAGATGTGAGGGGATTTTTTTTTTATAAAAAAGTTCTAGTAGTGTAGATTGCACCTTGCATATTCATTTCAACAACACAATTCAATGGGTTTACTTATATTTTTAGCAACTTATTCCCCAGACAATAATGAGAATGCATCCACTCATAACTGCTGTTTTAACTATGCAGATTTCGACTTAACGTAACAGGTTTTTCTGCTTACCTTTTTTGAAAGTGGATCCTCTGAGTGGATGTTCAGTCAATATTGTACAGGTTGGTAAGTCTGAATGAATGCCCACCAGGGACGCCAAATTGACACATTTTAGACTCAAACGTGAAAGTTGTAAAAGATACTTAAAGATATAAGAGATGAAACACTTTTGAAGGTATTTATTATAAAAATTTTAACAAGCAATGTAATATAAAAGTGAATAAGCAAAGTATTTATACAAGGTGAATATAGCAAGGTACAATTGAAATCTAGATTGTTACAACCGGCCGGTTGAGTATATAAAAGAAAGAAAAAACAGTCAAGTCATTGTGCATCTCGTCCGTGGAGTCCAGTCCGTCCGTTCAGTCCAGTCAAAGCAGAGAAGTGAAGAAGAAGCCCCCCCCCCTTTCTGTGAGGGTCATCTTTATTAGTTCCCTAGTCCAGTGTGTGTACGTGGTGTCTCTCCTGAGTGCACGTTGTGTGTCTGTGTGTATTAGTCAGCCTGTATGTCCGCCGTGCATGAGTGCGTGGAACGCACATTTACGTGCAAGTTTGTGCGTGTGTGTCTCTATGATAACGATCTGTGATTAATGGAGACTAGAGTATGCGACCAGTGTTTGACCTGGTCGTATATTAGTTGGCTTGTGGCATTTTGTCATAATGAGTTTGAATTATTTGATCTGGCTAATCTGGTGGGTGCTGTGTGCGCGTTGAGAGCGAGGGTGTATGTATGTGTGTGTGTGTGTGTGTGTGTGTGTGGAAGATGTGTGCGTGTGACGTGTGTGTAGGTTTGTGTGTGTGTGGGGGGGAGATGTGTGCGTGTGTGTGGGTTTGTGTGTGTGTGTGCTTTGAGAGTGTGGGGGTGTGGATGTGTGTGCTTGTCCTATGTGTAAGTGTGTGTGTATGGCCTGCACCAAGCAGGTCACTGATAAGGATCTGTGAGCGCTCTAGCTGTGCTGGAGAGAGAGAATCCCAAGGGAACCAGGCCCTGCACAGTGAATGTCTTCTGTTATAAATCTACATATACATGCAGAATGTCTCTGCTATAAACTCATGATTATACATGTCATATTTCAACAATTCCCCCCCCCCCCCCCCATGTGTTTCATCCAATCCATTCCAAAGGGGTGCAGTACAACAGGGAGAGACGAGAGACGATAGGGGGCGGTATTTTCCCAATGGAGCTCAGAGAGAGTTTGCAGCACTAACGTGAGACTAGATTGATGAAATATGAATTAAAATCGCTAATAAAAAAAAACGAGATATCTCATCGCTGGCACTCAGCGGTCGGCATGAACTAATGAGAAATCTCGTCGCTGGCACTCAAAGTGTTAATGTCTGATTAGCAGTTTAGTGGTTATTTGTTATACAAATAAACTTAGTCCCTATTATCTACTTGTGACCCAAACACCCGCAGCCCTCACAGAGAGAGAGATAAATAGTGTATGTGATAGAGAGAGAGAGATAGAGAGAGAGCATTTTTGAATTTTAACAACACTTTATTTATACATCATTCCAGCATTACAACAAAAAGTATTACACAGTCAACTGTATAACACTTGACTTTCTTTCACTAACACCTACAAACAATTTGACAATCAATTTTTAACACTTTGATCGCCATGGTTAAATTCATAATTTACCATCCCTAGCCAGCTCTATTTGTCTATGGAGAAGTTCCCCTTCTTTGCAGGGCTATAACTTTTTAAATTCTATTGCTAAATTGACATTATTATGGCCCATTCAATGTCCTATATCTATTGTTCAGGGTGTAGCAACGTTATACTTTTTCATTCACATATTCATACTAAAATATGGTCTAAAGTATAAGTATGTTTTTATCGTTTTCTGCAGCTTTCTCCAGAACTTGATTTATAGCCCCAAATGCATTATATTGATGATCAAATACAGTTTGGTAGCGACCGGTGCCAGATAAAAAATTTCAACTGGAGGTACTTCTAGAAGTTACTACGTATCATCTGATGTTGACCGGATGGGCGGGGGGTCGTTTATAATTCCGTGGGCAAAGTTATATCATTCATCTAGTGTGGGTCATATGGTCATCAGAGCAGTTAGTAAAGAACACGTTGGAAAATAACGCTGGATCTTACCGTATCTTCCTCGCGCCGTTGGACGATCAGCTTGGAGTAGACAGTTTTCGATTATGGGATGTTGATCTAGATGAACCATTTCCAGGTTGTATAATACTATATACGTCCAAATAACGTTGTTTATTGAGTTAGGGCGAGCGATTGATTATCCAGTGTGTCGAGATGGAGTCCGGCTAACGATCGCAAGTGCCCGGACGAAATATGGATGAGCACTTCCTGTTTGGCGCGTCACTTCCTGTTGGCCGATCTGCCACCAGATGGCGCTCTTGAACCGTTAGACAGTTGAGTGGAGCTCAGCAGTATATCTCAGGTCCCCGGAGGAGAAATATGATTTCGATCACAGATTTTTGAAATATTGATATCAAAGACGTGTTACGGTGTCTTCGGCAGAATGAGCATGGCGGGGAAAGACGAGTTCCAGCGTTTTCGGCAATTAAAGTGTTAAAGGCAACCTACTTGTGTTCAGCTTTTCGTTCAGCGTTTCCCTGATTGGCCACACGGCCACGTAACCGCCCTAGCACACGCCCTTATCCGCGCCGTTCTGTGTGTTGTTACGCGGCAGGGAAGACGCGGCAGAGAAATAAAGAGAGCTTATTAGCAGCCTCCAACGGGCGAAATAACGTCACAGCAGTATAGTTTGTTTATACTTCAGAAGTATGATATTTGAACATCGTCCCCAAAATGAATGGAAGCGAAATAAAGAGAGCTTATTATTAATCAGTCAGCAGCCTCCAACAGGCGAAATAACGTCACAGCAGTATAGTTTGTTTATACTTCAGAAGTATGATATTTGAACATCATCCCCAAAATGAATGGAAGTGAAATAAAGAGAGCTTATTATTAATCAGTCAGCAGCCTCCAACGGGCGAAATAACGTCTCAGCAGTATAGTTTGTTTATACTTCATCATCATCATTAGGTGGCTTCTTCGTTCCGAA
Source organism: Notolepis coatsorum (assembly GCF_963971535.1). Lineage (NCBI taxonomy): Eukaryota > Metazoa > Chordata > Actinopteri > Aulopiformes > Paralepididae > Notolepis > Notolepis coatsorum. The sequence goes on along the minus strand of NC_140172.1, from coordinate 104,862,263 downwards.
GGTTGCCTATCACTCTCCAACCCATTCTGTCCCCACTTCTTCTCTCCAACTCCGTGACTCCGCCTCTCACTCCACTCCAATCACAGACATCGTCTACCCAGCCTCTTCTTGGTCTTCCACTTCCTCTCTTTCCTTCCATCAGAAGTATGATATTTGAACATCGTCCCCAAAATGAATGGAAGCGAAATAAAGAGAGCTTATTATTAATCAGTCAGCAGCCTCCAACGGGCGAAATAACGTCACAGCAGTATAGTTTGTTTATACTTCAGAAGTATGATATTTGAACATCGTCCCCAAAATGAATGGAAGCGAAATAAAGAGAGCTTATTATTAATCAGTCAGCAGCCTCCAACGGGCGAAATAACGTCACAGCAGTATAGTTTGTTTATACTTCAGAAGTATGATATTTGAACATCGTCCCCAAAATGAATGGAAGCGAAATAAAGAGAGCTTATTATTAATCAGTCAGCAGCCTCCAACGGGCGAAATAACGTCACAGCAGTATAGTTTGTTTATACTTCAGAAGTATGATATTTGAACATCGTCCCCAAAATGAATCAGTCAGCAGCCTCCAACGGGCGAAATAACATTATACATTATGCTCCGCGAAATAACATTATACACTCTGCTGCCGCGTTCACTGCACGCTTCATTCATTTAATTTGGGACCTTGCAGGGACCTATGCTGCCGCGTTCACGGCAAAAGGGGGCGGGGGGTCGTGGCCAATCAGAGAAAAGCTGAACACAAGTAGGTTGCCTTTAATATTCACGCGGGCAGGACAGACACCACTAATATACACAGACTAATTGACAAGACACTGATAGACACAGAGGGTAATTACAAACAGGACACAGGTGTGGTAGACAGAAACAACAGAACACAGAGCACACTGGGAAAACAATAACAAATAAACAACCAGATTAAAACATATTTACAAACCACAGACAGGGTTTGTAACAAGACAAGACTAACAAAGTGGAGCCAACAACGACAATACAGACAATAAACATAATAAACATAACTGGCAGTAAATAATAATAAGTTGGTGTGTGAGCTGATGCCAGATCTGCATCAGCCCACCGTTTGGCAATGTTATGTTATGAGGGTTATTGATGGGGAGTTGTGAATGTCTGGGTCCTGGTGGACCGGGGGGAAGTGTTACAGTACCCCGCCCTCCAAGGTCGACTCCCAATCGACCCAGTAGGCCCCCCGGGAACGGGGAGGGTGGGGGGGACGGAAGCCGCATCAGCGAAAAGGTGAGGGGGGAGGAGGGGGGTTCGAGGGACGGGGCTCGCGGGAACTGGATCGGGAGGAGGGGGCTGACGAGGAAGACTGGAACAGGGAAGGATAGAGGGTAGGGGTAACGGCTCCGGAGTAGTACCTGGGGCTGGGGTCTCCACGGTGGCGAGACCCACCACCGAACCCCGAACCGGAGGCTCGCTGGCGGCAGGACGCGGTGCAGGACCCCCAACCGGGGTCCCTCCGGCAGCGGAATCCGCCGCCGTCCTCCAGGTCTGCCATGGTGGTGGCTCGTCCTCTGGAACCTCCCAGGGCTGAGGAGACCTCGACCAGGCCGGCGAGGAAGACCTGCGGTCCTGGGAACCCCCTCCCCTGGGGCTGTGGCGTCGGGATCCGCGCCCCTTCCCCGACGCTCCCCTGCGGACCAGGCGACTCCCCACCCAGGGATCCAGCACAGGAGTGGCTGCGGCGCAAGCACCCGATGTCATCGGCGCCGCTGGCCCAGCCACTGCGTCCCATGGTGCCAGACCCCGAGCGGTCGCCTGGTCGGCACGCAGGACAGAAGCGCCCAGGATCCCGAGCGCGAAGCTCGCTCCGTCTCTCCTCTCTGCCGGGTTCAGGTTAGGCGGCGGGATCATTCTGTTACGATTATGCTTCTTCGGCATGGTGATGAACCCAGGTGGCAGAGTAAGCAACGATGATGGATGAGACAGAAGTCGACGTGGTGATGATAACAGTTTACTTAACAAGACAGGAACAATACAGAACTGACAAACATAGGTAACATTGAACAATGATCCCGCACAGGAGGGCAGGACAGACAACACTAATATACACAGACTAATTGACAAGACACTGATAGACACAGAGGGTAATTACAAACAGGACACGGGTGTGGTAGACAGAAACAACAGAACACAGAGCACACTGGGAAAACAATAACAAATAAACAACCAGACTAAAACATATTTACAAACCACAGACAGGGGAACACAAGACTAACAAAGTGGAGACAACAACGACAATACAGACAATAAACATAATAAACATAACTGGCAGTAAATAATAATAAGTTGGTGTGTGAGCTGATGCCAGATCTGCATCAGCCCACCAGTTGGCAATGTTATGTTATGAGGGTTATTGATGGGGAGTTGTGAATGTCTGGGTCCTGGTCCCACAGGACCAGGACCGGGGGAAGTGTTACAGATTTCACCTCCAAGCGTAAAGCAAGAGCAGCAGCATTGTCCATATTCGCTCCTGTCACTTCCACAACATGGCCCAGTGTGGTGATCTTTGACCTGCAGAGCTGCCCGGAAAGTGTCAGACCTGGCCCACCAGCTACGTCCAAACGTGCTCCCAGCACAACTGGCTCCTTCAAAAGCCAGAACAGTGATTTTGAGTAATCCAGCGGTCCTTTATCGAACAAACTCCATGTTTTAAAAAGTACACAATAAAAAACAGGCAGAACATTTAACCGAGCACCGCTAAAATCCATCAAAAACAGAGAATTCGACAGTCCCAGTCCTCCAAGCTGTTGCAGTATGGCACAAGCCACCGGCCTCCACACCAAGTCTTTTGGTCCATAAAAAAGTCTCTGAATGAACTGGAGTCGAAAAGTTGCACCCCTACTGCACAGATGCACAAGACCCTGCCCACCCTCCTCCTTGGGCAAGTACAAAACACTCTGGGGCACCCAGTGCAGCTTGTCCCAGAAAAAATCTAAAAAACAAGCTTGAAGTTTAGGGAGAAGGTCTATTGGGGGATCAACACACATCAGACGATGCCACAGTTTAGAAGACACTAGGTTATTGATTACCAGAACACGGCCCCTATATGACATGTTTGGTACAATCCACTTCCATTTCTTTAAACGGCCTTGAGCTATTTCCAGTACGTTTTCCCAGTTTTTCCTTTTAAAAGTTTCATCCCCTAAAAACACTCCCAGATATTTGAAACCTCCCTTTTTCCAATGCAGGCCCCCTGGTAAAGTGAGTCTGCTGCACAACGTACCCATCATGAGTGCTTCGCTCTTCCCCCAATTGACCTTAGCCGATGAAATCAAAGCAAAACGTCCCACATTTTCAACTAACACATTGATGTCCTCTTGTTTATTTATAAAAATAACCAAGTCATCTGCATATGCTGAAAGCTTAAAAGGTGCAATGCAACCAGGGACACTTACCCCCGAGATGCCTGCCCTGAGTCTGTGTAGCAGGGGTTCAAATGCCAGGGAATACAGCATTCCCGACAATGAACACCCCTGCCTAATACCCCTCTGGATTTTAAAAGGAGCACTCAAACCACCATTAATCTTAAGCACACTCTCAATGTTACTGTACAAGGCCTTGATCTTGGCTATGAGACCTGGGCTGAAACCAAAGGCCTCTAGAGTTTTCCACAAGTACTGGTGTTCAACCCTGTCAAAAGCCTTTTCCTGATCTATGGAAATAAGACCAGTTTCCAAACCCAATGCACTAGAGATGTCCAAAAAATCCCGAATCAGAAACACATTGTCACTGACCAACCTGTCAGGCACACAATAGGTCTGGTCACGATGGATCACCTGCCCCATTACCTCTCTCAGCCTGGTAGCTAGCACCTTGGAGAGGAGCTTGTATTCTGTACACAAAAGTGAGACAGGTCTCCAGTTCCTGATCTCCATTAAGTCTCCCTTCTTTGGCAACAGTGTGAGTACTGCCCTCCTGCAGCTCAGCGGCAGCTGCCCTCCAATAAGACTGTCTCTCAGCACCATCAGGAGATCTTCCCCCAACACTGCCCACATGGTCTTATAGAACTCTACAGGTAATCCGTCTATACCCGGAGCTTTCCCATTTTCCATGCTCTGCAGGGCAGTATGGAGCTCATCAAGAGACACATCCGCCTCCAACTCTGCACTGGACTCTTTCTCTACCTTTGGTAGGCCTTCATAGAAACCATGAGATTCCTCCTGCTCCTCTCCAAGTTCAGACTGGAAAAGGCTACTATAAAAACCCACAGCATGCCTCCTGATGTCAGTGGACTCAGACAGTATCTGACCTGTGTCTGGGCGCATGCTGTGGATGAGCCTCTTCTGCCCATTCTTGCGCTCCAGACCGAAAAAAAAACGGGAAGATGCATCCATCTCTGAGATGTTTCTGAAACGTGACCTCACCAGAGCACCCTGTGCTGAAATACCTTAACAGGTCAGCCAGAGCAGACTTTTTAACTTTGAGAGCTCCAATATGGCCTCGATCTCCTTTGGATTCTGCTAGCTCTTGAAGCTCCTCCACATCAATCTCCAGAGCCTTCATAGACCTGGCGATATCCCTAGTAACATTTAGAGTGTACTGTTGGCAGAACTGCTTAATTTTGCACTTCCCCACATCCCACCACTGCTGTAGTGAGATACAACTGGCCTTTTTCTGCTTATGAACCTTCCATAAGGTAAAAGCGTCCACAAATTTTTTATCAGTTAAAAGAGACGTATTAAAATGCCAGTAAGCACTTTTTTTTTGTATTTAATTTCTTTATTATTTTTTAAACAAACATATAAACAAACATGACAACACACGATAAGATATACAAGCATTATTAACAGTGCACATCCAATGAAATCACCATATAGTTAAATGTCTTATACAGGATATACCCCCAATGCCTGCTTTCTAATACCCAACACACAATTATGCTCTAGCTCGTACCCCCCCTCCCGGACCCCCCATTGGATAAGCCAGTAAGCACTTTGTGGCTTTACACACTTGATAAAAACAGAGCAGTACACAAGAGAATGGTCAGTAAAACCAACAGGGGTTATATAACAATTGTTAAAAACACTAAAATGGTGTTTAAAACAATAAAACCGATCAAGTCTGGCCAATGATAATAAATTATCTCTAGTGTGAACCCATGTGTATTGCCTCTGCTTTTGATGCATTCGTCTCCACACATCACTCAGCTCATACGTCTCAATCACCCTAGAGAGACGACTACGAGATGCAGAGTGAGGCTCTTGATGGTTCCTATCTAAAACAGGGTTAAATAAAAACTCTTCATTATCACAACCCTTAATAACATCAGCCAAAGAATCTAAAAAACACATTCTTTCCAAACCAACATTTGGGGCATAAACAACAATAAATACCATTTTCACCTTCTCATATAATACTCTTACTTTTAAAAGACGTCCCTTTACAACTTCCTCAATCTCACATGACTGTGGCAAAAAAATTCTGGAAAATAAAATCCCCACTCCACCACTAGTACTGGTGTTATGGCTTAAAACAATTTCTCCATTCCATTCTCTTTTCCAAGCCACTGTATTATCCTCAGTGCTGTGCATCTCTTGGACAAGCATCACATCAATATTCTTTAAATCCATTAGTTGATAAAGAGATGCCCTCTTTGCATCATCTCTTGCACCATTTAAATTTAGGGTACCTACTTTAAATTCTGCCATGAGAAAATATCCAAACTGCAGGACATAAAATAATAAAAGGAGACCAGATAACTTAAACATCATTGGAGATTTTTGATCTTGACCTTTGAACATGTTTCCTTAAACGATAAATCTCCTGATCAGAGAAACCTTCTTCAATCTTGTCATTGCGTTTCATTAGCCACTTAGCGGACTCAACAAATAGCTTTACGTCAGGAAAAAAACGTTCCACCTTAACTGCCCTTGAGCCTTTAGTATCATGTAGAAAACTTTTTATTCTATTTAAAGAATAACCATCCCTCCTGTCAGCCTGAGACTGAATGGGAGGCAGAGACTCCGCCTCATCACTGAAGTCAGAGTCTCCACTGTCACTGTCTACCTGCTGCTCAGGTTGGCACTCTTTTTTTGCTCTAGAGTCAGATTGACTGACCTCAGTTTTCCTTTTTTGGGACATTTTGGTAACATCAGCATCAAGTTCCATTTCCTCCTCATTTATGCTACACTCAACTTCTCCAGCAGCTGATCCAGTGCATTTGCCCAGTCTGATTCTTTCTTCACCTCAGACCCCTGTCTTCTGACCTCCCACTTCTTCACCCTCCTCGACCACAGTGACCTCCTCAACAGCCTTCGCTCTTCCCTTTTTCTCCACTTTTTTCTAATTAGAATTCACATTTAATCCTGCCTCCGCTACCAAACCTCTTTCTTCCTGCACCTGCTCACCCTGTTCTGCCCCCTCTACCAGGTCCCCCCCTCCTGCACTTGCTCACCCCGTCCTGTCTTCTCCACCAGGCCCCCCCTCCCCCTGTACATTCTCACCTTGTCCTGTCTTCTCCACCAGGCCTCTCCTCTCCTCCTGCACCTGCTTACCCTGTTCTACTCCCTCCACCAGGCCTCTCCCCTCCCCCTGCACCTTGTCCTGTCTTCTCCACCAGACCTTCTCCTGTCCCTTTCCTCCCAGAGGTTCTCTCTCGACCCTTGTTGGTGCTCGAGCCACTTGGACCTGCCCTGGGTGATGGCGGTGTTTGATCAGACGACCCAGGCCTCTTAGTAGGACAGGACCTAATCATATGACCTTCCATCCCACATCCAAAGCATTTCATCGTGTCTGAAGTTATATAAATAGTATAATCAAAGTCATCCACTCTAAAATTCATGGATAAATTCAGATAACTTTTTTCATTGTTCAAAATCATGAAAACCTGTCTTCTGAAAGATAACACATGCTTTAACAGAAGGGATCTACAACCCAGAGAAATCATCTTCACTGGGGAAACTATCTGTCCGTGTCTAGCCAGTTCCCTTTCCAGGACCTCTTTTCTGATGAAAGGAGGAACATTGGAAATGATTATTCTTTGTGCTGGGCTTACTAGTGGAAACATGGGGGTAAAAGTGTCTTGAATTACCACTCCCTGCTCCACAACCAAATTCACTTTATCTACACAATCCAAAAAAATTACAACTGCATTATTCATCCGCGATGCAGATTTCACGCTGTCATGACCCACAATAGCCCTGACTGCAAGACCGCACTCTTCTACGGTGCAATTCAGTCCCGGGGAGAGCTTTACAGCGTGTCTGCGCGTCAGACGCTCCAAACTCATAGCTGCGGGCGGCATGCCTACCAGCAGAACTGGTGGCTGCTACTCGCTCCAAAACACACCAAACACTAAACGAACAACACTGACAAAAGACAAACAAAACGTACATATATAATAGACACACAGATAGAAAATAGAAATATCTTTCAGAAAGTTTTAACTCACGCAAACCGCTCAGTCAAACCTGCCTCGCTCCAACACACTCGCTCCGAAACACACGCATGCGCACAGAGAGAGAGAGAGAGAGAGAGGTAAAACAAAGTAGTGTTTAAAGTAATGACATGTAGATTATCTGCAATATTTTTTTAGCTTCCTCTCAACTAACTAACTAACTAACTAACTAACTAGAAATCCTCATTCCCATTCACCATTTCTCCCTCCAGTAACATCGTATAAATAGTTTCGGAATCAGAGTGAATATGAATTATTAGAATATGTATATAAATGTGTTTTTGGGTTTGTATTTCTTTTGTAGACAGGTCATGAGTAATTAATACTCATAATAATAATTATATATATATTTTTCGACTCTGACATGAAAATCGAATGTGGAGACTGGCACGTCTATTCAAAAATTCGAACTCATCCCTAGTACATTTATATTGGCTTCAACAGGACGCACGGTACAGGTGTGTGAAGAAGAGAGCACATCTAGATCAGATGGTGTGACATCGCTAAACGCAAACCAGAGTAACTTCTGAGCCTGAGGAAACATGGTACACATCGCTGTCAATATGATATACAATACAATATGATTATATGATTAGTGGAAAGAGGATTGTTGAAGCTGTTTTCTTATCATGTTGATGTGATTCATAGACATGTTGCTGCTTCAACTCTTACTGGACGCGGTCTATCATTCTGCCCTCATATTTATTACTGGTGACAGATATGATACACTGTGTCCTTTATGATAGATATGATACACTGTGTCCTTTATGATAGATATGATAGTGTCCTTTATGACAGATATGATACACTGTGTCCTTTATGATAGATATGATACACTGTGTCCTTTATGATAGATATGATACACTGTGTCCTTTATGATAGATATGATACACTGTGTCCTTTATGATATATATGATACACTGTGTCCTTTATGACAGATATGATACACTGTGTCCTTTATGACAGATATGATACACGGTGTCCTTTATGATATATATGATACACTGTGTCCTTTATGATATATATGATACACTGTGTCCTTTATGATAGATATGATACACTGTGTCCTTTATGATAGATATGATACACTGTGTCCTTTATGATATATATGATACACTGTGTCCTTTATGATATAATATGATACACTGTGTCCTTTATGATATATATGATACACTGTGTCCTTTATTATATATATATGATGTCCTTTATGATATATATGATACACTGTGTCCTTTATGACAGATATGATACACTGTGTCCTTTATGATAGATATGATACACTGTGTCCTTTATGATAGATATGATACACTGTGTCCTTTATGACAGATATGATACACTGTGTCCTTTATGATAGATATGATACACTGTGTCCTTTATGATATATATGATACACTGTGTCCTTTATGATAGATATGATACACTGTGTCCTTTATTATAGATATGATACACTAGGGCTGGGTGATATGACGATATTATATAAATATCGGGTACAGTTCATTAACGATACACTTTTTAAACGTATCGTGGATATCGTGATGTTTTGCCCAAGAGGCTTGTGTCGCGTCAATCTGGTCCACACGTTGACACTTTTGAACAGCGCCGCCCCACACACACTACTGCAGGGGTGGGCAACTTTGTATATGGTGAGGGCCACAAAATGTCCACAATCAATCTGGGGGGCCGCATTGTTTATCGGCAGTCCCGCCAGTAGTACCCCATCACTCAAATAGCCCTAATAGTCACAAGGTATATAAACAATTATAATTTGTTGTAACTTTGTTTTTATTCCATTTCAAATGCATTTAGTAATGCAATTTCAACTTTATGAATTTATAAAGAGCTGAATTTAAAAGTATTGCTGTGTAACCCCAAATATATACAAAAATGATCAATTATAATTAAGGCTTCTAATAAAATAAATGTATGAACTTAAAGCCCACTGCTCAACAAACACAAAGCAGCATTCCTGCTGCATTTCACTACAACAGTAAATCAAAAGTGCAATAATAAATGATTTTGTTAAATGTATAAACTTTTATCCTGCTACTAAACAAAACATTATAACACTGAAATGCATGTTATGGATATGAAGCACTCAGGAATGTTTTGTTTAGTAGCAGGATAAAAGTGTATACATTTAACAAAATCATTTATTATTGCACTTTTGATTTACTGTTGTAGTGAAATGCAGCAGGAATGCTGCTTTGTGTTTGTGTTATTAGTGTTATCTGAACACTACAAAAGTAAACAAGTAAAGTGCAAGTAAAGTAAAGTGCAATACTACATGCCTCCCAACATTGACCCTTTATCAAACTGGCATGACATTCACCCTCGCCCCACAGTGGGTCAATAATGGTTATAATAATAATAATAATAATAATAATAATAATAATAATAATAATAATGATAATTATTATTATTATTATTATTATTATTATTATTATTATTAATAATAATAATAATAATAATAATAATAATGGTCCCCTCTCTACACCTCTCCATCATCTCCCCCCCCCCTTTCTACATCTCTTCATCATCTCCCCCCCCTCTCTACACCTCTTCATCATCTCCTTCCCCCCCTCTACACCTCTTCATCATCTCCTTTGTGGTCTCTCCATTTGGCGCACAATAGCAGGAATGTCAACTTCAATGTTTGTGCATGCAATCTGCATCAGATGAAATAATGTTTCATCCGACAGCCTGTTTCTCTCCTTTGACTTGATGTGCTTCGTGTTTGAGAAATTGCTCTCACATATGTATGTGCTCCCAAACATACTGGCCATAGAGAGGGCAAAGTCCCTGAGGAGTGGGAAGCGGGGCTCAGGTAGCAGTTTCCAAAACGAAATTCCCTTCTCATTTCTCTTTGCTTGAAAAAAAAGGATCTGACTGTAGCTCGCACAGTTCAAGCTGCAACAGTGGGGGCTGCTCTGACACCGTAGCGGTGAGGGGGCCGGCAAACAGCACTATCCGTGACTGCATGCCGTTGAAATCTTCAAACCGATCATTGAATTGCATTTGCAGTGTTTCAATGTCGCTCCTGTACTTTCCGACGGCTCAGCCATCGGATGTCTGTGTGTAGCTGCAAGTCGCCATAATCAGTGTCCATCTCTTCCAAAAAGGAGACAAACTTTCTATGGTTTAGTGACCTGTTGCCTCCACGAATTAGATTGGTAACCTTGGTAACCAAATCCATAACATGGCTGTAGAGTAGTCAAGCTTCTTGGCACAGAGAGCCTCCTATATCAGATTAAAAAAAAAGAAAAACGATTTAACGACTCTTGCATATAATTTGACTACACTCGACTCGCATTGGTCATTATAGTGACCCACAATAGATGGAAATTATGTTAGCGAACTTACCTGATGTATAATGCAGTGCAGCATTGGACACTCAACACCACTCTGCCTTAGAAGCCCGGCGAATCTTGTGCGTTTTCCTTTCATTGCCGGTGCTCCATCGGTAACAACAGCCGACAGTTTATCAAAACCCCCATATTGCTGCACGGCACTTTCAACAGCGTTTCATATGTCCACACTAGGGCTGACCCCTATTAGTCAAATAGTCGACTAATCGATCGAAAGGAGCCATAGTCGACTGCCAACTCTTCTTAGTCGAATACAATAAAAAAAAAAAAAATTATATATTTTATTTTTATTTTTTTTATATTGGCCTGGGGCCGCATGGAACGTCGGTGAGGGCCGCATGCGGCCCGCGGGCCGCCAGTTGCCCCTCCCTGCACTACTGCATCAAAAGTTACTACTTATGATAACAAAGGCATTCGTTTTGTGGCATTAACGTTATATAGTTACACTTTCAATAACATCAGCGTATTTACATAGCAACGACCGAGGTCGACCTAGATATAGCAAGCATTAGTCGTTCATATCTCAGCCCGTGCTGACTCAGTTGTGCCCATTCTGCGGTCTGTTAATAACGTTTTCAATCAGACAGATGTATGGAAAGGCTTTTATTATAACATCCGTTGCAGTAAAATCATTATGCCTCCAGTCGTTTAGTCATTCTGCGGAGCTAAAAGCTAAACGTCGGCCGCGGCGAGCTACCGCTGCCATTGTTGTTGTCATTGAGCTCTCCAATGGCGGAAGTAAAAAATGAATATGCGCTTGCCGATTGGTGCTAAGAACAGCAGGGCGGGTGCAAGCGATGTGACGTAATTGGCAGACGCGACTGTCAATCAAAATGATTCTGTTTGCCGTCTGAATGAATGAAAACGTTATTAACAGATTGCAGCATGGGTACAATACAGTACAGCTCAATACAACAACAGTCAACAGTGGACTGGAGGATGCAGACCAGAGAAAGACTTTCATCTTGTTTACATCAGGGTCCCCCATTTTCAATTAATCATATTTCATATCTAAATCATATAATATCTCATTGCTAAATATATGCAATATATAACCTAATAATCCAATAATCTAAATCTAATATATAATATAAAAATGCTAAATGCATGGGTATTTTATTTTGTCTTTAATGTTAGCTTGCAAACTCAAATACTGTCTTGGTAAGCCTCATAATGAATTGTTTGGGGAAAAAAAGAAAAACATCGTGATGCGTATCATGTATCGCCAAAAGGTCAGAAAATATCGTGATATCATATTTAGGCCATATCGCCCAGCCCTATGATACAATGTGTCATTTATGATAGATATGATACACTGTGTCCTTTATGATATATATGATACACTGTGTCCTTTATGATATATATGATACTGTCCTTTATGATAGATATGATACACTGTGTCCTTTGTGATATATATGATACACTGTGTCCTTTATGACAGATATGATACACTGTGTCCTTTATGATAGATATGATACACTGTGTCCTTTATGATATATATGATACACTGTGTCCTTTATGACAGATATGATACACTGTGTCTTTTATGATAGATATGATACACTGTGTCCTTTATGATAGATATGATACACTGTGTCCTTTATGACAGATATGATACACTGTGTCCTTTATGATAGATATGATACACTGTGTCCTTTATGATATATATGATACACTGTGTCCTTTATTATATATATGATACACTGTGTCCTTTATGATATATATGATACACTGTGTCCTTTATGATATATATGATACACTGTGTCCTTTATGATATATATGATACACTGTGTCCTTTATGATAGATATGATACACTGTGTCCTTTATGATATATATGATACACTGTGTCCTTTATGATATATATGATACACTGTGTCCTTTATGATATATATGATACACTGTGTCCTTTATTATATATATGATACACTGTGTCCTTTATGATATATATGATACACTGTGTCCTTTATGATAGATATGATACACTGTGTCCTTTATGATAGATATGATACACTGTGTCCTTTATGATATATATGATACACTGTGTCCTTTATGATATATATGATACACTGTGTCCTTTATGACAGATATGATACACTGTGTCCTTTATGATAGATATGATACACTGTGTCCTTTGATATATATGATACACTGTGTCCTTTATGATATATATGATACACTGTGTCCTTTATTATATATATGATACACTGTGTCCTTTATGATATATATGATACACTGTGTCCTTTATGATATATATGATACACTGTGTCCTTTATGATATATATGATACACTGTGTCCTTTATGATAGATATGATATACTGTGTCCTTTATGATATATATGATACACTGTGTCCTTTATGACAGATATGATACACTGTGTCCTTTATGATATATATGATACACTGTCATTTATGACAGATATGATACACTGTGTCCTTTATGATAGATATGATACACTGTGTCCTTTATGATATATATGATACACTGTGTCCTTTATGATATATATGATACACTGTGTCCTTTATGATATATATGATACACTGTGTCCTTTATGATATATATGATACACTGTGTCCTTTATGATATATATGATACACTGTGTCCTTTATGATATATATGATACACTGTGTCCTTTATGATATATATGATACACTGTCCTTTATGATATATATGATACACTGTGTCCTTTATGATATATATGATACACTGTGTCCTTTATGATAGATATGATACACTGTGTCCTTTATGATAGATATGATACACTGTGTCCTTTATGATATATATGATACACTGTGTCCTTTATGATAGATATGATACACTGTGTCCTTTATGATATATATGATACACTGTGTCCTTTATGATATATATGATACACTGTGTCCTTTATGATAGATATGATACACTGTGTCCTTTATGATAGATATGATACACTGTGTCCTTTATGATAGATATGATAGTGTCCTTTATGACAGATATGATACACTGTGTCCTTTATGATATATATGATACACTGTGTCCTTTATGATATATATGATACACTGTGTCCTTTATGACAGATATGATACACTGTGTCCTTTATGACAGATATGATACACTGTGTCCTTTATGATAGATATGATACACTGTGTCCTTTATGATAGATATGATACACTGTGTCCTTTATGATATATATGATACACTGTGTCCTTTATGACAGATATGATACACTGTGTCCTTTATGATAGATATGATACACTGTGTCCTTTATGATATATATGATACACTGTGTCCTTTATGATATATATGATACACTGTATCCTTTATGATATATATGATACACTGTGTCCTTTATGACAGATATGATACACTGTGTCCTTTATGATATATATGATACACACTGTCCTTTATGATAGATATGATACACAGTGTCCTTTATGATAGATATGATACACTGTGTCCTTTATGATATATATGATACACTGTGTCCTTTATGATAGATATGATACACGGTGTCCTTTATGATATATATGATACACTGTGTCCTTTATGATAGATATGATACACTGTGTCCTTTATGATATATATGATACACTGTGTCCTTTATGATATATATGATACACTGTGTCCTTTATTATATATATATATGATGTCCTTTATGATATATATGATACACTGTGTCCTTTATGATAGATATGATACACTGTGTCCTTTATGACAGATATGATACACTGTGTCCTTTATGATATATATGATACACTGTGTCCTTTATGATAGATATGATACACTGTGTCCTTTATGATATATATGATACACTGTGTCCTTTATGATAGATATGATACACTGTGTCCTTTATGATATATATGATACACTGTGTCCTTTATGATAGATATGATACACTGTGTCCTTTATGACAGATATGATACACTGTGTCCTTTATGATATATATGATACACTGTGTCCTTTATGATAGATATGATACACTGTGTCCTTTATGATAGATATGATACACTGTGTCCTTTATGATATATATGATTTTTTTTTTTTTTATCCTTTATTTATCCAGGAATGTCCCATTGAGATACAAGATCTCTTCTTCCAGGGAGTCCTGAGGGAGTCCAGGGAGTATTGTGATAGATATGATACACTGTGTCCTTTATGATATATATGATACACTGTGTCCTTTATGATATATATGATACACTGTGTCCTTTATGATAGATATGATACACTGTGTCCTTTATTATAGATATGATACACTAGGGCTGGGTGATATGACGATATTATATATATATCGGGTACAGTTCATTAACGATACACTTTTTAAACGTATCGTGGATATCGTGATGTTTTGCCCAAGAGGCTTGTGTCGCGTCAATCTGGTCCACACGTTGACACTTTTGAACAGCGCCGCCCCACACACACTACTGCATCAAAAGTTACTACTTATGATAACAAAGGCATTCGTTTTGTGGCATTAACGTTATATAGTTACACTTTCAATAACATCAGCGTATTTACATAGCAACGACCGAGGTCGACCTAGATATAGCAAGCATTAGTCGTTCATATCTCAGCCCGTGCCGACTCAATTGTGCCCATTCTGCGGTCTGTTAATAACGTTTTCAATCAGACAGATGTATGGAAAGGCTTTTATTATAACATCCGTTGCAGTAAAATCATTATGCCTCCAGTCGTTTAGTCATTCTGCGGAGCTAAAAGCTAAACGTCGGCCGCGGCGAGCTACCGCTGCCATTGTTGTTGTCATTGAGCTCTCCAATGGCGGAAGTAAAAAATGAATATGCGCTTGCCGATTGGTGCTAAGAACAGCAGGGCGGGTGCAAGCGATGTGACGTAATTGGCAGACGCGACTGTCAATCAAAATGATTCTGTTTGCCGTCTGAATGAATGAAAACGTTATTAACAGATTGCAGCATGGGTACAATACAGTACAGCTCAATACAACAACAGTCAACAGTGGACTGGAGGATGCAGACCAGAGAAAGACTTTCATCTTGTTTACATCAGGGTCCCCCATTTTCAATTCATCATATTTCATATCTAAATCATATAATATCTCATTGCTAAATATATGCAATATATAATCTAATAATCCAATAATCTAAATCTAATATATAATATAAAAATGCTAAATGCATGGGTATTTTATTTTGTCTTTAATGTTAGCTTGCAAACTCAAATACTGTCTTGGTAAGCCTCATAATGAATTGTTTGTGGAAAAAAAGAAAAACATTGTGATGCGTATCGTGTATCGCCGAAAGGTCAGAAAATATCGTGATATCATATTTAGGCCATATCGCCCAGCCCTATGATACACTGTGTCATTTATGATAGATATGATACACTGTGTCCTTTATGATATATATGATACACTGTGTCCTTTATGATATATATGATACTGTCCTTTATGATAGATATGATACACTGTGTCCTTTATGACAGATATGATACACTGTGTCCTTTATGACAGATATGATACACTGTGTCCTTTATGATAGATATGATACACTGTGTCCTTTATGATATATATGATACACTGTCCTTTATGATATATATGATACACTGTGTCCTTTGTGATAGATATGATACACTGTGTCCTTTATGATATATATGATACACTGTGTCCTTTATGACAGATATGATACACTGTGTCCTTTGATATATATGATACACTGTGTCCTTTATGACAGATATGATACACTGTGTCCTTTATGATATATATGATACACTGTGTCCTTTATGATATATATGATACACTGTGTCCTTTATGATAGATATGATACACTGTGTCTTTTATGATAGATATGATACACTGTGTCTTTTATGATAGATATGATACACTGTCATTTATGATATATATGATACACTGTGTCCTTTATGATAGATATGATACACTGTGTCCTTTATGATAGATATGATACACTCACTGTGTCATTTATGACAGATATGATACACTGTGTCCTTTATGATATATATGATACACTGTGTCCTTTATGATAGATATGATACACTGTGTCCTTTATGATATATATGATACACTGTGTCCTTTATGATATATATGATACACTGTGTCCTTTATGATATATATGATACACTGTGTCCTTTATGATATATATGATACACTGTGTCCTTTATGACAGATATGATACACTGTGTCCTTTATGATAGATATGATACACTGTCATTTATGACAGATATGATACACTGTGTCCTTTATGATATATATGATACACTGTGTCCTTTATGATATATATGATACACTGTGTCCTTTATGATATATATGATACACTGTGTCCTTTATGACAGATATGATACACTGTGTCCTTTATGATAGATATGATACACTGTGTCCTTTATGATATATATGATACACTGTGTCCTTTATGACAGATATGATACACTGTGTCCTTTATGACAGATATGATACACTGTGTCCTTTATGATAGATATGATACACTGTGTCCTTTATGATAGATATGATACACTGTGTCCTTTATGATATATATGATACACTGTGTCCTTTATGATATATATGATACACTGTGTCCTTTATGATAGATATGATACACTGTGTCCTTTATGATAGATATGATACACTGTGTCCTTTATGATAGATATGATACACTGTGTCCTTTATGATAGATATGATACACTGTGTCCTTTATGATATATATGATACACTGTGTCCTTTATGATATATATGATACACTGTGTCCTTTATGATATATATGATATACTGTGTCCTTTATGATATATATGATACACTGTGTCCTTTATGATAGATATGATACACTGTGTCCTTTATGATATATATGATACACTGTGTCCTTTATGATATATATGATACACTGTGTCCTTTATGATATATATGATACACTGTGTCCTTTATGATAGATATGATACACTGTGTCCTTTATGATAGATATGATACACTGTGTCCTTTATGATATATATGATACACTGTGTCCTTTATGATATATATGATACACTGTGTCCTTTATGATAGATATGATACACTGTGTCCTTTATGATAGATATGATACACTGTGTCCTTTATGATAGATATGATACACTGTGTCCTTTATGATAGATATGATACACTGTGTCCTTTATGATATATATGATACACTGTGTCCTTTATGATATATATGATACACTGTGTCCTTTATGATATATATGATATACTGTGTCCTTTATGATATATATGATACACTGTGTCCTTTATGATAGATATGATACACTGTGTCCTTTATGATATATATGATACACTGTGTCCTTTATGATATATATGATACACTGTGTCCTTTATGATATATATGATACACTGTGTCCTTTATGATAGATATGATACACTGTGTCCTTTATGATATATATGATACACTGTGTCCTTTATGATATATATGATACACTGTGTCCTTTATGATATATATGATACACTGTGTCCTTTATGATAGATATGATACACTGTGTCCTTTATGATAGATATGATACACTGTGTCCTTTATGATATATATGATACACTGTGTCCTTTATGATAGATATGATACACTGTGTCCTTTATGATAGATATGATACACTGTGTACTTTATGATATATATGATACACTGTGTCCTTTATGATAGATATGATACACTGTGTCCTTTATGATATATAGATATGATACACTGTGTCCTTTATGACAGATATGATACACTGTGTCCTTTATGATATATATGATACACTGTGTCCTTTATGATATATATGATACACTGTGTCCTTTATGATAGATATGATACACTGTGTCCTTTATGATATATATGATACACTGTGTCCTTTATGATATATATGATACACTGTGTCCTTTATGATATATATGATACACTGTGTCCTTTATGATATATATGATACACTGTGTCCTTTATGATATATATGATATACTGTGTCCTTTATGATATATATGATACACTGTGTCCTTTATGATAGATATGATACACTGTGTCCTTTATGATAGATATGATACACTGTGTCCTTTATGATATATATGATACACTGTGTCCTTTATGATAGATATGATACACTGTGTCCTTTATGATATATATGATACACTGTGTCCTTTATGATAGATATGATACACTGTGTCCTTTATGATATATATGATACACTGTGTCCTTTATGATAGATATGATACACTGTGTCCTTTATGATATATATGATACACTGTGTCCTTTATGATATATATGATACACTGTGTCCTTTATGATATATATGATACACTGTGTCCTTTATGATAGATATGATACACTGTGTCCTTTATGATATGATACCCACCACTGTGTCCTTTATGATATATATGATACACTGTGTCCTTTATGATAGATATGATACACTGTGACCTTTATGATAGATATGATACACTGTGTCCTTTATGATATATATCATACACTGTGTCCTTTATGATAGATATGATACACTCACTGTGTCCACCTTTCTAAAAGCTCTGTGGATGTATGATATATATATATATATATATATATAAATAAAAATAAACAAATATTTAAAGTTATCTATAGCACCTTTTAAAGGGGACATATTGTTTGCTCCAGGAACAGTCCACCCAATGCTCTGCTTATGCTTTGTAAACAAGTTCTACTCATGGGTGTGGGATAGCCAGGAAGCAAAGGGAATAATAATAATAATTATTATAATAAACTTAATTTGTATAGCATAATTGCAACCCAAAGTGCTTCACAGCAGTGATGTAGACACAAAATAGACATACAATTGGTATAATTATAATATAAACTATATACTAGTTAATTGTAAACAGTATTCTTAACTTTTTGATGGTAGAGTAGGCATCAGTAATCTTAAAATGTCTATGTCTACCATGTTTTACTTGTTTAGCGTGGTTCATGAAAAAAAATCCAAAAATTCAATGAACTGTACCAAAACAATCACAGAAGCGGCCAATTGAAACCCTCACACGGACAATGTGCCTTTCTAATGTAACTATATTAGGGTGACCATATTTTGATTTCCAAAAAAGAGGACATGCTGGCCCCAGCCTCGAGATACTTAATGATACTTTGCACAATCGAAGCGGGCATGGCCACCTTCATTTCACTATGTCTTGTGTACTGTACTGTATGTGATGAATAAACCTCTTGAATCTTGAATCTCTACTCAAAGTTTACTCAAAGATGCCTTTATTGTTTTAACATATGCTTGGAAACATGCACCCAGAAAAGCGGCCATATTTTTTGTATACTTGAACTTGAGGACTGCATACTTTTTTTGCAAAGCTTATCTTTATACATTATGCTTATAACACATGCATAAGCCTGGTCTCTTTTGAAAGATAACATTCTGAAGTTACTAATCCAAAAAAGGAAAATCACTTTTAGTGCTAATGAAATAGAGTAGCATATAGGTCTGAACTTGAGTTGAACGTGAACTTGTGTACTAAAATTTTTCTGCAGTGGTTGCAATATCCCAAATTTAACCACATAACATGCGCCCAGAAAAGTGGCAATTTTTTTTTTACTTGAACTTGAGGACTGCATACTTTTTTTGCAAAGCTTATCTTTATACTTTATGCTTATAGCACATGCATAAGCCTGGTCTCTTTTGAAAGATAACATTCTGAAGTTTCGTACACAATAAAGAAAAATCACTTTTAGTGCTAATGAGTAACATAGGGCTGAACATGATTGAACTTGTGTACTCACGTTTTTGTGTAGTATAGTTGCAATATTCCAAAATAATATATACATTTTTTGTATAAGCTGGAAAACACAGCAAATCCATAGCCTGAAGGGACATGGGCCTGAAGGGACATTAACGTGTGTTGTCGGGCCTTACAAATACATTTGATTTTTATTTGATTATCAATAAGGTAGGATATCTGGAACACACTATTTTTTAAATCACATGCCATGAAACTCTGGGACCTGGCTGAATTTAAGACTGCACAAATCATGTTTAAAGCACGAAACAATTCACTCCCGGGTAACATCCAAAAATTCAGTTATAGAGAGGGGGGTTACAATTTAGAGGAGAGTCTAACTTCAAGAAACAGGCTGTTCATTCAACAATGTATGTATATTTCAGTTTGTGGAGTGAATATGAGTTGCATAAGATAATAGAGTGTGAAGGTATACTGAATACTGTCTATCTGTATGTCATGTATGTCATATGTTATGATGAATTGAAAATGGGGGACCCTGATGTAAACCAGACGAAAGTCTTTCTCTGGTCTGCATCCCCTTAACACTTTGATTGCCAAAAACGCCTTAACACGTCATTCCCCGCCATGCAAAAAAGAAGAACACATAGCAGAACAACATATGATAAGATATAAAAACTAATAAAAGACCTTTCTAAAAAGGTAGGTCTTGAATCCACGTTTAAATGTGTCAACAGTTTGTGGTGCTCTCAGGTGGTTGGGGAGAGCATTCCACAGTCTGGGTGCGGCACAGCAGAAGGCTTGATCGCCCTTGATGTGCAGCTTAGTCCTGGGGGCTTTGAGGAGGTAGGCTGTGCCGGTGCGGAGGGAACGTGAGGAGGACTGGGGGGTGAGGAGTTCCTTGAGATAGGCAGGGGCACCACCGTGTACACACTGGTGAGTGAGGAGGGAGACCTTGTACTCGATCCTGTGTTCCACGGGGAGCCAGTGTAGTGATCTGAGGGTGGGGGTGATGTGGTCATGTTTGCGCACCCTCATCAGGATCCTAGCAGCGCTATTCTGGATGGATTGCAGTTTTTGAATGCTTTTACTAGGGATCCCGATGAGGAGTGCATTACAATAGTCCAGCCTGGAGTAAACAAAGGCGTGGACTAGGGATGTCCGATATTATCGGCCTACCGATATTATCGGCCGATATCGGCATTCAAATGTGATATCGGAAAATATCGGTATCGGTTTTCAAAAAAAGATTTTATTTTAATTTTTAAATTTTTTATTTCTATAACAGTTATTTACCGAGGCAAGCAAGTAAGAACACATTCTGGTTTTATTTATTGTCAAAAGTATGCATAATGTTGTGTTAATTCCACAACAAGAGATATGTAATGTTAATTACCTGAAATTATAAAATTTGGGGGGGGGGGGGGGATGGTATATATCGGTATTGGTTGATATCGGTATCGGAAATTAAGAGTTGGACAATATCGGTATATCGGTATCGGTAAAAAAGCCAATATCGAGCATCCCTAGCGTGGACGAGTTTCTCTGAATCTGCCAGAGTGAGTGAGGAGCGGAGTTTTGAGATGTTCCTGAGGTGAAAGAAAGAGGTCTTGCAGAGGTGTTTGATGTGGGTCTCGTACGTGAGGCGGGGGTCCATTTTCACGCCCAAATTAGTGACAAGGTTGGAGAGAGGAATGTCCTGGCCGGAGAAGGAGATGGTGGATGACCGCACCTGGTGTAGGGTACCGACCAGCATGGCTTCAGTTTTGGAGCTGTTGACCTGTAGAAACCTGTGGTTCATCCACGCCTTAGTCTCCTCCAGGCAAGCGGTCAGTGTGGGGGGTGATGAAGGTGAAGATGTTGAAATCCGGATGTACAGCTGGGTGTCATCAGCATAGCAGTGGAACGACACACCGTGCCGGCTGATGATACGGCCGAGGGGGAGCATGTACAGGGTGAACAGCAAGGGGCTGAGGACGGATCCCTGGGGGACACCGCAGGTAACGGGGTGGTTAGAGGATGTTGCGCCTCCAAGGGAGACACACAGTAGTGGCTCGTACTATCTACTGTTGGGTGGTCGCAGCCGGGGGTTCACGTTAGGTCGAGTTGAAAATGTAATGCTCTGAGATGCTCTGGAGCAATCTCTCTCTGTCTCTCGGATCAATCCAATAAAATAATTAACACTTTGGCTGCCATGGGTTAAATTCATTATCAACTGTAGGTTGCCGGCTCTATTTGTCTATAGAGAAAGTCCCCTTCTTTGCAGGGCTATAACTTTTTAAATTCTATTGCTACATTGCCATTATTAGGGCCCATTCAAAGTCCTATATGTATTGTTCATTGTGTAGCAACGTTAAACTTTTTCATTCACATATTCATAGTAAAGTATGGTCTAATGTATAAGTATGTTTTCATCTCTTTCTGCAGCTTTCTCCAGAACGTGATAAGATAAGATAAGATAAGATATTCCTTTATTGATCCCCTTGGGGAAATTCAGGCATCATAGCAGCATGGGGGGGAGGGGGGGAGGGGTACAGGTAGTAAAACAACACAGTATACAGGTAGTAAAAGACAACACCGCAGGCAGTGTAAACAATTTGATCAATATGGTCAATATAATTTACTATCTGACTAGCTGAGGAATATTCACATTATTCACAGTGTCACATGAGGTGCAGTATGCAAGAGGTAGTGTTATAATAATTTACTATCTACTGAGTATACATTAATCAAAGTACCAGGGTAGTCTACTTTGTCCCCCTTGGGTTCCTATAAGTCCCAGGTCAATGTCTGGTAGCAGTCGCTGTCGCTGCCCCCTGTTGTGGGGCCTGGAGGCTGCTAGTCGCTGCCCACTGTTGTGGAGCCTGATGGCCGCTGGTATGAAGGACTGTCCGAGGCGGTTAGTTGAGTGTCGGGGGGGGATGAGTCTGTGGCTGAACGAGCTTCTCATCTTGACTAGCTCGTCGTAGAGGGGGTGGTAGGGGTTCTCCATGATGGCATCCAGCTTCCTTATCATCCCCCTCTCTACCATCACCTCAAGTCTAGGTAGCTCGACTCCCACCACGGAGCTAGCCTTCCTCACCAGCTTGTTGAGCTTGTTGGTGTCCCTTGAGTTGATGTAGCCTCCCCAGCATGCCACAGCATAGAAGAGGATGCTGGCCACAACAGACTGGTAAAAAGACTGCAGCAGTTTGTTGCACACATTGAAGGACCTGAGTCTCCTCAGGAAGAACAGCCTGCTCTGTCCCTTCCTGTAGAGGGCCTCTGTGTTGTCCGACCAGTCCAGTTTATTGTTCAGGTGTACCCCAAGGAACTTGTATGAGTCCACCATCTCCACCTCCACCCCTCGGATGGAGATGGGAATCGGGGGGGGCCTCTTCTTGCCCCTCCGGAAGTCCACCACCAGCTCCTTGGTCTTACTGGTGTTGAGTTGGAGGTGGTTGCTGTCGCTCCACCCCACGAAGCTCTCCACCAGGGCTCTGTACTCCTCCTCATCATCGTCGGTGATGTAGCTTACGATGGAGGAGTCGTCTGAGAACTTCTGCAGGTGGCACCCGCTGGAGTTGCGGCAGAAGTCTGAGGTGTAGAGGGTGAAGAGGAAGGGTGACAGCACAGTTCCCTGGGGGGCGCCGGTGTTGCTCACCAGTACGTCAGACTGACTGTCCTTTAGTCTGACGTACTGTGGCCTCTCAGTGAGGTAGTCCTTGATCCAGGCCACCAAGCTATATAGATATATAGCCCCAAATGCATTATATTGATGATGAAATACAGTTTGATGGCAATCAGCGCGATATAAAAAATTCCAACTAGACATACTTCTAGAAGTTACTACACGTCATCTGATGTTGACCGGATGGGCGAGGGGGCGTTTATAATTCCGTGGGCAGCGTTATACCAATCATCTAATGTGGGTCAAATGTTGATAATAGCATCTAATGTGGGTCAAATGTTGATAATAGCAGTTAGTATCGAAGACGGTAACGTTACACGCTAAAACTCACCCCAGTCTCCGCGCGCCGTTGGGCGATCATCGTAGAGTAGACATTTTATCATTATGGGATGGCGATTTACCCGGTCCATCTCCAGCTTGTATAATGGTATATACGTCCAAATCATGTTGTTTATCGAGTTATTGGCAATCGATCGCTATGTAGCGTGACGAGCCAGAGTCCCGGGACATGTACCGAGTGCCCGGAAGCAATACGGCCGTCCAGCAAAACCTCTACTGCGCTTCCTGTTAAGCGATTGCGCCGATCGGCCACCAGATGGCGCTCCTGAACCGCCAGAGAGCTCAGTGGGTCCTCCTGGTGGATCTCAGGCCAGCGGAGGGGAAATATGAATCCGATTCCAGATTTTTGAAATATTGATATCAAAGACGGCAACTTGAGCATGGCCGGGAATGACGTGTTTCAGCGTTTCCTGGCAGCCAAAGTGTTAACACATGTATATGTTGTCATTTTAAACAACTCACCATTCATTCATTATGCATCAGCAGCAGCTAAATTAATGTTATAGTTCATAACACAGCAGCGCGTTTTGAATCGCTAGCCTATTATCGTCTCAGCAAGCACAGTCAATACTTTCCGTAGCCGCATTTCTCGGAGACAGCTGTGTAGCGAGAGAGAGAGAGAGAGAGAGAGAGAGAGAGAGAGAGAGAGAGAGACTCACTGTTTAGTCGAAATGTCCAGGGCAGGAGGGCTTGATAAAGTGAATAATCCACTGTTGATGTATATCCAGACCACTGTCCACTGTCCAGACTGCATCCGCCATATAGCTTGTTAGCCAAGTGTTAGCTGTTAGCACCACACAACACAAGTACTTTGATGATTTCTTTGTCCATTTCCGCGTCGAACAGACTGCAAACTACCTGGCGTTCTATCGCCATGCTCTAAGACAAACTCTAACCTTAAAGGATAACTCCACTTTTTTTTTAAATTAGCTTATTTAACATCTTCCCTGGAGTTAGACAAGAAGATGCATACCTTTTTTGTCTCTGTGCATGCATTTTAGCTTTGGGAATAGACGCTCCGTTAGCATAGCTTAGCTTCATCACTGGAAGTGGGGGAGGACAGTAGCCTTACAGTGCCTTACAGTGTATTGCAAGGTCTGACATTGACCAAACTTGATATGCATGACCTTGGTGGGCTCTAGGTCAACTCCTGAAAAGGGGGTCAATGTCAGACCTTGCAATCAAAAGTTAGGGGCGCACTGAAATTATGGCAAGGGTTATTAGCCCCCTAACTTTTGATTGCAAAGTCTGACATTGACCCCCTTTTCAGGAGTTGACCTAGAGCCCACCAAGGTCATGCATATCAAGTTTGGTCAATGTCAGACCTTGCAATACACTGTAAGGCACTGTAAGGCTACTGTCCTCCCCCACTTCCAGTGATGAAGCTAAGCTATGCTAACGGAGCGTCTATTCCCAAAGCTAAAATGCACGCACAGAGACAAAAAAGGTATGCATCTTCTTGTCTAACTCCAGGGAAGATGTTAAATAAGCTAATTTAAAAAAAAAAGTGGAGTTATCCTTTAACCAACTTTGAAAGAGTGTCTAAGCTTAACCGTCGAAAGAACTTGCCGTCACGCTCTAAGAGAAATAGCTGCATCACAACCTATATCTATGATCACAACAACACAAGTTACACAACAGAACAGCTACAACAGAAACTGGCGTTGGCCAATCAGAGAGCGTCTCCGCGAAAGGCGGCTACGGAAAAAAAAACTATCGTCGGCCAATCAGAGAGCGTCTCCGCGAAATGCGGCTACGGAAATTCTAGACGCTGCTACGGCTGCTTGCCTAGACCGCTTCAAATCGCGCCCGGCTTCCAACATAATACATCATATTTCAACGCACAGCGCGTTACGCACTGATTGGCTGCGACGGATACAGCGATGACGCACTCAGAGCGCTATTGCCCGGGCGAGAAATACGGCTAGGAGCCGCTAGGAGAAATGCGGCTATGCGCAGTGAGTCACTTCCTGTTCAGGAAAACGATTATTTTTTATTTGATATATTAACGTTATATTGTGCATTGGAAACACAAACACTTAAAATGAGTAAATATTATTCATTTTAAACATGTTTATATTATTTATAGGGCTATAAAACAAAAAACAAATTTTTTTCTTCTCTCTCTATTAACAGGGGGGTCGGCGCCCGAGCGCCCCCAGTGGCCAGCCGCCACTGGAGACACACTCAGTCCGACCAGCCAAGAGGGACTGGAACAAGCCCAGGGCTATGTCACGGAGTCCGACGTCAGAATGGAGACAGTCCAGGAGGATAACATGATCAACCGTGTCAAAGGCTGCTGATAGGTCGAGAAGGACCAGAATGGATGGGGTTCCAGCATCCGCCGCCATCAGAAGGTAGTTGGTGACCCTGACCAGGGCTGTCTCTGTGCTGTGCGCAGAGCGGAACCCAGACTGGAACTTCTCGAAGATGTTGTTGTCTCTGAGGTGTGCTTGGAGCTGCACTGAAACTACCTTCTCCAGCACCTTGTAGAGGAACGGGAGATTGGAGATGGGCCGGTAGCTGCCGAGGGCCTCTGGGTCCAGGGTGGGTTTCTTCAGGAGGGGGGTAATGATGGCAGGTTTGAGAGCAGGCGGAAAGTGGCCAGCCTGCAGGCAGAGGTTGATGGTGCTGGTAATTAGGGGACCAATAGTGCAGATGTTGGCTTTCACCAAGGCTGTGGGGAGGGGATCCAGGGCACACGTGGAAGACTTCATCCTCCCGATGATGGCCTCGACCTCACGCTGCGTGGTGTCGCTGAAACAGCGGAGGAGCTGGGAGACTTCAGGCTGTAAGACAGCAGGTGGAGCAGGTGAAGAAGAGGAGCCGGGGAGGAGAAAGCGGATGCCCTCAACTTTGGCTGTGAAAAATTACATGAAGTCATTACACCGCTTCTCAGTTGTCTCTGTGTGCCTGGGTTTGGGGTTTGAGGAGGTGGTGTATGGTGGAAAAAAGCTGTTTAGAATTGCCGGGGCTATTGTTGATGATGTTGGAGTCGAACCGTGACCGAGCGTCCTTCAGGGCTTTGGAGTAGGCCTTTTGGTGCTCTCTGTAGGCCTCTCTGTGCACGGTGAGTCCCGACGCAGTGAGGCGTCACTCAAGGACACGGCCAGCCACCTTCATCTCCCTCAGCTCGCTGGTGAACCAGGGGGCAGAGCGTGAACATCCAGGAGGCCACTCAGGGCTTTGTTGTAGTAGCCTACTGAGTCACTGGCTGAGGAGAGGGCAGGAGGGGTGAGATGTTGGAGATCCAAGGCCAGAGCGTCCAGGTTGATGTTTTTTATATTTCTGAAGCAGATCTGGCGCTTGGGCTTTGAATGGGGGGGGGGGGACAGCATCTCCATGGAAACGGCCATGTGATCCGACATGCCCGCGTCGTATGCACATAGGTTGGTAATAGGGGCAGCAGGGTCGGAAATAACAAGGTTGAGTGTGTGCCCCCTGTCATGTGTGGGGACGTGGGGACGTGCTGTGTCAGGTTGACACTGTCCAGCATTTGTAAAAACTCTGATGCAGAGTGACAGGAGGGGGTGTCAACATGAATGTTAATGTCACCGAGAATTACCATGTTTGCAGATGTAGTACAGAGGGTGGTTAGGAGGTCATGTATTTCGGGAATAAATGCTGGGTTTGGTTTGGGTGGCCGGTAGATGACCAGTATGGTCATGGGGAAGGGGGGTTTGCACCTTGCAGCAAGGCACTGGAATGAGGAGAGCTGGGGCAGGGAGAGGGGGGTCAGCTCTATTCCACCTCCATGTAGAATGGCCACACCACCGCCACGACGCCCAGTACTGCAGGCTTTCTCTAGGTAGGTGTAACCAGGGGGGCAGGCTTCATTAAGGACAGAGTAGGTCCCTGGCTGGTGCTTTCTCTAGGTAGGTGTAACCAGGGGGACAGGCTTCATTAAGAACAGAGTAGGTCCCTGGCTGGTGCTTTCTCTAGGTAGGTGTAACCAGGGGGGCAGGCTTCATTAAGGACAGAGTAGGTCCCTGGCTGGTGCTTTCTCTAGGTAGGTGTAACCAGGGGGGCAGGCTTCATTAAGGACAGAGTAGGTCCCTGGCTGGTGCTTTCTCTAGGTAGGTGTAACCAGGGGGGCAGGCTTCATTAAGGACAGAGTAGGTCCCTGGCTGGTGCTTTCTCTAGGTAGGTGTAACTGGGGGGGGGCAGGCTTCATTAAGAACAGAGTAGGTCCCTGGCTGGTGCTTTCTCTAGGTAGGTGTAACCAGGGGGGGGGCAGGCTTCATTAAGAACAGAGTAGGTCCCTGGCTGGTGCTTTCTCTAGGTAGGTGTAACCAGGGGGCAGGCTTCATTAAGGACAGAGTAGGTCCCTGGCTGGTGCTTTCTCTAGGTAGGTGTAACCAGGGGGGGGGCAGGCTTCATTAAGGACAGAGTAGGTCCCTGGCTGGTGCTTTCTCTAGGTAGGTGTAACTGGGGGGGCAGGCTTCATTAAGAACAGAGTAGGTCCCTGGCTGGTGCTTTCTCTAGGTAGGTGTAACCGGGGGGGGGGCAGGCTTCATTACAGAGTAGGTCCCTGGCTGGTGCTTTCTCTAAGTAGGTGTAACCGGGGGGGGGGGGCAGGCTTCATTAAAAACAGAGTAGGTCCCTGGCTGGTGCTTTCTCTAGGTAGGTGTACCCAGGGGGGCAGGCTTCATTAAGAACAGAGTAGGTCCCTGGCTGGTGCTTTCTCTAGGTAGGTGTACCCAGGGGGGCAGGCTTCATTAAGAACATAGTAGGTCCCTGGCTGGTGCTTTCTCTAGGTAGGTGTAACCAGGGGGGCAGGCTTCATTAAGAACAGAGTAGGTCCCTGGCTGGTGCTTTCTCTAGGTAGGTGTAACCAGGGGGGCAGGCTTCATTACAGAGTAGGTCCCTGGCTGGTGCTTTCTCTAGGTAGGTGTAACCGGGGGGGCAGGCTTCATTAAGGACAGAGTAGGTCCCTGGTGCTTTCTCTAGGTAGGTGTAACCAGGGGGGCAGGCTTCATTAAGAACAGAGTAGGTCCCTGGTGCTTTCTCTAGGTAGGTGTAACCAGGGGGGCAGGCTTCATTAAGAACAGAGTAGGTCCCTGGCTGGTGCTTTCTCTAGGTAGGTGTAACTGGGGGGGGCAGGCTTCATTACAGAGTAGGTCCCTGGCTGGTGCTTTCTCTAGGTAGGTGTAACCGGGGGGGCAGGCTTCATTAAAAACAGAGTAGGTCCCTGGCTGGTGCTTTCTCTAGGTAGGTGTAACCGGGGGGGCAGGCTTCATTAAGAACAGAGTAGGTCCCTGGCTGGTGCTTTCTCTAGGTAGGTGTAACCGGGGGGGCAGGCTTCATTAAGAACAGAGTAGGTCCCTGGCTGGTGCTTTCTCTAGGTAGGTGTAACCAGGGGGGCAGGCTTCATTAAGAACAGAGTAGGTCCCTGGCTGGTGCTTTCTCTAGGTAGGTGTAACCGGGGGGGCAGGCTTCATTAAGAACAGAGTAGGTCCCTGGCTGGTGCTTTCTCTAGGTAGGTGTAACCGGGGGGGCAGGCTTCATTAAGGACAGAGTAGGTCCCTGGTGCTTTCTCTAGGTAGGTGTAACCAGGGGGGCAGGCTTCATTAAGGACAGAGTAGGTCCCTGGCTGGTGCTTTCTCTAGGTAGGTGTAACCAGGGGGGCAGGCTTCATTAAGAACAGAGTAGGTCCCTGGTGCTTTCTCTAGGTAGGTGTAACCAGGGGGGCAGGCTTCATTAAGAACAGAGTAGGTCCCTGGCTGGTGCTTTCTCTAGGTAGGTGTAACTGGGGGGGGCAGGCTTCATTACAGAGTAGGTCCCTGGCTGGTGCTTTCTCTAGGTAGGTGTAACCAGGG
The DNA here is from genome assembly GCF_963971535.1 of Notolepis coatsorum. Taxonomy (NCBI): domain Eukaryota; kingdom Metazoa; phylum Chordata; class Actinopteri; order Aulopiformes; family Paralepididae; genus Notolepis; species Notolepis coatsorum. The sequence continues at coordinate 104,831,987 of NC_140172.1, read as the reverse complement.
GGACAGGCTTCATTAAAAACAGAGTAGGTCCCTGGCTGGTGCTTTCTCTAGGTAGGTGTAACCGGGGGGGCAGGCTTCATTAAGAACAGAGTAGGTCCCTGGCTGGTGCTTTCTCTAGGTAGGTGTAACCGGGGGGGCAGGCTTCATTAAGAACAGAGTAGGTCCCTGGCTGGTGCTTTCTCTAGGTAGGTGTAACCAGGGGGGCAGGCTTCATTAAGAACAGAGTAGGTCCCTGGCTGGTGCTTTCTCTAGGTAGGTGTAACCGGGGGGGCAGGCTTCATTAAGAACAGAGTAGGTCCCTGGCTGGTGCTTTCTCTAGGTAGGTGTAACCAGGGGGGCAGGCTTCATTAAGAACAGAGTAGGTCCCTGGCTGGTGCTTTCTCTAGGTAGGTGTAACCAGGGGGGGGGGCAGGCTTCATTAAGAACAGAGTAGGTCCCTGGCTGGTGCTTTCTCTAGGTAGGTGTAACCAGGGGGGCAGGCTTCATTAAGGACAGAGTAGGTCCCTGGCTGATGCCAAGTCTCACAAAGACACGTCACGTCTATCCCTGATCCCTGTCCAGAATGTGCTCATGAAAGAAGCAGGAATTTGACGTGAGGGATTGAACGTTTAAAAGTTCTAATTTAATAGTGGACGGTGCTGTGTGTTTTAGGAGGGGCCGTAGAACACTGGAATCGACTCCATGTTTTCTGTGCCACCTGGTGCTTCTGGAACTCGCAATGTTCCCAGAGCTACAAGGTCACACAACCCAGATGGATGTTTCCCTACTGTACAAAACGTCTGATTAAGCCCACAGTGCCCCAACCGTAATCTACAGATTTTTAACAGAGTCCCTTCTTGCCCCCCCAAAAGGGGCCCCCATCCTCCTGACAGAGGGCTGGATAGAGTAAAAGTGCCTCCCCTTGGTCTCCGAGTCCCACCTAAACTGCCACTCCCTCAAAACCCCCTCCCTAATTCCTCCCCTCAGCTCAGCCCCCCCTAACTGTACAGACAGATCCTGGGCCATCCTACTTAATGAGCCTTTGGCTATGCCATCCACAATTTCGTTCTCTACAACTCCTGAGTGCCCTGGCACCCAGCAGAACTTAACCTCACAGCCAACCTTCTCCAGCCTAAACAACACCATCAAAATCTCCTGGATCAGGTCAGGCAGAGCCTTTGACTTGCCCTCTCTCAAGGCCACCAAAGCTGCCGCTGAGTCCGAGCACAGAAGCACCCTCTCCGGCTTGACATCCTCCACCCACCATAATGCCCAGAGGATAGCCAGCACTTCTGTCACAAAGACTGAGCTCCCATCTGAAATCCGAAGCCCAGCCTGCAGATCCCAGTGGGCCACATATACTCCAGAGACTGGGTCCCTGGACCCGTCAGTGAAGACCCCCAGGTACACCTCCAATTCCTGTTTTAGGAAGGATTCCACATCCGCCTGAATCCCATCCCTATCCACCTCTAACAAGGACAGGTTGACATCCCGCTCCTGTATCAGCCAGAACGGCACCGGAGTCCAGCTCCTACAAGGAGGCGGGTCCTCCTGTACCAGCCCCAATTTACCGGCCCACTGGTTCACCTCTTCAAAGAAAGGCCTGTGCTTGACCCTACCCCCCGACTCCCATGACCCCTGAAGCAGCCGCCTAGCAGGGAAGGCCAGGCCAGAGGCGCTCAACTTCACCCAGTACTGTAGCCCTAACTTGACCCGCCTCAATGCCAAGGGCATCTCACCCATTTCAACCAGCAGGGCAGGGACCGGAAAGGACCTAAAGGCTCCACAACAGAGCCCTCGCCTGGAGAACGTCCAGCCTACGCAGTACCGTCTCAGAGGTCGCCCCGTAAATAAAACACCCATAGTCCATATATGACCTTAACATTGCTTGATATATGAGGGTCAAGGACCCCCTGTCCGCCCCCCAGTCACACCCTGCCAGGCACATCATGGTGTTAACCACCTTCTCACCCTTCTCCACTAATTTGCTGACGTGAGTGGACCAGGTCAACCTCTCGTCTAGCCAGACACCCAGGAACTTAAACACCTTCACCCTAGCCAGGGGCGCCCCATAAATCCTTAGCCCCCCCTCCGGGAGCTTCCTTTTAAATCCAAAAATCATAAACTTAGACTTCTGACCCTAAAGCCCCACTTCTCCCCCCAGGCTTCCACTGAGTCCAAGGCTTTTTGGACCTGCCTTAACACATACTCCACGTTCCTCCCTCTCTTCCACAAGGCCCCATCGTCCGCAAACAGAGACTGACCGAGCCCTCCCTGCACGTCACTGAAAATATCGTTAACCATCACATTAAAAAGGACCGGGCTAATTACCGGGGTGCCGTTCTCCACCTCCACGGTCTCCGAGCAGACGCCCCCAACCCTGACCTGATTAGTCCTCCTTCTCAAAAAATCCTGAATCCAGTTCAGCATCCTGGCCCTGACTCCCAGGTCGAAAAACTTAATCAGTAGCCCTTCCTTCCACAGGGAGTCATACGCTTTCTCTATATCAAGAAACACCCCCACCACAACTTCCTTGTTCACGAAGGCCTTCTTGATATCCTCCTCGATGACTGCCACCTCCTCTATGGTGGACCTCCCCACCCTGAACCCATTCTGGAACTCTGTTAAAAGGCCTTTGGTCTCCAAAAAATACACCAACCTATTGGTAACCATCCTCTCCATGATCTTACAGAGCACCGACGTCGGAGCAATAGGCCGATAAGATCCCGGGTCAGATCCCCTCTTCCCTGGCTTCAGCACTGGAACTATATTAATAATAATAGCTTCATTTTATATAGTGCCTTTCAAAAGACCCAAGGTCGCTTTACATAGGGAAGAAAATAACAAAAGTAACAAACATAGTGGACAGACACAACATAAAATAAAACATAAACATAAAATGTGAGAAATTAGGGGTTAAAGGCCAAGTTGAAGAGGTGGGTTTTGAGCAGTTTTTTGAATGAGTCCAGAGTTGGGGCGTTGCAGAGTTTTGCGGGGAGGGAGTTCTAGAGGGTGGGAGCTGCCATGCTGAAAGCTGTCCCCGAAGGTCCGCAGTCTGGTTCGGGGGATGGAGAGCTGACCAAAATCAAATTTATTTATAAGGCAGACAACACACGTCAATGTCCCCATGGGCCGTACACGTCCTCCCCAAACAAGTCAAGAAGAAACATCACATCAAATCAAAAACGAAACAACAAGGTCCAAAAAAATAAATAATTTAAATTTAAATGTAAATGTAAAATGTAAAATGTAAAATTTAAAATGTTGTTGTGGAAAATGTGTATACGAGGGTGGAGGTAGGAAAGGGGTTAGTCTTGACTAGTTTAATATAGGTCAACTAGCAGGGCTCAAAGACACTAGGGCGACAGTCTGGCTGATGTTCTTAAAACAGCCTCAAGATAGCAGATGGACATTTCAGTACATCATATCGTGTGCTCTAATCTTGTGTCTTTTCTCTCTTTCATACATACACAGCACACACACACAGACACAGCACACACACACAGACACACACATACACAGCACACACACAGACACAGCACACACACACAGACACACACAGTCACACAGACACACACACACACACACACAGACACACACAGTCGCACAGACATACACACCGACACACACACACATTCCCTGTGTCACAATACACACGCACAATACACACATACAATACACACGTCTGTACACAGACGCACACACACACAGACACACACACACATACACACACACACACACAAACACACCGACACACACACACACATCTCACTCTCTCTTCGATGTTCTTAATGTTTTACATCATATCGTGTGTGGATATCATATCTTGCTTATCTCTCTTCATGTTCTCTCTCTCTCCGATGTTAAATCTACGTATCATCTTAATGTACGTCATGTCAGATCTGACATGATGTGATACGTCATCATATCTGTCATGGGGGGGCAGGACTGAGAGGGGATTGAGGGACAGGCAAAGGGATCCAGGACAGAGTGTTTTTGTTCAAGCTGTGGCGATCCTCTTTGACCCATAGCTCTTGCTGTTAAAGAACTTCTTTTCTTAAATAAATTACCTATTTGTTACAATTGGAAATATCGTCTCCTGCTGTGTTAAACAACCTTTCCACAACATTTGGTGACCCTTGACCTGTAGACCGCCCTGCCGGGCCCCCTCACACGGCCAGCTCCGGACCTCTCCCGTAGAAATTCTGCCGGTTGTCGACACCAAGGTAAGCGTTGGGCTTGT